>NC_064212.1:5072215-5706242 GCF_023101765.2 Spodoptera frugiperda
CTTATTTGGCGCCATTTTTTTCTGTTCACAGATTATAGTGCGGTATCCAGTTGCCTTTAGGGGCTCAGTGCTGGCCGTATAAGCTAGTTGCTTTTGCCCCGAGTCCAAACAAATATGTTAAAGCGAGTTTTTCTGACAATTTCCTTCACTCGGTGATGGCCTACGTGCATTGAGTGCTAAGTTTATTTATTATCTGTGTTCGATCTTGGACTTAACAGTTATTAACCATTCCATTTTTTAAATATTTAGTAGATGACATATTTCTGACATTTTATAAATTTTAATTATTTTTCGAACACAGTCTTGGCTGCATGGAAGGAGTATAATGGTACGCGTCCACAGGCCCGCATCGCACGCACCGCACGGAACGGATTTTAGTTTGTCCCGTATTGAAACTCATTCAACTGCGTCCACTGATCCGCATCATCAGCAATGCCTACATGCGATGCGTACTGATGACATTATAAGGAATGCGTACGATGCGGACGCGTACCATAAGTCTCCAAAAAATAAGAAAATGAAATAGGTAATCTAAGTTACAAAGAAAGATAACGAATTCCTTTCCTATTCTTAAATGGCTATAGTATTTACCATTTTGACTAGTCAAATAAATATATAGAACCAGTACGTTGGTAATAATACTTCAACATAAGGATAAATATCTTTGATTATAATGATGTCATGAATCTTGGTGGCAAATACAAGCACATTGTCATGTTGATTGATAGTTTCTGATTAGGTGCAGGAGGATTGCGAAATACTATTGGTTTATCCATAAAATAGATACTTGTCTCTATGTAGATAGGAATTTAGGTTTTATAGAGGTTTTAATGAGCAATTCAAGTTTTTATTAGGTATTTTTTAAAGAGTATTTTTTTTTACGGAGTTGTGTTTAGATTAACTTGGTTCTGCGATTTTTTTATGAGGTTGTATTTACATTGTTCTTCGTATATTTCTAGGAGCTTTAGTTAGGCACTTGTATCAGGAGCTTTGGTACGAGTTAGCTTTATACATATAACGAGATCGAAACGATTCGTTGCTCTGATTTGCCGGCTCCACAGAACCAACCTCTATCATCCCCTAAATATTTCTAAAGGCCACAAATTTTATCAAGATCTTTAAGATCAACTATATATAGACATGAACGAATGAAAACGACATCCAAGCACATTGAAATATCAAATACCCAATTACCAATCGTTATTAGCTATTTATAGGAAGGTAATTATCGAAAATACTTCAATTTACAGGGGGTATTACAATACGTAATAAGAGCCAAAAATAAATTTATAATAACCTGTGGTAAAGATTCTTTAAGGAGATTTTCTAACAGGAAATGTCATGCTTCCTACACTCTTAGTACGAGTTTTCTTTACGTTGAACGAAAACGACTGCCTCGTTGGTCACAAGTGCGACTGCCGAACAAGGGGTCTCAGGTTCGATTCCTGGGTCGGGCAAAGTATTGCTGAGCTTTTTTCGGATTTTTGAAATTTTCTTGGTTTTAGCACGGAGTCTGTAGTTGTGTCCAGGATATTGCAATAGGCTCACCCCTATTACATGGGACTTATGACACAAATGGTGAAAAGTGGGTGTACGTAGCGACATTGCGCTCCGTAATGTGCACCTCTGCCTACCCCTTCGGGGATAAAAGGCGTGACGTTGTGTGTGTGTGAAAACGAAACGAGATCCTTCGGCGCTTTGATTAGCCGGCGCGAATGAACCAACCAATTAGAGCGTCGAATAAACTCGTCCTAAGCCCTCTGATACGTGATATTTTTTCTGTATCTAAGTAAACAAGTTGGCTAGCAACTTAACTTTATTCAGGTAATTGGGTCAAGGACACGTAGGTACCGCCGTACTCAGAGACATTTAATGATTACTTAAACTATTCCTTAGTAACGATTTTGTATAGAAAACAATTGCTAAGTACAAGGTTAAGTAACCATTAAATGACTCTGACTACGGCGGTTAGACACATTTTTATTATTTAAGTGAGACCTTTTTAGCGCGGAAAGTCACTAAACACTGTATAATTGACATAGTTAATTAATAACAAACTACGAAGTAATATCTTTTTCAACAACGTGTTATTTCAGATTAAGATCTCAGGACCCCGGACCTAATTAAACTGAAAATTAATAATGAATTTAAATATCATTATTAAACGACGTAAAAGTAGGATACCTACCTATGTTTTATAAATAGGTACTCTTTTTGAAAAACATCAAAGAAATATATACCTAAAGGTCATGTATTATACAGTAGGTAGGTCTCCACACGAGCGTAAACCATCCTTTGTGCCTAAATAAAAGGATCTAACTAAATACTTAGTTTAATTAATAATATGGTATTACAGGCAAAAGACGCGATTAATAAGCTTGAATGAATGTTAACCTTCGTGTAAATGTGAACCTTAATTTGCTACAGTTCAACTCTCAAAGGATTTTCAGGTTTTCAGATCTATACAGGGCTTCTATTACCAATCCTATTTTAATTTGTCAAGCGGTGTGGTGGCACAATTTAATGTCGGGATAAAAGCGGTGTGGTGGCACAACCTAATCCCTTCATTTATAATCTAACCTTTTCGTAGGAGTCGACAGGACGGATTTAGGGGTCTACACATTTTGACAGAGACCTGATAGCAGCATTGTCTGATCAACATGAACGTCTTAAAGTGTGATCTCTGGATTCCGACAGACCTGTCACTGCCGGTGACGAGTGTGACAAATCGTTTTAAACAGAGGAGCCCCATATTACAGGCAGACGAGAGTCTGCCATATGGCAGTGAACTCCCCTGTTACAAACTGTTGATGTGGAGGACCCAAATTGGGTAAACGCATCTGGAAACAGGTTTCAAATCTAACAATGCTAAAACTTAAGTAATAACATTAAAGCTGGTTAATGGTTAACGAAAATAATTATCTAACAAAAATGTATGTCAGCGGTAGAATTTTAATGACAGTGTACAACAACACCTTGCGTCGAGATTTATTAGAGAAACATCGTTTACGTCATCAGTCCAATCTAACGACATGATTTATGGGTATTCAAAACCGTACATGGGTACACACTATGGCTATTATAAATCTAAATAATAGCCATAGACTGTGCATTGAAAGTTTAACCATAGATAAACTTATTGTTTCCGATGTTTTTGTTTGTAGGGCATAGATTTATGAGTAAGTTTTTAATAAAATTGTGTTATTACTTATTTGCCAACTTGTCTTTTTGGAAGATTAAAAAGGTCTAGGTCTATTATTTTTGTAGTGTAATTTTTGCACATCACAAGACATGTAATGGATTTTGAAGTATACCTACTTTCATAATTAAGTCACCACCATTTAGAACATTTTGTTTTAAGAAAAATAATGAAGTGTGCAAAAATAAATAATACAATATTTCTATGCATTGTGTTTAAGTAAGTCCTTCTATGCTAATTAATTACTTAATTATACCTAAGCAAAGCACAGCTAATCTTAGTTCAACACAGAGATAACGTAAGCAAGATGCACAGATCATTAATCTCAGAAATATTGTTCTCTCAATACAAAGGTCAAATTGTCTACCTCCAATAAATAACATTGACCCCAGGGTCGAAATAATTCAATACATTCTCTTTGAAAAACGGGATTCGGTACTACGGTGTTGGACATATCGACAAATGATTCTTCTTAACTATAAATACTTTTATTTGATAAATTAACGGATTATGCAAGTTACTTATCTCCTTGAGGAAAGGACAGAAAGATAAAGAATTCTTTGACATTTAATTTTGTCTTCACCATTGCGGTGGGATAAGTTCTTAAGTCTTATATTAATTTTAACCGACTTCAAAAAACAGACGTTCATGGTTTGACCTGTATGTGTGTTTGTATGCATGTGCAATTATCTCGCGTTTGGCTGAACCGATTTTGAATCGGTTTCCAGCCTAGTATTTTACAGACTAAGGAGAAGGGTTTTAGGGATATTACCTGACTTAAAAAATGGAGGGCGTGAAGAAAACTTAAAGGCGATTCCCTTTTTAAATAAGTTTTATTTATACACGTGTGGTAAGAACATTGATTTAATGTTACAAGGACTGTTTAAAAATAGTTGCAATTCCGATTTAAAAATCAGCACATTGTGTCAAGTTTTGAATACATCAAAAATACTAACGTTGTGATTACATCGCAAAGCTTAAAAGCCCCAACCTACGCTGAAAAAATGCTCACAGTTTGCGTTTCTTTACACATTGTAACGTTCTTATTATAGCATCTTACATACTACTATTTGTTTGGATAACTCTTCCTAAGATTGTAGTAGACAGTAAAATTTATTCATCCCATAAAATAACAACGCTTACAAAACCGATTATAAAATATCCGTAACGCCGTATAATTAAAACATCGCCAAACATTTGTTTTAATTTGCAATCTCACGATACTTGAGACGAGACGTGCCCTGTTTATAAATCCTTGTTATTATAGCTTTCCTAAAACCTACGCAAAGGGTCTCATGTTTACATTGGCCGTCATACAGTGTTCTATGTATGTTATTAGCACATATTTAAGCCGTTTATCAATATCGTCACGGCTGGAGTAAAGCAGCGTGCTCAATAACGAATAATACAAATACGTGTCGATACACGGCGCAAAGACAATCGTGTACAGAAGACGGCGGCGTTATCTCCAGTTTTATCTGGGGAACGTGACCCCGCTATCTGGTGTGCACGCCGCCGCCGCGCCGCCCGCCCATCTCACCCGGACACTTCTTCTCGAAGCCCAACGCAAATAAATATCAGCCGAGCATTTTACGAAAGCCATTAATTTAGAAATGCCGATCTGTCGTACGATTGTTTATGATCATCGAGTCAGACCACCTTGTCCGTGTTATTAATTGATCGGCCGATAAGCTTCGCAGTTAGCGATTACACGGTTCGATTTTCTTCCCTTGAAAAATTACACGGTTCAAGTGTTATTTTGGTTAGGTATTACAACAGGAACTTGGTCTAAATATAGATGGAGTGGCAGCGAAGTGACGCGTGGTCACCGGACATAGTGGCACGAGGGGCCTGACTACCAGTATAAGTGTATAATCTATGGGCCTGACGCTGACTGACGCATCGCGTGCTTGACGGGGGCCCGTAGTGGCCGTGTGTCGGTAGTGCGTCGCGACTGTGTCTAGTACTCACTCACACTAGTACCTCGCACTCTTTGCAAACGTTCCTTCCGAGCGATATTCAACAAGTCGTTGAAAATCTCGCACCACCTGTTGCGAGCCAAACAAACATCTTAACTGGGAAAATATCGGTATAACCGTTCAGATAGAATAGATACCTAGTCATGTTTTTTTATACTCACACAAACTCTTTGCGTTGTATTGATGCGAAATACAATGGTATTTTAACAATTGCAGTCTTGATTGATCGATTGAGGACACAACTAAATTTTCAAATAACAAAAATGTTATTGAATTACATCATTATAGTCGGATGTGAAAAGATTAAAAACGCTACAAAACGTGCTCAAGATCAGTTCCAGAGATAAAATTGATTGCTCATAACAGCAGAGTAATTGTCAATACAGTTATACAAACATGGAGTTTCTGAAAGGACACTTATCTTACCTTTAACTTATTGTTCCAAATTACTTTTGAAAAAGGTTCCAATTTACAAAACGACATAATTTATATCTAATACAAATTCACAGGTGCCTTTAGAAGGAACTGAAGTTAGTTAAAAGTTTGGCAGTTCCTAAATTAATAAACATTAAAAGGGCTGAACGCTTATTATGGTAATCCAAAATCCGTTTAGCATTTGCGTGTGACCATAGTGTGAACAAGTACTACTATTGCTAGCGAAACCCGCAACACCAGAAGAGTTACAAGTGCGTTGTTGGCATTTTTTTTTTTATTGTATAATCCGCTAATCGAGCTGACGAATAGTGAGCAATTGCCGTCACCCGTGGAAAATTGAAACACCAGAGGCATTACAAGTGTTGCCGGCTTTTAAGGGTTAGGAATTTAAGGGTTGTTGGGGAATCAGGGATCGGGAAGAGGGGTAATTGTGTCACTCGGGTCGAGTCGGCCCATTCGTGCCGAAGCATAGCTCTCTCACACTTATTTTTATTTAATTATTCTTTGAAAATATTCATTTCATTACAAATACATGTAGATATATGTTACTTAGTGAAACTGAATCCAAAGAGGGTAGCGGCCATTGCCTTGTGGCACGATTATAATATTGAATATCTTTAAGCTGAGGCTTCACTTCTGGGAATTCAAGGACTTAAGTGACATGTACAGTACACTCACACAGACACATTATACGGTACACACTGACTTTACCAGTACTTTAGTCAAGTTTGAAATTTCGTTATTATGTGAATAACAAACGTGTATGAACATTTTAAATACCTTAGGAAATTCACTCAGTATTTAATGGCTACATTCACTTTTCGTCAGTTTGGTTATAAGGTACTTCAGGATTAGAGTTGCTCAGTGTGTTAAGGGGTAACTCTTCGATCGACACGGCAACGATAGTGAAGGATTAACATTTTTTGTAAGCAAAGCCAAAGCTAGACCTATCCACATTTGCGACTTACACAATCAAATTACTGTGCTTTGCTTGTACATATATGTACATATAATATGAATACATCCCGGAATCATTTGAGACATTATAAACGTTTATTTGTGCTTACAAATCTTATATCACAATAGCTGAAGGGATGGGACTAAAATTTTGAACAGGTGCAGATTTTGGTTTGGATGTATTGGGACACAAAGAGACAAACGTAGTAATGTGCGAAACGTAGGAAATTATTTCTCTAATACGGTCTTACAAACATACAAAGTCGTCGGCCGTACCGTCGGCATTGTTTGATCTGAATGAAGTTACGTCATGTGACGATTGCAAACTATTTCAAAGTTCTAACAGCGTCCGAATTCGTTAAGTTTAACCGATATCGAAGTAAAGGTCGTAGGTCGGCCATATTGTTAGTAATTTTAACTAAACTTGAATGGTTATTGTTATTCACGTTTATTTTGAATGGCGGCTTTATATCGATACTATTTATACAGCGTGTAACAAAATACCCATATACATCAAGAAGCAGTGAAGAATACAAGTTGAATAGAATGTCTACATAAAGTCTCAGCTCAAAATACGTTAAAAAAAATTGGTACCAAATACTTGGTGTCGCATGGTTCTTGATTTTAAATCATACAAACGTATCACAGCACTACAGGGGTCACTCGCTAATATTCCGAAACATTTCTTCTGTAAATCTGATCGCCTAGGACCTGTATCTACCTAATTTTGATGTTCGGTTTCTGGAATTTTATGTATTGGAAAAATTCATAACTTCGTTCCATGAAAACATGAGTTTAAAAAACCCTTCCTGTATCGTTTATGTTATCTAGAAACCGTGCACTTGATATATATACCCCCTTTTTGTTACACCATGTATATGTAGTTGTGTTGTGTACACTAATATATTATTTGTAGATTTTTTTTGTGTATGAGTTATTTAAAAGTAATAATTGGATGTTTTATTTGTTTTTCTGAGTTTCTAGCTACTAGTTATTTGGCCTCGTTTCATTTCGTGGAATCTACTACCTACGTAAGTAATTATGTATAGATCCTGTACTGTTTTTATTTATTTCGATTGAAATTTTCGCCGCTAATTAAAACCACTGTTCTAAATATAATATAAACAAGGGTATCATTCTTATTCTGGTTTAATGTTAAATCGGATAACAATATCAAAGCAATTATCCCTATACAAACATAACCAGTCTTTAAATAGCAGACTTACAGACTTAGATACTAAGCTATGTAGCTGTGCGAGGAAAATGTCCAGCTCGAGTGTGCGATCTATCGATAGTAGGGGAACCATCCACATCTACAGCACACATCTTTCCATATAAAAAATATAGCTTAGCTGACTCCATTTCCACCAGTGCTAAACTATGTGTACCAATTAATATGATCGATGAAAGCAAAACGCACCTACAGCAACGTTGCATAGCACATCTCTGGTGGAAAATCACAGAAATCTAAATCCTTAAGCTGCCTCAACCAGTGAAGTAATAAATAATAAACTAGTTACTTCCACCTGCTGCGTTACTCTTATTGACAGTTCCGTGATATTTTATAGCCTATGTTCACCATCCCTTCAACTATCTCCACTTAAAAAATCACGTCAATTCGTCTTTCCGTTTTGCAGTGAAAGACGGACAAACAAACAGACACACACGTTCACTTTTATTATAAGTATAGATACCATAACTAAGGAAATAATAATTTCATTCAATTTGTTTGACTTCAATACCCACGCTAACTATAAACTCAGTGTATATTGGTATATTTAACAAGATAATAACACGATAAACAACAATTATGGCGGCTTCATTCAGTTTTGATTAAATAGCCCTGTTATTGTGAGTCAAATTATGCTTTAAGTACCTATTACTTGGCTACCTAGCAATTATGATCCCAAGAGGAAGCTCACTTTCACGTAGTTAGAACAGATGTGTGTAATTAGTGAAAAGGCAGGCATTATAAGACATATTTTGATATAGGAACAGAATATTTGAAGTAGGCAGATTTTCGGTTGCAAGTCGCTTCCAACTGGTCTATCTTGAAGTCATTGGGGGAGGCCTATGTTCAGCAGTGGACGTGTTATGACTGATAGGTATGATAAAGCAGACTATGAGCGCATGGTTAACCACCTCCATATAAGAAGAAAAGAAAAAAACATCTATTTAGCAGGCACGATGCAGTATAAATATGAATAAAAAATGTACATAAACAAACAGCATATCATGCTAACAACATACCTACGCCAAACGGGTAAATAACCGATAAAGTGTCATACGAATGAAGTTCTTAATTCAAACAATACTCTGGTACACCAGACATTGTCCCTGGCTGGGGCCTTAACTTCTGGTTAGTGGTCACCCTAGAGATAGTCCGGTTAAGTAGTCAACAGCCTTAGCGTGCTGAACTGCGAGTGGTCTTCTCCAAAAAAAAAAAGACATTGTCAAAACAAACCCTAAATGTAAAATTTATCGTGACTTATCGTGATATTATATATTTCTAGCTTCTGCAAGCGACTTCGAACGCATAAATAGGTAGATTCCAATTTCTCCCTTTCCATGGGAATTTAAGGAAATCCTCTTTTAATGCTCCCCTACACTCCAACAGTTTTGGCTGTGTGTTGTCAGTCAATCAGTCATTTAATAACGGAAAAGTTTTATGAGTACCATGATATGGTATTTTTGGCTATTACTGTATAACGTAGATGTATAAATAAGTTCTGAAAATGGAAATGTATAATAACTTTACCCGTAGTGGGAATTAACTGAAATAATGTACATGGGTTTGAAACTACGGGTCTCAGTATATGGTACGGAAAAGCTGTTCAGCACGTAATCTCCTTAGGGAATGCAGAGGTTCACGTAGAGAAAATTTCCCTACAGTAATGTTGATCTAATTTTATTTACATTACGTACAGAAAGGAGAAAACACAAAATTCTTATGTGAATACAAAAACACGTGCTAAACCCACAGAGCTAATAAAACATTACGAAAATTAGATACCAAATGACTAACTCATTAAGTAAATTAATGTTTAACTTTGATAAATGGACGACAAATAATAAATAAATATGTAGATTTATGTACAAACATCGTTTACACATGTATCTCTCATATTTTACAGTACAGAGGGCTTAGTACGAATTTGTTTTACGTTTAACGAGAACATGTAGGCTCGGATGAACCAACCAATCAGAGCGCCGAACGCGCTCTCGTTTTGTTTTCGTTCAATGTAAAGCCAACTCGTACTAAGGTTACAGATTCACAGTTATGCATTTGTCGGATAAAACATGGTTCGTGTAAGTGAAAAAACATGTTCCCCCCGTTTTTAAAATACATTTCCAGTGTTGCTACATTAATAAATTATGTAAGTCAATGTTTATAAATTTATTTAAGGTGTATGTTAACAACGTGTCTAGCGTAGTGTTTACATTGTGTCGAATAGAAAAAGTTTAAACATACTACATAGGTACCTATATGTCTATACATAACAGTACAATACATGTGTATTAGTTTTAACCTGCAACAAGGTGCAGATTTACCCAACACACGTTGCCAATATGTACAGTATACAAGCTTCTATTAGCTACTTTTTTAATTCCTGAACTTAGCAAACAAAGATAATCATATTATTTGTAACCCAAAATAATAATTTCCATAAATATTAAGATTCATATATTAATTATCTTTATTGTACACCATCAATAACAAAGAATACAATAAATAAAATGATGGGCACAACGGCGGTCTTATCACTGATACTTAGTGATTTCTACTAGACAACCTTTAGCGTAGACATACATGCAAAAGAAATATTTACATGTATAAATACTAGAACCTAAATCCTAGGACCTTATGCTTATCATTCAGCACTAGTAATTACCAACCGAATGAAGCTACAAATGTCTAAATTAAAAAACCTTTTTAAACTTCCATGTTTATTTTGCAAAGTTATATTAAAAAGTAAATAAACAAACACGTGTAGCTCTCACCGTGTATGTAGTTTCATTAGTTTTGTATCCAAAAAGTTTTTAATCTAAATTCACCTAGCCCGCTTTATTTACTAGTCGTAACCACGAACGGAATTGGATCTAGAATTTTCGGTTTTAGCATGAGGTTTATTTAATTGTTTGTTTATTGATATTGTAATCAAAATATACGCTGTGTATTTCTGCCTAAGAGTGCTTTTCCGCCAGGAGATGTGCTTATACTACATTGCTGTGGATGCGTTTAGCACTGACAAAACGAACTTTAGCACTAACGCACTCATGTTTTTTATATGGAAAGATGCGTGCTATGGATGTATGCTACGAATGGAATACATCGCAACTCGATACTGCGCATCTTCTCTACATAGCTTAGTATCAGTGGAAACGGTCACATAGTTTCACATCTTATTTATTACATCTACGTAACATAGCTACAAAGCACGTCTCTAGTAGAAAAACATCCTGGACATTGGAAAAAGAGAGTGTTGCGACGTATTAAGTATCAAAATCCCGGTGCTAAGGAAAACGATAAGGAACACTGATGAGATTTACGAAGCGTAAAACATTATCATTACTTTATTCTTTCATCTCCAAATACAATATCACTTGATAAAAGATAGAATAAAATGCCTAGCTTTATTGTATTCATGTCTCACAAAAATTGATTCTATTATGAATATATTTACTTTTTTCCTGTTACACATTCAGTACCGTGCCCTTTCCCTGAAATATTTTAATGTCACATTTTGTTTCCCGTGTATACCTGGCCTAACAGACAATACTTCCTACATTAGGTACAGGCGCGTACTTAACTTTAATTAAGCATCATGGAATAGCTTTAACATTTCTTATTGCATCGATGCCAAGTACAATCGTGTTCAGAATTGTACGCACAACTATTTATTTCCTCAATTTACATTACTGAGGCCATAAACTCAATCCGCAGCTTTCATTGTAACTACGGACAAATGGCTAGAGAATAAAACAGTAAGAATTAAACTTTTTATAGCGCGGCAAAAAGTGTGTTTATTTACATCATTCATTACGACTTAAGTCGAAGGTTAAATAAAGATTTAATTAATCAATTTAACTTGTTGTTTGGTGGGCCCTTTATATACGTATTTGTTATATATTTACAGTAACATCTACTTATTTCTAAGTAAGGTTGTACAAACTCACCCTTCGTTTTCCCTTCGGCTTTTCCGACGTCTGGCTGTGATTCCTCTTCTTCATGTTTCCAGCTTTTATCTCCCTCATGATTAAACTAACATAATAAACAAATATGTAAATTACTTTCACTTATT
Organism: Spodoptera frugiperda; assembly: GCF_023101765.2. Taxonomy (NCBI): domain Eukaryota; kingdom Metazoa; phylum Arthropoda; class Insecta; order Lepidoptera; family Noctuidae; genus Spodoptera; species Spodoptera frugiperda. Next base: position 5,084,089 of record NC_064212.1, read on the forward strand.
AACACTGTAATGTCTCCAACACACATCCTTATCAAACTTGGTGATTAATTTGTTCGTCTGCTTAGTTGTACGTCACAAACACTGAACATTATAGAAATCCAAGGAGGTGGAGGAACTCGGCGTAGTATTCACAGAGAGCGTGAGTTTTCAGAATGTTCTGAAAATGCGTGTGCGTAGTTTCCCGCGCGGGGACAGCGAGCGGTCGGAGCGAGCCGGTCGGTGAGGCGTCGCGCTACGCTTCCAACTTGACGTGGAGTGGGATCCTCCGCGGTCGCTCCCGCCTCCGGGCTCCGCTCGACACGCGGCCGCGTCCCGCCGCCCACTCGCCCCGCGCTACCGACTAACAGATAAGTAAACACTAAATTCTTTCAGAGATAACGACATGCTAACCCCTCATAACTCACCCCTAATTAAATCTTGAGATAAGAAAGCTTGTAAACGAGGATTAAGTCAATATGATTTTCAAGTTACTAACGGCGAATCATAGACAAATTATATAGAATATAAGCTTCATTAAATCATAGGATTATGGAGATATAAACAGGAATCACTTTAATTCACTTATCTCATTCATTTAAAGGCACGATTGCATCCATATGCCGATTGAACTATGTAAATTGAGTTATAATTTTACTAGCCACTCTCGCATAATTTGCTTGAGAGTTACCCTATATTCTAGTGAATTAGAGGATTTAGATGTTAATTGTTAATAATGAAAGTAAGGTTGGCTATAACAAGTTGAGTGTCGCATGCGCCGCGCTCGCAAACAGCTAATGATTCTGCAGCAAGATTGCAATAAACGTCGGCTCGCATCTACATCGCATACAAATTATCTAAGCTCTTAGCGCGTAAAGTTGAGAAGTCATTTTATAGGTGTTCACAATGTACTCACCTGCAGTACCGCGCGTGTACACCCGGGCTATTTGTTACAAAGGTCATTGACGAAACGTCACGGAAATACTAAATACAAAGTGGAAATCAATACGAATCGGGATAAAAACACTAGAATTGCTCATATTTCTCAATTTAGCGCTGAAAGCCTATGGAAAAATTCGTGATGTCAGCACTGACGCAAAGCTCGACAGATTGAGTGGTATCTACGTCAAATACCCGGTCTGTGTTAAAATACTTGTCTATCCCGGCGCTGTGATTTATTAACACATTATGCGAGGCGCGGAAGGATTATCACGGCTGAATCTGATAATTTTATGCAAAAATGTGTTATCACTAGTAAGTAGATTGAGATTACTTTTACTTGTTGAAGCTTTATAATCTGTAAACCAAGTCAGATGTGAAACACCTTTATATCGAAATCTTTCAGTTTTATTTTACATTTGATGGGTTTTGAGTAAGTAATGATCAAAGTTTGTTTTACGTTGGCTTTAAACTTAGTTTTAGTCAATATCCGTCAAATATCCTAAAGTTTCACTTTATACTTATTGTTGGCTTTAAGTAAATAATATGTAATCATACACACAATCAATGTTTAAATAATTGGTGGGAAAGTAAACATTGATCTTAGCATTATCTTGTTTGAGAACATCCATTATATCACTGTTCGTCTTCTGAACTAATTGATTGACCTGGGTATTAAAACTTACTAGTAGCTACACTTTGGAACGCGCACTGATAGACAGACTGACGAACAATTCAATATGACCTTTCAAAAGTGCCTAATTAAGGATTAATTGTCAAAGTCAAATCATTTGTATTAAATTATTATTAAACCCTAAATAATATGTAAATATTTTTGAAATGTTACCAAATAAAGAAATAAATAATAGTCTATCAGTTTCTCCGTCAGAAAGGTAGGTGGTCTTACAGTGTACTTTGACTAACCTTTGATTGCTTAATTAAAATTAATACTTTCACTTTACTATAAAAAATAGGAAATAATCTGAATACCATAGGAACCAAACCAGCTCTCAGTTCTCATAAAGCAAGAGTCTCCAACAAATGGAAGTCAATATTAAGTAAAGTGCGTTACTAGACAACTTTAACTATCAAGATGAATTGATACTTTCCCAACATTCCAGTGACGTTTATAAACTGTATAAAAGATTCAGAGAAAGCTATATCTTGTACCATTTGCCGTTTTCCCGAGACATGAAAAGCTGCTGCAATCCTATGTTATTGAGAAGACCTGTTGAATGTAGATGCCAGCATATCAAGTAGCCCCAACCTCACAATTTCCTTTAACACATTTCCATCTTTACTGTTCTATTATAAAGTTCAAATTGTATTGCCGATATTTTACAGTTTCGGGTAGCATCACACGCTGGTGTCTCACTTTCCCTGGCAGACTCTCGTGGGACGGTACTCAAGGTGATTCTAATTTATTGTTAACGAGCACTTTGCCCTTACTTCATTCGCAGAATTCCTGCTCTCCAAAGGTTTTATCAAGAATTTATTTTTATTGCTCATTATGCTGTGTAAAGGTCCTATATTTCATATTTTGTACCCAGAGGAAGGACTGTCTTGATGTGTTTAATTCAGCCTCGCTATTTTATTACTTGTTATGTGTCGAAGGTGCTACGAAAACCCATTCAATTAACTCAATGGAACATTGAACACGTTCGATTACTTGCAGAACTCAAGACCAACAGCTGATAATTCGCAGAGACGCTCGCAGATTTTAAATTGCATCAAGTAATTGGTATATTTGCAGTTAGTGTGTAGTATTTTGTCGTAATGATATGGAGGTGCGTTATTCTGCGCATATCTGTTTCATCTCAACGGATGGTTTACTTGTATAAACTTGGCGGCCGAGTCTATTCCGCGTAGTGCGGGCCTCCTGCTGCATGTTTACATTATGCAGTTCGCATGCATCCCTACATCCAGAACGGGATAGCTAAATAAGCTAATTAGAATCGTGAGCTGAATTTTAAAGTCCACCACTTGAATCACTGAATTATCATCACATTTCCATATTTTAACGATAAGTCGCTAATTGAAAAAGATTGAAATACATTTGCATACCCAGCATACTCGTAGGTCGATATAAATTATTAGTCTCGTAAAAATTATTTGAATAGAACGCACTCAAAAGACGTGCCGAGGATGCGATGCAGAGAATTCGCAATCAATCTCTGCCTGCAGACTTTTATTGGCGCTGGAATTACGAATATAACTAATCGTTTGCATGTGTAGCCACCCTGCTGGGCTATTTAATCAATTATGCAATGGGCAGTTAGCTGTCATTTGTTAGAATTACTTACTGTAAACGCCGGTCACAATGCATTCAGATCGTAAATCGGTTGAATGGTGGCCACCGCGGCAGAGCAGCTCCAAGCACCTATTAGCTAAGTACTACCACGACCAAGAACTGGGAACGAATCGATATTTAGTATTTATCATCATAATGACGAGTTATGTCTAGTATCTATGTCAGGCACCGGGCTTTATTGTTGTCTCCAGAGTTCCTTAACAAACGGTATTCACGTTGAACGAGGTCGATGGGCATATCAAAAATGAAATGGATTCATTTGCATTTCGAGAGATATTAATTGAATAAAGGAAGATAAATGATAGGTCGGTAGGTAAGTGCCAAGTGCTTTATCATTGAAGTGTCGTCCCCGAAAATGCCGCAATCGTGCCATCAAGTTGCATTTGTGGATTGCGTTTTTAATTAAAATAAGTATTATCTTTTAGGTAGGTACATAACCGTGGGAGATAATACACTCGTACTGAGATTTAAACATTGTACTTTAATTTAATAATTAGGTAACTACCTATTAAGTGCGTACGTATGTTTTTGTAACACTTAAAAATTTTAAACACGACAAAAATACTTTGTCTCTACAAAACAAAATATTTATTCGAATGTTAATGATGTGCTCTCTACGTTGTAGATAAATATGTATGTTTAGAGCCTGCGTAGTTCAAAGAGTTGGTCTTACTGACTTAATTGCAATTTTGGATAGGTTTCCTAGTCTGGTTTTTAGGCCTGTCGTAAGTTTTTATATGATTTAGAACTTAGGTACAGTCAGCACAGCTGTTTACTATGTAGGTAAGAAAATAATTATTGATTTAGTATAAAGACAGTAACCATTGGTTGGCTACTGAACCGACCAATAGTTATAGGACATAGGTCTTGGGTTGACACTATAATAAGTATAATAATACTTGTTGTTACCATGCCGAGTCAATCTTTATAATATGTATGTTACCGTGAAGTTACGGATTACTTAGCGGTTTTACCGGGAATCCGGGTCGAAAAGCAGTAGTAGAAACGGGGTGGTTTTTAGTCGGAAAGAATCTCCCTCCCGCTTCACCCAAGACGAGAGAAGGCATTGGGTGATTACCCTCCTTAAAAACGGTTAAAACTCATTTGTTAAACATTACCTACACTAATGATAACAGAGAATATTATTGTCACCTCATTATTTAGTGTAATGAGCATCGTATAAACCAAGAAAAAGGTTAGGTAGAGATACAAAAATAAATCAAATGAAAATCGTCATGCCTTTATCCCCGAAGAGGTGCACATTATGGCACGTAATGCCAATGTACACCCACTTTTCACAATTTATGTTGTAATTCCCATGTGGTGAGCCTATTGCCATATATCGGACACATTTCCAGACTTCGTGCTATTACTGAGAAATTTTCGAAAAACCGAAAAAAGCCCAGCAATCCTTCGCCCGACCCGTGAATCGAAACCGAAACCCCTTGCCCGGCAGTCACACTTGCAACCACTCGGCCAACGAGGCAGACACTAAAGATAACAGAGAAGATTATTGTCACATCATTATCTAGGTGTAATGAGCATCGTATCAACCAAGAAAAAGGGACAGGTAGAGATACAAAAATAAATCAAATGAAAATCTATTAATGAACCAACACATTTCATAGAAATTGTAAGTGATGAATTAATGCGCAATTTTAATTACTACTCGTTCAGTATTACAAACCAATTTACATGGCTTGGCTATGCGTCGTGACGCTGCGTTTAACTAGTTTCCCACAAGCCTTAACGACGTGTGTCGCTTCGTGTCACAAATTAAAATATTACGGTGCATGTGATACGTTAAGTATGCGGTGCACTGCCTGGCAAAGTGAGCTACTCGTACGTAAGTTCAAGTACACTCCTCGCTTTCGGAGATTATTCGAAACAATGTAACCAAGAATTGTATTGTGAATCTGATTGAAAAAGAGTAACCTATGGAGTTTCTTGCTCGTTAAATAAATACTTTGACTTTGACTTTCTTCTCCATAGAAATCTACACTTTGGAACGAGCAAATAGCTTCACTAGAGGACTGACCGACAGACAGACGTTATTAATATTATTATATAGGTATTTGCTTTGACGTTGAAAAGTGCCTTCCTGGTCTATTTGAAACAAATAATTTTGACTTTGACTTTGATTCAACCTGATTTACGCGCAAGACCGTATTCCACTATGTACGCATTAAACTAGTGTAACAAACAATACAACTTACTTTTATTACTTTTAAATTATACTTTCTACGTGTTGATGGTTCAAAAGCAGCGCTATTAGAATACGTCCTCGCATTCTCGTTGCGTCTTTGTTTTATAATGTGTTTGTATGTACAGCCCGCACCGTTTTCTACGATTATAAAAGGCATGGATGTAAATTATAATAGGAGTAGTAAATTAAACTATTTTTGGAAGTGTCTCGTAAAACTTGCGAATAATAAATTTATAAGCGGCAGAATCTATACTCTATACTAATATATAAAGCTGAAGAGTTTGTTTGTTTGAACGTGCTAATCTGCGGAACTACTGGTCCGATATTATTATTTTTTGTGTTGAATAGTGTATTTTTCGAAAAAAACTATAGGTAGGGTATAAAACATCACTCTATGGTCAATAGGAGCCGAGCGGTGATAAACTACTGTACTGATTTGAATAATTATTTTTGTGTTGGATAGTCCATTTATTGAGGAAGGTTATAGGCTATATAACATCACGCTACAATCAATAGGACCTAGCAAGATATGTGTTCGACAAACCCGTACAGGTTGGCCTACGCACACACACACAGACTGTTTGCGTTTCATTAAAAAAGTGGAACTATTCATTTCCTTTTTGTAATTACATAGCTGTAAAGATAACAAACATTGTTTTAAAGGATATTGGGAAGAAATGAGAATGTACTTATTAAGTTATCAACCTATCTATGTTACTATGTACTAAATGTATTAAATGTACCTATCTACAAACTCCTAGTAATATATTGGCACATTTACGGTTTTCGTAGTTTACCTGACTTGTTTAGTTTTTAGTTTACTAACCAATGAACCGTTGTTTTACCAGCGTGAGGGGGAAACTGCAATAATGGTATAATGACACTTACGACCTCTCTCGATGAATATGGAAATAAATAGATTAATATGCACTTTTAAACACGTAAACCATATAAAGTCATTTTCGCATTTTTTGCAGATGTGCCAATATATTACTAGGTGAGCGATATGTTACATAAAGTTTATCTTTCGTGCAGGTGTTAGTAAGTATTGTATAATATTCTAAACATATTATAACAACAGTGCATTGAATTCGTGTTTAACCTAGACACAATATGGATAACGTGGATTGTTATAAATTGCGATGCCTTTGTCTGCTCAGAGTGTCACAGTCATTAAATCTCAAAAACGGATGCGCCGATTTTAGATGTTCATGCAGTTTTCAATGTGCACTATTATCGTCATCATCATTAAGCTCCGTAGGTAGGTACTTTAGTCACATAGTTTTTGCGATAAAATTTTAGATCAATAGTAAAACATCATGTCACATCTCCCGCCTCGAGTAAGGCTAGAAGGAGTATTAAACTTTTACTGACTATAAACCACGTCTAAAAGCCACCCCGTTTCTACCTTTGCTCTTCGAGCCGTAGCTCCGGCAATCCGTCAGGTCTTCCGCAGCTCCGTATCGGACATCAGCCCAACTGGGCCCCATGTGTGGTGGTCTGAAATGAAGTAAAGTGATCGATCAAAAGTTCAGTGTTATTTAACTGGGGTGCAGATGTACTAGTGACTCGATATAAAATAAGGTACTGACATTGAATGAAATCCAGTTAAAGCTCAGTGCTGACCTCAACCCAGTTGGGGAAAAGCCAAGAGAAAGCCTAGAAATTGATTCTCCTGAGTGAATGCTTAGATATTTAGATAAATAAATATGTTCAATGTATCTGTTATACTTTTCTTTTGTTTCTGTAGGTATTCATTTTGTTTCCTATTGTTTTATACCTATTTGGTGTTGGCAATAACATTATTGACTGAACAAGTACTGTTCAATCAATAAGTATCATTTGTATTGTGGTAGTGGTGTGCATGTGAAATTATATGTCTGTAAACGCACCCACGACACAGGAGAAAATCCTAAAGTGGTAACGTTTTTTAAAAGAAAAAAGTGGTGTCATTAGAACATCACACACTGATTTGATTATCAGTTCTAATTCATTATTACTTAACATTTTGTTTGTATCAACTCTTTGTGTTGTTTTTCCAAACTGTTTTTTCCGAGTCTGGGTGTCAAGTTTTTGTGAAATTGATGTTTGTAAACGCACCCACGACACAGGATAAAATACTTGTGTGGGGCCACGTGTATGGTTTATAAGTTCATATACCGTCATTCTGTGTTTAGTGTAGGTAATAAACTGATCAAATGCTTCGTTGGTGAACCGTCGGTGAAGTGGTCGTCTCCCGTTCAATCCAGGCGGGATAGGGGACTTCCGCAATATAAGGAGCATCATTGTTATTTTAATTTGCTGGTTTTTATTGAAGTCCATTGATTAAATCCCATAGTTTTAATACTGAATTAAAATGCTGAACATGAATCATTAATTTTTTTTTTAATTTCTTGCTCGTTCTTCTCCATTCGAAGCTGCGCTTTGGAACGAGCACCTAGCTTCACTGACAGGTAGACTGGCAGACAATTCAATTTGACGTTTCAAAGGTGCGTAGGTAATTTAGGATCAATTGAAATAAATGCTTTGACTTTGTTACTCAACTAAACGGGATTAATAAACATTGTTTGTTGCCATAACAAGCATTTTCTATGAAACTTCTTATTATATTAACTAACTTTACAAATTCACGTGTTTCAATTTATCTTAAATCAAAGAACTTTAAAACAAACATCGTAAATCCTTCATTGAAGTCTAAAGGTGATTACGATTCCATCAGAACTAACTTTGCTCTTAGACCGACTATCCCAGTGCAGCATCAACTAGGTAAATAATGGTAATTAGATTCCAAACTAGCCGTGGTGTGAATGCGTAAGTAGGTAATACAAGCTTGTTTTCCATTAACACGACCGCCATGTTTATGACGTTCCGCGCTCTGATTGGCCCGCTCCAACTTAACTAACCAATCACAGGGCTGAACGCGGTGACGTGTGGATTGCGTTAGCGTAAAACAAACTTGTACTAGGCTGTTTGGCGCGCCATTTAGGTCGTCTTCGACACGCACGGGTGACAGTAAATGGTTTCATAAAATGCTTCCATATCTTCACTCTTCGTACTTGGATACGGTGCGTTACTATTGTCAGGCGGTTCCCTTTATTTCTGTTACTTTGAGGTAATAGATTCAACCTTCGGTAGTAGGCCTTCTGTTACTTAGAGAGTTGAGTAACTGATAACTATGGTGTTTACTACTATTGTAGGTTTTCACAGAGTAGAGTAAGTTACTAGGACAGTTGAGATTCATTATCGTTTTCTTACACTGTCCAATGTGTTTAAAAAGTACCAATATATTTCTATCTCTTGAAGTGTAATTTTCTTTTCAATCTTGACTAACCTTATTCAATCTAGGATAAATCTACAACCTCACGCCTTTTATCCCCGAAGGAGTAGGTAGAGGCGCATCTGCAATTCTGCATACATTACGACACGTAATACCACTGTACAATGAACACCCACTATTTTTTTATGAAACACGAGCAGACAGCAGATGTATCACCTGATGGTAAGCAATCGCCGTCGCCCATGGACACTTGAAATACCAGAGCCTTTTGGGGGTTAGGAATTTAAGGGTTGTTGTTCGGGAATCGGGAATTGGGAAGATTGGGAAGGGGGGAATTGGTTACTTAACCCAGTCCTTAGTAATTGTTTTCCATACAAAATCGTTACTAAGGAATTCTTTAAGTAATCATTAAATGGCTCTGAGTACGGCAGTAAGTGTAATAGTGTAGTTAAAAGGTTTGGTAATTGCCCCAAGCTAATGTGCAAGCAAAAAGTTTTAATATCATTCATTAACCTATATGTCAGCGAAACCATGATTATGTCAGGATATCATTTTGGTAGATAAGATTAGGTACCTACATTAGGTACAAGGACATTGCTCTAATTTCAGATTGGTAAGCACTACAAAATATCAATCAGACGTTAAAAATTAGGTTAGGTTAGAATTTTGTATCTAATATATAAAATTTCCATGTCACAATGTTAGTTACCGTAATTCTCCGAAACGGCTTTAGTTAATACCGTCTTTTACCAAATTTTATATGCGTATTCAGTAGGTCTGAGAATCGGCTACTATTTATTTTCCATACCCACTTAGTGATAAAGTTTGTTCACCCTTAATTTTTTTTTTAATATCTTCACGTTTTTATTTTTTTATAATATAGCATTAAAAATACATACAACCTTAAATATTTATCAGCTAGTTTATAACAAACCAAATAATTAATAAGGTAATACAATGTTTGCCGGTCTAGTTAGTATTGCCTATAAAATAGATAGACACTAAGAAAGTAATCCATTTTAAAATAAGAACGAGATTTAAATGTAGGTCTGTACATATTCAGCCAGTACTGAATAACAAAACTAACCAGCCAGTTAATGAAAACTTAGCAAATATCTTCGTTCTATTTTTAAAACAAAATAATATCTACTTAGCGTTTGGAGATGGAACAGATTACAGATAATGAAAACAGACTGTTTGAATTGTAGACAGCCCCTCATTGTTAAATGTAGGTCACGCATAGAATTCGGCAATAGAGAACATACGTGGGTCGGTAGCATACATTTCAAGCCGAATTTAATCGAGATAATCGATAATAAATACAGTTTAAATCGAGTAACGCGATGAAACTACAATTACGAAGTTCCCATTTCTTTTATATTTTAAAAGTTAATTTAGAACATGGATATGGGTCATTTCTTTTCTTGTAAGTAAATATTAGCTGATATATACAGCATTTTCTTGTGTTTTTTTAGGCACTCTTTACTCCCACACTTTACCAATGAACCATGCTTCGGCACGAATGGGCCGGCTCGACCGGAGTGATACCACGGCCTCACGGAAAACCGACGTGAAACAACGCTTGCGTTGTGTCTCGTTGTGTGAGTGAGGTTACCGGAGCCTCAATTACCCCCCTTTCTTATCTTACCAATCCCCGATTCCCCCACAGCCCTTAAATTCCTGACCCCCACAACCGGAACGCACTTGTAACGCCTGTGGTGTTTCGGGTGTCCATGGGCATCAGGTAATCCGTCCGCCCATTTACAGGCTTATTCCATAAAAAAAATAAACAAGTAACCCATTAATTCGGGTCAGTGGAAAAATTTGTTATTATGTAAATTTTTTTACTACACAAAAAGTAGGTACTCAAGTTCATTGGAATGGATTATCCTGCTTCAAAAGGAGTTGACTCCCAACTTTCCATGTTTCTAAGCAGCTTTGTTTTGTTATCAAAGACAAAATAAAAATAATTACTTAAGGGAAAAACTGGCTTTACTTAGAAAGGAGAGGATATCGTGAGCAAAGGTCGTGACGTATTTACTTTAACACAAACCAAATGTTTAAGGGTAATTTTGTTCTTCCTAATGACTAGCAATTGTATATTTATCAAACTTTAAATTCTCATTAAATACATATAGTTGATAGGCACCTATTCTGTCTTTATTTGTACGTCGCGTTCATTCATTGAATGGTTTGATTAATATAAAAGTCCTACTCGACTCGAACTCGACTAGTTTTAAGCCATTCTAGAGGCTCATATTCATAAGTACTATTCCGCGACACACGAAGCGGCGACTGTCGCGCTGCTATATGGATATGATGTCAAACAATTACGTGAGTAAGCCGAACAACATAATAATTAATTTAGTATGTCTCACAACACTTATAATATAAACAAATTATGTGGAGTTTAGAATAGCGCTCGATGTCTATTATAGCAATTTGCAAATCAATAACAATAAGGAAATCCCGATAGAGGCTCTTTCTATACAAATATGGATGACTGATTTGTTGACAAATCATTATCAGTAATTAGGTACAACGACTAATGACATTCAATACCCAATTAAATACATTATAATTAGGAATACATTACATATTATTATATCTCCATGTAACCTATGATATGAACGCACTTAGCAACATACCTATAAACATCTGTTCAATATGAGCATGAGTAGGCTGCGTGACGTCGCCGCGTCTGCACACACGTTGTTCATGATGAAGAGTCCCTTTTTGACTCGAAACTAGTAGAGCTTTACTCCATTAATGTACGTGATTTTAGTAATTAATTTAGTATGTCTCACGACAGTTATTATAAAGATATAAACAATATTTACTAGCTAAAATTATTTTACATCATTCACATAAATAGAAGTCTATTAGACTTCATTTCTCCTATATGTTTTGTATCAAATACATAAGTAAGCACAGCCCATAACGACCAAAAACAAATAAACACGGCATAGGCTTTAGAACCGGCTAGTTGAGGTTGAGACAAACAAACATACAAATATAGTTATTACATGATTAAGATTGTACCTGCATCATCTTAAGTATCGCAGCCATTTGCGTCCAGCCTCCTCATATCTAAATCGACCGTGAGGATGCACTCCGGACCACTCTAATCGGTGAAATCTTCCAGCAAATGTAAAGGCAAATAATAATGCGAGCTTCACTCTGTGTTATGATAAACTATATTAGGTCCGCTGATGTCGGGCAATTTCGAAACGATAACCACGTTATAGGTACTTATTTTGAGATGCACTTATTGAAACATTTATTTAACTTTTTAAGTTTCGAGTGTATGGTTGGTGCGGTGGCTGGTAAACCGGCTGTCGCGTAACGTGTAGCGGGTTCGATTCCTGCACGGAGCAAATCTTTGTGTGATCCACAAATTGTTATTTCGGGTCTGGGTCTCATGTTTATGTGAACTTGTATGTGGGTGTTATGTGTATGTGAACTTGTTTATAAACGCACCCACGACACAGGAAAAGCTCCTAGAGAGGAAACGTTTAAAAACAAATTGTGAGGGGAAACGTTTTTTAAAAAAGAATTTAAAAAAAAATAGTGAAAGAACTCATTTGAACAAGACAAAACACACATAGATAAACATCCTGTTTTCGCAAAATTATTTAAAGAACGAACGCATAATCGAAAGCGCAATGATAAAGTAAATTAAGCAAAAAAGGCCCAATTACTTAAAATTTCATTAAAAATATGTTTAAAGATAAACTTTTAGACCTCGTTTTCACACCAAGAGGTCGATAGCTCTGCCATTACGCCGTAATCCGTCACTGACACTCATTGCGTACGGAACTCGTGCGCATTATAGACAAAACGAAAAGTATTATTAGAAACACTTTATCTCATTTGGCACTATGACGCAAATGATGACAGAAATAATTTCGCTACCATTTTCGGTGAATAAATACTATTGTATTTAATAATTGTCTGACCACACACGAAGGCTTGACCTATCGAAACATTCGGATTGCGTCAGGGAGATATAATAAGCCATTACGGATGAAGAAATTAATAGCCGTAGCAAGACCTCGGTAGTATCTTAATGATACGAGAATCTGAAGGTACATAGACTTCCTAGCTAAAGACCTTCGGAATGGTTTGCTCTTGGGAAGGTTATTGTCCGACTAGAAACCAGAAGGTAGAAATTATAGGTAAGAAGATTAATAACCTATTAACGCCCGAATACTAAAATTTTAAGTTGTACTTAAATATCGTGCTATCTCTGTCATTTTATAAAGAATTGGTAGTGACAGAACTAGTCTTAAGAGCGACTTAAAATTGAGTACCGTTTGAGTATTCGGACATATTTAGTCCGTCAGATAGGTAGGTAATGAAAAAATATTAGACACATATTTTTTTATTTTGTCATATAACATAACAATATTTAGATAAAACGAATCAAAGTTTAGGAGTGGGAGCAAATACGTCATTCCTACGACGTATTAAACGAACCTAGAAGTGACGTCATGCGATGTATAAAATCAATATATCTTCGAAAGTAGTTAGTTCCCTGAGAAAATAAAAAAATAGGTGTCTAATCTTTTAATTAAAATATATAGTACAAGACGGACACTAAAATGAAAATTAGTCAGATTCTGATCTTTACCGAGGGGCAAAGGTCATTATCGATCGTTCTCTCTAAACACGTCATTGATTCTACGAGGTACGAATTAGGCTTCATAGTGAATTTTCGCAAGTTTTAGTCAATGGCTATTAAAAGCGTCAAAAGAAATATAATTAATATATTTCTTTTTGTAATAATTGACGAAAGAAGGACACATCGTGCATTGTTACTTAGCTAGCTATATGCTAGCTACCATGCTATGTATCATTTTAATTACAAAATTATTCAAATAAAGAGTCAGATTGCAGCTATGAATCCAATAATATTAAAACGTATTTAAGCATGTTCAATCCGTACTTACATATAAATTACATGACTAATTAATATTTTAATGAATACATTATGTAATTATGAAATCAATTAATAGTTGGACATTAAACTAGTGTTGCTACTGTATAATTACACATGTTACCTAATAAGCTATCTGACCCAAATGTTTGTCATTACATTAAAACGCGCTGCGGGAAAATTGCACGACGACCTTATTTACAGAGCGATTTAGTCTGAGATCGTTCAATATCTTAACAAATTGACTCTGATAATATGACCTACGACTAATTGAATGTTTATATATCAATATGCGTAAGTACTTAATACTTATTGGTGAGCTGATAGTGCGTCTCTTACGAACGGCTCCGGAAAACGTGTGCCATTACAAAATTCACTCCCGTTGATAACTCGTGACATAAATTCAGTATCGCTCCTCGCAGTTCATGGAACTTCCACTAGATGGCTAAGGCCACGGTCGCAGGCGCAGCGTCAGCGACACGGAAGCGGAATTGTGACGTGTCTCAAGGAGAAGTAATGGTTAATTCACAGGTAAATTAGGTTGGCTTTGGTTTTAGCGTAAGTAATTAGTTAGTAGATGTTGTTAGCCGTTAAGTAGTGTTAGAAATGGCAGTATGTAATAAAACACTTAAATCTAGGTACAATTTGTCAAACAAGGGTTTTTCATTTTACTCTGTGATTAATTTATGATCACTACAATGTACTCTAATTCTACTTTACATTCTTGACATATTTTTTTTAAAGAGGATAAGCATTTAATTACTTCTTCTGGGTCTTGGGCGAGAAGAGAGGAAGTGTCAAACTCTTACTGACTAAAAATCACCCCGTTCCTACTCCTACTTTTCAAACCAGAGCTTTTTAAACCCACTAGGTAGTCTGCAGCTCCGGATCAGGCATCAGCCCTACTGGATCCCATCTGTGGTGGTCTGATGGCTCTTAGAGGCGCGTGCGGTGAGTGTGACTTAAGTAGAGCACCTAAAATGTTCAACTCGCTAGTCTAACTCTAAAATACTAATAAATAAACACGCTGTAGCCCCGCTCCCGCTCACACAATGACCACATACCTACAATAACTACGAGTTTATTTACTCCACACAATACCAACATGAGTCAATCTGGAAAGTCATTACGTTATCATTAGTAGATGCGCGTCGTGGAGAAATGGATGCGGTGTAACAACGGGGACACGAGTCTTTGACTGCTGGGCTCTTATCACCAACTGCCAACCACCGTCCGTATGTAATCAATAAACATTTTTGAACTTAGGCACGTAAACATACCGTCTGGACGCTCTTTGTTCATGTGTAAGGAAGCTGATTATTTGCTTGTACTCTCAAGATGTATTTAAGTCCATATTTCCGTTTGATATGCGGCTTAAGACCCCTGTCATGATGCGTAGTTAGGTGGTTATACGCCTTAAGCAACTCGCGGAAGTATCTTAGATCAAATTTTATCTTAAAATCATATCACATGTCACTTTAAAGAAAACCCTAGTCGGATATTTGCCTCGGGATTTAATGTCATAATTAGGCTATGTTAGATCGCAATGATATGGGAGGATAGTAACAACCTTGCATGACTTTGAGGGTTGTCTGGTTGGTCAAAGATTATATACCTATAGGCTTTTCATGATCAATAAGAACCGTACAAATACTTGGAAAAGTAATAAAGCAAGCTCGTCTCTGAAACGTGTCATAATACTCGTATAAGAGATATTTTCACATTTTCTAAATTCGGACTTTTGTTGCTTCAACTCATTGTCACCTGCCAGGGTACAGACACGGGTATTGTGAGACATTTTCCTGGAACCTATTGTTGATATACATTGACATATTTTCGGCTCAGGAAATAGGTATGTCTTAATAATACATCAAAAGACGAATATATGAATTCAACTTGTGAAAACTCCCTATTTCCCGCAGTTATAAAGCCTCATCAACTTTGCTCAACGCGGAAACTGAATAGAGAGCTACGATTTATAAACAGTGCGCACTTGTAAAATAATTACAACTATTCTTGTATAAGTTACGGAGCGCAGAGCAGACGCGACCACAATAGAAACTGCATTGATAAGCCATAACATATTACTCTCTATTTATATCTAGTTGAATTTATGGCGGCACCGTCGTACACTTGGCAAGGTCCGGCTGGAGGCGAAATGTTACTGCAGCAAATTACCATAGGGTGGGACTGGGACGATGGAGATTCTTTACTGAATATAATCGTAAGTTCAGTAATCGTGTGCTTCGATCTCTGCGGACAGCGGCGCTGTCGTCGCGTATTGGATTTATCGTCGCGTCGGCACAACGCGCGCCGTTGTGTGGTTCCGCCTCTTTACGCGCAGCCCCGGCTGCCCTGCCAGGGCTATCGACACGCGATATCACCACCGCTAACGAACTCGTTCACTTGCCAATAAAATCTTATTGACACCTCTACTACTGCACATCTACATTCAATTGTCCTCGCATAAGTACGCACTAACTGGGCTCGGTATAAATCTATAGTGACAGTTATCAGTTTGTGGCCTGTATACAGCTAATTAGGCATGTAGGACTTGTACTTGAGAAGTGCTGTTGAACTGTGTTATGTACTCTTTTGTTATGCCAACAATGATACGTCATTTGAGTCTAGAAGGTCCGGATCGTAAATCACAGTCCATAAAAAGAGTTCTTGCAAATGGATGGAGACGTATTGCTCATAAAAAGTGTTCATGAGTTTGTGTCAGCCCTGGAGGTCTGACTCGCAAATTAGTAGAGAAGATTGAATACATGAGGTGTCGGGTTACAGCGGCCGAGGGCCTTGGCCCAGCCTCCGTCGGCTAGCACACTATAAGGAGCTTTATACTATCTCCTCGACAATGTAGCGTATTATTAACTACCCGACAGTATTCATTTATCGATTAACTGTTACCTATCTCTAGGATGTATCTAGTTTCTAAAACATGATAGCTATTTATGTCGTCTTACGATTGTATTCAATTAAATTTTCCGATACACTTTCATTTCTACTGAGTGTTTAAGGGTCAAGAAAAATTTTTAGCAACAGAAATCACGAAGTAGATACTTACCTAATTACTTAACACATTGAACGCCGTGGTGGTCACCGGTGACCAACGTTAGCGGAGGATTTGCCTTCAACAGTTTTTTGGCAGTCAAAGACTTAATTAGGTAGTAACAGATACTTTACTTAGTAGGTACATATCATAAAAACAAAGAGAGTCTTAACAAAATCGTGCAAGCGTCCAGTTCAATAAATTGTATAGCAACTATTCATCAGGCTTCCCGCTTCAGTAATTCAAGGGAAAGTTGAAATATATCGTCATTTATGAAATTGGTTTCATGTAACGCAGACGTCTTGTGAGTTTGTCTGATCATCTGAGGAAGATAGGGAAAATTTAATAGCTTAAAGATACTACAGACACCTACATTTTAATCTACAGGACAATCTTCTGTGGACGTTAAAGGAAAATAATTAGCCTTTGCCGCGGAGAAGATTTGCAAACAGCTTAACTTAGGATAATTGCTTTGCTATAGAATGAGTTTTAATTTATCTACTATTGCGAAAATGCTTGCTTAGTAGTATTTTTTTCCTATGTAATATCTTTTATGTTTTGTAAACACTACAACTATTAATTTTGTAAAAAAAAGCTGTGGAATTGTTATGGAAGAGCGGGGTCTCCTAACACAGTCATACTTTACTTAAAAGGAGTCCGCCAAACACGATTAAATCAATGTTATAACAAATTATACAAAATCTAGTAGTTAGTATACTTAAAAACTTAGTTTACTTAAAAATCTATTACCTAAGTATGTAGAGAGATAAATACTTATAAAATAAAAACAAATCTATCGTATGTTTTGTCTATAACTGTCATGTTTTACGAATTGAATTCTATCAATCGAAAACAAAGCTCTCAAGTTCATATTATTTGTCTTTCAAGAACAAATTCTGAAAAAGGTCGAACAAAAAATTCAATCGAAATTGAGTCGTGTTTTCAGGATTGATTATAATCTCTTTTTGATTGTATGCAAATCGTGGCGTGCAAATCTAGCAATTAATGAGGCAATTTAATGCTTAAACTGGGCTAATTAATCATAGAGTACCGTTCATCTAGACTTTAAACTATGTGCACAGATTGCACTGGTTTTGCTTGTACATTGAATGAATTTAATACTCCAAGAAGATACTATAGTAGTGTAGGAGATGTTATAGTTATAAAAATTAAACTCGTTAAGCCGTTACTCCTTAGTAATCAGCTACCTGCCAATAAAAGTCCCGTCAAAATCGGTCCAGTAATTTCAGAGATTAGCCAGAACAAACAGATAGACAGATAGACACAAATTATAGGTAATAAATTGGCATAGTTAAAAGCAGTAATTTCAATATCACAAACAGTAACTCCAATTTTATTTAATAATCTAGACTAGATATCGTTGTAAAATAAATAGAATATAAAGTAAAGATATAGATAAAGATACGATAAAGCAAAGTTTCTTCCCGTCTGCATTTACCATTCTTGGTATTCTCATCTCCGTTAGCCATCGACATGTAAGCGTATGGTAAATTAGCGAAAAATAATCGTTACATCGAACGTATGCGCGTGCGCCGCAAGCCGGCCCTTTTTCTTCACCGGCTCACTGCATTCCCCGTAAGCGGTGTCTTAGATGTGCACGCTGGGATTATAATAGACTATGTACGTTGTATGCTGATGATGTGCAATTTATAATCATGCTATATCAAGCCATATGTCCGTCTGTGTGGCTTTTTGTGCCAGTAACTCCAGTAAGTAATCTTCTCACTCGTAATTTGAATTTTAAATCTAAGGATTTCTGTGTAGGCTTTTGTTTTTTATTGTTGTGGTTGTGAATTTGTTGTGTTTTAGGATTTTCCAAGATAAAAATATATTACGGATAGTGATGGATGTCTAGGGTTACAATAAATTAATGTTTCTACAGTTGTTCTACAAACTGTAGTTAGATATAGGAAAGAATGTCGTGGTGGCCCGGAGGTTTAAGACATCTTAAATAAAATTGTCATGCCTCGTGCTTGCGGTGCGGGTTCGAAACCTACCAACCGGCAAGAACCAATGTGACTGCGTCCGAGTTATATGTACTTTCTAAGTATATTTAGGCACCACTGATATACAGTGTTTATTATTATAACTTTGAAGTCGCCAACCCGCATTGAGCATGCGTGGTGGTTAATGCTCAAACCTTCTCCTTGTGAGAAGAGGCCTTTGATCAGCAGTGGCCACTTATATGATATTGATGTATAGTGAAGAAATAGCCAATACGAACTTGTGTATAATCTTCATAAATACGAATAACTAAATGTAGTAGCGCCGATATAAAAATAAAAAAAAAGCATTTATCTAAAGCCTATAAAGATATTACATAAATAGAAAAAAAAGAAAACAACTCGGCGGTAGGTAATGTAATGATGTTATTATTATGACTTGAAAGTTTAACGGGTCGGCTGCTATCTTTCTTTATGTGCGCCAGCGCAACTGATAATCTTTTAAACTCTGTTTGCTGCGCGTGATACTACTGACACTGGGTTGCTACGGTTAATCTTTTACGGTAGCTGTTTACTCTTGTTGTATAATAATGTAAACTGTAGTAATGACGTCATTTGAAGTTTTGTTTTTATGATTTTTTTTTAATATAACATACCTAACATCAAACCCGTTATTTCATACGAATCGAGAAATGTGATTGTTAATGGATTTTGGGAATTACCCAGTCCTTCGGATCCATCCTGTTTTTCTGTCTGTCTCTCTGAAATGTGAGAAATATTTATTTATTTCGAAAAGCAGGAGTAGGAACGAGTGGTTTTTTGTCCGTAAGAATCTGGCACTCCCTCTCGCCTCGCGCCTAAAGCGCGATAAGTCATTGGATGATTTCCCTGCAAAAAAAGAAAGATACTTAAGAGTAAATATAAAAGTATTTACCTTTCTATGTCTTGGCAGGACCCATGAAAATAAACTGTTACAGTGTCAATTTCGAAACTAAATTAACGTTTTTGTAAAATGTATAAAACAGCTACGAGATACCACATTAAGTATAAGTATTTTATTTAATCTTTTCCTCGATACTTTGTAGTAACAAATGTGTCCAATAACAGTATATTTATTAACATTTCGCATTATCCGACGACTAAGAGACTAATAAATACTGCAATACTTGCATTACAACGTTTCCTGCTATATCTTCCTTGGTCATATATTTGTTTAAAATGTATGAGAGTATGAGCAATATCAAAAAGTACCTACTTACCTCTTTAGATAGCGTACGTTAAATAAATGCCTTGATCGTGACCTCGTTCATGATTTTTCTTCCGGATTCTTCTTTACTATGTTATTAGGTAGTACGATGCAAATATACATAAGTTGCAAATAAAAAAGGGATATATTCTACGTCGTTGGACGAGTGGTCGAATGTGCGACTGCCGGACAAGGAGTGTCGGGTTCGATTCCCGGGTAGGGAAAGCATTACTGGGCTATTTTCGGTTTTTGGAAATTTCTCAGTAGTAGCACGGTGTCTGGAATTGTGTCCAGTATATGCTGGCATTAGGCTTACTTCCTATTAGGTACATGGAAGTTATCAAGACAAATGTTGAAAGGTGGCCTACACCTTCAGGGATAAAATATGTGACGTTACATTATTTCGATGACGACAGGCATTTGTAATATGACAGCACCTTTTTTTATTAGGTAAGTGTCCTATCTCTGACCTCGCCAAAAAAAGGTTTATAAGTCATCGCAGCTTATCAATGGCACTCTGTGTGAATATCATAAGCATTATGATACATCGCGCATCATGTGGCAGGACTGCCGACCTGAACGGACCATATAAGAAAAAAAAACTCGGTACGATTCGCCCAGTTTATAAAAAACTATGCAAATGACAACAAGTGGGTTATACACTCCGTAAGTTCGTCTAAGAAGGTCGAGGAAATAAAACAATAAATAGAATTTATATATTTATGTAGGTAGTTATATTTTTTTAGCTCTATAAACAGTATTCCTGAACGCATTCCGCAGATCGCCGTAGTATATACAATTGTCTTCCCAAAGATTTATTCGAGTATCGTTCGAATTTCAAAGTGATTGAATGCCAAATGAAGATTTAAAAGAGGTAATTAAAGCGTGTCAACACTAAAGTTAAATAACAGTTTAAGTAAACAAAACGTAAATCAGTAAATGAATATGTTTTGATACACGTAAATAACGTTTTGGGCGTAAAAAAATGTTCGGTTCACCATAAGGGATACTTCAATCACATGTTGAAGCGTGGCGCGGTTCTTTGAAGTGAGACAAAGCATTGTTTATTGGTATTGGTTGCACCACCTCCGCGGAACATCAGCTCAAGAAGAATAGGTTAAAACCTAACGTATGTTCGTCATCGGCAAGCTTCGCTGGAAATACTCAGAAAACAGTGGTTTCTATTTTTCAATTCTGGAGCGCAAACATTTTTTCGTCGACGCGTTTATTGTTATCATGAAGCAACCAGATGGTGTTGGGTAAGATTTCATTTAGAGTTTGTTTGTACAATAAATAAGTAGATATAAGTAGTTACGTGCTATGATTCACATCAATACGTATTAAATTTTCTTCATCATAATAACTACGCCTGTTATCCGTTCAGAGATAGGTAGAGGAGTGGTGCTTTTACACTTAAAACTTAGGTACCTACAGTGAACGTTCCTTTCCAAAGTTAGGTTATTTTAAGTAGGTGCCCCTATCTAGGTTTTTTTCCTGTGTCTTGGGTTTGTTTACAAACATACAAGTTCACGTACACATGACACCCAGACCCGGAACAACAATTTGTAATTTACACAAAGAGTTGTTCCGTGCGGGAATTGAAACCACGACAAGTTGTGTGGCAGCCAATGTCCAGCAACCGTGCAGTCAGTAGGTAAAGGTAACATGATTCGGAGCAGGTGGAATTTATAGCAATACCAACAATTTCGCTTTCCCAAAAAACCCCAATACCATTCTGCCTGACCCAGGGTTCACACACTACTAAAGAGGCAGTTGCACAATCCGCTAACACTACTTAAGTTTTATTTTTACAGCCGAGGTTGGATTACCCAGCCAGCCGGATTACCAGCTCAGATTACACGCACCATCTTGTCTCGTCTACGAATAGATCACCTTTGTTCCACTGGCGCGGTTAACCGGAGCCTGTTGAGATCTAAGTAAGTGCCACCTGGAAACTAGTTTATAATTATCACGGATTTTTTTATTATTTTTAAAATCTGTGACGATAGTCTAGGACTTAAGTATCGATTTTATAATATACCTGCTTTGTTGATCGAGTGGTCGCAAGTGCGACTGCCAGGACAAGGGGTTTCGAGTTCGTTTCTCGTCAAAGTATTACTGGGCCTTTTTCAGTTTTTCGAAATTTTCTTCGTTGCAGCACGGAGTCTGGAATTGTGCCTAGTATATCGCAACAGGATCATTCACCACCACATAGGACATATAACACAAATTGTAAAATGTAGGTGTACATTGTATAGCGGCATTACGTGCCGTAATGTGCACCTCTGCCTACCCTTTCGGAGATAAAAACCGTGACGTTGCATATATTCAGGTCAAATGTAATAACTTAAAAAATGCAAAGATACAAAAGTTACAAAGATACAAAATAAATAATGAAAAGGTTAAAGGAAATACGAATTATGTGAATCATATTATGTTAAACTTGGATATTCTCAAACGTCAAAGATAAAAAGTTGACATAACAGACCTTTTATTTCTATTACTCATACCTCTGAGAAGCAGATAACTAAATAATAAATGAATTATAATTAACTAGCTTTTGCCTACGACTTCGCGCGTGGAATAGTGCACTTCCGGCAAATTTTTGGTTTTAACCACATAGTTCCCGATCTCGCGGGATCTCTTCAAAAATGAGATGTTGAAGATATTCCAGGTAACTCTGTTGTTTTTAATGTTATGCATGTATGTACATAATTATGTATGTTATTATGTATGTTAAAGAGACGACTGAAAGTTGTCATACAAAGTCTTTTTTTTTAAGGATGGGAAATCATCAAATGACCTCTCCCGCTCTGGGTGGAACGGACTTTTACTGACTAAAACCCACCTCGTTCCTTCAGTTGCCCTTTGCGTTCCGGGGCCACGGTATCTCGTTAGAACTTTCCCGCAGCCCCGGCTCAGTTTATCCCGTTTCCCCCTTGGGGGTTGACATTTCAAAAATCCCTTCTTAGTGCTCACTTATGTTACTAAAGGAACCTCTGTTCAAAATCTCAGACTCCTATACCGAGCGGTTTCGGCTGTGCGTTAATAAATCAGTCACCCAATCGCACCCCCTAAATCACGATTGGAGGGTAGTTTGAAAAAACTTATAATGTCAAACATATTTACTTGCCTATGTACGTGTTCATGCCAAGTTTCAAGTTTATAAACCCAAGGAATAAGATTTTTCATAGAAACGTTTTTACCCCTTTTCCCCCCCTGGGGGTTGAATTTCCAAAATCCTTTCTTAGTGCTCCCCTACATATCCCAAGGAACCTACATTCCAAATTTCAGCTGTCTACGACCAGTAGTTTCGACTGTGCGTTGTCTGTCAGTCAGTCACTCAATAACAGAGGAGTTTTATATACTAATTTTCGTAAAAACATGACTCAGAAATCATGACATTAATTTAATGTTTTTGGTAGATACTTTTTAGCAATAAGTGACTATTATAATTATTTTGTATAAGAATACAACAACGAATTGGAACGGAAGTCGGTTAAAATGGTGAATAGATACAGGAAAGGGGTGAATAAATGTTGGTAAAATGTCCTAACATCTATTTCTCCTTTCCTGTACCTATTCCCCCCTCGATGTCTATTCAGCGCATCTTACTGTAAACAACAATGATCATAACCGTTTCTCAAAAATGAATTGTTTATGTAAATGGAAAGAATACGGATATGAGCAGCTGGCTCCAATACGGCTCATAATATCCTGTTGCATCAATTACAGAGTAATGGCTATCGAATCGATACTTATATCGATTGTTCCCAGTAATCGAAATGAATTATACGCTTACTAACTTTTCCCATTACTTTTATTATTATTTAAATAAACAATCGTCTCTCTTGGCTGTAATACTACGAAATAAAAAAGGAAACACATGTAGCTTAACATAAGACTGACTACAATCACTTGTACTATAAAATATTGCCACCATTCGTGCACAGTATTGTCTATGGAAATCCAGACGGCGGTGAACACAACGGTCTCTATAGTACACACTATAACCCAGAACACATGCCACACACGCACGTGCCGGAAACGTATCTTGAACTCCATCAAGCAGAATAAGTATATGAACGCGAGGAATATGTAGAAGGCTCTCCTCACGGTACTCGCTTGTGGCACTATCAGGAACAATAACATCACCTGGTAGTGCGAAAATAGAACTATGATGGCAACGAACGGAAAGAAATCGATGAAACATGCTATAGAGAGCAGACGCGCTACAAAAAACGAGTACCATCCCAAGAAGTGCACTATTGCTGCTGTTGCATCCTGAGGTTCTAAACCTCTGATGAAGGATCGTGGCACACGTCGAGGTATATCCGGTTCGTCTTGGACTACTTCATCGCAATATTTCCTTCTTGGTGGTGCTGATAACCAAGTCGGAATAGATTCCGCATTCTCCACCATTTTCTCTGCCCACATGGCAAATGACATCGGTCTCGGAGCCATCATTACAGGCGGCGGGATTATTTCCACTTTCTCTATTGTGTAATCTGTATTTCGTCTTAATGGGGCAACTCTATCAATGATTGTTATTGGCCTAATGTACTCATCATCACTATTTAACTCTTGTGATCCCGTAACATCTCTTTTAGGCGGTAAATAGTCGGAGCTTGTATCTGAATCAGTAATCTCTTCATTATCGAAGAATGCAGAAGACATCTCAACTGTATTTCGTGGAGAGAACTTTATTAAATCACTATGCGTATTTCGGAATTTAGCGCTGTTCGAATTGTCCGAAATGATTGAGTCCTTTTTCCTGATCGATTCGTAAATAGTTTCCTCGTCTACTGATTTTGTTTTATTTGCTTCTGCATCATCATCAGCATCATCAGGTTTAGCATTGTCATTTTCGTCTTTACTCGTATCTAGTAGTGGATCAGAGAATTGCGTCCCCCATGGATATTTGCGTCCACATATCTTTTCTCTCTCAAATCTCCTGTACATCGTGGCCGTGCTAGCCATGCGCAGAGTGGATGCAACAATACTTATAGCTTGAACTGAAACTGATAGAAACAA
Organism: Spodoptera frugiperda; assembly: GCF_023101765.2. Classification (NCBI taxonomy): domain Eukaryota; kingdom Metazoa; phylum Arthropoda; class Insecta; order Lepidoptera; family Noctuidae; genus Spodoptera; species Spodoptera frugiperda. The sequence goes on from NC_064212.1 coordinate 5,109,033, forward strand.
GAAATAATTAATTAGGTACTGCTTTACACTCTAAAATAAGTTAGGTAGGACAAATATTTACCTTTATCATAAGTCATATCAGACCATCGAACCATCAGATCAAGGATGTTGATAATGGCATGAGGAGCAGCGTGGAGAAAGGACTGCAAGAACAGGTACAGCTCAACAGGAGAGGGGGCACGAGCTATTCGAATGGCTTCTTTTGTTCGTTCCTCGTCATCACTGCGAGAAGCACTCACTGCTTCCACCCACCAGAATATTAAGTAGCAGTATCTGTAAACATGATTAAGTGGATAGATAACATAGTATTACCGCATCTCATCTAGTCGATAAGGAGTTAACCAGGTATTGAAGTCTGGTATTGACCGTACTTTGAAATGAATCAACCAATTAAACAGTACATGTAGGAAATTGTTCTTCGAGTCCACATACCCGAAACAAAACAACAGTTCCAAACCATACTTCAAATTACAATTTAATACTCTATCGTTAACATTTGTTTAAGTAAAAACATTTTTACATTTTACGAGCACTCATTAACGGCGACTTTTGGACAATGTGTCAAAGAATCTGTAACAACTAACAACTTAATCGTTTAACACTGTTCGGTAATGATATTGGTACTTAAAGAGGTGCCGTACTGAGTAATTACACTGTTACTAGCTCATGAACGCATTTATCTATTATACTTGACACAATAGTAAACTGCCTCGGTCGAGTGGTCGCAAGTGTAAGGAGCAAGGGCTTTGATTCCCGGGTCGGGCAAAGTGTTGCTGCGCTTTTTTCGGCTTTTCGAAAATTTCTCTGTAGTAGCAATTTTGCCCAATAACAATGGACTCACCCCAGATTTCCACGGTTATGCATTCTTTGAAAAAGTTTCAGGCTCCGTGAGGTTTATAGCAAAGAAAATTCAAGTAAAAGTTCAAGAGAAAAGCAGGAAAACAGAGAAAACGGGTTTGCTAGTATACATAATAATATAAACTTAGTAATATATCACTACAAACCTTCCAATAGCAGCAATAGGAAAGAAGATTGCGTTAACAATCTGCATGAGCAGCCATTTTATGTCGCTCTTCTCCACAGTCACCGAATATGCTGTCAGATCAGGTCGGAAACCAGGTGGTGGTGACGCCAACGTGAATATCAGCGAAATCAGTGACGGTAATCCTATAAGAATTGTGCAGAATACTCCCATTCTGTAGACAAAAGAAAACGGATTATTCAAATTAGAGAAACCAAACCATGTTTCCAATTTCTTCGCGCCATTTACATTTTTGAATGTTTAAGTTGTGTAGGGAAATGCAAAGGAATTTACTTAAGAAGGTATGCGTTTTCGTTTTTATTGAATGTAAACAATAAACATAACAGTTACACTATCTATTCCTCGAAGGACCTGAAGAGGTACCTATGTAGATCTAAAACCCTGTAATACCTAATTTGAATCAAGAAGATTTTTCTTCTTCTTTTTTAATTGATAAAATCGGTTGATTGGTAGGTAGATAAGTAGGTACCTACTATTGACAATTGGTATGGAAGGTCCGTTAGGGGTACTGAATATAGAGTACCTACGATGTAGATCAGAGTAGGTATGACCAGATCAGATAATTAATCAAAAAATACAAAAATAATCGATAAATCTAGTCAATAGCTAGAGATAACACCTGCTTAGGACATTGAGTCACTTACCCTTCACTTCCATTTAAAAAATGTTCAACTATGATAGTAAAATCGTAACACATTAGGACTATATAGATGACGAGGCCGCCGCAGGAGGGCAGCACTCGATGCAATAGAAGTGCTTGCCATGCCGGCAACTTCACCCCGAGCAACTCTCCCGAAACTTCTTTATCCAACTCACAGGTCACCATTTTGTTTATCTTTCACACATTTTTTAATAATAAACACTTTCACTGCTTGAACTTGAGATCATGATGACACTACCCGGACACTACATTTTTTGTATTTAGTTTTAATTTAGTAAAGACACATAAATATGAAAACTGTTGTGCTCGAAACAATTGTACATAAAGAAAATGTGTTGTATTCGCATTCCCCACGCCCATTGATAAAGATAAGATAACAGGGCTGAGTCAAATAGGCAGATAACTTTTATGGCATAGTTTCTAAACTGGTGCAACCTGTACCTATCTATATTTACGTTTTTATAGCAAACAGTAGGTAGGCAATTCATACATAGGATCTGTTTTACGTACCGTACATACCGTTTACCGTAGAGGTCTGATGATTCATGAAATAATTACTTCGAAATTCGAACTATAGACACAGAATAATAAGCTATAGATATGTATGTTAGCACCGAAGTACCTGTGTAGAAGAATCTTCTAAATCCAAACCTTACTATTATGGACTATCATCTAATATTAATGCAAAGGTTTGCGAGAGTGTATGGATGCTTGTTTTGTTTCTCCTTCAAGTGAGAATAGTTACTGAACTCATCCCTTCCCCCCTTACTTCGTATCTAACATGGTCTGGTCTGGTTAAAGGCCAAAGCGTGCATGTTAGCGTTTTTATAGCATATCCAAGCAATTTGTTTTGTGGTATGCACTAGATTTTTGTACGTGTCTGGCGGTAGTTAAAAGGTGAAGCCGAAACCGAAAGTAACAACTAGTTATCTGGCTGTAGCTAAGTAAATATTATTTTAATGGCTGCAAACTGAAAAGGTATTACTTATTTACGTGTAGTGTCATTGAGACACGTATATAATATATTCCAAAATAATAAAATGTTGTATCGTGGATGGTAAATAAAGTGGACGAAATTGAGTAGACGTACACATTTAGTACGTCTACTGGTATGGTAGTATTTGCAGATATTTATCTAATTTTATATCCGTTTTATTTTTAAAAAAGTTTGATACTAAAAAGCAATAAACAGCAAGCGAAGACTGGTTGTTGAAATCGTGGTTGAAACAAGTTACAAAAAAGCAAGCTGTATAATGTCATTTATGACATTGACAGATTGACGTTTGTAGTTTTTACGTTTGTTTAGGTTATATTTATTTTCTAAAGTGGAATTTATCGGTCGGAGATTAAATTCTTTAAGAGTATAAGGTCGTTTATATTCCATAAATAGATTGTAATTGGCATTGAAAGACAAAATGTTGAGGAAAATTTTCTCAAGAACACTGAGTCCGGGGAGTTCATTGGTGCGGTGTGTTAATGTTAATACTGTTGATATCAATAGGCAAATACACTGTGGAGTTTGTTTAAGAATCCCTAGGTATACATCCAAACCAAACACCACCTCACCAGCTTTAGCCACCAAGTATCAAGTAATTACAGATGAAAATCCCGTAGTCATTGAGAACACTGCAGAAGAAATTCCAACTGAGGAGAGATATACCTTACTCAGTGATGAGTTTGATGGTATTAACCTAGAGAGTAAGTATCTGGTACTAAAGTCATGTGTGATATAATTTCGTAATAATTTGTGAACATAATGAATATTAAACTGTTTCTAGGAGGTGCAAATGGTGTTTTTGAAATAGAAGACCTCGTAGAATTACTACAAAGGGAAAACTGTAAGGATATATTTGTAGCTGCCGTTCCAAAAGACATCCGCTATGTGGACTACATCTGTACAGTCAGCGGAAGAAATAAAAGACATATTTTAGGTATAGCAGAATTTGTTCGGAAAGTGTATAAGAAAAAATGTTTTAAATCAGATCATATACCTAGGATAGAGGGTAAAGAATCTGATGAATGGATGGCATTAGATTTAGGTGAGTACCTGTATTTAAACACTATAGTCCTAAATTATTTTAGCTCTTAAAGAAACTGGTTTAATCTAGTTCATAACTACTAATAAATAATTAAACAGTCCAATGCCAAGATAGCTTGTAGATTAACCTCTTAACAACGCTTCCCCTTCTTCCAAATACATCTTATATTAGTTATATGAATAATGTATTTAATTATTTCAGGTAACATTGCATTACATGTGTTCACGGAAAAGGCTAGAAAGGCATACGACTTGGAGACCCTATGGTCAGTTGGACCAGAATATGATGACAAGATGAATAAGAATAGCGAAGTTGTGGACATATTCGAGAACTACAGCGATTACTTGAAAGATCTTAAACCATTGGGATCATGAAACCTTAATAATAGTTATTGTACATAAACTGTATTGCCTCACTAGTACTGAATTAAAAATCCTTTAAAAGTCTCATATAAAATGTTTATTTCTGCTTAATTACATTAAAGATACATATATGGATTGTATAATTCAATCACAATTCACAATCTAAATAATCATGAAACATTGAATTCAATAATTTCATATCAATTAAATAAAAACAATTATCCACATTATTTCCATTGCTATAAGTAAATTTATTATCCATTTCAATAATTGTTGTAGGTTATTATAATATGTATGTCTGTCTATAAAGATACTAATATAATTTGATATACAAAATAACAATTTGGCATAAATTTATAACTAGCTCAGAATTTTAAATGCAGTAATATGACAATGTAAAATTATACAAAAGAACAGCGGTTGACTAATACATTCATACCACAATCACAAGATCCTTAGTTCAGTCAAAATGCAGTTGCACATACTAGTACATCTAAGTAGTATACACTAAGTAGCATAGTTTTGAAAGCAACCTAACATTAGTGCTTTACGAGTTAAACCTAACTATGTATAAGGATAAAATAGTATTGGAAGCCAATCAGTAATAGACTGTAACATATTTTGTGTAGCAAATTAGCATATTATAATAATTCATAAAAAAAATGTTTGGACCACCAACAAGTCTTTCATTTTAGTGACTACATAATTATTAAATTTATGAGCATACAAAACTTATTGCACTGCCAATATAAAGCATTTGTGCACATACCAAAATTAATTACATTCTCATATTATTCAGTGTAATCTTTAAGACTTACAAGAGTTAGTTATAAAACTGGTATAAAATACCCCATACTATTGATTTCACTACCTTCTGCCTGGTGATGTATCTTCAAAATAAGTGGAAATTTTACATTTGTCATTTCATTAAAATCAAAATGTCAAATAAAACTTATACTAATCACATTTGAAGATACACCATCAAGCCATTATTATCAAGGCAAAAGTTGGCAGTTGATGTCAAGTATTAATCAATACTTAAATATTGTAACTTAAGGCTGAATAGTAAATTAACATTCATCGGGTGCAAAACTTCTAAATACAATACATTCTTATAAAATACACAAATATTATCTGTTAATTTGTGATTCATTTTGGATCTCAATTTTGGCTCATGACTAATCAATTATGACAATATGGCTACACTCCGCCTTACGCCAGCACCTGAATTGACATTGTCTAAGCTTGACCATTTCTTAATGCCATTCTTCACCACTTCAGCGGCTATTTTATCTTCCATCACCCTAGACATTGCCTCTAATTTTTGTGCTCTCTCTTTACTTAATGGTTCACTGGGGAATGCCAAATCATTGGCTTCAGCAAGTGTGCGAAGATCAAAATAGTATTTAGCATATACACTAGATGGTACATTGATATTAAATTGCAACATTTCCAAAAATTGCCTCTCCAGCTCATTCATGTCCTCCACGGTGATGTCTTTTAAGATCTGGCAGTAGTCCACATTCCAAACAGCTTGGTCATCCCACACTTTACTTGCTAATAAGATAGCTCCCAACACTATTCTCTTCCAATTAGATGGAGCAATGTCCAGCTCAGCACATATTAGAAGGCGCTCCAGGTACACCAAAGTGATAATAGCACATTCAGCTGTCAGTTGGGCAGCATTGAACAGTGTTCTTACAAACTTGTAGATTTGTTTGTGCTCAGGGTTATATTTGTCATAATCATCACTTACTCCTTCTTTACTGAGAGGGTGGAGCTTCTCATCAAATATGTCTAACCTGCGCTCTGATGTTCTGTTCTTTATATGATAGTAAATAGCAAGGGCTACACACTTGACTGTGTTCTTCAGGTTAGGCTGGGATACAGTACTATCATCTAAATAAATAGTCGAACAGGAACTGCTTTTTTTGAGCTTATTATCAGCGATTTGATGTTGACTGCGTTTTCTGGTCATTCCATTTTCTATAGATGCTTTGGAGCGTTCCATAAAAATGGTTCCAGCGATGGGATCTTGGGAAGGGTCGATATCGCCATCATCAGGCTCTCTCTCACTGATGTGCTGAATATTATTGGAGCTTACTTCACCTTCTGGAAGATAGTCTTCTAGCTTGACGATGTCCTTTCTGATCGGTGACGGACTGCGGTAACAACAGCAACTGTTTTGGTTACCCATTTTGTATCACATATAACTGTATTAAAGATTAATTGTTATCATTCTACAAGCACTGCCTCACCTCTAGACATGCGTAAATAGTGTGCCGATACATAAGAATGACATAAAAGGTCCATAGTATCTGAAACAAAAGGTGCTACATGAATATTCTATTAGCGATTACCAACATTACCATTCAATAAAAATAGATTTCTAAGGACAGTGTAATATATCATTGTCGTACCCTAACATCTTCGGTTCATCGTATTATCACACATTTCACTAGAACTAGGAGCAACCCCGAGAAGATTTCATACTTTTGACAGTAGAGAATGCACAGACAGAACCACAGAACAATAAAACCTAAAATGCATTACATATCAATAAAAAGCAGGTCAACCTTGATCAACCGTATAGATCAAAAATGATTAATTAATTTTATTTTATAAATGAAATGTTATGTTCTTACAGTTTTAATCAAGAAAGAAACTAAAAAACTATGTATATATTTTGTAAATTAAATAACATTGCAAACCTTTACATCACATGATTACATTTTAATAGCTACCAACCATTATTTAAATTTTTAAGTTCAAAGTAGATCATGAAAAGTAAACTATCAGTGTGAAAATTAATACGTATTTCTTTTTTGTGATTTTATACATATATGGAAAAAGCAGTACTCATAATTTAACTTTTTTCTAAAAGCTGCTTTAGTGAATTTCAATTCGATTAATTTTTAGTTTAATGTCTTCATAATATATGTTTAAATAAGAATCGTATTAACTTTATCTAATATTGTTGAAATTATTACATTGTCGATTTTTTGAAAATTTCAAATAGATTACATGTTTTTTATCGTTTCCTTTTTTTATTTCGGTATCTATGTATTATCGAGAATTTCAGTATTATATTTATTTTTTAACCAAAGAGTAAAATAATTAGAGTATGGCAACACTGAAATTGACTGAACGCAGAAAATAAAATATGGCGGGCGGCCATTATTTCGCTTGTTTCTGTTGAGTGAGCACGCTGCAGTGTTTAGACGACAGTTCTGTTACAAATTACTGATTTACCGGTATTAATACGTTAGCCTGTGTGAATATTTATTAAATCACAGAGAATTTTACTTACAATTTGTGTTTTTGTGCATATTTTAGGCTACAATGCGTCGTAAGAGTGAGCGTACCGCAAGTAAAAAGGGTAAGGCTTCCCCAGAAAAGAAAATTGAAAAAGTCAAACGCACAAGAACCAGCAGACGTAGAAAGCAGTCTTCATCTTCAGAAAACGAATCTGCCGATGATGGAAGTCCAGTGAGAGAAGTTGAGAGCGTCAGTGAACCTGAAAAGAAGCCTCCATCAACACCCGCTAAAGAGGATAGCCCTGAAGAGGCTCAAGATCAGGTATGGCGCGTTAAAACTACTGAGGCATCTGGTGATATAAAAAAGTTAAAGATATGTTTGACGCGTCCACCATCCACACCTGAACGAGTCGATAGATCTCCTCGCAGTAAAAGAAAGCATTCACGAGCGACAAGCTCCAGTGATACACCCAGCGTGGAGGGCGTTGAAGAAAAAAAGAAGTCTAAACATCGTTCTAAACGTGCTCTTCGAGGTTCAAAAGATGATACAGATAAAAATAATGATAGTCAGGGAGATGAGCCCGATCAGGAATCCGCACAATCCCAAGACCAAGATAAATCTAGTGATGAGGTAACTCAAAGTGAAACTATTGAAGATGCTGAAACACCAGTGTCCACAACTAATGAAGAAATGAAGGGGGATGAATCCAAAAACTTATCACAAAACAGTGAAGATAAACCTGAAAGTAAAGAAAATACCACAAGTGAGCAAGAGGACACAGAAAAAGCTTCAGATGCTGATACAACTGTTGTTTCACCCAAACATGAAACAAGAGTTGCATCACCATCAGCTGAAGTAAATCCTGAACCTAATTCAGACAACCAAGAAGAGCAACCATCTAATAGTACTGAAAATAAAAGTCAAGAGGATACCAATCTAGTTGAAAAAGAAAGCCCTAGACGGACAAGAAGTGAGTCAGTTGACAAATCAGAGGTCCTTGAATTACATGCTGATGAGAGTAAGTGTGAATCTTCTGATAATGAGGCAAGCCAGTCTAAAACTGAACTTGAACAAGAATCAAATAAGAAGGATGAAACTGAAAAAGAAAAACACAATGTGATCCAAGAGGAAAAGAAACCCATTGAATCCGAAGAAGAGAAACCTATTGTACCCCAAAGTGAAGAAAAACCTACCATGCCCGAAGATGAAGAAAAACCTTCCGTGGCCCAAGATGAGGAGAAACCAGCATCTGAAGAACAAAAGGTAAGTATAATAAATGAAGAAAATATTAGTAAAGAAACTGAGAAAGTTGAATCTGACAGGAAAGAAGCTATTAATGAAACTGATGTTGTAGTGAGTTCTGAGAAGGTAAATAAAGAACAAGAAAGAAAAACATCAAATGATTCTGCAATTCAACCTATGGAGACGGAGACACCTAAAGTTGAAGCTGAACCAGCACCACAGCAGCCCAAAGAGTTGCAGCGCTCAGATTCTGTTAAGTCCACAAAAGAGGAACCTGTTGCTAATGGTCAATCTGCCCCAGCTGTAGTAGCCAGGAAGAGGAGATGGGGATCAAGGAGTTCTAAACTTACAACACAGAAATCAATAACAATTTCGACTGATGTATTGAGAGACATAATACCTGATGTAAAACCTGTTGAGTTTGATGAAGTTATAGAAGAGAAAAAACATAGAAGAATAGAGACTCAGGAAAGAATTGAAAGACCAGTGCTTCCAAAAATTATTATTGATAACACTGATAATGTGGAATTGAAGAAGGAATCTGAGGAGGAACAAGATCCTCACACTCCTAAGCCAAGAGATTTAGCTTCCAATAGAAAAATATCAATAATTAAGGATAATGATAGTATAATAGCAAGACCACCAAGCCCACCCAGAAATAAACAGTCATGTATTTTATATATCACAAATCTGGTGAGACCATTTACACTACCACAGTTGAAGAATTTGCTACAGAGGACAGGAAGAATTGTAGAGAATGGCTTTTGGATAGATAGAATTAAATCAAAGTGCTTTGTGGAATATGAGACTGAAGAGTAAGTATTATATTATTTATTGCTTGTATTTGCAAGTTGTTTTAATTTAACCATTTGAACAGAATATTAATATTCTGACACATCATTTAACCAAAGGCTGCAATCATACTCATAACTTATAATTTGTGTAGGATTTGAAGAATTTGTTACAAAAAATTATAACAATAAATTAATTATTTTCCAGCCAAGCTGTGGAGACAAGACATGCCTTGCATGGTGTTACGTGGCCCGTCTCAAACCCAAAGACTCTTCAAGTGGACTTTTCCACACAAGAAGCTTTTGAGAAGGCCAAATCTAATGAAGAGACAGATGCTACACCAGTATCTACAATTCCTGGAACTGTTGAGGATTGGCTTCGGGAGCAAGATATGAAGAGAGATCGAGGGGATTTGGTAAGTTATACTTTAAATCTTTTCACCTTTAAATTTGAATTTTACTTGAATCATCATTATCATCATCTTATAATGGTACTCCTATTGAGTAGAGGACCTCACAAGGATGAGGAATGAGCAATAATCACATGAAAATCACCACATTTTGCCTATTCAAACAAAACATGGTGATTTTTATTAACAATGAGTCATTAACAAACAAGTCATTGTTATAAAAATGTCCTTATCTGTTTCAAAGCCAAATTCTTAGAATAATTACTATTAAATACCACAAAAATCCACATAAGGTATTTAGGAATTTGTGTAAAATTAGAGACTCATTTGTGTTTGAAAACCTTCAAATGACATAGAGAAAATCCCATAAGAAATAGCATTATACAATAATGTTTATTAATCATTATGCTAATGGGTTTATGATCCCATAAGGGATAACATTTTTAAATAGCATAATAATATAATGTTTATTAATGATATCATTATGTTAATTATTTATGATCACAATTACAATTTGAAGTATTGTTTCTTAATTAATTAATTTTGTAATAACCTTTAATTTTCAGGAAAAACCATGGGAAAGGAAAACAGCTACGCGAGAATGGGATCTTGGAAAGAATGAAAAAGACAAGGACAATAAAGATAATAAATCAAAGCGCGAAGAACGGCCGGCTGATAAGAGAAGACATCGCTCCCAAGAGAAAAGCCCTGAGCCTGGTAATTGTTACTTTAAATTTGACTGTAGACCCAATTACAAAATTAAAGGTCTAACATCTAAGACTAGGAAGTGGTGCTCTTTAGTTTAGTAATGATGATATTGTTATTAGATACCACATATTCTTTTTATATGATATTGCTGTGTAAAATTAGCAATAATATATGTTTAGCAAATATGTATTTGAAAACTTATTAGTCTATAGAATTGTAGTAAATTAATTATTCACTTGTCAATCAGGCTAAAATTAGTCATGGTAAATTAAATTGATTAATCTAACTATGTAATGGTATGTTGAATTTGCAACCATATCTAATTGAAATCACTTAAGATTTATACATTTGCATGCATGTCATTAATATAGTAACTAATTAAGATTGTATAACTTATACACAAATCTTAACTAGTTACAAAATTATACAATGCAATCACCACTTATAACATTTTTTTAATACTTCAGTAACTTAAGTATACATGGCAATGCATCAAGCTATGCGATATCAGTATAAATTGACTGTCGAATGTACCGAAAGATCATACAAAGCAATACCATGAATAACTGATTCTATATAGTTCATTGTATAATTATGTGTACATGTGTCTTGGTAGTTTAATGTACATAAATGGCAAATACAGTCTGTTATGTGATAAGGTTATGTGACTGACTTGTTATTTTTATATTACAGCAAGGAAATTCAAGAAGAAAGAAGAAGAAGCACCCGCTAAACTGTTGGATGACCTATTTAGAAAGACTAAAACAACTCCATGCATATACTGGTTGCCGCTCTCAGCTGAAACGGTAAATTAAAGTAAAAACCATTTTTAACAAAATTATTATCTTGTTAAGTTTCTTTAAACTTTTCATTTTGACTTATTTTGGTTATTAAAATAGTACTGTTTGTTTATTATTTTACCATTTTGATGCATGCTTATCTAATGAGAACCAATTAAAATGTCTAAGTACAAGTTTAATAAAGGATTTATTTGGTTTAAAAAGTTTATGAAACTTTACAGTCCTTGAGAGGAACTTTATTGTAATTTGGATGGTTATCCTGTGTTGGCTAACTTAATAGTTTTATTGTGCATATTACTAATTTGTTACTGTATGTTACGCAGATAGCAATAAAGGAAGAACAGCGGCGCCAGCACATGGCAGAGCACGAACGAAGACTGCAGGAGCTGCGCCGAACGCACCGCCGTCACTAGCATGGTCCGTCTCATACACCCACTCCATCATTACCTACATCTTACTCACTCGCACCCTTACGTGACCTACATACACATAACACATGAATACGTACCCACGTGTACTGCCACTCACACACTTACACTTACACATAACAGTCGTACATCACACATTCACACACAATTTCATAACTCATACTCATTCTAATATTTTTGTCGATAAGTCGACATTCCTTTTCAGGCACTATACTGTCTTCAGTGACAGTAATTTAATTTTATGTTTATTTGAAGAATAATTTTGTTATATGATAGTCATATTACAATTTAGGTTTAAGGGCGACATATTCAAGATAATCTTGGCAGGATTTCTGGGACATGTACACTATGAATTGATTTTATACAAAATGTTATAGAAAGGCACGCTTGGAGGAAAGCCTATGATTTAATTCGTCGTCGGCGTAATGCAGTCACTTGATCAAAACGAGCAGGGGACGTCCGCTGTGGGAAACAGATGCACTACGATTGACATCATTCCACTTGACATTGCGTCGATGTGCGCCTTTCGGCCAAGAATTGTACCGCTGGCCGATCGGTGGGTACTTGCGAAATTATCTGTATGTTGACAACGTCACTACAACCAACGGAATCAACTAAACAGACTCTTGCAGTACAAATTTGCTGTAGTCTGACAGATGGGAGCTATGGAGACCAATTTGATTATTTTGGTGAAAGTATCATGATTTTGAGTGAGAGAGCAGAGAACAGGAATAATGAATTTTAAAACCAGAGGATCAGCTGATACACATACAATGAAGGAAATGAAATAAAAAATCTGAATTATGTTGAAACAACTTATTTGGAAGTGTAGCCAGCGCCTTGCATCGTCGGATAGATAGACAAGTAGCGCAAATTATTTTTGCGAGGTAGTCAGGTTATCGTCGTAATATTCATATGTTTTGTCTGAAGTATATTCGGTTCATTTGATGTTGAATAAAAGTTTCTGCATTAATTTTGTGTTTTTTCTTTACATACTTAATATTGCATTTATTACCTAATCTCTCCCTATGTAATATAAAGGTTTTTAAAATGAACACCATAGTAATCAAAAGTATCTAAACTAAAAGTGAAATTAAAATAAAAGTGTGGGTTCGATTCCTAAGTCAGGCAAAGTATTGAACACCTCGAATTTCAAAAGATCTGACTTGATTAATGACACTGCTTTTTTAAAACTGACACAAACAAACCGCTAGGGTTTTCTCCTGTGTCGTGGCTAGGTTTACAAACTTACAAGTTCACATACACCTGTCACCCAGACTCGAAACAATAATTTGTGGATCATATAGAGTTGCCCCGTGCGGGAATCGAACCCGCTACATTGCGCGGCAGTCAGTTACTCAGCTACCGCGCCAACCGTGCAGATGTTTATAATTATGTTATTATACTCTACCGCACTACTCTAGTCAAGTAATGTAATGAGATTGGTCTTTGTTACCTAGGTACTTTATAATTAGGTATAATGGACAATGACTATTATATAAATAAACGATTATATAAAGAAACATGAACTACCGTACATGTTTCGATTATTTTGTATTACAATAATACAAAAAAGTGTGAATTTGAATATTTCTGTCCTCAAAGAGATTTTAATCACAAAATCAAGCATGATAATTGATTAGCTTATCAATATATTGCTTACATATGTACGTGTTTTACAATAAACACCAAGTAGGTACTCTAGGTATCTAGCAAATAATTTAAGCTAATCGACCTATTAAAACAATATCTTACAATTTCGGCCCGTAATCAGCGACTATCAGTAGATACTTTATCAAGAGGATAAGAATTATAATTTCGAATGATAATCTTGAGCCAGTTGTGTTGGCGATTACAAACGCCAACCACTAAATTTAGGAGGAGCAGAATCCATAATGGTAAGTACATACTATTTTCTTTTTTAAAAATCTCATCAAAATTAGAAGCACCTCAATCGATGAGCTCGCATGAAGAGATTGATCAATGTAGTCTAGATGAAAAGAAAGACGTATGGCAGAATCGTGTCATTTGGCGTATTATCTCTACTTGCCCCAAATGTGAGACGGTCGTGCCAATGATTTTTTTTTATGGAACTCGGTAAATGAACGGTTGTATCACCTGATGGTAAGCAATCGCCCCCGCTTATGGACATTTAAAACACCAGAGGCGTTATAAGTGAGTCACCTTGCTTTTTGGGGGTTAGGAATTAAAAGGTTGTTGGGGAATCGGGGATTGGGAAGATTGGGAAGGGGGGAATTGGGCCTCCGGTAACTTCACTCACATACGAAACACAATGCAAGCGTTGTTTCACGTTGGTTTTCGGTAAGGCTGTGGTATCACTCCGGTCGAGCCAGCCCATTCGTGCCGAAGCATGCATCTCCCACACTTAACAATATGCATGTTGAATCTAAAATGCATCTTACTAGAAAAAAGCCCAGCCTACATTCTATAAGAGTTGGTTCAAGTGTGGCAGTAAAACGTTATTAAAGTTTGATATCAATCATTAATGTACATACAGATAGTTTTAGGATTACCTACGTTATCCGGTTTTACTACCTTCATAATATTATTGATGAAATATAAGATAAAATATCAGCTAAGTAGGTACCTACTTATAGGTATAAACTGAAGATCAGTAAAATAGTTTCAGAAAAAGCAAAATATGAATATATGATAACGGATCTGTCTACTTAACATAAGATATCAAACCATTTATCGTTTAATTAGGTACGTACTTAAGTAATCATTAGATACGTATGACTGAAAATGTGTTTTATTCCATATTCTGAAATATTCATATTATTTCAGAATGAACAAATTTTAGTAAAGTAAATTCCCAATCTTAATCTTAGGGGTAACTTGGGTGGCTTACCAGTAATCGGCGTCGCCAATGGCGGGCGGACTTGCTTACCAACAAGTGGTCTGTCTGCTCGTTTGCCGCCCTATTCCATAAATTAAAATAACCTCAGTTTCAACTTAAATTATGAATAGACGGACAAAGGGTTTAGTCATTTAGGTTTTGTACTCAAAATACAAAAACAGGACTAAGACTGCTGCCTAGGTAGTACCTATTATATATGTCCGCCTGTTTATCTTTCATCATCATCATTCATCATCATTTTCAACTGTTAGAATATCACAGTTCGAAAATGATGATGAACTGATGTACCTAGGTAGATTTTAAGAGACCGTCCATACAGTCAACGTTACTTAGCATTTTTACAGATAAAGTTATCTACATGCGAGTTCGAGTTGCACTTGACGGGGATTTATTTGTTGATGTTCAAAAGTGCATTTTAGCCGATTCAAAAATCGTTTTGTTTTTTTTTAACCGCCGCAGTTGTACATAAGCAACTTAATATTTTATAGTTGCTTATATACAACTGGGGTATCAAGGGTTAATAAAGACTTAAATTATAGAATAGAGGTTGGAGAGTAGGAATAAGTAATGTTGACTTTGATTCCTCAAAGGCGCGGTTGATGTGGTTCCTGCTGGTGGCGGTAGTGGCGTCTGCCACAGCGCAGCAGAACTTCACACTTGAAGAGTTTGTGATGGGGCAGTTCGCTCAAAGGGGATTTACCGGCCGATGGATTTCAGGTACCTATTTACCCATTTTTTTTTCTGAGGGGAAAATCACCCAATGTCTTCTCCCGCCTTGAGAGAGTGTCAGACTCTTACGGACTAAAAACCACCCCGTTCCTTCTCCTGCTTTGAGCCGGAGCCCCGGTAACCTGTTACATACTTACCTACAATTATGATTTTCTTATAGGGTAACCTCACAATCTTATTAATGGTGTAGGTATGGTGTTCATAGGTAAATGTGTGTGTCATTCATCCATTTATCTGTTATTGCCAGTTACGTATTTATAGGTACTTACCTACTCGTTAGGTGTGCCTTATATGCTGGTGTCAAACTGCCACTTAGGTAGGTACTTGTTACTTGACACTTCTTATATTAGTTAAGTGACAGATAAGTTTAGTTTGTGTTAGGGTAATTGGTGGAAACGGATATTAGCATACAACATATTTAGGTAACACTAGCGATCCGCCCCAGCTTCGCATTGGTGCAATGCATGTATTGTACATATAAAACTCCCTCTTGAATCACTCTATCTGTTAAAAAAATCGCATCAAAATCCGTTGCGTAGTTTTTAACACTTTACGTTTAACACGTTAACACGTTAACGTTTTTAACACTGACATAGGGACAGAAAAAGCGACTTTGTTTTATACTATGTAGTGAAGACATATTTTGTTTTCAGACACTCACTTCACTTACACTGAGGCGGATCACCCGGCAGTCTGGCAGTATGATTGCAGTGAGAATGTAAGGTCAGAACTCGTGGCGGGAGATATTATGGTAAGTTGTCCGAACCAGGAGGTCTAGTCTAATTCAACGAAAAACGAAGTTTCGTCCGAAATTTCGCAGATTTCATACTATAATTCCATTTATTACGAACTTTTCTGAACAAAAATGAAAGAATGAAATGAAGATAAATAAATAGGTTTAGATTTGAAATTAAAAATAAAACGTTATTTTAAGTAATTTTATTAGTGAATCAATAAAACCTACGGCTTAAAGAACGAAGAAAAAAATATTGAATTTATGTTTTATACATTTATTGATTGTGATTAAATAAAATCAAAGGTCTGATCCTGACCTGATTGCTTCCTATTGTCGAGTGATGACCCTGGGTTGTAAAACTTATAAATTCTATGAAAATCTCCTAAAGCTGTTAAAATAGTCATATATTATTATTATTGTATTGTATTGATATATACATATGCAGATCAAAAAAGTTATCGTTAGTTACTAGTTAATTCACACAAGAATGTTGAATATTTCAGGAAGAACTGGAAACCAGCAATCCTATCCTTTCACCTGACGGGGATTATATTTTAGCTTCGCGGGAAGTTCAGTCGGTAAGTTTGATAACAAAATTATGTACTACAGTGAAACTTGGTTAAGTGGGACCTGGATAAGTGAGAAACCTCCACAAATGGAACTCATACTGAGGTCCCTACCCATTGGCCTTGAATTACCTCTATTAGTGGGACAAACAACCCTCTTTATCTGGGATTCGTTCTTTCGATTTATCATCTTAGTTACCTCTATAACTGAGACATCAAGTGAATTTTAATGCATAAACCTCAGTAACTGAGACAACATCGTTTTGTTTGTTGATTTAAAAGGTTCAGATTCATCAGAGAGTGCTGCTGATTTGTCTTTGTTAAATTATGTGCAGTTTCTTAATCGGCTCTTACGATAACCACGGAAAGAGACGAGTAGTGATAAATACATACATTAATTAAAAACATCAGGTTAAGGATTATTGGACTAGCGGTCCACACGCTAGAAGCGTGCGGTACGCCTCAACTACAACTCGCGGACCGCGCGCTGTCCACCCACCGTCGGCATTTTGGTATTGATGTTGTAAAATATATCACACGACATACGATTTAAAGTTCAAATTTAAATGACAACTCAATTGCTGGGTTGGAGCAGTGCTTATCAAGTGTGTTTTGACCTCTATTCACTTATAATAATAAGAAAAACTCAGGTTTTTAATTAATTTAATGTGTCTGACGATAGTTGTTATAAAAATATTAATACAAATACATATTATATTCTCAGCAGCATTTCGCGACACATGACACGGCAATTGTCGCGCTGCTATTGTCAGTAGCGTGTAGTAGTGTCGCGGAATGCTGCTCATGAATATGAGTCTCTAACATTGCTTGAAATTAGTCGAGTTCCTCGTCAAATAGTTACGTGAGTAAGCCGATAACATAATGGTTAATATTCTACTCTGCTTCAGAACCCATTAATTATAAGATATTTTTTCTTTATCTGCCATATTGGGCGCGCGTTCTTCAAGTTCATAACACATAACAATATAAATTAGATTAACCACTTATCTTTACTGTCTGAATGTAAAACGACACTGATAAACGTATCTATAGATATTGAAATCATTATCTTCCCAAATATCTGCTTACTTTAATTAAGAATGTAGGTATAAAGGTTTTAATTGAATACGTAATTGTATTGGAATTTCGAAACATGTATAATATTATATATTGGAAATAAAACTTTGTATTAGGTACCTCTTTTAAGTTCTTTTCAGGCAAAATGTATCACTTTGGTGTTATTTTGATTAACTACAAATAACGGTTTACGCACGTAAAAAATATGTTGAGAAAAGCACTACTCAGACCACTCGCTCATGATGAAGAAAGACTCCCTCTGTGGCTCGAAACTAGTAGAGATTTTCTCCATATATCTACGTGAGTAAATCGTTATTTTTAGTTAATGTTGTATGTCTCACAATAGTTATTCAGTATTTTCATTGTATATTATTAAAGCTTAAGCTTAAGCTCACCTACCTAAGTTGTTTTTACACCTTCTGTTGACTCTCTGCATCACCATTGTCCAATTGACCAAGTCTACCATTGTATAATGTACATAAAGTCTAAAATAAAATAAATTAATAAAGGTCATACACCTACCTGAGAAGATAGGTGCTACGGAGTTAGAATTTACAATGTATAACTTAAAACATTTGTATTATGGTTGAAATTCAGTAATCAACTACTGTGTTTTAGGTATGTTAACTATGTATCTTGTATGTATTATATTTGTAAATTACTTATTTTTCAGGTGTACCGGTATTCTACGACTGCTAGATACACGCTTTTTAATGTCCATAATCAGTACGTATTTTATGTATCTACCTATATTTAAGAATTACTGTAAAAAGTACTAGGTACTTATAAATTGAGCAGCATGAGTGAGTTGCTTAATGATCAGGGCCGTAATGGGAATCTAATCAGCCCCGGGCCCCTGGGCTTACAAACAGTCTTACTCATGGTTCTTACCGAACTTCTTTGGGGTAAGGGGATAGCCTCAGTCGTCGAGTGGTCACATAGTAATATTTAAATGTCGCATAGGACCTCAGGGATCTTGAATTGGATTCCCCAATCCAGCTAAATATTGTTATTAATTATTTCGTTTAACGAAAATTTTACAGCAATAACAAGGAGTCTAGAAAGGGATGGTATACACCTAATTCTATTGTGAGGTTCTTAAGTCTTTGACTGCCCATAGAAAACTGTTGAAGGCAAATCCTCCGCTAACGTCGGTCACCGGTGACCACCACGGCGTTCAATGTGTTAATGTTAGGTATTTATAGAAGTTACATTCAAAAATTACGTAGTGAATGTAGGTTTCGTAATGTGGGGCCCAAGTTAGTGTGGGCCCATAGCTATATTCGTAATCCGGCCCCTGATCTTACTGGTATTTTCAATTACAGGCACAAGGTTCTAGTGGGTAATAATGAGCGCCTGCAGCTTTGTATCTTCGGTGGCAATGGGCACGCCCTGGCGTACGTGTATGGCAACAACCTCTACTATCTCGCGAACAGCGACGCACAGCCTATTGCTATCACCACCGACGGCATCGAGGGCGTCGTCTACAATGGGCACACCGACTGGGTGTACGAAGGTACGCATACGCAACGTCACGTCTTTTATCCCCGAAGGGGTAGGCAGAGGTGCTCATTACGACACGTAATGCCGCTATACAATGTACACCCAAACCCTGTCTGTGCCTATACCAATTTCATAAAAATCCGTTCAGTAGTTTCAGCGTGATTGACGAATAAATATACAAACAAACAAACTTTCACATTTATCATATACTTAAGTACTAGCTGTGTCCGCGTGGTAGAGTGACTTTGGATAGTTTCCTCGCGCTCACAGAGCCTCCCCTATAGATGGTAGCCCGATAATGTCTATATTATGTTGACATATTATAATTTTGAAGTAAATAGGTACATGCAGTACTTTATGAGTTTAGCTCGGACGTATTGTAGGTGTATACCTAAACAGACAAAACGACAAAAAATCTAAAACCTATATTTTTCGACTATATCTAGATTACTATATTACAAGTATTCTTTTAAAAATATTCAATGTACAGTATTTTATTAAATTAAACACTAGCTGTGCCGGACTTCGTACGCGTATTAACATTTTCACGCGTAAATCTCGATTTTGCCGGTTCCATTCGGTTCTGCACTGAGCAACTCTGTGTGATTTTTTTTATGGTTCAAGCCCGCCTCATGCCCCCTACCGCTGCAACACTTTTAAGCCAGGATCTACAGTAGATACATTCATGAACACACCGGAACACTGAAGTCTAGCGCGTCCCAGACATAAATGACTGTCTTGGATTCCGCAACGAAATAAATCCGTAGACATTAGGGGAGAAGAAAAAAGAAAAAGAGAGAAGTAAGATGATGTGTTTGTTCCAGAGGACGTCATGTACACCGGTCAGGCGACCTGGTTTTCCACCGATGGCTCCTACTTGGCATTTGCAACCTTTGACGACACCGGTGTTGAAGACTACTCCTACTACTACTATACTGATAGTGAGAATGATGGTGAAGCGTTCCTTTACCCAAAACTCTTCGACCTCAGGTACCCCAAGGTAATGTTATGAAATTACTAGCGGACCCCGCGGACTTTGTTTCGGTTTTAAACTTTTTTTTTTACATAAGAATCTTCTCCTAACAATAATCGGTTCAGCTGTTCTCGAAATTTGCGCTTAGCAAGACATTTAGCGATTGATTTTTAAGTATATGTAGGTATTATCTTTCGAATTTCCAACACTCCATTAGACACCTTATTTCCGATATTTAGATGCTACTTTTGTATGAACAAGTTTGGTTACATAGGCGTAGCCAGGGAGGGGGGTCTTGGGGGCTCGAACCCTCCCCCCTAAAAGTTAAGATAAAATTTAAGTAGCTAGTAACTGGTTAAATTAACATATCTTTCTTGAACCCCTCCCGATACTAAATCCTGGCTACGCCTATGTTTGGTTATAAAACGTTAATTGGATAATAGTGTAAATTAATACTTATGTACAGGTGGGCTATGACAACCCTGCAGTGAAACTTCGCGTGGTGAACTTGGCCCAGCTGGTGGCTAACCCAACAAGCCCCAGTTTCATCAATATGAATGCTCCGGAGGCCGTGACCACGGACCACATCCTGGGCGGAGTCACCTGGATCAACAACAATGAGATCGCTATCCATTGGATGAACAGGCGACAAAACTATTCTGTGCTACAGATCTGCAACGTCATCACTAACAATTGTGCGGTACGTTAAACTATACACTCGATTATACTCGATTTAATTTGGTAAAAATAATGTGATTTTTGGTTATACTAGAGTTGTGATTAAAATATCAATGGACTTATCTAAATCTATACTATAAACACATATAACACTAGTACTTACTTTACAACAACATATTTTTAACCCGATTTTATCATCATTACAACTTTAGTTGGTGTAAGTAGCAAAAATTAGAGTAAGTACCCTTCCTAAATTCCATTGGATAGATATAATAATAGTAGTGAAATTTAAAAAAGTAACAACAATAACACATGTTTATTCAAATTACAATAAATATCTTTATTTTTATACCTAATCCTAACGTCAAAGTCAAAGTCAAAATTATTTATTCCAAATAGACCAGTCCAGTTTTGAACGTCGAAGCAAATATCAATGTCTGTCTGTCGGTCCTCTAGTGAAGTTTCCTCATTCCAAAGTATAGATTCCTATGTAAAAGAACGAGCAAGGAACTCTATTTGTTATTATTTAGTTATTATTCTTAAATATAATACGAAGTGCCCGGGATATGGCAATAGGCTCACCCCCTATTACATGGGACTTATAACACAAATGGTGAAAAGTGGGTGTACATTGCATAGCGGCATTACGTGTCGTAATGTGCACCTCTGCCTACCCCTTCGGGGATAAAAGGCGTGACGTTGTGTGTGTGTGTGTGTGTGTGTGTGTGTGTGTGCAGTGCCGGCGTAAGGGCCACTGACACCCCGGGCGAAAATATTGTGGCGCCCACTTGAGAGAAGCAATATCAAGTGTTAGTAGTAGTTTTTAATTTTTTTGGCGCCCCCCAGAATTTGTCGCCCTGGGCCATCGGCCCATCACGCCCCCCTAACGCCGGCACTGTGTGTGTGTGTGTGTATATAATACGAAGATTTTCTTTAGGAGGAGCATAGGCAGGAGCCGAAAGGTTGGATCCCGTTGGCGCTGCCTCGGTTCAGTAAGGATGGGTCTTTCTACATATCGACGCGGTGGTCGCAGCCTCAGGCCGACGGCATGATCTGGCAGCACTTGTTCCTCAGCTTGAGGGTCGGTAACGAAATAATCTCCACCTCCATCTCCCCTGGAGCATCCACCATCAACAACTTCATCGGAATGGACGAATCACCCAACCGTTTAGCTTTGTGAGTATTTACTCGATTACATATTAAGTTACTAGCTACTTCTGCTGCTTAGCTGCTTAGGTCTTATTGGTCATAGTGTGATGTTTTATAGCCTATAGGCTTCCTCGATAAATGCCCTATTTAACATAAAAAGAATTATTAAATCGGACCAGTTAGTTCTGTAGATTAGCGCGTTCAAACAAACAAACAAACAATCAAACAAACTCTTCAGCTTTATAATATTAGTATAGATTATTACTTATGTATAATATGTGAACGAACGTGCTTTTTTGTCTTTAAAATGCAGTTAATTCCATTGGAATAAACATCGGAATAAACATGATATACCGGGTACAATTTACGGTACGGTATACGAATAAAGTTCGTATACTGAAGTAACCTATAATCACTATAATATTATCCCCATAATTTTTATGGAAATGAAAGAGAAAATAAAAAAAGTATTTCACGAAACACCAAAAAACATTTGGTTAAAAATTTGTAAAAACGTTTTAACTACAGATGAATCGAATTCAAATCTCTATTTACTATTAGTACTCAAATTCAATACAATATGTTTATTGACTGCACGGTCGGTGCGGTGGCTGGGCAACTGGCTGCCGCGCAACGGGTAGCGGGTTCGATTCCCGCACGGAGCAACTCTTTGTGTGATCCACAAATTGTTGTTTCGGGTCTGGGTGTCATGTGTATGTGAACTTGTATGTTTGTTTAAACTTTGCACCCACGACACAGGAGAAAATCCTAATGTGGGGCAATACTTTATGAAAAAAAAAAATACTTTAAATAAATACAATTCTTTATGTTCGCTAGTTACTACACGCGCACGATGCCAGACAAGCCGTGGCAGACGGAGGTCTGCATGGCAGGAGCGAATGATCGTTGCTTCAGTGATAATATGACGCTACCTGACGGGGGTCCCTGCACCTGGGCCACCGCCACCCTCAGCCTGGGAGGCTCCTACATGACCATCACCTGTTCTTCCCCTGAGGAACCTTCTGCTACTTATATTATCGATCTTAAGGTAAGTAGGATGTCCACAGGGTGAATAAATTACCATATTACTCCTTGCGACTTGATTACGCTATTGGGTACTTTCCTAGGTCAAAAATAAATTATTTTGATATCTCAATGTAATAAAATATCCCAAAATAATCGTATTTTCATTCATTCATTTGACGATATACTTATTTAATTTTTCTTGCTATTTTTTGCGTAATAAGTATGCTATTTGACGCCAAAAAATTATGACGTCATAATTTGCAATGTCATACAAAATTCATAGAAAAGTAACGTTTTTGACATTTCCATAAAATTATTGAATTTGATTAGTAGTATAAAACCCTATTGGTAGGAGCAGGTAGATGCAGGTCGCTTTCATTCAGCCTATTTTACAATTTTATATTATAACTTTTCAATACAATAAAATATTCAAAAATAATCACATTCTCATTCATAAATTTGATGAACTACTTAATTTTCGATGTTTCCTAGCTAAATTTCTAGAAATAAGTCTGCTATTTGACGTCAAAAACTTATGACGTCATAATAAAGTATTTCATACAAAATTCATAGAAAATATCGTTTTCGACGTTTCGAAAAAAGTATTGAATTTGACTAGTAGGAAACTAGCCTATTGTCGTCATGACTATAATGACGTCATGCGCATGCCGGTCATGCGTAATAATAGTAAATGACGATTGACGGTTACGGTGTGGTTACGGTTCATTAATTGCGTTTAATAACATTAGGTGTTACTTAAATTAAATTATTATCTAATATGAATATAATAGTATAAGTAGTTTTTGCATAATAGAGCCATAAGTATCCATAGTAATATCAGTAAAATTATTAACGAATTTTTATAATTTAGGCTACCGGAGGCCTAATCTTTCCCCATCCCGAATCCATAAATCCCCTAATTCTCAATTTCCTTAACTCTCAAATAGGCGGCAACGCTCTTGTTCCTATTTCTTTTGGTCGTAGATAGAGGGCGGCGCGGATTGCTCTCCATCAAGTGGATCTGAACGAGCAAATCCGTACATTTTGTATTGTTTAGTAATAATGCTGACGCTTGCACTCACGATGCGACGCATCGCGCTCTGTTGTCAATAATTACTTTAGTACCAATAAATCCGTGTAACAGTGAATATAGTTTTACTTAATCAAATTCCCTAACAGGGTCGCGGCGCGGTACTCATAACATTTTAACAGTATAAAACAAACTAGGTGTAAGGTAATCACCGTACATCTATATGGTCCTTCGGCCATCGCCACCTACATCCGCATCCTTGCCGCCCTTTCACATAAAAAAAAATAAAAATTATAGGTACACATCTATAGCAAAATAATACATACGTATCGTTTTCAGAACGATAAGCCGCCTGTGATATGGGAGGCGAACGACATCGTGCGCCAGCGTTTGGTGGGCAAGGCGAGGTGGGGGAGCATCATCACGACTGTGCCCCTGGAGAACGGCTTCCCAGCCCCCGTCAGACTACTCCTGCCCCCAGGACTGGACGTCAACGACGCCACCACTAAATACCCCGTCGTATTCTACGTGTACTCCGGACCTAATACCAACACTGTCTTTAATACCTTCACTGTTGGTAAGTATTTCACAGTTTCCATGATTCTGATAGAAGTACATACGTTTGAAAAAGTAAATGTATGTTTCGATTACATTTTTATAACCTCTACTAGCTTCTGCCAGTGACTTTATACTTTTTTTATGGAAAACGGCGGTAATACCGAGCACACGTCGGTATTATTATGGATTTTGATGTGCACCCCTGACAAAGAAGAAAAATTACTATTAATTACTCTTAATATAAAAATATTTTTTTTACTTATTTATTTATGTTACTTGTTTAGTACATTTTTAAATATTTAATAAAAAAGAAAATACATTTATAAATATAAAAAGCAGTAGCCCACCAGTGATGGGAGAAATCCAAGCTACCGGCGGTCAGGGCTCAAGCGAGAGAGAGAGGAATTTCCAGACAAATTCATATTATTAAAAATACTATTGATATACATAATACAACAGCGTATTTAACGATACTCTCCCCAGGTTACCACTCGTACCTGACCACCAGCCGCAACATCATCTACATGTTGGCGGACGGCCGCGGCTCCGGTCTCAAGGGACAGGACATTCTCTTCTCACTCAACAACGCACTCGGTACCGTCGAGGTAGAGGACCACTTCGTCATCCTCAGGTAAGAGCACTTAGGAATAGATGCAGTGCCGGCGTAAGGGCCACTGATATCCTGGGCGAAAATATTATGGCGCCCACTTGAGGGAAGCAATATCAAGTGTTAGTTTTTTGCGGATCCCATCGGCGGCGGCATCGGCGCCCCCAGAATTTGTCGCCCTGGGCCATCGGCCCATCACGCCCCCCTCTAACGCCGGCACTGAATAGATGGAACGAAGGGGTAGGCAGAGGTGCACATTATGGCACGTAATGCCACTGCACAATGTGCACCCACTTTTCACAATGTATGTTTTAAGTCCCATGTAATAGGGGGTTAGCCTATTGCCATATACCAGGCACAGTTCCAAGCTCCGTGCTACCACTGAGAGATTTTCGAATAACCGAAAAAAGCCCAGTAATACTTCGCCCGACACGGGAATCGAGCCCCCTCGAATCCCCATCGTTTTCTTTTTCGTCTCCTCTAATAATATCTTCTGATTTATTTAGTTGCGGGATCCAAGATAGTTATTCATGTCCCTGAGACGCGCCGGACTTCAGTGTTCCGGTGTGTTCATGGTTGTTTCTACCGTAGATCCTGACTTACAGGAGTTGCAGCGGTTTTGGGAGGTTGTGGCGGGCGTGTCCCTAAAAAAACAGTAGTCAAAATAGTTTCTTGTGTATTCATAATTTGTTCAATTAATTCAATTTGGGATACCAAGATAGGGCTTGATACAATGTACAATCATAGTAGATTAGTAAGAAATAAAGTGGCAATAGGCTGTTCATGTTAATCGCAAACTAAACATGACTACACTGTTGATGTGGTGGTTGGGCAACTAGCTGCTAACGGGTAGCGGGTTCGATTCCCGCACCGAGCAACTTTTTGTATATGTTTGTAAACGTACCCACGACACAGGAGAAAGTCCTAGCGTGGGACAACGTTTATAACCAGTGAGGCAGACTGATAAGAGAAGGAGAAGAAATGAAATTAAAATTTAAAACACATTTTATTTATAAAAAGACAGTTCTTATGTAATAAACGATAATACATATTTTTATAGAAACATCTTGTTGCGTACAACGTCCTCTAGTGACCCACTTGAATAAATTAATAAAATTCTAGACTCAATCAGAAATTAATGTGTCTAAGTCTAAACACATCTTATATTTACGTAATACGGAATCAATTTAGTATTTTGGTATTTTCATATTATGTAGGAAGCTTTCTAATCTATCTCTATTCCATTGTGTTCAAATCTAGTTTTTATGTGAAATTCTATTTTTATCAAGAAACGTAAATCACGACATTTTGATTTATGGAGAGAGAGAGAGATGGAGAGAGTATGAACGAAAGTAGAAATGCTTTTTTGTCATTTTAGCATTAAGGCAAATATGCATGGGACCGTCGGTAGAGGGTGCACTAAATGGACACATAGCTGTAATGTTGTGTATGTAAATTAATATTGGCGATATATTAAACAAGGACCAAATTAAAAGTACCCTTAACCGATAAGCAGGTATGAAAAGACTGAAGGCTGGTGTTGATGAAGCGAAAGAGATAAATAAGATTCGTAGCAATTGGCGTTCCATTGTCTCTGCGTAGCCCCATGTGATACAGGAGGCGTAAGGTTATGTAACATCAACATTGGCATCTTTTAATTTTTCTGGTTTTTTTTTATTTATTTACTATTAGCTATTTATTGGTAAAGAATACAACGAAGCGTATCGTTGTAAAGATTTATTAGGCTCTGGAGCAGGTCCACTTAAAGGACTCGATGCCCCTTACAGGT
Organism: Spodoptera frugiperda; assembly: GCF_023101765.2. NCBI lineage: Eukaryota > Metazoa > Arthropoda > Insecta > Lepidoptera > Noctuidae > Spodoptera > Spodoptera frugiperda. Next base: position 5,136,076 of record NC_064212.1, read on the forward strand.
GCTGAAGGTGGCCACCGGGGTGGTTTTAGTGAGGCAAAAGTCCCGCACCTCCTAGTCTTTTATCCCCAAAAAGCTAGGCGCATTTTGAAGGTCATAAAAAGCTAGGCGCCTTTTGAAGGTCATAAAAAGCTAGGCGCCTTTTGAAGGTCATAAAAAGCTAGGCGCCTTTTGAAGGTCATAAAAAGCTAGGCGCCTTTTGAAGGTCATAAAAAGCTAGGCGCCTTTTGAAGGTCATAAAAAGGCTCTGGAGAAGACTGTTTTGTATTTATATTATGTAACAATACTTATTGCTCTTCGCAGGAAAGTATTGGACAAGTATCCGTTCATGGACCGCACGAGGGTCGGTATCTGGGGCCACAGCTATGGTGGTTACGCGACTCTCCTCACGATGCTGAAGGATGACGAGGGACTCTTCCAGTGCGGTGTCTCCGGAGCTCCTGTTACCTCCTGGCTCTATTATAGTGAGTGAATTAATTGAATATATTGATAGAATAGAATCAGGCGTACAACTGTGGAATGAGCTGTCGTCGGCGGTATTTCCGAACCGATACGACCTTCAAACCTTCAAGAAAAGAGCATACTCTGCACACACCAGTGACTCCTCTGGTGTTGCGGGTGTCCATGGGCGGCACTGATCGCATACCATCAGGTGACTCGTTTGCTCGTTTGTCACCTATTCCATAAAAAAAAAACAATACAACCACACAAGAGTGGTAGAGTGATATTGCATGTTATGTGTGTGTTTTTATGCTGCATCTCTGCTGCGTGAGCATTTAATTGCGGGCGGGAGGGTGGTGCTGCACACCGCATGTTAAATAATACATGTATAAGCGGAATTTAAACTAAAAATCTATTGTATTCTTAGTGAATATATTGAGTACAAGAGACATAATCACAAACATGGGTGATTTACTGCACGATGGACGCAGTGGCTGGACAACTTGCTGTCGTATAATGGACCAAGAGCCCAGGCCTGCCAGACATAACTTATTTTCTGAAAGGCAAAACGTGGGATACCGAGTAGCTTTTATATGTACCTTGAACGCCTGCGTACCTGCTAAGTTGGATAGACGGCCGATTTACAGGTATCAGGTGAGAAAGGTGAATAAAAATAGGACTAACTTAAATTCTGATGGCTGATTTTTATATATGCTTTATAAAACATTATTAGACAACTAATATCCGCACTGTTATGTTTTTCATAAAATAAGTTATGTCTGGCAAGCCTGGGCTCTTACTCTATAACGTGTGGTGGGTTCGGTTACCGCACGGAGCAACACTTTGTGTGATCCACAAATTGTTGTTTAATTTTCTGGGTGTCATGTGTATGTGAACTTGTATGTTTATAAACGCACCCACTACAGGAGAAAATTCTAGTCTGTTGGCAGGGCCGGGCAATGTTAAATTGGAATCTATATATTAAAACGTGATGCAAAAACTTTGGACCGCTTTTTACGAAAATTGCGCGGACGTAGGAGCATAAAATTTGGTACACTTATAGTTTATGTATAGGAGAAGTGGAGAACGCTAATATGTTTCAAAAATAATGCTTATAAAGTACATTAAATTAATAAATAAAACATTACACACACATGCATAGTATTTGATCGCATTTGACAAAACGTCAAAATCAATAGTTTTATGACTTGCGATGATATTCTGACGTCTCATATGAATAGAGTTTTATAAAAGAGTTTGTTTGAGTTTGAGTTAAATAAAAATTATCCTTGAACGTATGTTATAAGTGGTACTGTAAATTATATCGTATATGGTCGAATTTCGACCACTAGGCGACCACTAGTTATTATTAATGCTTAATATAGTTCAAAATAACAAATTTCAAACTAGACCTGAGAATGTTTTATGATTTAGGTTTCCTGTGTAGTAAACGCTTTCGCTCACCATTAGCTATTAGCATACACGTTTGAAAGTAATTCCCTTCTCATATAGAATATATGTATATATATGTATAATAAAACTTGATCAATTTATGTAATAGTCCTGCTTTCATTCCGATTTGAACCGATGAGATGTAAAACTGTATTTATAGCTATTTTGGAATTTCTCTTAATTATTTATTCAAAGAATTTTTAGTTTTGATTGTTTTCTATTGTGGGATGCGGAATTTATAATTGAAAATATTTGTTTTTATAATAACTAACGTGAGACATCCTAAATTAACTAAAAATAATGGTTTACTCATGTAAATATACTGAGAAAAGCTCTACTAGTTTCGAGTCACAGAGGGACTCTTCATCATGAACGAACAGGCTGCACAACGTCGCCGCGTTTGCGCACGCTGCTCATTGATTATTTTTTGTTTGAATTGATTATTTGGACTTCTGAAATTAAATAAAAAATTGAGAAGTTTTAACTTTTTGCTTACACACGTTGTGACCCTCGTAGCCCGGGGGCACCGTATCTAATACCTTTAAACGAGCAATTCTTGTATATACATATACATATATAGAATCAAGATCTCGGAAACGGCTCCAACGATTTTCTTGAAAGTTGCAGATTAGGGGTGTTTCGGGTCAAAAAATTCATTTATTTAGGTTCCAGGTCCAAGAAAAGCTCGGTTCCTAAGATACAGGCAATAAGTTAATAATAAATTTTCTTCATAACCGACTACAAACGCCATCTATTTTTCAAAAATCGCTACGGAGCGAAGCTCGGTCAACGTGCAAGAGGGATGGAGCTATACAACCTACATAACTCCGTCCCTTTTGCTCTGCTCAATGATCGACCATTGTGACACAATTGTAATAGCAAACTAAGGCCCCAGGTACTATTTAATATGGCAGATACGTGGCTAGCTACGCACCTGCCGGGAGGGTAACATTTGTGTGTTTGTTTGTGTCCTACATTTTTGGAAGAAGCCATTTACTAGAACTTTCTATTTCGTTTCTTAGATACGATGTACACGGAGCGTTACATGGGCCTACCTACTGAGGAGGACAACCTCAAGGGTTACCAAGCTGGTGACGTCACGCTCCTAGCGGAGAAGCTCCGCGGGCATGACTTCTTCATCATGCACGGGAACGCTGACGACAATGTCCATTATCAGAACGCTGCTAAGCTGATCAAGGCTTTACAAGAACTGGACATTCCATTCGAACAGATGGTAAGTTTATTGCAGTGTTTTTGTTGATTTCTGATATATCTACAGCATTTTTAGTTGTTTTTTTTTTATTAAATCTATGCTTTACAGCGTGCTATTTTTTAACACTTAGTGGCGTAATAAAGCCGATTATATCTGGTTAATATTTTTAGTCTAAACATTGTTTAGTTTAAAAAGTTGGATCATGTTTTGTATGTAAGAGAAAATATAAGTATAAAGTTCTTGGAAGATATTGGCCCTGTAACTTCACTAAAATCCAGGATATTAAGCTTCAGAGCACGGGAGATGATGAGTGACAACTGATATTGTACGCCCAATGGGCAGGACACAGCAGAACTAAATTATGATAACAATTGTATTATACACCTACTGCTGCTGTTGCTGACTGCCTTGTTGGTCGAGTGGTCGCAAGTGCGACTGCCGAACAAGGGGTCTCGGGTTCGATTCCCGGGTCGGGCAAAATATTACTGGGATTTTTTCGGATTTTCGAAAATTTCTCGGTAGTAGCACGGAGTCTGGAATTGTGTCCAGGATATGGCAATAGGCTCACCCCCTATTACATGGGACTTATAACACAAATGGTGAAAAGTGGGTGCACATTGTATAGCGGCATTACGTGTCGTAATGTGCACCTCTGCCTACCCCTTCGGGGATAAAAGGCGTGACGTTGTGTGTGTGTGTTATATACCTACCTGTAATGTACAAGGACAAGGAAGGAGGGTTCCACCTTTTATCCATTGTAAATACATGATTGTGTTATTTTCTTTGCAGTCATATCCTGATGAAGCCCACAGTCTGTCCGGAGTCAACCTGCACAGATACCACGCAATGGATCGCTACTGGAACCGTTGCTTGAGGCTGCAAGAATGGGACTAATAGCATTTACTTATTTATTACCTAATACGCTATTTATAGGACAACCTATAAAGGCGATTTTCGCGTGCAGTGCCGATTAAATTATGAAACTATGTTAACATGATATTAATGATATTTTTATTTCAAGCAAATATGTGTCACATAGATTTGTTTATAAGGTACATAATTATGTGTAAAGCAAATCATATTGTTGACATGTTATTTGGGGTTACCTAAGGGTATTTTAATAGAAATGGATTGTAAAGATAATTGTATTTATACCTGTTAGTCGTTCAGTTACATGATAAGTTTTGTATTATAACAAACAATAAAATATGTTTTCTAACAATGGACTTTAATTGATTTCTGAAGTTCTGAGTTATAAGGGATGATGACGGGATATGAAAATTAAAAATCTATTTAGTCCGTCAGTTAGGTAATAAAAAAACATTAGACACGTATTTTTTTATTTTGTCACATAAGATAACAATACTTAGATAAAACGAATAAAAGTTTAGGGGTGGGAGCAAATACGTTATCTCTACATATAAAACGTACTTAAAAATGACGTCATCCGATATTTCAAATCAATATATCTTCGAAAGTATTTGTTTCCGTCAGAAAATAAAAAATACGTGTCTAATGTTTTAAATAAATCTACAAGACGGACATTAAAATACAAATTAGTTATCTACCCTATTCTTCAGAAACTCTGGAAGTTGCAGAGGTAGCGGAGCGTAATATACTTCGTTCTATTTTTTGTCCTTTCACCAAGCGGCCCTTCGTGTCTGCTTAGCTTGCTTTGTGCAGCTGTTATACAAAAGAGGTATTTTTTAAGGGGGAAAATCATCCAATGACTTCTCTCGCCTTGGGTGAGGCGAGAGGAAATGTCAGACTCTTATTGACTAAAAACCACCCCGTTCCTACTTCTGCTTTTCGAGCCGGAGCCTCGATAAACTCGCTAGGTAGTCCGCAGCTCCGGACGGAAGAGGCATAAAACACAGAGTGATGAACGATACTGTGTATAGTCGTCTGGTTAGCTCAGGTTAGCTCAGGTTATCGGTATAATAAAGCTAGCAGCTAGCATACATTACCATAATTATTTACTAGACGGAAGTTTGATGTTACCTAACTGCAGCAAAGCCTAGTTTTATTATAAAATTCGATAAATTATTTAAATTAAGTAAGTATACTAATACATACATATATGCATAACCTCACGCCTGTCTCCAATGGGTACGCAGAGGCTATTGAACGCCAATTAAGTAAGTATGCAAATAAAAATGAAAGAATTTATCTATGGCAAAAAGCTAGTTCTATTCATGAATTTCGTTTTTCGAAAAATAACAGAGGCAATTTATTTTGTTTAATTTTATGAGATACACCCTTATTAGACTTAACATGATGCATTAGTTAATGATGTTCGGCGCTCTGATTGGCCTACTCCAATGGACCAACCAATCAGAGGGCCAAACACGGTAACATCTCGTTATACGTACTTATAAAAACCAACTCGTACTAAGTACCGCTCAGTAATGTAAACTTTTAACTAAAAAACATTAACGTCTGTTCAAACTGGTTTGGCAATAATTGATCCAGATTTTATCAATAAATCCTGTTTCTTACGTCCGCATTGTTTCGAGTTTTTTTTAAAACATCATAGTCATTAATTTTGTTTCGACCCCAAACTGTCGTTTCTTTTTGCCGGTTTATTTCATTTCTTTGTTATTACTAGATACTTAATTAGCACTTAGGTAAATACTAAGCTAGTTTTTCTTTGCCCGATGTTTCTTTTTAAAAAACCCAAATTGTGGTTTTTAAGCGTTGCACTAATTATTCTGGTTTTTATGGCACAAGCCAGTAAAAGAGCAGGCGGATCACCTGATGGTAAGCATGGACACCCGAAACACCAGGAAACGAAACACAACGCAAGCGTTGTTTCACGTCGGTTTTCTGTGAGGCCGTGGTATCACTCCGGTCGAGCCAGACCATTCGTACTGAAGAATGACTCTTTCATACTTAATCCATACTCCTGTTTGATGGTTGAGTTTACAACCATACAATTTCACATACACTTGACACCCAGACCCGAAACAACAATTTGTGGATAACACAAAATGTTGCTCCTTGTGGAAATCGAAACTGCTACACGTTGCACTGCAGCCAGTTGGGAGACCCCGCACCAACTGTACATTCAAACTTAGGTATCTACGATGAGTCACATAGGTAAGTAATTACCTAACAGGTATTAGGTACATACACATACCTACCTATATCACATTTAAAAGAAAAAGAAATGGGGAAGTGTATAGTGCAGATACGTTACATAATATGACGTATAAAACCCATGGCATTTGTTCACAAGGAAGACACCATAACAGCTCTATATAAAACATGATATAACAAAGAAATGTGCGTAGTAATTATAGTTTAAAAACCTTCTTAATAGAAGTTGTTTCTATAATAGACTTTAAACTTTATTACAAGACGATTAAGTTGAGAATAGTGTGAATATGTTGGTGTAGGTTGATCTGCTGTGTGCGTGCTTGTTGCACTATAAAGGTGTTATGCAAGAGCCCTCTTACCTCCTTTCACTTGTATGTGTTGCTCATCAATAGCATGTTTGAGGGACTTATTTGTATTATTATACTACTTACTGCCTAGTCGGTTAAGTGATCATAAAGGTAAGTGTCCATAGGCCCGCATCTTACGCATCGCACGCAACGGATTTTAGTTTGTCTTGTATAGAAACTCATACAACTGCGTCCACTGATCCGCATCGTACGGACCGCATCATCAGCAATGCCACGTGCGATGCGTACCAATGACGTCATACGGAATGCGTACAATGGGTGCGATGCGTACGATGGATGCGATGCGTTTGATGCGGGCCTGTGAACGCTTACCTTAAGTGCGACTGCTATGTAAAGTAGTTTGTTGATTCTAATAGTAGATAGGTATACTTTTACCACAGGCACCTAATACAGACAGCTACCAAACCACCAAAGATTTTAATAAAGAATTTTCTTCACGTGACTGTAAACCTTGTTAAGGATTTTCCACCAGAGATGTGCTATGTAGCTATGCTACAAAGATGCAATAGCTAAGCTGTGAAACTATGCGACCGTTTCCACTAATACTAAGCTATGTAGCTATGAGGAAGATGCGCAGGTCGAGTATGCGATGTATTGATAGTAGGGAAGCCATTCGTAGCACGCATCTTTGCATATGTATAAAAACATAGCTTAGCTGAGCCCGTTTCCATCAGTGCTAACCTATGTGTACCAATGAATATGATTGTAGGAATCCAAACGCATCCACAGCAACGTAGCATAGCACAACTTTTGGTGAAATGCTTTTCCACCAAAGATGACCAGAGATTTTCCTAAACCTTGTTTATATTTGCACGTATGCAGATTGCGATCACAGTCAACGAAACCATTTGATTCTCGATTCTAAATAAGATTTTAGGTAGGTACTGGTTTTATATTGAGCTTTTATTCTAACAATCAGAATCTAAAAACGAAAGACTGAAATCCCAGGATTACCTGTGTTTAGTAAGGAACCTAACAAAAGTGGACGTAGTTGTATTTTCCCGAAGTATCAAGGTAGATGAGTTGTTATTATTCAGAGTTGGTACCTGAAGTGGCTGCAGTACTCATTTTATGATTTGCAGTAAAGCCAAAACCGAGTAAAGGATTTGAATTTGATTTTAGGATTAGGCAACGTGATTACGATTTTAGAAGGAAAGAGACTTTATAAATTCTATTTTGTTTATGGTATAAGGTGGTTTACGAGCAGACGGTACCTATGCAATCGACGACGCCCATGGATACCCGAAACTTACCAGACGGGATATTTAAGTACCATGTTTATTTTTGTCATAATAGTTAACGTGATTAGGTATTGTGATCTGAGAAGGAAAGTGCCTTTTTATATATATAGTTTTTATGGTATAAGCCGGTAAACAAGTGGACGGATCACTTGATGGTAAGTTAGAGATTAGAGAGAAGTAAGATTAAGGAGGTCCTCCGGCAATTTCATTTACACAATGAAACACAATGCAAGTGTTGTTTTACGTCAGTTTTCGGTGAGGCCGTGGTATTACTCCGGCCGAGTCGCCCTTTCGTGCCAAAGGCTTCGTATTGTAAGCAGATATGAACCATCTCAAATTCTGTGTGGTAGTTGGTTTACTACATTAGATTTGCCAGCAAATTGCACGGGACTCATAACAATAAGTATCTAATGCAAAGTGGGTGTTACGTTTAAACGTGGCTCTTCCTATATCGGGGGATAAAGTGAAGATGTAAAGTTATGTAAATAGCTTCTTTGAAAACAAACGGTGTGCAGCGAACATCGAAAATACTAATTGCGCAGCACTCTTAGCGTGCATTTAAGTACACATTTCCTATTTCACCCGCGCCTGGTGATCAACCTCTAACAAACACCAGTTTCATAAATGTAGTACTAACTTCAAACCTTCAGAGCATACTCCTTTTTAATAGGCCGGCAATGCACCTGTGACTACGCTAGTGTTGCGGGTGTCCATGGGAGGCGCTGATCAGTTACCATCAGGTGACTCCGTTGCTCGTACTCGCCACCTATTCCTTAAAAAAATTTGAAATTGTAAAGTAACTTGAGAAAATAAATAAGTTTTATTACCTATTATTTTTTATTGTTACTTGTGCAACGTCAACGTCACGCCTTTTATCAACGAAGGGGTAGGCTGAGGCATTACGTCGCGTAATGCCGCTGTCCAATTTACACCCACTTTTCACCATAAGTCCCATGTAATAGGGGGTGAGCCTATTGCCATATTATATTGGGCACAATTCCAGACTCCGTGCTACCACTGAGAAATAAAAAAAAAAAACGAAAAATGCCGAGTAATACTTTGTCCGACCCGCAAGTTAGACACGAGACCTCTTGTACGGCAGTCACACTTGCGACCACTCGACCAACGAGGCACGTCTTTTTAATTGTGTTATTATTATATTGGTATTGAACAATATATCTATTAACTCCTAAGTTTATGCTGGTCGTATTTTGTACCGCTATTTCTATACGAAGTCATTATAAGCGTTAACTGTGCGTGTGATTGAACAACGTTTATATTTCATGAAATTTTGTAAGCAGTTGTTCTTTAGCCGAGCTATTGTTTGTCGATATGCATAATTTAATTTGCAGTTGAATTCATTTTTCTTTTTATAACCTTCTAAATAATATTTTATACTATTTATGGCTATCATTGAAGTCTACAGTTGGTCTGTAAGTAAGTATCTAAGTGTCCTTATCTCAGTCTCGTTTTATATAATTTTTTTTTTATTTCATTAATTTTATGCTTCTCTAGTATTGTAGTAGCCATGTTGTGCAAATCTCAGGCTTAAATTGTAGATCAGTTCAGGTATTTTAATTTAAAATAGTGCCTTTTGTGTCGTTAATGCGTTCTTAGGAAGATTTAGGGAACAGTGAGTAAAGTTCCCTAAGAAAAGGAGGATCCTCCGACCAGGCGAGGTGATCATGCCTAGCGGGCTTTCTGCCCGACTGTTGTTCGTTGGGATTTTCTATCCATGTTTATTCGCATGTAAACTTCATATGTGCGATGTAGGATTTTATGACGTCATCGTCATCTATTGATTGGTCGTCAATAGTCTATGTGTGAGTTCTGGCATGTGTCGATCGTTACAAAGATGTATGAAAAGTTTTTTTGAAGGTTCATTGACCCGATACCAATCATTGTCATATCTTTGGGCACACCAGACGCACTTATGACTAGTTCAAAAAGGCAGTCTGACAAGATCTAGGTAAGTTAAGAGTACTGTCGTAGAATATTCTACTTACAAACGTTTTGCTTACATCCGTGTACCGTTTAGTGTTCCCAATTCTGTAGTTAAATGAGAAAGTATATGCATATTATTGTTAATATGTTATTGTATAGTGTGACCATAACTCATAGTCACCAATCTCGGTCAAATAGATGCTTAAACAGTTTCGTTAATTGCAAATTGTGTGTTATGTATGGGAAATATTTTAATTTTTAGATACTTGTAAGATGGATTGGTTGTCTACCTCTAGTTTTAGGTAAATAACATCTATACTATAACATAAATCGAGAAAAGCAGGAGTAGGAATGAAGTGGTATTTTGTCAGTAAGAGTCTGACACTGCCTCTCACCTCACCGACGTGGGAGAAGCGTCATAGTCATCACAGTAGCCAACGAATGGTTAATCCTACTAATATTATAAATGTGAAAGTTTGTATGTTTGTTTATTATTCCTTCATGTCAAAACAGCTGAAGGGATCGAAATGAAATTTGGAACAGGGGTAGATTATAGTCTGGAATAACACATAGTGTAAAGCCGCTGGCAGAACCCTAGTGTTATACTAAATTTATCTTCATTTTGTGACTATGTATGAAGTATGCAATACTATCTATATATTACTGAAAATGTAGGAACTAGGGATGTCAGTCGTGACCTTCAAACAGTCCAAAGTAGAGTTAGAGAACATCAAGGATATAAAAATATTATATTTAACAATAACTCCCAAGTCATGGCTATTATTCCACGTACAATATTTACATTACATTCAGAATGCGTAAATAATTCAAATTAAATATAACTAATTTATTTTATTTCAAACCTAGGCTGTAGTTCGAGCATGAACACAATTTACTTAAAAACAATGAAACTAAATTAAAATATTATTTATAGATATGTGTGTGTGAATTCTTTCCTTCTATTAAACTATGTGACTTCTAGGTTCAGTCTTACCTAATAGTGAAAGCTGCGGACTACTTACGAGAAGCAGGAGTAGGAACGGGATGGTCTTTAATCTGACACCCCTCTTGGCTCGCTCAAGGCGGGAGAAGTCATTGGAATGATTTCCCCTCTCAAAAAAAAAACCTAATAGTGACTACTCTTACTCTTGTCCGCGGGTGATGTCAGAGGCTAAGGGACTACACAATTGTCCAAGTCCTGGTATCAGCGCTCTTTGATAGGGAGACCTGAGCTTTGTAAACTGTGATAACCAAACCGCTTTTTAAGTAAGGAAGATACTGCAAATCCTTTTATGTAGAGGAGCCCCTTAACCCAGCAGTCGGTCAATGACATTGGGAAAAGATCTTACCAAAAATAATTTAGAAGACGGTGCTACTTTTACTTGAACACTAATTATAAAATCAATGTGCTCTCTAAAATGTTGAAGCTGAGGCCTCTTTGATTTCGATTAGTCATCGGTCGGCCCTCTTCAAAACAAAGTTATAAATAAACTTGAAGTATCAATGAACTTTTTGGTAGGCTCTTACGTTTAAATATAACCTGGTTAATCGTAACCGGTTTCAAAAGGCAAGGTTTAGTTGCGATTTGTGGTAATCTGTTCCATATATATAGGCATATAAGTATCCCGACCAGGGCTGCGGAAAAGCACAAGGAGTTGCCGTGACTTTCCCTCGAAGCAGGAGTTGGAACGTGATTTTTAGTTAGTAAGAACCTGAAGAAAATGATAATTTCTAATAATAAGTTTGAAATTGCCAACCCGCATTAAGCAAGCGAGGTGATTAATGCTCAAACCTTCTCCATGTGAGTAGAGGCTTTGGTCAGCAGTGGCCACTTATAGGCTGATGATGATGAAGAGTTTGACACAACCACTCGCCTTGTGCCTTTAGGAGTCATCATTTGATTGATTTTCTCCCCTCAAAGAAGGCATATATGTACATTGTACAAACTAATTTCTTAAGAGAATTAATTCTGATTCTAAAGTCATTCATCACAGGTATGTAGGTTTGTAGGTATTTAAGCAACGCATCGTCTACGTGAAAGGGTGTCGAGACTGATATGGTCATATTGGTCATAGTCCATGAATGACGGCAAAAGGATAGGTACGTACCTACCTATCCTTGTATGGAACTGACTTCCAATATATTGGAAGTATATTTAATAATATATAAGGATATTTAATAATATATTTATTGGAAGTTTATTTTATTCATAAAAAATATATATATAATTTATTGGTAATTACTGACTTCACTAGGGAATTTCACTTTTTATGTTGACGTCATGATTTCGTTTCGCATAATAACGGAATTAGTTGTGCAAACGTAGGTAGTAGGTAGGTTCCGGAGCTGGGGACTACCTAGCGGGTTTACCGGGGCTCCGGCTCGATAACCAAACTTACGGGTATCTTTTAAAACTAAATAAGGTTGTAATTAGGTGCCTATTTCTAGACTTCGCCTACTTATCTATTGAGGACATGCATTAACAATATAGAAGGTGTTTTAAAATTATCTGCCACGGCTTCAATGGGTAGTGTTGTGTTTAAAAATCACAATAGTGAAGAAATTTCGTACCCCGGACCAGTTAATACAATTTGAGAATATAAAGAAGTTAAATAAATATTTACTCTACTCTGCATAAAGTGGTTTACGACGCACTAAGCGTCGCTCTTTTATAATAAACTTATACATAGATTTTTTGTATGAAAAAGAAATTACTCATAATCAATAATTTATATTTACTATTGTTATCTTCAAACACAACACTACCGCCCATTAAAGCCGTGGCAGATAATTTTAGAACACCTTATATGAAAAATAAATACATTTTATTTATTTTAAAAGTCAAACGAAAAATTATAACCTTATTAGGTGCATTACCCGGAATAAGTGAGCTGAAGAGGAAACAACATGTTTTGAAAGGTATTGCCTATTTATGTATTAAAGTTATTTATATTTTTGTGGTTTTGCCATAATATCCAAGTTTACCTAGTAACGATCCTCACTTACATCCTCATTTATGTTACCGAGAACAGGATACTGCTGTCCAATACGTACCTACTGGTTTTTAGCAGTTTTATGACAAATTTACCTTTTTTTATCCTAAGGTGGGAAATCCTCATGGAGCCTTCTCGCCTGGGGAGGACGAAAGGGACTGTCAGACTCTTACTGACTAAAACCTACCCCAGTGTCCCGTCTCAAACGTGGGTACGAGGGTGCAGTCGGAAACGGCAGCATGACAAACTTACCTACACCAAATCGTGTGACATTGGTAATAAGAATTTCAAATTAATGTTGTACGCGAAATTGAATTACTTAGGTACCGTTCTTTCGTAACCATTACAAATCAAAACAAACCAATACAGTTAAGTATATTTCTAACTGTTTACTGTAGGTGCATACGAATGAATTCTAATTGCAAACTTTTAGTCAAAAAAACTTTTTTTACGTCAAAAAAATGTGCGTTTAAATACTCTATTATGACGTCATAATCCTTGTCAAAAATCTAGAAATTTCATCAAAATGAATGAGAGTGTGATTATTTTTGAATATTTTATTGTATTGATAAGTTGTAATCATTTATTTTTGACCCAGTCATCATCCCTTTTGCAAACTTATCATAAAATAACTTTTTTTTCACTATGAAAATGCGTGCGACGTTTTCTAGTTTTAAGGTCTTTCTAGCTGTATGTTAAATGCATCAACGTTAGATATCTGGGTCAGCTTCTTGTTTTGTTTTACTTCTGCTATTGGAAAGGATCTTGTATAAGAGATCACATAACTGCATGTGACGAGATCAGCGGTCGCCGGCGCCGACCGCTGCGCTTGCGTCACTGCTAGCACCAAAAACTATGCTGTCGAGATGTCTTACTTAAAATTTATGTTACTAGATTTAAACAGAATTGTGTTACGCAAAATTCTAGATTTTAAATCATTTTCTATAGTCCCAATATTTAAATTAATTTCATTTTAATTTAGTAAAATTCTAATTAAGTAGGCAGATATGTAGGTGGTCGCAATATTTATTTAATCGTGTAACGTTATACCTAAAATAAGTATTTATATAGCTATAGGTACAATAAATATTATTTAGAAACCAGAATTCAATAATAATTTCCTGTTCCTAAATATGAAGCAAAATGTGAACATATTATAATGTAAAATTGTCACACACAGAGGAAATAATTCGAAAAAGATTTTCCAAATATTTTGTACGATTGGCGGAGATGGGAGGCTGGTCAGCGAAGTAAACTCGGCAGTCGTGATCCGCGCGCCTTCGCGTCAACTCGTGCGCAGCTTCGTGCGGTGCGGTGTGAGTGAGTGATGACCACTGATTGGACCATTAACATTCATTGAGGAGGTCTCGACCTCGCATCCTGCGGTACGTGTGTACGCGTGTGAAATGGTGAGTACTTCCGTTTGAGGACCCGGTGATACTATCACGGCCATACATCATATACTTACGAAGAATATTTTTGTTTGTTTTTGTGTAACAGTGAAATATAAATAAAAATGCTAACTCGAATTGCCGATTACTTAATGTTTTAACTTCAACGATTTGTGTTTTCGAGAATGGTTCGAAGGATCATAAAATCCTTATTTAATGACCGAAGGCTTTTCGAGTATGCGTCAGGTTTATTGCGGAATACCTTCATAAAGTTAACTTTTTAAAAATCGATCTCGACCGTCAGTTTTTATACCGCCAACCAATTATTTTTTACCTTCAACAATGTTGGTAAATATACCTATATAATACATACTTATATGTATGTATGTGCAAAAAATATACGCATGTGTGTATTGTGTAATGCCTTTTATGTATTTAGATGTAAATTCACGCTGATAACAAAACGATTGCTGAAAGAAAAGAATATTTAAACAAGACATGAAATTGTTGGTTTACAGCCATTCCGCCAAATTAGTTCCATCGATCATAAATCATACTCTATTGTTGCGCACACGCATGTTGAAATTGTATTCTTACACAAATCGTGAGTATCCAAATGACAATAGACATATTTAGTTTAATTTCGATGTTTATTTGTGTGTGAATTTCAATGTTTCGCTCATTTGTGTATTGAAATTGAAATAGTAATGATGTAAGTGTTAGGTAATTGAGTTTCGAGTATTATCTTAATTAGACAAAGTTTTTTTATGGGAATAAGCCGGTAAACGAGCAGACGGGTCACCTGATGGAAAGTAATCAGCGTCGCCTATAGACACCAGCAACATTAGAGTTGTTTTTGAGATTATACATCTAATAGGTATAATATAATATTTACTTTTATCCTACTCTTTCTCCTCCTTATCATACACTCCTGACGTAGTGGTAAAAAAATCCGCCCCGAAGGCTACCCACTGACCGGTTGTGGTCAAGGATTTATAGGTAGATAAAGGTACCTTGGTTTTAGCTTTTACAATACTTATCCTACCTATTAGGATTTTTCTATAACCTTATCCCGAGTTGAGTCTGCAATAGGCTAGTTTACTACTAGGTATTCTAGTTTTATACTTTTTTCGAAAAGTCAAAAACGACATTTACTATGAATCTTGTATGAAATAATGCGTTGTGACGTCAAATAGCAGACAATATATATTTCTAGAAAATTTGTCAGAAAAATTAGAAAATGAAGTAGATCATCAAATCTATGAATGAAAGTGTAAATATTTTATTGTATTAAAAAGTCAAGATAATCCATTTGTGAATGAGTAAAAAACCAATTCCCGTCTCCAATAGAGGACTTAAACATTGCTGGTGAAATGAGGATTGAAAGCCCTTACGATAAGATTCTGCACCTTTACTAAAGTAATCGAAAAGAGATCTGAAAAGAATCTGCGTTCGGCACTCTGATTGGCCGGCTCGAATAAACCAACCAATCAGACCGCCGTACGCGCTCTCGTTTCGGTTACTTCAAACGTAAAGCAAACTCATACTAAGGGTACTATTACTGTTTGACAAATGGGTAAACAAATCAGTTACTAGTTAATTAACTACAAATATACTGATTTGATGATTTCAATCGGTCATAAAGAATTTTGCCCTGTGTACACAATGTATGTTTTGGTCATTGTGTTTGGTTCAAATACAAACAGTTGTCACGCACATTCTTGTACTGTGCGCCTTATTGTTTTAAACCTTTGTTTGTTATTTTTGTGGGTTACAAATACTTTTTATTCACGTTCGAATTGATACAATATATAGTACCTGCGTATGAGTTTAGAGTAAACGATTGTTAGCTTGTCAACTTGTCACTGACGTACTTAGAGTCATTTAATGGTTATATAACCCAGTCCTCAGCAATTGTTTTCGAAATAAAATCATCAATAAGAAATAGTTTAAGTAAAATGTCTCTGAGTACGGCAATTAATGTCCCTTTTTTAAAGGGTTTTACATATTTTCGGCTCCTGTTGATTGTAGTGTGATCTTATATAGCATATAATCTTTATTGATAAATGTACTATCCAATAAAGAAAGAATCTGTCATATAGTAGTAATTGTAGTCGTAGTCGGAGATTAGCGCGTTAAATAAATAAACAAACAAACAAACTCTTCAGCTTTACAAATGAGTATAGATTTGTTTATCAACAGAATATTTGGAAAACAATATTGATTGATGTTTATACTGATTCAAATCCTCTTCCCTTCATGTAAAATATTGACTATCGATAGAATTTTTTGTTTTAATTTTTAAATAATTTACAAGTTGGTACTCCATACTATGCCCGGGTCTTTTACATAAACAATTGAATAAATGTGTCAGTTTGGACAAACTGTCTAAAATTAAAAGTGACTCATAAGTGGCAAAAAACACACTTAATTTTGTGGATTTGAGGAAATATCGTTATTATTTACCTATGTATTTAGATTCTTTTTTAAATGGCAATATACTTAGTTACCTTCACACACCATTTAACCGCATCCTCGATCAGTTATATTTAACTGTTGGTTAAGTTTCATGGAACTAGATGAAGTTATGACCTTTACTTACTGATAGGTAAATGGATACGAGATTTTTTGTTACAGCAATTACATAATTACAAGGTTTTACTTATTACGTACGTCGAAACCATTGCCGGCAATTGTTTTGGCATTTGAAATAATGATAGGTTTATAGGCGGATAGGCGCAACGTGTCGCAGGTTCGATTCCCGCTCGGAGCAAAACTGTTGTTCCGGGTCTGGCTATGAATTTTACGCGAACTTGTATGTTGGTAAATGCACCCACGACACATATCATCACCAATAATATCATCATATCAGCCGTAAGATGTATTTTTTACAAAACGAGGAATTTGTAAGAAACATCAATCCACCAAACGGACTTAATTAAAACAAATCCAACGTTTTGTTAGTCTATGTCATTATTTCCAAATTCAAATTGTAGAAGCTAGGCGCCTTTCGAAGATTCCCCCGGCAACAAAAAAAAAAACCGGCCAAGTGCGAGTCGGACTCACCCATGAAGGGTTCCGTAACAGCAAGTAGATGACATATTATAAAAGTTATAAAATAACTTGGTTTAACATAGTGTTTGAATGAACGACAAAGTTATATTTGCGGTTTTTGAAAATGTTTTATTTCTTAAAAAATATGGTATAAAAATAATGATATCTGGTTCAAACCAATTTTCGTTGAAAGTTTACATTGAAATCTACAGCATATATTTTTTTTAGATTGCTAACTCTCTTACTTTAAAAGTTTGAGGGGGGGGGACACTCATTTTTCCACTTTGGAGGCGTCTAACTTTCAAACGATTGATTTTGACTAAAAATGGTTTTAGGAACCTTAATGTCTTTTTTAATGACCTATCCATAGACACCCATTACGGATATGTTAGCTGAAATAAAAAATTTTTAAATCAGTTCCATGTATGGAGTTCCCCCTTTAATTTTTAAATTTAATATTTTTTATTCAAAATTCGAATAGCGGTTATCCAAATACATCAACCTACAAAGTTTCAACTATGTAGGCCCAACAGTTTCGGAAATAAATGGCTGTGACATACGGACGGACGGACGGACAGACAGACGGACAGACAGACAGACATACGAAATTATCAAAACTTCGTCTGTCTCTAGTTCCAAATTCAAATTGCAGATACATACGTACCATAGACACAAATAAACCTCTTTTCAATTCACAGTTTCAATTAAATAATTAAAAAATACTAATAAATTACAAAACAATGACTTATTTAATTTAAAATCGCATGTATAACGATGGTTATGTGTTTTGAAACGATAAAAATAACTTTTCAATTTAATACAAATGTAAAAAAGAAACTGTACGTGGTGTTATCAATGCGTGTGACACGTACGTCTTTCTCGACCTACATTATTATGAGTTAAATAAACGTAAAATAGGAACTGTTTAAAATAAATTACTTATAATTAAAATCAATAGATTGTTAGTCCAAATTTTTTTTCTAACTCTAGAAACGATCGAAACATTGGTACTAAAAAACTTACATAATGAAAAAAACATGAAAAGCAATAAAATAAAGGTTTACTTAGATGACATATTTAAGGACCAGTCGAACCTTTGAGCGATACAATAAGCTTATTGACTTCTATTAAGAAAAATCTGCATGTTTATTAGGCACACGAGCATCTTAATACAATTTTTATTATGACGTTGTCTTTGTGACGACCACAGAAGTTCAACGTTTTCTAAATAGAGGGATGTATCTGGTTAATCAAGTACGGTCTTTATTCATCATATTTAAAGTCAAATAAATCTTAATCAAAGCCCTACAGGAAGTTCTTTGTGTGAAATAACTTTGATATAACCTTGTTGGTAGATATAAGATGGCAAATATGATTAAAATTAGGAAATAGTCTTCCAAAGCTTCACAATATCTTACACAGCCACAGCTAAAAATATAGATAGGCACTGTAAACTCTTGTCTAAAAAAATACAATTATTATAAAGTATGCAATCAAAATAAACAGAACATATTTTTTTATGCAACCTTTTTAAAGTTTCAATTAAGTACTGGCTGTTTATAATTCTGCACTAAACTATTTCTGTTAACATTGAAGAAAAACATATTCATTAGAAAAAAGAACGCGGGTTTTCGGCGCCAATTTTTATTATTTCGTTTAGTGTTTGTAGTAATGGACCATCGTTAGTTTTTTAATTTTAATTTATTTCATCTGGTGTTAACTTCGGGATTCATATGTAGGTGCGTATTACGACTATTTATCTATGTTAGGTACTTTCTATGTAGATATATTGCGACAATACATTTAAACGATGCTAAATGGCAAGTTAAAAGAGCGACTATTTTATTAAATTTATTTTATTTTTCTAGTAGCTTGCAAATATTATACAGGAGAGATTTCTTATTATATTTTTAAACTGTAATACTTACATAAACGTGCATATAATTATATTCATTGATCAAATGTGACATGTTTTGATACGTTGATGTTCGTAAAAGGTTTGAAATTTAAATCGATGTATGTGAATCGATTTCCAGTGTTATTTCGATTTCATGTGGTCATAATATTATACAAATGATCTTTTTTTTAATAACTAAGTGAAAAGTTATGTTAAGTAGACATTTTATGTTCACATTTCCCCAAATTGGTATGCGTCATGCGTGTCATTAGGTAATCATTACTTCCTTGCTTTAATTTTATAAATATGAAAGTGCTTTTGTTTGTTTGTTTATACATATTCCTTTGACGTCTCTACACGGAGAGATTTTATGATTAATTTTGTAGTAGTCAATCGTTTGCTCAGCCTTTACGTTTACATTAGCAAATAATATATTCTATAAGAGACTAGCTTCTATAATAAATCAATCACCATGTTTGAGAGTCATGCTTCGGCATGAATGGGACGGCTCTATTGCCCAAAACTCCTTAAATTCCTAACCTCCAAAAGGTCGGTAAAACACTTGTAACACCTCTGGTGTTGGCGTATCCATTGGCGGCGGCGATTGCTTACCATCAGGTGATCCGTCTGCTCGTTTGCCGGCTTATACCATAAAAAAATAAAATTATTTATTTGACTTAATTTGTTTGCAGTCGCTAAAAACGCTGATCAGTTTGGTGGTGGTGCTACTGAGCAGCCACACGGAGTCATCCCCGTACTTAACAGGAGGTCTGAAGACGTTCGCACTTGAAGAAGTGGTGCCATTGACCATCAGTTTCTTTCCAGAACAGCTGTCCGTACAATGGGTATCAGGTATAGTTATTGATTTATTGTATATTAATTTACAATTTTATTATTAGCAAATACTTGTTAAAATTCATTAGGTATTAAGTATTAAGATTAAATATTGAAATTAAATGTTGACGAAATCTACATAATATGCTTTCGATCAAATATTTAAATGGAATGTGATAGTTAAAAACGCATATGAAAGATATGCGAAAGAAACCTAAGTTTATCTTTTATTTATTTATTCTAAACTTTATTACACATGAATAGTGAAATTTTTTGACTTAATGCCGTAGGAAATAGGAATTCTCTGACAGTCAAGCATTGGGGTGCAACCTTTTACTTTTATATGAAATTGGTCTAAAGTCTGTTGAATTTTGAATAGTCGTAGAACCAAAGCTGTTATTTACAATGTCGACAATACTATAGTACTCTGAGTTTGTCAATATCTATTTCAATGACCTTGTAGCATGCTGCTGCAACTATTGTTGACAGTTAAGTACTGCAGCAACATCGTGTGAACGAATCCATTACAAAGTGATGGATTTTGAATGAGCAATCGTTAAAGAAACTAACTATCTCACCCTACTTTACTTTCGTAATCAAAATAATTTGTTTTATTTGGTTGCGTGAGTACAATACTAAAGTTATTTTAAGTCTTAAAATGTTAAGCGTGATACATACTGCGTTTAAAATTATTTGGATGGATGATAGTGATACTATGTTATTGAATTTGTTTAACTGGTTCTTCTCAGTCCCCTTTTAGTTTACAATAAGGTTCGTACTAGTTCCAATCTACTGTAATCATGACTGAGAATTTAAAAAAAGGAAAATCATATTTGGTTTTGAGGATTGCATCCGAATTGTTTTACTTGGTGGACGCGCTTGCAACTTCCCTATCAATGAGGCACCCATAAAGCCACGTGAAAATTGATGTACCTACCATTTATAAATTCTAGAAAAATAATCTGCTATGAGTGGTTAGTTATAAATACAGTCTTAAATGACTAATTAAGGACTGGTTGCACTTTATATGTGACTTAATTAAAGTCAATTATGTGGCTCATAATTCATGGAACTTGCAACGTAATCTTTGAGATATTTGCTCTACCAGTAGGTACTAGAAGTGTTGAGCGTTATTCTAACTAATATTTTTATATTACAGACACAGAATATTTATACAAGGAGCCGGGTATAGGAGTATGGAAGGTGGACGTGACTCAGGAGACGTATTCTCCGGTGCTAGATGAAACTGACATGGTAAGAATCCCATTTTTTTATATTAGATGGGTCGATGTTTGGCCGTTATCTCGCCTGGTGGTAAGTGATGATGCGGCCTAAGGTGGAGCACGTCTGCCCATGAGCAACCTATTCACTAGGGCCTTGAAGACACCTAGGCTATACCCATCAGGAAACACAGGCTCCGGCAAGGAGTTCCACTCCTTAGCAGTTCGCACAAGAGAGCTTGATTTTAATATTGCATTTTCATCTAACACTCTGCTGGACATTGACTTCTTTTCCTTAGCCACTAAACTTGTCTGTTATTTATTCTTCATAGTCACATGTAAACTGAAATATTCATAAGGTCTTGTGTATACCAGTGACTTTTGTGCTGACTGGACTGACTTGACTCAACTGATGTATCATGGGGTACTCTTCTCTATGTCCGTTATTGATAAAGTTTACTAAAGACTTAATTTTTTTTTATACTTTTGTAATAAAGAAATGCTCTTCTATTTTCAGGTTAAAATACAAAATTTCTCGATATCTACGTTTTCACAAGATATGAAGTATCTATTGCTGACAACGAACAAACAGAGGGTAAGTTATTAAAATATTGATAACTGCTTCTTATGCTATTCTATGGGAATTTTAATATTATTTGTTAGCTTACCTATTCCAGATTGTGACCTATGTCTATATATGTATGTCGTTCAATTCAGATCATTTCAGTCAATTAGCTGAATGACGGTGTAGATAACAAATATCCTTAATTTGTTTCGCCCTTGCTTGGATATTTATACTCGCAAAATTGGATATTTCTATAATTAGTTGATAAGTCGTTTGTTGATTTAGTAGTTTATACAGATATCTCCAATCATAGTTTTACTCCCGGACATACTTAACTTAGTCATATTCTTATGCCTTTATCTTAATTGGATAAGCAAAACCATAGAACCACCTACTACGTTCCTTAATCCATATTTTTTTTCTTCACTTCACGTTCTTTATACTTATTCATAGACACGCGTCGTTTATGAGAATCGAATTCATAAAACTGGCTTAATGATATTGTCGTAAGTTTACCTTATTTTGTGAAATTGGACAAACATACCTTATATGGTTATCGACATCAACCAGTTTGAGGAAATTATCCATTGAATGTTTTGCAGTTGGTTAAAACAAAGCTAAATTAATAAAGTTTCCTGTTTTTACTGTATCGTTACGTCTTTCTATCCCGGAAAAGGTAGGTAGACCTCTACCTACTCTTAGTATGTAGTATTCTTGTAATGTGTACCTACATATTACAGCATGCAATGCCAATGTACAATGTACAATGGGGGTCGCATGCGCCAGACCACCACTAAGTTAATGTTTGCTTGCACGTTATGAGATCCGCTTACTAATCCCTATAAAATTTAGTCAAATAAAGTCACACCATCGCTTTTTTATTACATGAGACATTTACGGAGTATGACTTAATTTTTTTGCTGGGATAAAGCAATATAACTTTAATGATTAAGCGTATTTGTCCTCCCCTGTACATCCACTTTCACCATTTGTTTTATAAATCCCATGAAATAGTTTTTTCTGTTTTTAATGTTTATATTTGATTGTGTTTTGTATGCAATCTGCCTACCTATCGACTTATCGTACTATTATGTAACCAGTAATACTTATATATAGGCCAATAGCTACCAAAGTTAATCGATATGGGTTATCTATCAATTTCACGTTAAGAGATTTTCATTGATTTTAGTTTATAAATTAACTTTTCGTTTCATTAGAAATAGCGTATAACCTATGATTAGGTTTGTGATTTTCTGATACATTGGTCGTAAATTATTATAAACGTCATACGATATTTTTTTTAACGCGTACATGAAGTTACACACGTGGTGGTTACGTAGCACAATACGTAATGTACCAGATGTTTGTTTATTGTTGTTGATAAGTAGAAAGGAGATTCCACTTCTTTGTACCTAAGGTAATGCACTCCTGGCACTCGCACAATGGCCTATAATCTCTTATCTAGAACAATAACATAGAATAAAATTTAGTATTTTGTGGAAATCAAAACTATACTAATATTTGAAGTAGTTTGATTGTTTGTTTGAACGCGCTAATCTCAAGAATTACTGGTTCTAATTGAATAAAATATCATGCTTCGGGAGTCTATCAATGGACGCTGAGTAGCGGGTGAAATTGCGCGAGAGTAGCTTGTACAAAATAAACGAAGGCGTACAAAAGAATTTTCAGTTTCACATGAATTTCATATCGTGATCTGTCATTTCCGCGTGAATTCCTTTGTTTAACGCTCACTTTCATGCTATGAGGAAAATTTAATGCCTGTTGCGGAGCAGTTTAAGTATATACCGATTCTATCGATTGTGTTTACCGGTGTCACCAATAGCTAAGTAAAATAATATCATGGTATATTTTCCTTATAAGGTTAATAAACATTAACCTAAATAATATAAATTAAAATTATAGTATTATTATAGCAATAAATAAATAAAAGTAATATTAATTATAGCAATTATAGTAGTTCCATCAGAATGGAGTTTGGAGTAAACAAGTGTGCGGTCATGCACGTGAAAAGAGGAGGAATTGTGGAATCTGAGGGTTCTGACAATGGAGATTTCACAAAACTGAGATCACAAATGATACTTACAATTATCTGGGTATGTCAGAAGGATTAAGCATTAATGGACCGGACATGACATTTCTTTTTATATTGCGGACCATATTTTGTTTTCACTGTCCTAAAGAAATGAGTTGCCGCATTTAATGAAATGGCACCCTATATACAATGTGATAGGCGTGGGACTTCTAACCCGTTAAGGCTGAGTACTACATCTAATTTTATCGACAAAAAAAATAATATGGGGGGTTGAACCCCTAATTGAAAATATAGGAAAATAGTGATTTTTTCGGTAAGAATAATTCACAAATGATTTTTTTTCTCACCAAAACATTATCAAACATATGAAAAAAGTAATGAATTAGTTAGCTAAGGTTATTAGCTACCGTTTGTCGTCTTTTTTTTGTTTCTACGACGCATACAACCTTTGATATCAAAAAAAGTAAAAAAAATATTAAAATAGCCATAATTTTTAGGGGGAGGGGATTCGACCCCTTCGACCCAGGACTTTTGTCGATAAAATTAGATGTAGTATTCAGCCTTAACGGGTTAGAAGTCTCGCCCCTATCACATTGTATAAGAAACAAAGCGTATGTAGGCATTTGTCAAAATAGATCACCGTAACTATCTAGAAGATTTCAGTTACGATGTCAGACATCAGTGTAAAATGCTTTTTCTATTGAAATATAGCTGATGTTCACGTTGCGTTACGTTGTCACTACTTAATGTTTGAAAGTGAGTACACTTTTGAGATTTATAGCTACTCAGCAATGTGGTAAAGAAACTACTATAGATAAACGAATGAAGTATATGTGTGATACCCTCATTAGATGTTTCAGCTTCGCCGGCCAAGTATGCAAATAGAGAAATTGTTCTCTCGACATGAACACTAGTTTTCTGTCTGTTTCGCGTGTTTAAGATTCCAATGAAAAGCCGTAGTTAATTAACTTGTATTACAGGTTTTAGTTGTCTCCGAGTAGTGCGTAGTTGTTAACTCTGAATGTAAAATGTTGATAATAATATTCGTAATATATGGAACAGTGTTGTTAGTACGTAGGTAAATTGATAACAAATTAACAGAAATAGGGGAAGAATAGAGAAGACTTATCGAAAATTATAATTAATTTTTTGCAGTTAGTAAATTATCGGGAAAGACCTATTTCCTATGGTTTCTTAACTACATGATTTGCGGAAATGTATAACCTAAGAACTGTGCATATTATTATAATTATTTTATGGTGAAAAATTAAGGAAGTTTTTAAACGGAAAATATGTAGTTCTAAAAATTATTATTACATTTTGTTCGCATTTTCCCCAGACTATTCTACAGAAATGTTTACAATGACTTACTGTTTATTTTACCGGTTGATTTTGTTTTTTCAAAAACCCAGCTGCCTGAACCTCAAAAGGCAACTACAAAGTGTTAAAAACAATTAATTTAAATTGTCGGTTTCCTATCGTTACTCTTAAGCAACATAGCCCGGTGTGTTACAAAAACAAGGTAAATTTCTGTTAAAATATTAATTTGATAACACCGCAGAAATAAGTTTTTGATTTAGATGAATTAAATTTTTCTGATACTTTTAATATTTTTTTTTAATGTTAAAGTTTAATGTGTGTGTTTGTTTATCTACCGCGATGAACAGATTAAGCAAAATAACTTTTATAAAATCAAATGTTACCGTATAAGAAAGAAAACAATATTTTTTCCATACATTCGAAGCATACTAAGTGGGATGACACGGAACTCGCCAGGACATCTAAAATATACGTAATCCTACTAATATCAATATGTAGGTATAGTTGCATCTTTGTTACTCTTTCACGATAAAACTACTGGACCGATTTGAATAAAATTTGGTATAGTAAAAAAACTTTCATCGCGGGAACGCGGGTTCTTCCGCTGGCAGAAACTAGTAAAGTTAATAGTTATAACACCAAATTGAAGTTAAGTATACAATAAGAAAACAGAATAAAGTGGTACCAGTAAAGTAATGGCGTTCGAAAGACCGTTCACCGGGCATTGCCCAGCCTCCCTTCTCTCGAGACTTGCGACACACGTTATCTAATATTACCTACAGGTCAAGGCGTGTCTAATTCTTACACTCAGTATTACGAAGCATGCACACGTTTCTGATTTATTATGATATTTCTAATGACCTCCTAAGTGCATCTTTATATATCTTGAAAGGTTGTTTCGTTTTGTGGAACCTTTGTGTTTGAATTACTTTATAAGAAATCTCTTTTGGTAGTGGCACCTTAATACAGAAAAAATGTATTAGGTGGGGCAAAATTTTTATATGATATTCATTAAGTACATTTAATAAACACGTATTCTTTTTCTTACGTTCAATACAAGAAATTCAAGTTATGACCAATTAAAGATATTCAATGAAAAATATTTTTTATTGTCGCGCGCTCTAAATACAATTTTTTTTTAATGGGCGAAAACGTGTTCTATTTCCATCATAGAAAATTTACGAATTACTTAAACTATTCCTTAGTAATGATTTCGTTTAAATTGCTTAGGACTGGTTATAAAATGTTCAAACGGATTAATTTATAATGTTTTTTGTAACTGAACTACAAAAAGTGGTCCAATTTTATAATCACCTTTTAAATGCCAACATGTATAAGTTTGCAAAAAAATATACTACAGACACTACGGAAGCCGTTTCAT
Organism: Spodoptera frugiperda; assembly: GCF_023101765.2. Taxonomy (NCBI): domain Eukaryota; kingdom Metazoa; phylum Arthropoda; class Insecta; order Lepidoptera; family Noctuidae; genus Spodoptera; species Spodoptera frugiperda. The sequence goes on from NC_064212.1 coordinate 5,162,539, forward strand.
TTTAATTGAGTAGTCTAAACTATTAAATATTAATGCAGTTTATAATACAAATGCGTAAATATGCTACTCGTGTAAACAATTATAATATTACCTTGATTCTGACACATGTTTTAATGGAAATTGTATGATAAATATAGTTATTTCAAATTACTTAATAGTTCCCATATGATTTCCAAATTAAGTACCTAGATAATGGTGCCGAACTATTGATTTGTTATTTATGCAGTCCTTTTTATTATACCTTTTGTAAAAAATTTAATGACTGTAACTGACGTGGAAACCTTATATCGTCTCATTTATATCAGAAATTAATCAAAGCCGGTGACACTATGAGCAATAACTGGCCATCCAACCACAGCTCTAACAAGCAAGAAATAGCTAAACGATTGAAAACATTACGTGACTCAATTACTTACAATTGCAATACGCACTTAGGTAATGATAAAAATAAAAAGGTTAACCATAACTCTTTGATGCTTGTTACCGTTAGACAGCAGACCTTTGATTCAATTTAATAATGGCACTAGTTTCGTAATGATAAAATTCTTATTTAATTTGTAAAAGAACTACTCACAGATACAAGAGATTTAAAAAGGTACGAATGATTAATCCACCTAACCTGAACCGATTAACCTGTTGATTTGATCGATGCAAACGTACGATATACGTATTGCAGGAATACTTTACCTATCCGGAGCTGCGGGCTGCCTAGCGAATTTACCAACAGGAAACCTAACAGGGTGGTTTTTAGTCAGTAAGAGTCTGACACTCCCTCGCGGCTAGCCTAAGATGAGAAGTCATTGGATGATTTCCCCCTTTAAAAAGGAGTATTTTACCTGTCATTATAAATGCAAAATTATGTTGCGATGTTTGTAACTCCTCAAACTAAAAAGTCAAAATAACTGAAGTGATCTGAATGGAATTTCTTAGAGATAATGGGATCATTCGTGATTTTCACATAATTAAACTTAACGTCTTATGATGGCAAGAGGCAGGCAGACACTTACTTACGTTTTGGGTTCCATGTACTAGGTAAAGGGAATATTGTAAATGCCTGTATGTTGTTACTATTTGACCTAAAACTGCCCATCTGGATCGTATACAGATAGAATACGACTCAATTAACTAAAAATCACGGTTTACTCACGTACATTACTATAAACGTCTGCGCACGCTGCTCATGATGAAGAGTTCCTCTGTGCTTCGAAACTAGTAGACCCTTCTCCATTAATGTACGTGAGTAAACCGAGATTTTTAGTTAATTTTGATTGTTATTATAAAGATTACGACTCGTATACGTTATTTTTATGCATGCAAGCCCTAGGTAAATAGACCAGTTTATTAATATAGGTGAGGGACTATTATATGTACGTGACTTTACAATCCAACTTTCTATTTCAGAAATACAGGTACTCTAACACCGCCGAGTACTGGGTGTACGACCTCGAGACCAAGTAAGTGATCAAAGTAAATAACTTGATAACTAATGTTGGTACTAAGTAGGACACACGTACTGCTTTTATAAAGACTCATTATTTATTTTCTTACGATTTATTCAAGTATCATATTATTAGTAGACTTAATATAAGGCAGAAAATATGTACTGACTATTAGATTTAACTAGTTATATTTATTGGTTCGGTTATAAAAGCAATTTGAACTTAATATCTGACAACCTAAGGTACAATTCCAAACCATATCCCATGTTGATCCATCAAACATCAAACTCGAAATCTAAAAGGCAAGTACTCAAGACTTGTGGAATTAATACAAACCTATTTTGACTATCTTATCGTAAACGTATGAACTAGTCGGCTTTTTACTATCGTAGTAAAGCCACCATAAGATTACACGACATTTGTTTGAAAACACAGAAAAGGTTTAAAACATTACATAACAATACAACGCCTTTTATTTCCCTCAACGTGTAAGCAACGATGCACATATTACCCATTTTTCATGAGTCCTAGTCGTGTAACTCTTGTTGTTCTAAATACGTATTAATTACCCAATTCCTATCCAAAGTAATTTGTCCGATTCAGAAATAGGAATCGAGTAAGATAACAACTTTTTTTTAAAGACGTTGCCAAACCCTAAAATTTTCTCCTGTGTCGTGAAAGCGTTTACAAACATACAATTTCAATTACACCCAGACCCGAAACAACAATTTCTAGATCATACAAAGAGTTGCTCCATGTGGGAATCGAACACATTGAGCAGCAGTCGGTTGCCAAGCCACCGCAATAACTGTGCAGTTGAACTATCCCTCAACTAAACTAACGTCGTCATATCAGTCGCAAGACGTACACTGTTACATTAAGAGCCAACTCCAAAAACCAATATAAATGTCCAATGTCAATAAAATAAAATCATTGATGTTTAAAACAATGTAGTAATTGTTTTGCGTGTAACAATAACATTTTGATATGAATGTAAAATATAATGATTGAGTTGCATTATTTTGCTTTACAAATCAACTGTAATTCAAATTAACTGAAAGATAATACGCCATATCCGCTTATTATTAGAATTATTCATCAATATTATTAACGAATCTATTATTCAATTATGAAAATCCCAGTGGATTTTCATTAGTTCGTTGACCCCGCGGTTATCAATCTGTTTATATTATGTATGTATGTATGAGGAACTATGCAGTATATAGATGATTCATTTGACTTAAATGAAACTACAAGCAGTACTCGTCCACAGACGCATTATACAACTATTTTCTGTAGTTTAAAAAAAAAAAATACATTGTCCACACAGTTAAATTCTGTGTGAACAGTTCCATGTAACTTGACCACAGAAGAGCAGTAATAATTGTGAAGAGGTTGTCTAGGAATGTTACGGATATGTGGCGCGGCTGTTAAATTGCCGTATTTGTAAAGAGTGTTCAAATTAGCTCAAACAGGAAAATCGGCTCATTTTTCGTATATCGTCAGTCAAAATGATAACAGATATGTGGTTTAAATTAAGTCATAAGAGGTTTTTCCATACGGTATATAGTGTTAGGTTAGGTGATCGTGTTAATTATTATTTACTTAGCATCTGCTGTTGTTACTGTTATTTTCCATTGTAAAATTTATATTTAAATAAAATGTAGGTATTGCAAAATTATAAACCTTCAACGTTGATAAGAGAATAACATCCTGTTGTGCAGGTACATAATATTATGTTTATGTAATTCTATTTAATCAGTAACAGGAAAAAGTCAAGTATAGTTCTGAGTTTACATAATTATATTAATCACGGAACCAGTTCTATTTATGTAAATTCATTATAATATCCTAGTCATGAGTTTATCCGGAGCTGCGGTTTACCTAGCGGGTTTACCGGGGCTTCGGCTGGAAAAGCAGGAGTAGGAACTGGGTGGTTTTTAGTCAGTAATAGTCTGACACTCCTTTTCGCCTCACCCAAGACAGGAGAAGTCATTGGATGATTTTTCCCCTAAAAAAATTCCACATGACTTTATGTACAAAATAGATATGATACAATATGATTAATGGTGGTATAGGGATATTAAATAAGGATGTACGTTTTAGTCTAGACGTTTTTATTTTCTGTCTCGCCAGTGCAATGTAATGGACAGTTTAGTTCAACCATGTAAAATGTATTTGCTTTGTTAGTTTTATTCAATGTTTCAGCTCAAACGTGCTTCTGCAAATATTTCAGTTTTATAGGTTTTGGGTGTATATGCCGAAAATAGTTACTAGCTTAAAACTATCTTTATTTGTTTATTCATGTTAATTTTCAAAAGAAGAGATTTTAAATTTGAAACATTTTGATAGTTGTTGTGTATGCGCTTGACTTCCACCAATCATATTCATTGGTACTGGTGGAAAATGGGTGTACACTCGAGAGCTGCGCATCTTTCTCGCACAGCTACATAGTTTAGTATCAGTGGAAATAGACACAAAGTTTCACAGCTTAGCTATTACATTCATTTTCCTAGCATAGCTACATGCCACATATCTGGTGGAAAATCACCCCTAATATAATTTATAGTTAATATAACGTAGTTTAGCTTTTTCATATTATATTATACGTGACCTACTATTTAAAATTATTTTTTGTTCGCAGATCTATCATAAGATTAGGCAAGAATGCTCTAGATGTAGTGGTGTGGGGCAGTGGAAGGTCTCTGGCGTATGTGAGTGACGCCAATGTGTTCTATGTGAGGGATGTTGACACCGACAGTGCTGTGCCTCTCACCAGCGATGGGCTCCCTGGGGAGATATACCATGGTGTCACCGACTGGCTATATGAAGGTGAGCTATATGAAGTGTAAAATGTTTTAGTACATGTGACATAAGCCATTGTAGTTTAATAATAGTAGTATATCTGATTTTACTGATATTGTGATAGTTTTTATAATCAACTAACTTCTGCGAGCAGTTTCGCTGGCGGTCCTCTAGAAAACAAGCCTACGCGTTATCCTATACCAGACCATAATCTACCCCTGTTCCAAATTTCATCTCGATCCCTTCAATTGTTTTGTTGTGAAGGAGTAACATACAGATTTTCGAATTTCTATACGATTGATTTACCGATGGTTCACTGATTTGGACAATCGATTGCTAAGTAAAGTACTTACTCAGTAAGATCAACCAAAATATTTCCTTTTATCAAAACGATTTTGACAGGCTCTGTTAGTCAGGCTTTACTGCGAAAATGCCTTAATTTATGTGTGGCTAGCGTGACCTAAATACACCAGGATGCTGCGGGTTTCAACACCTGGCATAAATGCCATCTCATTGCAAATATGAATATAGTGTCAGGTTAATCCTTGCATATTAATAACAATAATGACCAGTGCGTTTTCCATTGTTGTTTTTAGAGGAGATGTTCAACGCAGCCGAAGCGATGTGGTTCTCTCCCGCTGGAAGCTACTTAGCAGTTGCATCGTTCAACGACACCAAAGTAGCGACTGCGACGTATCCATACTATGGACAACCCTCTGACCCCAACAACCAGTATCCTGAACAGATAGAATTTAAGTATCCAAAGGTAAGCTATAAATGTTAAACACAAAGAAATATATAATTGCCATTTTTTTGTTGACGTATGTTCTAACAGACGCGTTCTTTACCTTTAGTCAGGTCTCATCAACCCCGTTGTGGGACTAAGGGTCTTCAAACTGGATGATCCTCGAGGAGAACCCTGGAATATTCCAGCACCAGTCGACATAGTTGGCTTAGACCATTACCTAGGCAGAGTCAACTGGGCTTCCGAACAAAATCTCATAGTATTATGGCTTAACAGACGACAAAACGTCAGCGTACTAGTCAATTGTGATTTAGAAAAAGATAAGTGCAGTATTGTGAAAGAACAGTCTGAATCAAACGGTTGGATTGACGTGAGGGTGCCATTCTTCGATAGATCGGGAAACAAGATGCTGGAGATACAAAACTTGTATAATGGTGACCAGCGGTTCCCTCATGCGGCTCGGTTTAACTTCTTATCTCTGACTACTGAGGACTTGAGTCCTGGGAACTCGTCGGTGATGGAGATTTTGGGGTGGAACCAAGACACGGACACTGTGTACTACGTGGTGTCTCCGGGCACGACGCCGTGGTTGCGGCAGATGTGGGCGACGTCCGCGGGCGTGGTGCGCTGCGTGTCGTGCCGGGAGCCCTCCTGCCACCACGTACAGGCCTCCTTCTCGCCCGGCGCTAGCTATGCTATCGTCACCTGCAGCTCGTCCTTAAATCCGCCTAAAATCTTCCTCTATAATAGTGCGGTAAGTTTTTTAAGTAATTATGATTTGTGGTGTAAAATATAAAGAATAACTTCAGATATTTAATTTGAAATCTATTTTTATAGTGTTCTCTTGAGTAGAAAGCAATAATACTTGTACAGCTGCATAGTTAATTACATTGTTGTAACAAAGGACTCCCTGTGACCTAGAAAAACAAACAAAATGAAAAACAAGAATAACTTAGTAATAAAATATGCATTTTCTGAAATATCTAATTAACTTTTTTAATATTACAGACTGACAGTTTCAAACTGATCAAGGATAATTCGAGACTGAAGGATAAGTTGAGGAATTATAGGTTGCCGATGATTCTGTTCAACGTGGTGTCAGTAGGAGATAACCCACTCGCTCACATCAAACTCCTGCTGCCACCTGAGATGAAGTCTGGGGAGAAGTATCCCCTGATAGTGAGGGTTTATGGAGGACCAGGGACCAGCAGAGTTAAAGATAATTTTGATTTAGGTACGAACATAACTTTTATGATTTTTGATTTTCTAATTGGCTGTTCAAGTGTTCACTCACCGATGACACCAAACGCTGTTTCTATATGTTTTTGCCCAAAAAACTAATCAAATACATTATTCAAATCACTAAACTGACTACAAATAATACAGTAGGACTTGCTTAATCATCCAAAAAACTAAGATTAATAATAAATATCCAAATTGCAGTTTACGAAAGTAAGTGAATCAAATTATCAAATGCATTTTACCCCCTATATTTCTAATTGAATGAGTGACTAGATACAGTACTATGTGAATGTGTGGAGTATTGATATAAATGAGGACATGCAGTGCGGTGGATGACGCCGCAACTTTGGATCTACTATCCAAAGTTTTAGTTTCAAACAAAACCTCATCAGTCTTCATGTTTGTTTGTGCAACGCGAATATTATGTTGTATTGTATATATTCTCTGTTTCTGTTTCATCTCATCTTTGAATATTGCTAACCTAACTCTAATTTTAAGATATTTGGGTAGGTAGATTTAAGTATATATTTAACTACTTATTGTTTACATTATTATAAAGATGTTTCCTTAATAGAAAAAATATTAGTTCAGGGTAAGATTCAATGTAAGTACCTAACTACGTAAATAGATAGATTATAAATATAAAATCTTTATTATTATTGTACAACATTTAAAGATTGGTATTTACTTGCCTTTGTTCCAAACAACCTACAATACAACACTTTTAGAGTCCAATTTTATTTAGCCTACAATTAAATATCCCGTTTCTTAACTTGTATTTTTCAATTATTTCAGAATACTACAATACGTACTTATCGACGAATAGGAGCTTTATAGTGGCGTCTATCGACGTGCGAGGATCAGGAGCTATGGGCGTGGAGGCTATGCACGCCGTCAACAACGCGCTGGGAACCGTCGAAGTCACTGACACGTTGGCTACCATCAGGTAACGTATTAAAATAATGAAATTGGTCTTAATGAATACTTAAACAATAGCTTAAACGAGCCTCAATCAATTTAACTGTGTGGTTAAATTTAGCTGCAGAGTACACACTTTGTCTTCTCACGTGTAGTCTAAGAGTCTATATTATCAAGACTGGGTAATGCTTTTTGATAAACCCAAACCTTCTAAACTGCAATATCCCACCTACCTGCTAAGTGTGGATATTATTATGGAAAACCATTTTAGAACTGCCATTATCAGATCTCTTTAATACTTACCGTTGTACTCAGAGTCATTTAATGACTACTTAATACAGTCCTTAGCAATTGTTTTCGTAACAAAATTGTTGCTAAGGAATAGTTTAAATAATCATTAAAAGTCTTTGAGTCCAGCAGTTAATATCTAACACTTTTATGCTCACAAAGCGATCCCTTTTCCAAAACACAATACCCACAAAATACAGTATTGAAACATTCATATTTCGCTCTGAATACCTAAACAGTTTATCGGATCACTTAAAAAGGCTACGCTCGCTCTGACCGTGGTGTTAAATGAATTTGCGTAACTGGCTCGCATCGCATATGAAACACTGTGACAGCATCGTTTAACTCAATCCCTCCGACTGTTTGTGCTGTAAATTCCAATTCCATTTGATTCTCTTCGCTTTTTGATGAACTTCTGAACAAAGGGTTATGTTAGATTATGTTTGTTATGGAAGTGCTAACAACATTATGAGTGGTACGGACTTATATTCGTTTCAAATGCTCAGTATGAACTCTTAATTGGAGGTTGTTGAATGATTTTTTGATCTTAGTTCAGAACTTTTGGACCATTCTCCGTTTCCCCAACAACTCTTAAATTCCTAACCCCCAAAAAGCCGGCAACGCCTCTGGTGTTTTGGGTGTCCATGGGTGATTGGTGCATTAGTTAAACCTGCTTACCATCAGGTGGTGCGTCTATTCGTTTACCGACTCATACCTAAAAAAACTCATGTAATTTATATTATTACGAATCACAGGCAGGAGAACTTGGAGATGGCAGTTTAAAAGGTTCAAGTTTATCACAGGGCGCTGCTGCCCGGTTTACCGATTCTTATGACAACCGTGGCGAATATGTTGTGGCGTGAACCAAGTTTTGATTATGAATTAGAATCAATACATGTTTTTGTGCCGTCGGCTGTCGCACCATGTTCATGACACACCTCAGCAACCGTGTCCATACCAGGGGCTCAACTAAGCCCCCTTCAGCGACCTAACCGAACTATTAACTCAAAGATACTTATTAAGTCATTGTCATATTACATATAACTTATAACTACATTTACTATCTAATAGATGGCAGTGTATCATACTCAGGAACTATAGTCATCCTCCACAAATATATTTGATGCTGCCATTTTATAATTATTACAATTAATTTTCAGGAGCCTATTAAGCGTGTACTCGTTTATCGACCCTGACCGCGTGGGAGTGTGGGGCTGGAGTTATGGCGGCTTCGTGTCCACCATGATGCTCATACAAGACGACCAGAACACGCTCAAGTGCGGCGCTGCCGTGGCACCCGTCACCTCCTGGCTGTTTTATGGTAAGCAATTATATTATTAGGGGAATATTTGGTCACCGCCCGACCAGAACCAGACCCGTGCGTACGTGCGCCTTTAAAGAGCCAGATCACCACAGATGGGGCCCAGTAGGGCTGATGCCCGATCCGGAGCTGCGGACAACGTAACAGGTTACCGGGGCTCCGGCTCAAAGCAGGAGAAGAAACGGGGTGGTTTTTAGTCAGTAAGAGTCTGACACTCCCTCCCGCCTCGCTCAAGGCGAGAGAAGTCATTGGATAATTATCCCCCCGCCCCAAAAAAAGGAAGGAATCTTTCGTGAGGTTACCAAGTATAGATTCAGTTAGTGCACTCAAATCGTGCTAGTTTTAAATTATATTTATCACTTTTTAAAAATCGTGAAATTTTAAATTACAATTTGAACAACCCGTACAACAGTCAATACTGTAACTGTAACTTCATGTAACTGTTCGACGAGTTTACTCGACTAGTTTCAAGCCACGTTCGGGGCCTACAATCATTATTATATCTCCACTAAGTGACATCATAATTTTACTTCCATTCCAGATACAATGTACTCAGAGCGCTACCTGGACCTGCCACAGGCAAACCCGATAGGTTACGAGCGGTCTGACATCATCCGCCAGGCGGAGAAGTTGCGCGGGCGCAAGTATCTACTAGTCCATGGTACTGGTGACGACAACGTGCACTTCCAGCACAGCATGTTGCTTGCCAAGCAGCTGCAGCATAGTGATATTGACTTCCAACAGATGGTAAGATAATAAGCTAAGACAATTGACACGTTTTTGTATACAAGGTGTGGGGTATACATATCAAGTGCACGGTTTCTAGATAACATAACAAACTATACGGGAAGGGTTTTTTAAACTCATGGTTTCATGGTACCAAGTTATGAATTTTTTCAATCACGCCGCCGCGCCAATCAAAATTAGGTAGATAGGTACTAGGTGATCAGATTGACAGAAGAAATGTTTCGTAATATTAGCAAGTGACCCCTGTAGTGTTGTGACACGTTTGTATGATTTATAAAATCAAGAAGCATGCGACACCAAGTATTTGATAACAATTTTTTTTAAGTATTTTAAGCTGAAACTTTGTGTAGAGATTCTATTCAACCTGTATTCATCAGTGCTTCTTGATGTATGTGGGTATTTTGTTACAACCTGTATACGGTGGCGCAAATGTAGATCTCACCTTCATAGAGATAGAGAATTAACTAGTATCATTAAACCATTAGGCATTATTTTACAGCTACAGTAATTATCCTCACGCCCTGTGTTTTTGTTTGCTTTTAGAGATAGTAGAAATTCATTGAAAGTTTAACATGATTAAAGTAACATTAGAACTTAAGACGGGATATTTACCATGTTTATTTATGTCTATGAGATTCCGATATTTCGGCACTGTTGCAAGCGTCATGATCACGGATGAACATATTAAAGTAGGATAAACGTGATTGAAGTAGTACATTGTATTGAATAAAACATTATTTTAAAGTGAATAATCGCATCGTGTTTTTTCACAGAGCTACGCGGACGAGAAGCACTCTCTATTGGGCGTCAGTCGACATTTCTACCACATGTTGGATCATTTCTGGACTAAATGTTTCGAGTCCCAGTGACCGTGACTCCTCGACTATAAGGATGTCACTCAGTGTTGTATAGCTCATGGACTATGACTCTTAATTAATAATAGTGATCTCTTTACTCGAAGAAATATCGCAATTTAAATGTAATAATAGTGACGCTCGAATTCTATAATAAGTGAAATGAAATTATATTTTTATTTATAAAGATACATACGCTTAAGACAGACTGTTGTTTTATTTCCTTTTATAGCAAAACGGTGCGGCGTGGTGCAGAGCATTAATATTTATTTAAAGTAAACTTTCCGGTGGTGGAGGTAGACCGGTTCTTTATTCTGCGAATCGTTGAGAAATGTTAAGAAAACATACTTTATACTTGGTTATGATGGTGGGAACAATTACTCAGTGCTACAGCTAGCAAAGTTTGTGAAGTCTAGCAATTAGTGAGCTACAAAAACAATGTAGAAGAAAAATCAGTGCGGCGCCAGCTCGGTCCCGCGGCCCTGCCAAATAAAACATTAACTGTTTCGCTTGCTCTTACAAAGGACGCGTTACTTTACACATGTCGTACGATTTATATTCTGCGGTCGACTTCTGTACGAAGATTTTATTGTTACTTGTAGTTAAAAGTCGACTTTGTGAGGGTTTTAGTATGTAGTTTTAGGAAATGGTTTGAATTGAGTAATTTTTGTTAGTAGCAGTACCCAAATAAGGTGTGCTGTAACGCAGATTCTTTATTTTTCTAACGAGTTTGAAATGGGAAGATTTTATCCGCATAAATAAAAAATATACCTTCTTGCTAACATAAGTACACTAAGAATTCAGCTCTTACTTTTTAATTACTTGTGATACAGACTATAATTAAAACTTCTTTTAAAGTTCATAAAATACTAATTAATCTATGTCAAATATGTCCACCAGTATCCGTCACTTTAGAACTTCAAACCATCTTTATTTATAAATTCGACATGTAACGAGAAAAAATTAAATAAAGCCAAAAATCTTTTAATTTTTCTGGACCTTACACAATGCAAATTGTTAGTAATTTATTAGCGAGAAGACTACGGCTGCAGACTTCAATTTCTTCGATTCGATGGTATATTCTTAAAAATATTTTACAAATATTCTTATCAAGAGATTTCGTGACATTATCGAAGATGTTTCTCAGGAGAAACCTATCATTATCACTGTAGATCATGGTAGATATTTTAATTATTTAGATAAGTAAACATAAAAAATTAAGTAATTATATACTATGAAGATTTTAAATAGCAGTTTAAGCTGGCTTTCAGAGAATGAAAGGCAACAACATATAATCTTACAGTAAAATATACTGTACTATTCTTGCTGAATGAATTTAATGAATATTTGTTGTTGCATAGTGAATCATGCCTTAAAAAGCAAACGCTAAATACATATTCATACCTAAGCAGAAATGACTGACTGCAGGAAACTACATTTTGCTTTGCATAGATTTCCATAGAACTGCGACAAACTGAGCGTTGTATATTACTGTTTTATTTAAGCAACTTGTTTGTATGAATGTGTTCGTCTCATGTAAAAACGAAATTCCTTCTCAACATGTAAATTGTTAGACTCAATATAATAATACGGCATACTTTTAAATACATTTATAGGAAGGCGTCAATCGAAAGCCCGGCCGCTGTTAATGATTGTGGACCCAACTTAGAAGACAGAGCTTTATGTGCAATTGACCCATGTGACGTGAACAAATGCTACGCCGAGCCCCGCGTCGTCATCGTAGGCGCGGGTATGGCCGGTCTGTCGGCCGCGGCTCGGCTCGCGCAACGCGGCATCAACAACATTGTCGTGCTGGAAGCGTACGAGAGGTCCGTATGAAATAAAATGTTACTGTTTCTTATTTTGTAGATGTTGTTGACATAAGTTTACCACTCTTTACCCTTTTTTATTCTAGACCCGGTGGCCGAATTCACTCTTGCTGGCTCGGAGACATTGTTGCTGAACTAGGTTCGCACTGGAAACCAGACAATGCGTTCACACATCCTATTTATACGATGTCAGCCACCGAAAATCCGCCCAGACCAGGTGTGCCCGGCGCTGAACATACCCGTGGCCTCTTTAACAGAATAGTTACCGATAAAGCGCCGTATCCTGCTACAATATCTGCATATCACAAATTCCGTCAGATTGAACAGGAAGCGGCGCAAATATACTGCCTCGGTGGTAGTAAACAGGCAGGCTCACTAATCAATTTTATGAGTCTGCGAATTCAACAAGAACTGCACGACTACCCTAAAGATCAACAACATGACGCAGCTAGAATAATGTTCGGGCTCGCGCACATGCTCAGTGCGCGGTGTGGGGATGACACGGCGATGCTGTGTGCCGATCATGTGGGATGCTTCATGAATATGCCCGGCGGGGAGGTACGTGTACCGCTAGGCTTAGTCGGTATACTGGCTCCATTGTTGCGGCAAATTCCAGAAGGAGCTATTCGTTATTGCAAGCCAGTTAATTGTATTTACTGGGGAACATCACAAAAGGAAGGCTATCGAGCCACCGTATGTACAACGGATGGGGATGAATTTCCATGTGACTACGTCATAATAACGGTGTCTCTCGGAGTGTTGAGCGCTAATGCTGTCAAAATGTTTTGTCCTGCACTACCAGCATCCAAAATAGACGCCATGCGATGCCTTGGATTCGGCTATTGCAATAAAATTTACATGGAATATTGTCGTCCTTTTTGGTTTTGGCATAAAGGTAATCTAAATTTTAAATTCAACTGCAGTGAATTATGTGATCGTTGCGACTGGACTCGAGGTTTGACTTCGATAGAGATGGTGCCAAACAGTAAACATGTGATGTGTGCTTGGGTGGTTGGCAATGAAGCTATGATGATGGAAGCCCTTTGTGACAAAGATATAGCAGAAGGTTTGACCGAAATATTGCGTTCGGTAACGGGGAACGAGAGCATACCATACCCCATGACAATTTTACGATCACATTGGACTTCCGACCCGTTCTTCTGTGGAGCTTATTCTTTTGATTACTATGGATCCAATGGGGATGCACAGCGGAGTTTGGCGTGTCCACTGCCGGGACCTAGTGAACCTATACCTCCAGTACTGTTGTTTGCTGGTGAGGCGACGGTGCCTGGTCACTACGCTACGGTGGCTGGGGCCCGACTGAGTGGCGTGCGAGAGGCTGAGAGAGTGATAAATTTAACCGTGCGATATAAAGGCCCGCCTTTGCCCACTCCGGTTAAAAAAGTAAAGGATAAAAAGAAGAAGAAGAAGAAAAAGGCGTGGTAGGTGGTGAAAACTATTATACTTGTACTTTAAGCTCGTATTTTATCTGATCGCAATGTGAAATTTCCTAAGACTAATCCTTTGTCCCCTGTCACAGATTGAGAAATATATGTAAAGTTTCGCGTACATAACGCTTGTGTTTTACTCCTTTAATATTTTCATTCGGAACTCATGTCTACGGAACAGCTAAGTTATCTGTGACAAGTTGCGCGAGTCTCGCGAGTGGCTGTTGTTAGTTTTGCAACTATAATGATACTCGACTTGTTTGATGTCCCATCTTATCTCGTTTTGTTCGTGGTCTGCGATGAAAGCAAAGTCATGTGTATGTGTACGTTAAGTTAAGATGTGTTTCTACGTTTTGTTTAGTTTCACCTCCTAACTTAATAATTAACTTAGGGAAATAGTGACTATAATATAAGACGCTACACACAATTTATTCTGAAAAAGTAAACAATTTTTAGATTACAATATTTTTTAACATTCGCTGACCATTTATTTATAAGAAAATATTTCCTCATTGCTTGCGTCATTGGTTGAGAGGTCGCAAGTGCGAGTGATGGGCAAGGGATCTCGGGTTCGATTCCCGGGTCGAGCAAAGTTTTATTGGGCTTTTTTCGACTTTTTGAAAATTTCTCAGTAGTAGCACGGAGTCTGAAATTGTGTTCAGTATATTTATATAGCTATAGGCTGTAATAGGCTCACCCCCTATTACATGGGACTTATAACATAAATAGTGAAAAGTGGATGCACATTGTACAGTGGCATTACGTGCCGTAATGTGCACTTCTGCCTACCCCTTCGGTGATATAAGGCGACATAATGCAGAGTCGAAAGCAGCCCAAATTTTGTGTTAAATAAATTTAAAATTCAGCCCACATAATCTTAACAACATACTGCCTAAATCTGGTATTGGCAAAACGGTCGGTATTCAAACAATTTACATAGGTTTCGAACGTCATACATAATGGCTGGAGAATCCGGCTGATTGAGCTATTGTTCCCTATGTTTGCACATCAAGATTGAATGCGGATGGAGAATATGAACAGATACGCTTTACGATTTCAAGACTTATGGTGTATTTGGTAGACAAATAGCATTTTAGGGACGATAGATTATCGAGCTGGAGGTCCATTTTATTGGTCCTCCACTTAAGAGGGATAAAAAGTATAAACTAGTTAACGGGCTGACGGATCACGTGATGGTAAGCAATTTCCACCGCCCATAGACACCCGACACACCAAACGCGTTACAAGTGCTTTGCCGTACAATGCTCATCCACATTACATGCATTTTTTTTCATCCATAATTATACACTTCTAAGTACCGAGTCAAGACCACGGACTGGTAGTCGAAGCGTGGGCAGACTGTGAGACCTACCTCCAGGTGAATCGACGACATCGCCAAAGTCGCAGGGAGCATTGGCTTCCAGGATGCAGGTAACGAGTGGTATTGGTTTTCAGTTATATTATGTGCATTTTCACTGTACTAAAACACTTGAAAGTAAAGTTAAATATTTAAAACACACAAATAAAAGAGTCCAAAAAAAGAGAGAGAATAGAGAGTATTGTAGTTTATACACGTGGAAAATGCATTAAACATATCACCATGTTCGACTATCGATCTTTACTTTTATCTTGTAATACATAAAACGAATAATTTTAGGAAAATTTACATTTTCTTTTACCGTATGCAATATCCTTGTGTTGCCGTAAATACAATACATTTCCTACGTTTAGTTTCCGGAAGAATACATTTCGTCCCATTGTCCCGTCAGCAAGGATTTTGTCTCAGAAACTTGGGTTTTATGTTGCGCCTCGCAGTTATAGTACGGACAGTGATAGTAATTTAAGCTTGTTGTATTTTCTTTTTCATTACTAAAGTGTGAATAATTACTACAGATTGATTCAGGTTTGTTTTTTATGTAAGTATGTATGTGGGTGTTAAACTGAAAGAAAGAAAACACATAGGCAATCAAAAGAAAGTAAGTAAAATTTTGAAGCTAAAATATGTATAATTTGCCCCACTCTAGGATTTTTTTTAACGTGGCCCCACTCTAGGTTTTCTCCTGTGACTGTAACACCAGACCCGAAATAACATTTTGTGGATAACACAAAAAGATGCTCCATACGGGAATCGAACCCATTACACAATTTACACACAACCACCGCACTAACCGTGCTTGTGTATTCTTAACTCTTTGATCAGAATTTGATAATTTAGTTTTCAAAAAGCATTCTCTTACAAAATAAGTTATTCCACGGTATTGAAATACTTATACACAAGAAGGAACTTAATAGTAAAGGTGAAAATACGAGAAAATGCTTTACAACAATAATACTGGCGTAAGTGGAATGTTTCCTCCGTCAGGCTAGGTAACATAGTAATCTAGCTAACTAGAAATTCTTCCAAACTAACTCAATTACTCGCCCATAGAGGGCGCCACTTCCGAGTTAGGGGTCGTGGGTGCAATTTTATCTGCAGACATTTTTCACCAGATCAGCTGTTGAATGGAGAAGTGCAACATTAATATCAATAAAGTTTTCCTTTTCAAACGTTTTCCTTTTTCCTGCCTTTTATATTTCAGAGAGGAAGCTAAAGTGGAAATGATAGATAATCTTCTTGATATGATTCTGTTTGACATTTGTTAAGGTAATTTAGATTTATTGTAAGTGTTAGTATTTTAGTTATTTGATGGTGATAAAATAGTGTATGCTGCTATGCACGAGGCATTTCCATACAGATATATTCTTTTTTTTTAAAGCATTACACTAGGATTACACTAAGATTATCTCCTGTGTCGTGGGTGTGTTTAAAAACATACAGGTTCACATACATATGACACCCAGAGCCGAAAAAACAATTTGACACATACAAAGAGTGGCTCCGTGCACGAATCGAACTCGCTACATGCTGTGCGGCAACCGCTACCAGCCACAATGCCAACGTGCCAACTTTCTGTTCACCAATCTTAGTGACACAACAATAACCCTGAAATTATAGGTACGCAAGTTTTGTTTAGAAGATTTAACGTTATGTATTTACCAATTTGACTCTACCTAAATATTTCCAATGAAATAATCCCTATCCTATACATGTATCTAATTTTATTTTATGCACAGTCTTTTCTACAAGTGTATCATCAAATTCTACGAATCGGTTCGCTGTGATTGATATTCGCGATACTGCTGGTTCCAACAACCGCTTTCAGAGCATTTTGATTGTTCGTCACTTTATTGAAAACAATCGATTGGGATGGATGTTCAGTCTATCGAGGAAGAAGGTCTTTCATTGGCTTATTTTATAAGAAAGCTACTGTGGCCGCCAAGTGTAAGGGCAGTGAAATGTAAACATGATAATGTTTTACTCAAGTTTAAATTTTGTCCCGTCTGTAAGTTGGTCCCTGTATTTTGTTTAATAAGTCATATCAAAGTATTGTTTCTACTGTAACTAAAAATAATAGATTTGTTTGTGTTTCTAAAAACTTTAAGATAAATCTTTTCAGAAAATTTCACCATTTCTCCACATTAGTAAATAAAATAGTGACCTTGCCCGCAACGACCACCTAATACATCTGATAGTTCGGCTCTATTGAGCTTTACGGATGTGATGCGAAGAATTTCGCGGAGGGCATTAACACCGTCGCAATGAGCGGGGTGCGCGCGGCCCGAGCCCGGCGAGCACGTCTCTGCAGATGGCGGGCTGCGGGAGCACGCAAGAAAGCGTCGAGACAGATGCGTGACGCAGCGCGCAGGACCGCCCCCCGCCCCGCGGTGCGTGCCGCGCCCCGCGGTCCCTGCTCCGCGCGACACATCTCACAGAACACATCGATAATCGCGTGGTGCGTGAGCCCGCTGCGGCTCGGACTCGGGGAGGTAGTGAGCAGCGCGCGGCCGGCGTGTGCCGGTGCAGGCGGTGCGTGGCGCGCGCGTGGCGCGGGCGGGGCGCGCGCGTCGGCCCGGGCGCCAGTCGCTCGGAGGCAGGCGGGCGGCTCGCGTCGCCCTGCGCTCTCTCACTGCACCGCTGCAACGCTGCGCTCGCGAACTCGCGACAAGGTACGCGACGCGGCACCACACCGCACGCTGCACATGTTACACATTACACTCGAACATTTTTCATTCATCTTTTCGTAGTTTTTTGCTTTATTGTCGGTCGAATCCTAATCCGCGAAGGAACCTTCTCGGGCCGCGTATATTGCCTTAAATTATAATTTTAAAAACATGCAACGGTTACTTTGAAAATCATTTTGATACGCCGTCAAAATTTGTTCGGGTAAGTAAAATATTAAATATTTTCTACGACTTCCTTAAGGCTGTAACGAAATAGAAACAGGCATGCGTAAGCTCTCTAATGGCAGCCGAAATATAATGCGAAGCTGAGAGAAAAAGAAAATGTTGTGGAAATTTAATTTTCTTTGGTATTTGTAGGGAAAAAGGGAATTATTGTGAATGTCATTAATTTTATAATGGTTCTCGAGACGCAAAGACTGCGCTTCGTTTTATCTTAGAAGATGTCATGAGGGAGAAAACAGCAAAAGCACTGGCCTGTTGCCAAATGTCGACCGCGGCACACATCTTTCAGTAACAAAATATTTTAGAAATATCAGACATAAAATGTCTGAACATTTAAATGTACGTAGTGGACTGAGAATGTACATTCTCGATAACACGAGCACTGTCATCATTTGTACGTGTGATAAATGAACGAGCCGGGACACTCCGCGGCGTGTACCCTACCTGAGATAACTAATTACAAGTTAGCTCTACTTTCAGATACTACATTACATTACCGACCAGTGTTTTACTGAAACATCACATTAATTATGTCGTCCCATTTTTAAATATCTTCTAGATCGTTAGATATTTCAAAAATATACATTTTTCGCGAAAATGTTAATAACGGAAGAATAAATCTCTAAAATGGCGACCTCAGGGAAAATGTAATATTTTCGGGGCGTTCATTTTCATTTCAGTCGATTTTCTTTCATGATTATTTCTTTGGGATGTGACGCTCCATTTTACGATCCAAATTATGATAACGTGTTTGATGACAAACTTGTAGATAGATAACAAGGCGTCTGTCGCCTTGTGGGAATGAGTTCTTTGCTACTGGTGACTTATTGTACTGACTATTTAGCATATTTCTAATTAATTCATTTGAATAGATATCATATTCTCTGTGTGATACGTATGATATTTTAGTAGTAGTGTAGGCAAAATGTATAGGAATGTAAGGAGTGGGTAGTATGTAAGGAGCGCGTCTCAGCCCTGTCACCCCGTGGCGAATATTTGGCACGCGTCATCCCCATGTTGCGGATATCACCAACATTTCTTGTTTTATATTTTGGCTGAGTGCTGCCTTGATATCTCTTATTGAACGTAACGCAAATTGCTTCTTGTTCTTATTGTTTGTAAGATACATATTTGTATGTATCGTTTCTTGATTAAAAATTGACGACATGATACGTTTATTTGCTAAGTCTAGCCGGTAAATTGCAAACTATTGAACAATAATCACTAGTAATTCAATGACCCAATTAACACCTAGTATGCTAATTTCCAATAAACATTATTTTGTTCGCTCATGAAACCTTATTCACAGCACACAGGCATGTTTAGTGTTTCACAAATCATTAAACAACAAACAATTACCAAGTATTCGGTTATTTTACGTTTATTACCGAACTCATTTGTAACTGTTGGCATTATTCATTCTGCAAATGCATGTGAGAGCACCGCTGAGTTTCCCAAACTTACAAGTTCGTAAGTAAACATATATACCCCGACTTTGCCCCTCACACCCCGGGACGGCGACTTGCGAATTCCGGAAAACTAATAGTCAGGGGAAAATTGTCATTTCAGTTGGTGAGTTGCTGACGTTTCGGGCAATTTGTGAGCTATCCTCAAGAGATGCAATTTCCCCCTTCCGCCTAATTGCTCCCGGGGCTTGCTACTACAAAGCTAGTTACGAAACTGCCTCTCGGACCACTTGTGTCGTCTCGACCCCAATCAATTATGTGCCCAATGTGCCCGGTATGACCGATGTTCCACCGAGTCACGGTGAGATGGATCGGGAGGGCTAGAGGACTATTTAATAATTGCTTATTTGTGTCACTTTTACAGAAAATACAGGAAAATTAGTTATTTCGTATTAATATACAATCAATAAATGTTCGTCAAAAAATTCCATGGGTTTACCCGCACACAAAAGGTTTTCATCACACAATCTCCCATTTAGTATATTTCCTCATAAGATATTTAGATCGAGTTATTCAATTCAAATGTAACTTTGTAGCATTTGAATGATTCCAACGTATACGCGTAGACAGAAAATTCTACGCAATATTTTTGTCCCGACATTTTATTGCGGTGAATCGCGTTCGGATTATTCAGAGATACGTATATATTTATATATGTAAGTGTATAAAATTTTCAATGACATTGTGGCTGTCTGTCTGTCGAGTGCCAGACACTACGATGAATGGATTACAAATGTTTCCTACTAGAGCGCGTGGACACAAATGTTCATGATTCGGTCCACCTAAATAGTTTGCCCGTGTTATTATGCAAATAGTAATTAAAACAGTATAAATATGTATTATACTTATTGCGGTGTTGCACTTCACGTTTTCATTTTAATCATAATGAAATTTTGTGCAAATATTATTATTTTAGTTTGTTTATTTACTTGCTTAATTCGGTGTATTTTAATTGAATTGTACGTAATTCTTTGTAAAGTATAATTAGTTTATTTAATGTGTTTTATTTGATATTTAAAAATAACAAGAATGTATAGTATAGTAGTTTTATTAATTGTTATGACAGAAAGAGAAAGATTTTTTATTACGATGAGATTCATATGCGGTTTACAAAACTCTGTTTTGCTTTGCTACGAAGATGTAATAGGTAGCTAAACTGTGTGACCGTTTCCATTGATACTAAACTATGTATCTGAGCGAGGAAGATACCTAATTAAGATGACAAAAGAAGTCAGATTCGATCACTAATTTGCACACTTACTTACTGCCATATTCAAAGACATTTAAATCATCTACTTAACCCAGTCCTTAGCAATCGTTTTCGAAACAAAAAAGTTACTAAGGAATAGTTTAAATAATCATCAAAATATGTCTCGGAGTATGGCAGCTAAGAATCAATTTGCAAGATATAAATGCTTTTTCCTTTCTTTTAAATTATGACATCGCGATAGAACACAAATATTATCGTGTAGACATAATTTTTTTTTTATTTCTTGACTCTGCCACATAATATATTTACATGTTCCACATTTTTTTAAAGATTTCTTGACTCTGACATTGACTGAGTATGAAATGAGTTTCGATTTACGCTTGATTAATTCGAGACAGGTAAAGCCGTGTGTTAGCACGACAATACCTAATGGTATAATCTAGTTTAGCTAACACGATCAGGTTTCATGAAACCCTACACCTTGCTAGGGTTTAGTATTGGAATAATTATACGCAAATTAGTATTCTTATAGCCACTGGACTGTGTATAATCCTATTTATCCTCACTTGTACTTAAATCTTTGACACTTCGTTCTTGTAACTATTTTTCTTTTTCTTTATAAGATTTATTGTAACATATACGAATTAGCAAATTTACCTTATTTTCGGTTTTTTATGTTAACCGCCATGATAAATTTAAATGGGCCTTTCAAATTGTGATCAAAGTCAAAGTTAAATCATTCATTCCAATTAAACCATAAATACTTAGGTACTTTTGAAACGTCAACAAATAAAGAAATAAATAAATAATAGTCTTGTCAGATCTTCAACTTATGTGGATAGGTAACCATAATGTAGAGGACGCTCATAGTCTGTTAGTGGACTGTTACGAGCTGTTGATGTGATGTGTTGTCACAAACAGTGTTGTCTATTTGCGTTTTAGTCAGTTCTAATTTCATTTTAATACAGATTATTATTTATTTTGTTTAACGAACTAACTGAACAGAATAAATTATTTGTAAATCATTTTCCACTTTATTTATATAGTATTAAAGAACAAAACTCTATAGCGCAAGTCGCACCAACGTTAAAGTAAAAAATCCTTGAGCAAGTCCACGATATATCATGAAATATAGTTTTTTTTTTTAAGTTATCCGTTTTCTAGCTTTGTTCGTGTCTGTCGTACCATACTTTTTATATTGGACACGAAGATTCACTGGGGCGTTCAGCCGAAATCGAACCCGGAGGCACGTGTCAGTCTGTCGGGCAGGTATACCGAATTGAGGGCGAACGCAATTGAGTCGGAAAACTTAAGGGAAAAAGTGTAACAAAAAATACTAAGAGCTTTCACGTAGATAATGAGGGAATTTGAAACTTATCTTCATTAGAGGTTAAGAAACATTATAATATACTTAGAAATGTTCGGGTATTGGTAGACTTTATTTTGTGGGAAAAATTGCATATTAGGTGACTATATTCTGTTAGGTGTAGGTACCTATTTGCTAGCTTTTCTAGAGATTTGAAAGTTTATTTCATAAAAATATATCTTCCTTAAATAGCAATTTATAAATCTTGAAGGCTGCGGACTACCTAGCGGGCTACACCTCGAAAAGCAGGAGTAGGACGGGGTGAATTTTAGTTAGTAAGTGTCTGATACTCGGTCTCCTCGACCAAAGCGGAAGAAGGCATTGGATGTAAAATTAAGTCAAGAAATAATCAATGTATACTTAATCAAATACTTTAAAAAAAGTTCTTATTTTATTTATATAAGTGCTAAACCATTATAATTTTAAAATAATTCACGAATAAAAATTAACAACTATGATATAAAGTCTACCAAGTCTACCAACCGATTTCGAATTGAAAAACCATTGAGCAGAGCGCACGATGTCTATTGTTTTTAATTCTTCTTTTGCCTTTGGATGTAGGCGTTTAGTTCCAGTAGAATTTAATTAAAATCTGCGTTAAATTAAAGGAACTACAGCCTCTGATGTAAGAGTGGTCTGGCTGTTGAATGGGTAGAAGGAGACGACTGAAATTATAGTGGTTAGTGGTTTCCAGGCTTTCAAAAGCTTCTGTAATATATTTTGATTATACATGGAATTAATATGTGATGTCAATGTTGGAATTTTGCCCAAAAATGTATATGTGTGTGTATATTTGGTGAAACGATTCTAGTGATTCTAAAATTGAGAGTTTGTATTTTAGAGTTTTAAATGCATTACGTTTTTATATCAATAGTTTAGTTAGCTTTACTGATTATATCGTGATACGCTTTATTCTATGGTAATCGAACTCGAATTGAATAATTCAACGTGATTGTTTTTCCATAATCACTATATGAGTAACCAGACTATCTACGATGTAAACAGCGCCTCATCGGATTAATGCTGCTGTATCATTTTCCCATTTCCCCCATAGTACATCGCACGGTGCCTCCTCCAGACTCGTCGGCACCACTCGGCCTCACTCGGCCCCACTCGGCTCCACTCGATCACGACGCTAATTTAAACACCGATCCGTTACCTACACCTACGTAGATAACATACATTTTATCTCGTTAGTCACTACGAGTATTTTTCTCGTAAAACCCCATCATTTTCCGAATCCAATTTATCACAAACTCACTCCGCATACGTTTGTCGCTGTTGTGACCTGATTTCTTACTAATGGCCGCCAATAATAAAAACAATACATAACGCGATATGAAAATAGTTCGCGGGCGGAATGTGTATTATATGCAGATCCCCCAACGTTGCCGGCTAATATTCAAATAGATAAATCAAATGTCTAGTCCTGCCGGCTTTTTGCACGGCGAAGATTGATGGCGAAATTTTTGCAAAATTTCTTAGGGATGTTGATCGTCGGCTATTACGTAGAGAGGCTTTTGTACGAATGATAATACGGTCCGAGGGAACATCGAGCGTTCTGATTGCAGAGCCGAGATATGTTCTGTTGAAAACTGGCTTAGTCACGTCCGCGGCCGGCAGCGCCAGGCCTGAGCGGTAAACAATCGCATATACACCAAATTGTATATCAATAGGTGTTCTGTATTGATCACTTTCTCCATAACATGACTTGCTGCGTAATCGCGTTATTTTTATGGTAATAAACCCCGTACCATCCCAGAATATGTAAGAAATGTCAAATAAAGGTTTGATCAGGTTTTCTGTTGAAGTTACACGATTAGATTGTTCGAATCGCAAACGTCGCGTGACTTAGAGCAGCCCTGTATCATTTTTATTGGCTAAAAATAAATATATTAATGTTTCTGGCGATAGACACGTGAATGTAATCCGAGATTTAGGTTCTACTTAGGTCGCGATACCATTCATTTTTGGCTATCATTTACCGTTCCATTCTGAACAAAATTGACAAATGTATCGACATAAATAGGTAACTTGCCATTTAATGGCATGAATGATTTTCCAATTTATTTTGAGAAAGACATAAACAATGTCAAAATATCAAATCGAACTTTTGGGATAAATAACAGTGATTAACATAAAACATTTTTTTCGTACAAAGTCATTCATCAGACTCATTTCGAATCATCACTTTGAAAATTGTGATTATTTAAAGCGTGTATTTTTGTTTCAGGTGCCAGTGTTGGACGGACGCTCAGTTAGGTCAGACGGTCAGTTGTGTAAGTCAGTCAGTCAGTGCTTAGTTGAGTCAATAATCTAAGTAAAGTGCCTAAGTTACATCTCTTAGAACATTCATAGACAAATAGACGGTGTAGTGTAGTGAACATTTGTGTAGAATTTTTCAGTGAACCGTACTCATATTGAATTTGGAAGATAGTGGTGTTTTTTTCGAATTCGAGCAGCGCTTCTGTTCGCCGATTATGATATAAAGGTAAGCTATGACTTTCTTTAAGAAATTGCATTTGGTTTTCCGACGTGAATAGGAACCTTTTTAGGAAATTACTCCTTGCTATATATGTTTTTTCGAATTCGATTTTTATATGTTTTAATCTAATTTGAAATTGGTGATTCTTTTCTAATTTGGCGTTCGTGTTATCTAACCTCATTGGCACATTCTTTTCCAATTTTAAAACCCGTATGTAATTCTAAAGCGCCATTTTTATGGCACTAGGGATGTCTCAAACATTTTTTAGTTTAAATAATTTTAAGATAAAAAATTATGAAATATTGTTACGATGATCGAAGCAATTTATCACAGCACCGTAAGTGAATATTATTTATGTAACGAAGGATTTTCAACTATATAACTATAAGTGTAAGCCATAAATTAAAACTGAAACGAGGGCACAACTCTGTTTACTATAAACAAAGCTTATTGGCAACTATATTCATATTTACATACTTACGAAATTCTTTGTGTAGCAAAACAACATTTTTTAGACCGACTTTTAAGTGACCTTGTGTCTCATTTAGTTTGTGTTTGTTTTATGGATTAGTTTTCAAAATTAGGTCATAGTAACTTACAATATAGTTGGTTATAAGTAAAATGATAAGTCTATGCATTGAATTAAGTATAGGTACATAGATAAGTCTATGAGTATTATTGCAATCTGAGGATATTTTTTCTTCTGAGTAGGGTAAAGTACGTATTAATAAATCTAAAGTTGTTTATTATTTATTCAAAATTTTCTGCGTAGTGTTGTTTGTTATTGACCGATATTTGGCAGTAGGCCCATCGTCATGGAATTATTAACATAATTGAGGAACATACTAACGTATTTATAGTATTATCTGTCTATGCAGTGAAGAAGTAAGAAACTCATACAAATTATAATTCCTCATGTGAACTCAGAACGTTGATGATATTAAAATAATACAAAATTCTTTATTTTTCTTTAACAAATTTCTTCTTATAATAAACTATTTGTTGAAGTCTCCTTTTAAGCATGTAATGCCTATATCAAGAGGTTCCGCTCTTCCTTTACGTATTAACAGCATAGCAAGAGACATGTAAACATAAGTTTTGTGTTTTAATTTAATATTTTAGTAGGTAGTACTTTATTATACTTAAGAAAGGTGTATGAATGTATAAATTCATTGGAGTGTGAATAAAATAATGGCCAGCATTAATTATAGCATAGATGAAAACTACGCATAAAATAAACACACACACATAATTATAACCTATCCCTTTTAACACAAGGGCCATAAACAATTTAAGCGCTCCAAATACCAAGTGCCACTTTGTTTTGTCTATAAAACGTTGAAAAACAGAATTAATTTCCTCGTTATCGTTATACAGTAGGATCAGATCGTTATAGCTGTGATACCGTTGGCAAGGGTCCAGGTTCGCGACACTAGCCATGGCCTTTCTTGAGGTTATCCACATTAATCTAAACATAGTGTACGCACTTGTAATTATTACTATCTGTGTCTATTCGCGAATTTTGAGAAGTATAGTTTTGAGGATAGAGAAACTACAAGACTGTTAACAAATATTTGTAAGATAGGTATGTAATGTTGATCGAATACAGCGTTCTTCATGATGATTTTTAACAATGTCTGCAGGCATTTAGACGGAATTTACTAAAGTCAAACAGATGGTTCACTTGAGTTGGTAAAAAACCGCTCACAAAACTGCTGCAACTCCCTTAAGCCAGGATCTACAGTAGATACAACCATGAAAACACTAGCATACTGAAATCTGGTGCGTCCAAGGGACATGAATCCCGCAACGAAATAAATCCGAAGATATTATTAGAGAAGAATTAAAAATAAAACGAAGGGGTCCACTGTAGGATTAACACATTTATACCAATATAGTTGGTGTCATCATTGCGTAGGATGCCGAAGTAAATAAATATATTCATCATCTTCACTATAAGCCGGAAGATGTCCACAGCTAAATAAAGAGGCGTCCATATAAATTAATTTATTACTTTAATGACGTAGTTATTACTAAGATTAGCTCTTACATCTAAATTTATCTAGACTAATAAATAATATTGGAGTGTCTGTTTGTAATATTGAAATAACCGCTTTTTACACTACATGCACACGAATATACATACGACACATACACCAAAACCATTTTTATCTGCCTGCCTGTCTGTCTGTTCCGGCTTAGAAACTTTGAAATGGCTGGACCAATTTTGACGGGACTTTTACTGACAGATAGCTCATGTACTAAGAAGTAGGTTAGCCACAAAGCCCGCAATCCACACGAGCGAGGCCGCGAGCATAGTTTTATCATAATTTTGTATACACATGCATATTTTAGTTGTTGTAAATAGTAAAAATAAAATAGAAAGAAATGCAAAAACGTCGCTTACTCTAATAATAACGAAGTCTAAACAAACGGATATAATATTAAAGGTATCTTTAGTGAACCGGTTAAGAGATTAAGGTCCGGTAATGCCGGGCAGCCATCAGCTATTGGAGCGCCACCTGCGCCCAGCATCGGCACTAATCCTTAGAAATTACTCCCAATATCCAACTCTTGAGATTAATGGGGATCTTAATAGGTGCTTGACTTTTCTTTCACGTTTTATTTATTTCTTGGTATGGTTGTTTAGTCTAATGGAAGAGTTTGTGCACATAACATGAATCCATGTAAATATTTTTTAGTAAATTACGTTTAGAAAAACCGCCTTCAACCCCCTCTTTTTGGAAGTTGATTAATATTCTAAAACCCACTCCTATGTATAACAAACAATTTTCTGTATCCGAATTAAAATCGGTTCGGCCAATTGTGAGATAATCACGCATAAACGTACACACATCAGTTAATAGACCCAAACACATTTACAGAGTATCTATGTAATGTTATCTATAACACAAAGAGTGAGCCCTACTGAACGCCGTATTGCGAGCAATCTTTTAGACTTAGTGCTATTGCTATTTTTTTTTTAAATGCCACCACACTGGTAATGTTTTGTAGAAATAATTACTAACTTTATTTTATAAACTAGCTTTTGCCCGCGACTTCGTTCGCGTGGAATAGTGACTTCCGGCAAATTTTTGGTTTTAACCACATAGTTCCCGATCTCGCGGGATCTCTTCAAAAATGAGATGTGGAAGATATTCCAGGGAACTCTTCAAAAATCAACATAATGAGCTCTGCGTTTGAATTTAATAGATGTATACTCACTTAGGGCATTGAAAAAATAGTTTAAAAACGGACTTAAACTAACTTAAAATTAAAGAAAGCTACGAATTACGAATTTATAACAATTAAAAAAGAAACTATATTACAACCTATCCTCTATGCTATAATAACCAAGCTTAAACTAAATAATTTAAAAGAAACGACTTAAATCTAATCTAATTAATTTATAAATTAGACTTACAATTTTATTAAAAAAACTAACTACAGTAACTACTAATAATCGATATCAAACTAAACCTACGTTAAATAGTTTAACCAAAAAACCAGGAAAACCCAACAAATAAACTTATTAATTGACAAATACAACGAAACCAATTTAGAATATACGAAACAGCAGGACCACTACAGACAAATAATGATACGACTGTACTCTACGATAGTACCGAAGCGCTCGGCCGATACCCAACCAAATGAATGTAACGAAACTATCTATTTCAATCCTAACGCCATCTATCGAGGATAAAGACAACTTGGATTATTTATTTATACTCCGTTCGGGCATTTTCTTTGTACTAAAAGTTTAATTATAATGATATTATTTTTTTCATACCTTTTTACTATTTATTTACTTTTTTTCGATGAATTAAAACAATAACATGAACCGAAGTCGTGTAACGATCGACATAGAATTATCTATACTCCGTTAGAGCATTTTCTTTGTACTAAATGTTACATTATATTGATATTATTTTTTTCATACCTTTTTACTATTTATTTACTTTTTTTCGATGAATTAAAACAATAACATGAACCGAAGTCGTGTAACGATCGACATAGAATTATTTATAAATAATTTATTTTTATTTTTTGATTTTTGAAATAAAAATATATCTATGTCCTTTCTAAGGTTCTAAACTATATCTGTACCAAATTTCAACCAAATCCGTCAAATAGTTGCGGAGATTAATGGTATAAGCATAGAATGTTCGACGTGATTCTTTAATTTGACATAACTTTTTTATTTATGAACCGATTGACATGAAACAAACACTAAATGTAAATTTAAGCATCCCACAATATATTCGTGAAAACCGCATCCAACTCGGATCAGCCGTTTCTGAGATTAGCGCGCACAGACGAACAGACAAACAGACAAACAGACAAAAAAAGTTAATTACATTTTTGGGTTCGACATCGACATAACAATAACCCCTGCTATTTTTTTTATTTTTATTTTCAATGTACAGACAGCACTTTTCTACGATTTTATTATATGTATAGATATAGATAAAGTAATCTAAGATAGCTAGTGGTCTTTAACACATCTTTATTATGTGTTCAGATGTTCAGATAATTTTACAAGTCATTACTTCCAACTTCATATTTTATGATCTCGTCCGGTGTAGTCGTTTGGTGATCGTTTGCCAATAAATAGTGACTCGAGATACGTATCACCTGAGCTAAAGTGAAGCTGTTATGTTTGAAAGTAATTTTGTGAACATTATTAGATCCTAAAATTCTGATTTATTGGTTGGAAATAGTTTTAGGGTGTATATACAGTCAATGTTTTGAACATTTCTCAGTTAATTAGCCCTCGAAGTCTAGAGTAAGAATAACCACGACTCTTTCATAACAAACGCACATGTAGATGTTTTTGTATTAAAAAGTCCTAATAATCAATAATTTACATTTACTATTGTAATTTTCAAATACTACACAACCTCCAAAAGTCGTGACAGATACTTTTCTTCTTTACTTTTTTTACCACTTCCATTCTTCCATTTTTTATCGTGTAATATTAGTCGTATATTGTATTAGTATTATATTAGCTTTTTTTCAAAAGCCAAAATCGAAATCCTGATTGAAAAATCTGTAAAAATCAGTCCCAAAATCATTGAATTGAATAAATCAATAAAAATATGCCATTACAATTTCCATAATTGAAACATTATTGTGTGTTGGTTTATCACGAATTGCATCGCATCTGCCTCTGCAGTGGATTACATTGATTGAATATGTAAATATGCATTGACCAGTTAACAATAAAAAGAAATAAATCTGATGGTGTATGTTTCTTCATCATCGAATTATTTATAAATACGGTTATTTTTATTAGAAGCCTTTCATTTGGACTGTACAGATGGTATACAGCAAATTACTTACCCTTTTTTTGTTGACTGGGGGAAACCTTCAAAAGGTACCCAGCTTTTTGGGGAAAGAATTAGGGAGTGTAGGATTTTTTCCTCACTAAAACTTCCCCGGTGGCCAATATCTGCACCTAAAGGAGACACCGGGTCCTCTTAGTAGACCAACCCCGGAACACATACTTCTCAAGCAATCTCTCTTAATTCTCTACTGAAACTACACTCACCATGTAACTATTAACCGATTAATTATTAATTAAGCGCAATTTATTGAAATTTTATTACAATGCAAGTATACCGACACAATCCGGCCATAAGCCGCTTCTCACCAACTAAATCCAGTTACCGATAATTTTGTAAACATTCACAGTCACCTGAAAGGCTTAATTAACCAGAAAATGATACAAAGAGAACTGAAATCCTGTTTACACATTCACACAGATTCTTAAATAGATTGTTCCTACCTTTAGTACGAGTTTTCTTTGCATTTAACGAAAACGAAACGATACCGCGTTCGGCGCTCTGATTGGTTGGTTTATTCGAGCCGGCACCGTCACTTAAATTATTTCACCGGAGTTTACCTGTCTCATGAATGTGATTCGAATTTCGGTTTATTTTCAAAGCTTTCAATATAACTATTTTATTTGCGTCCAAAACTAAAAAACCAAGCATTAGGTACGTTCGCCACATGAGTAAAGATAATTTGTAGCTGCAGACTACCAAGCCAGCTAACCGAGGCTCCGGCTCGAAAAGCTGGACTAGGAACGGGGTAGTTTTTAGTCAGTAAGACTCTGACACTCCCTCTTAATTCGACCTAGGCGGGAGAAAAACATTGGATGAGTTTCCCCCTTAAAAAAATTAGTAGAGAGAATAAATAAAAACTTACTCTTAACCGATAAACAGATAAATAGGAAAACTCAATAGTTTTTACTATTCACATGATTAGCGTAAACTAATAAACATCTCAACTACAATAAAACCATTAATTGCCATGTTAAAGTATGTAGTAGTAGATACTTTAAAGATGCCAATGATTGTCAGTGTATAGCAAATGAAACAGATTGCCACTAGCAGGTAATTTGTCAGCGCTCCAGTAAACAGCTGACTAGTTCAGCGTGATATGTAAGGACAGCTGACTTCGACTGTCTGTATATGTATAATATAACACACAGAAAAGGAATATATGTATGTGTTTTTGTACAAAAGTATTACTGGGGTATTTTCGGTTTTTCGAAAAAATCTTAGTAGTAGCACGGAGTCTGTAATTGTGTCCAGTATATGGCAATAGGCTAACCCCCTATTACATGGGACTTATAACACAAATGGTGAAAAGTGGGTGTACATTGTATAGCGGCATTACGTGTCGTAATGATTACCTCTGCCTACCCCTTCGGGATGGGGCCCAGTAGGGCTGGTGCCTAATCCGGAGCTGCGGACTACCTAGCGGGTTTACCGGGGCTCCGGCTCGACGGGCAGGTGTAGGAACAGGGTGGTTTTTAGTCAGTAAGAGTCTGACACTCCCTCTCGCTTTGCCCAAGGCGGGAGAAGTCATTGGATGATTTTCCACCATCAAAAAAAAAACCCCTTCGGGGATAAAAGGCGTGACGTTGCTTTTGTACAAAACTATGCTTATATAAGTTTTTAAACTGACACTAATACTAATATTAGAACTAGTACTTAAGTTGAACGTGTAAATAGCCAGAACAGTTTAAAAATATGTCTCTAAAAATACGAGCTGAATATTGGCTCTCAGTTCATAAAAGTACCACTATCAATTTTTAAATCGCGTGAACTTTCGCAGCTAGACTGAACTCGACAAACTTCTAGTTTGTCCTCCAATTTCTCACAAAAAAATAACAACCACGATTCCAATCTACATTTGTAATTTATAACATGTACAGATTAAAAAGATTATCATTAATTCTAATTTAGACGACAATTCATTGCGTGTAACGCCTATATTTGTTAAAAAAAAACGCTGTTATTTTTTTGTAACAGACGTTATATTTTACGAAAATAGTAATCAATCATAAGTTTCAATTGTAGTGTTGGTGTTACACGTAATATTCTGATTAGAACTTGGTGCTGGTCGGCACACCCCTAGATTTCAATCGGGTTGGCGGGAAATACGCAGTAAATACCTGTTTATGGCGCCTGGAATACCTCACGTACGGCCAGGTACGGTCAGATTGTGCTGCATAGCAGAATATTATAGTCAGCGTTCTCTAGAGGTAGAAAGAGACGTAATATAACCTTTCGTCGTTGTTTTACCGCTTTATTACTAGAAGAGAATTCATTTTTGAAAAGGTGTGTGTGAAAAATATATCTTTTACGCTATATTATCTTATTTTTATTTATTTTTTTTGCATCGACTTCTAAACTAGCAGTTGGTAGACACAGGCAGTACAATGAAATTTATTTTTTTTTTGTTTTTAGTTTAATGTTTATAGTAATTGGAAGTCGGTTTTTAAAACGTAGTTTTAATTTTACGTACATACAAATATCACCTGTCTCCCATGGAGGTAGGTCGAGACAATGGAACGTCAATTGCTATAATTCTTACACACCTCTTTCGCTTCAAATAAATTATAATTATTATAAATTACTCGCTAGACATCTGTTCAGAGTCATGTACTAGTTTATGACTGTTCACTGAGTAAAACTACATTCTATTGCTAATCGAGAATAACTTGTAATCGGAAAACTCGGTAAAACATACATTAAAAGTGTCAATTAGACTAGGAACCATAAAGATCTTAATATTACTGGTTTTGTAAGAATGTAAGTCTTTCTATGGAATAAGTAGGGACATTGTAACAATTGTTAGGTCTCCGCCACAAAGGCTAGACTAGTTTGAAGAACAATGACTGCTTTCAAAGATACCTCGTTCGATAGGTATTGATGTATTTGATATACTTACTACGTATGGTTGCATGGGTGTAATATTTTTGAATTAGTACCTCTATGAATGAGTCTTTTTACAAGTTTTTATTCAACTTCCAATGTATATGCGTGTATCGGAGCTGTGGACTGCCTACCGGGTTTACTGGAGCTCCGGCTCTAATAGCAGGAGTAGGAACGGGGTGGTTTTTAGTCAGTAAGAGTCTGACACTCCCTCTCGCCTCGTCCAAGGCGAGAGAAAACTGAATGATTTTCCCCCCTTAAAAATATGTATGATGCGTGTATGTAAAATTAATGAATGTAGGTATGTGTGTGAAGTGGAATCTTGCAACTAAATTTTGAAGCAGATATCTTCAACCGATTGAGCTCAATTGTATACACGTTTAGTTTGCATCACCATAAATGGTAAGCGAAAAGGTTTCTAATTTAAATTAGATGAAAATTCAGATTCAGATTAGACCAATAGTTCTTTTTATATGTTATCTAATTCTATGTTATACAAAGTTAATCTGAACAACTTTTGCGTAATAATATAAATGAAGAAAAACCTTGAATATGAACCTTAGCATTGGGCGGTACTGATAACGAATCGCAGATGGCACTGCGCACATACTCTTGGCACTCTGACTATTACTAGTATTTCCTATGTGACACATACGTCGGCTCCAATTAGAATTACGAGCTAAATATAGGAATGCACCATATTCACAACATGCACTATAAGTAGATATTTCTGTATCGTGAGATGACATCTTAAATTAATTGAAATATATTATTCAAGTAACTCACGTGAAATGTTTGAACAAAAGTCGACTAGTTTCGAGCAACGCCGGGTCTCATAATCATAAACTGTGTGTATGACCGTCGACGCTCAGTTGGTTGTGAAATGGCAAATTTTTTACTAGTTCAACCTTTCCATGAAGCAGAAAAGCGTCGACGGTAGGTGCAATAAGTAACATTTTATGGTATTTTGGTACTTTGTAAATCACCTCTCATCACTACATAGTATAAAACAAAGTCGCTTTTTCTGTCCCTATGTCCTTTTTTATGCTTAAATCTTTAAAACTACGCAACGGAATTTAATGCGTTTGTTTTTTATAGATAGAATGATACAAACGGAAGGTTTATATGTATGACTAGCTTTTGCCCGCGACTTCGTTCGCGTGGAATAGTGACTTCCGGCAAATTTTTGGTTTTAACCAAATAGCTCCCGATCTCGCGGGATCTCTTCAAAAATGAGATGTGGAAGATATTCCAGGGAACTCTTCAAAAATCAACATAATGAGCTCTGCGTTTGAATTTAATAGATGTATACTCACTTAGGGCATTGAAAAAATAGTTTAAAAACGGACTTAAACTAAAGAAATATTATAATCTTTCCGAACTTAAGATGAAAACTAACTTAAAACTAAAGAAAGCTACGAATTACGAATTTATAACAATTAAAAAAGAAATGATATTTCAACCTATCCTCTATGCTATAATAACCAAGCTTAAACTAAATAATTTAAAAGAAACGACGAAATCTAATCTAATTAATTTATAAATTAGACTTAAAATTTTATTAAACAAACTAACTACAGTAACTACTAATAATCGATATCAAACTAAACCTACGTTAAATAGTTTAACCAGAAAACCAGGAAAACCCAACTAATAAAATTATTAATTGACAAATACAACGAAACCAATTTAGAATATACGAAACAGCAGGACCACTATTGTTCAATTTCGTACTTATAGTACGGAATTGAACATGCGCTGTATGTCCGGAATAAATTTATTTTTTATTTTTTGATTTTTGAAATAAAAATCCTATGTCCTTTCTAAGGTTCTAAACTATATCTGTACCAAATTTCAACCAAATCCGTCAAATAGTTGCGGAGATTATTGGTATAAGAATAGAATAGTGTTCGACGTGATTCTTTAATTTGACATAACTTTTTTATTTATGAACCGATTGACATGAAACAAACACTAAATGTAAATTGAAGCATACCACAATATATTCGTGAAAACCGCATCCAACTCGGATCAGCCGTTTCTGAGATTAGCGCGCATAGACAAACAGACAAACAGACAAACAGATAAACAGACAAACAGACAAACAGACAAACAGACAAACAGACAAACAGACAAACAGACAAACAGACAAACAGACAAACAGACAAACAGATAAACAGACAAACAGACAAACAGACAAACAGACAAACAGACAAACAGACAAACAGACAAAAAAATAGTTAATTACATTTTTGGGTTCGACATCGACATAACAATAACCCCGGCTATTTTTTTTATTTTTATTTTGAATGTACAGACAGCACTTTTCTACGATTTTATTATATGTATAGATACATGCATAATATATCACCATTGCAACCATGTAAAGCTGGGGCTGGTCGCTAGTATATGAATAGAATATTCTAGAAGTTAAAACAGAGTTCTTAATTAATAAAATGATCCCGTTGTGACCGTTTACATCAACTAAACCATGAATACTATTGCAATTTTCATAGCCATTCCCATTCATTAAACTTATCGCAGCTTCGGTCGTTAGTACAGGCCACAGAACAGTTTAAGCTAATTTAGGCTTGAATCCGATATGTTGCTTTAGGCTTTAGAGCAACAAATCGAATATCACGCTAATTGTGATAATTCGTTGATCTCTCTAGATACCGGGGACTATTAAGTTGGATTGTGTTCGGAATCATAACACGAGTTCCAAGCTATTAACGAAACTATTAATAGGGAAATTAGGTAAATATTTGATTGTACTGGTGTTAGGCACTTCGTTGGTAGAAAACTATGATAATGTAGAAACTCTTTATTCTTTATTTAAGCTCAATCTCCGATTTAATCTAAACGATTTTGAGATGTTCCTTTCCTTATATAAACCCTTTAAGTACCTCCTTGGGCTTTGATTTTTGTTTAGCTTGACCAGTTTTTTGTTTGGATCAAATTTAGTCATTGACATTTAACCACCTTCTTAATGTTCGATCGATCTGATATTTGGTACCCACTCTTAATCTTGATGACCATACAATATAAAGTCATTAAAACTGTTTTAAATAAAAAATATTTTTCTGTATTACTTGTTTAATTTTCATTTATTTTTAACCATAATAATTGCATAACCTATAGCTAGAGTTTGCATATTCTATTTCCAGATCATGTCAAACAAAAATACCTTCTAGTTCTTACCATTACGAATCACCCAATAGTACTTCAGATTATGGATTTCTGCACCGTTAATAGTCATAACAGTCTTTATTACTCAGCGTACCTCTTTGAATAATACAGGCGTGATGTTATATTTAATGTGAGGGACGCTGATGGCATTATATTCGCTTGTTTACTGTTATGTTATGTGCCATGTGGCTTCACTTTACTCTATCGGGATTGGTTTCCTTAATACTAAATGGTGAGTGGTCGTGGTGACTTCCTTATTTGTCTTATAGAGTTTTTATAGGGTTGCATAAGTTAGATGTGCTTGCTGTGTCGATAGTGAGTCTTTCAGTGTACCTATAATAAATTGGAATGAGAAAATATTGACATTAAATTGTAAGATTTTTAAAAATGTCGTTGTGTGAGTTTTCACTTCTAATGTATGAGAGTGCACGTTCAAAACCTCCCTACGGCAAGTACCAATGTGACTTTTTCAGAGTTATACATATAAACATTTTAAGATTAATCAAGTGCCATTGACAAACGGTAAAAAAAAACATCGTGAGGAAACCTGCGTTTATAATTTCTGATTATAAGTTTGGAATCGCCAACCCTAATTGAGCAAACGTGATGATTAATGCTCAAACCTTTTTCGTGCGAGTAAAGGCCTTTGATTAGCAGTGGCCACTTATAGGCTAATGATGTGATGTGTGAAGATTTTCATCTTTGAATGTTGCCTCGACAAATTTGACAGTATCTTACATATTTATCTTAAGCATGTTTTACTTTTCCGTGTAGTGAATAATGAGTTATTTTAAACAACTCACATACCAAGTCTGCAGATTATGACAGACCCCCCTGATGTAGTAAAGACTTCATAGTCCAGTAGTGGACAGTTACGAGCTATTAATACATTAATGTAGACAAATATGTGCTTCGTGTGTGTAAGTCATAATGTTGACACGAATGGTGTAATAAAAAGGATAATGGTAAGGCTTCTGTGGTGACCGATAATGTGCTTTATTACCAAAGCCGTTAATATGAACTACTTATCCTATTCACACATACTTAAAGGTATTCTTTACATTTCAATTTTAGTATTAATGGTAGTTTTGTCTAATTAGAGCTACGGAAGACCTAGCGTGTTGCCGATGTTCCAACGCGAAAGAAAGAGTAATAACAGGGTGGTTTTTAGTCAGTAAGAGTCTTGCACTCCCTGGCCCAAGCGAGAGAAGTCAGTCAAGTGTAAGAGAGTTTCAAAAAGTCGATTAAGGGACTACACATGAACACTCAATTCCAAATAAACTTCCTTTCTTCATAGGCATAATCCATATTTTTACATTACTCGTACATTCGTTTATGCAACATGTGAGCATTAACTTGAGTATGCAACATTCAAGCAAGAAAATAAACAAGATAATAATTCATCTTTAACAAGAATAACTCGCTAAGCTGTCGATACACAATAGGCTTACAAATATCACGATTCTATATGGGATACTTGTGAATATTAAGTATACTGAATATACCAAATAGAGAGGCTTTGAGTGTTCCGTATTCTTGCCAAGAGCTAGCAGATATTGTTTTATTTCATCTCATGATTACGATCAAATATATTGTTTGTGTTCTTTCCTTATGGAGATAAGCCTGATTTAAGATACAATGGGTGTACTAAGAGACTTTGACCTTGGGAAGTACAAATGTATGCCGTTGTAGCTGTAGTACGCAAAGTTGTAGTTGCCAAGGAATCAGTAGGGCGATCATTCGTTTGGAAAGATTTTTATTATCTACGTTTTTTTCTAGGAATAGCATAGCGCCAGTGTTTTATTGCCTTTACTTCTCCCGCCCTTGGCAGGCGAAAGGGTTTGTCAGACTCTTAATGACTAAAAACCACCCGGTTCCTAGTTCTGCTTTTCGAGACGGAGTACCGGTAAACCCGCTAGGTAGTCCGCAGCTCCGGATCATAATTACCAGGTGTCTTTAATACATTTTATAATCACATAGTCTAAAAGTATATACTCACAAGCCCCAAAATCCACTACAACACAACACTTAAACATTCCCACAAAATAAATCCTAAACACAACTTAAATACCTGCATATAAACGCGGCCCCTATGCATTATGTGCTCA
This sequence comes from Spodoptera frugiperda, assembly GCF_023101765.2. NCBI lineage: Eukaryota > Metazoa > Arthropoda > Insecta > Lepidoptera > Noctuidae > Spodoptera > Spodoptera frugiperda. The sequence continues at coordinate 5,200,514 of NC_064212.1, forward strand.
ACCGTCGAGCAAACATCTCTAAAGCGAGGACCGACCTTTAATTTACCATTCAGCCCGAAGCCATTAGTCTATGTACTAAACACCTACCCGTATTATAATGCACTTAGTACTGACAATTCACTTGAAGGTGCCACCTAGTCACCTAGGTAATCGACTAAAAGCTCTGAGAATTGAGACGAACGCTTTCAAAGTACAGTCGACAGCAGATCGACCTATACCTATTTGGCGATAACATCCAATGTATTTTCGACTTTACATCAGTGTAGAAAAGTTGAAAATGTAATAGAGAATATAGAGAAGGATAGGTTGATTTGCTTGTGATGGTACAATCGATGTAATGTATGGTGTCCAACTGTGGAGTTTAGATGTGAACATTTGATCTTATCAGGTCAGGTGCTAGTGTGTCTTTTTTCTTTTACAAGTGAGCACAGACGTTTCTATTCGCAGAAAATCGATTTACTTATTAAGGTTTTATCTTTCTGGTAATGCTAATTGGGTAGTTTCCTCAGTCAAAAATAATGACGGTAAGCAATCGCCGCCCATGGACACTTCAAACCCCAGAGGCGTTACAAGTAGTTGCCGGCCTTTTGGAGGTTAGAAATTTAAGGATTGTTGGGGAATCGGAAATTGGGAAGATTGAGAAGGGGGTAATTGTGGTAACCTCACTCACACAACGTAAGCGTTGTTTCACGTCGGTTTTCTGGGAGGCCGTGGTGTCACTCTGGTTGAGGCGGCCCATTCGTGACGAAGCATGACTCTCCCACACTTTAAATTGTTGTTGCCGATTGTACTTATACGCCCACAGAGCAGATGACATTACATTTCAAAATGAAAACTTACTTAAATAAATTACACTTGGGGAAGCAATAACTTAATTTGTGACGTAAAATATCACATCGGCTTTACTATATTTAGTTTAGTGCAAATTTAATTAATATTTCATATGAATATTATGTTAATATCTGTGTAAGGGCGGCGTAATAATTCAGCCCTGGCGTAATAATGTACGGCGGAACATTGCTAAGTTGCGTGATAACAATGACGTTATATTTGCAATTCGGATGCGAAATGAAACGAAATGATATCTTTATGTGGATGAGAATGATTAAGGTTGATTTTGGATGAAAAATTACTTGTATGTGAGGGAGTTGTTTAATAATCTTAAGAGGTATTTTGAACAAGTTAAAACTTAAGTTTTTTTTAACTTCTGAGTTATAAGTCCCATGTAATAGGGAGTGACAGAAATTGCAGGATGAAGAGGTCTCAGGATTTGAACAAGTTAAACTTTTAGTTCAAAGTTTGTGTTATAAGTGTGTAATAGGGAGTCTGTTACCACATACTGGGCACAAATTCAGACTCCATACTAGGTACTACCGATTTTTTTCCACTAACCGAAAAAAAACCCGAGCCGGTAATCGAACCCGAAACCCCTTGCACGAGTCGCACTTGCAACCACTCGACCAACGACACAGTCACACAAAACAACTTATATAAAAAAACTACAATACATTCGTCAGTTACTTATAAACTTATAACAGTCCAATCTAAACTCAACAACGCTCGCTAGCTAACGGTGAAACAGTCGGTGATAATTTCCTGCGGGCCCGATCCCACTGCCTTTGACACGCCGCCACCGTGCGCCCGTGCGGTGACGTAACTCCATTACCTATTTACTTTAGCTAAGCGTTCAAAGCAAAACGTGTTTATAAACATTTGCCACAAATATGAGTGAAGTTGTCACCATAATCTCTATGTCAGTTAAACCGCTTTTGGACTTAGAAAATGTATTTCGAAAATTTTGGATTGTTAGTGTAACCTACATATTAATCGGGACCGCAGTGATACCACGGCCTCATAGAAAACCGACGTGAAACAACGCTTGCGTTTTGAGTGAGGTTACTGGAGGCCCCATTATCCCTCTTCCCAAATCCCGATTCCCCGAAAACCCTTTAATTCCCAACCCCCAAAAGACCGGCAACGCAACATGTAACGCCCCTGGTGTATCAGGTGTCCATGGGCGGCGGCAATTGCTTACCATCAGGTGATTACTCAGCTCGTTTACCAGTTTATACCATTAAAAAGCAGTCTATACTTTTTGACTCGTTTTCGTTATGTTCGAATTGTCATTTGCTTTCTAGTATCCATTTACTACTCTTCTAACTTTTCAACCAACTAACGATGCTTCACAATTTTTTCTTGTTGTTTTCCGGGACTAAAAACAAAAGAATACAATACATATATTGTTGTTTGTACTCCTCGAATATTGCATCGGGGCTCTGGTATAACAAATACAGAAACAGTTATCGAAACCCGTATGGAGCGTACAGATACTTATATTCTCTTGTTTGGACATCATATCGAGGTATACAAAACCAGTTTATCTTGCTCTCGTTTTCTATAATCTTTCCGCTTATTCGAGGGTCAGGTTATACTGGTTATGCTTAGCTTGATGTGAATATTGGAGAACTAAGCGCCTTCGGTGTATAGTTTCCGTGATTTTGCATAACTACTGCATTTTGTGTTCATGTAAGTATTTTGTGTGGAATTATCTTGCTTGTTCTTCTATGAAATGGTGGGCGAAGGTGTAGTTAGAGCTGTGTATTCGTGTATGTTATAATAGTTGTTTTATGCGAAAACGGGTACAATGTTAGACTTTATGCTAGTACTTGTATGAATTTTCAAAACGATAATCGTCACCTTTCTTTATTAGTTCTTTGGTAATAATATAGTATGGTGTACTAGGATGAGTTCCTTGCCACAAGTTTCAAGAAATATTCATAATTGAATTTACTAAAAAGTAACAGGTTACTCACGTAAATATACTGAGAAAGGCTCTACTAGTTTCGAGTCACATAGGCAGGGAGTGAGGAAGAGCCTCATGAGCAGTGTGCGTAGATGCGGCGACGTCGCGCAGCCTATACTCATACTCAGTGAGTAAACCGTAATATTTTAGTTAATTTATTTGGTCTCACGGTATTTGTTACAAAAATATTCATACTTGCAGTTTACATAAATAAAGAACTACAAGAAACTTGTGTCCGGAACAACTATGTATATCAAGTCATATCGAAACGCGCGTTCGGCGCTCTGATTGGTTCGTTTATTCAAGCCGGCCAATCAGAGCGCTGAACGCAATCTCGTTTTGATTACTTTAAACGTAAAGCAAACTCATACTAAGGATACTGAACCAGTGTCGTAAAAACTGCGAATAATAACATCGTCCTTGTGGCAAGGACTTCTATTTTTAGTTCTCAGCTCATTTTCATATACATTTAAATTTAATATTGAGAGTAAATGGCTTATTCTCACTCTGAAACTCTAGTTTAAGTCATTTCATCAAAGTCCTAAAGGTCGGTTGTTATGCAAATGTTCGCGTTACATCAACTTGGACACATCTGAGTTGCTACCAGCCCTGGCTGATGTCGGCCTAAACGTACAAACACAAATAATAAGTAAACAGCTCACTTGAGTGGCAACCCTAACGAATGTTATGCGACTAGGGTTTAGCTTTATGGCTTTGTTCGTTGGTATTATGACTTTATAGGAGACAAGAGTTTTTGGAAATGAAAAGTTGTTTGCTGTATAAAAATTATAAATAGGAATTAAATTACTTTTTAAAGTTTCGCTATTTATTTTCTTCATGTTTATGCAATAGACAAATAATATTAACAAGTCTTAACGTTTTAAAATTTTTAAACAATCTATACAATTTAGAATACAGCTCTTGATTAGTCTTAAGACGTTTTAGTAGGACTCATTTTCCTCTAAACAAAATAACTACAAAAACAAAACCGCCAAATAAGCCTAATTTACTACCCTGTATAGCATAGCCACAGTCAAACGTGGACAGTTATAAATCAGCTGCATTGTAAGTCAGCTGAGCGAACACATGCACCATACATTTATCCAGCTTCCGGTAGTTAATGGCGGCATTAAATCGCTGTTGATTTTGGCCAATGATTTGCGTGGGGGAGGGGAGTGACGCACACCCGGGCGGGGGTGCGGCCGTTACGTCACGCGTGTCGTCAGAACCTTGCTACGGGCTACGGGCTACGAGCTACGACCGCTACGCCGTAGCAATCAAATATCCCTTTCTAGCTATTTTTACTTTATGCGAGATTTTTTTTTTCACATGACGTAGCATATTTTCACGTCATAAAGTAGATGTTATATTTTCTACTGCGATGGAATATCAAACCCGATTCCAATCAAGTTAAGAGGTCGTTTCAGAACGGTAGTCCATGCAGAATGCAAGCAAGCAATATCCATTACTTAGCAAAATACTTATGTATGTCTATAACACGTGAGTAAGAGTGGAGATAGTATCGTTGCGGTCGTATAGAGCTGCTTTTAATAATAATATTTTTGTGGAAAATATGAAGTTGGGTCTTATGTAGCCATTGGTTTTATTTTTAAATGCATATAGGTAAATCTAATGCAATTTGATTCCTAGATGTACAAATAGACAGGAAGCGATAATATTTTCTGTTTGTAATTTTGATCTCGGTACTTGATAACTTTTTTTTGTAAAGTGAGTACATAAGAGTAAGTATAGTATATATATAAGTAGAACATTACTTTGGGTGTATTTTATTAAAAAATACTCCCAAACTATTCAAAACGAAAAAAGTACATACAAAATCGTTACGTTATCGTTAGACGTTACGATATCCTTTATGCAACTTCATATAAGAAAGCTCAGACCGTTGTTTTCATCAGTTATTTATCGAGCTAGTATTCGGAACACGATTGCGGTACCACATCGAATGACGAAATTGCCGAAAGATGTTTTGAATGATAAACACCTACCATCCTTACCCTTTGAGGGGGAGAAGGGGAAGGGGGGAACTTTTTAACTTCCGACTTACTTTATTAAAAGTAAAAGTCATAAATTACAGGGCAGGATTATGTGTTTGGTGTTTCCGTTTGTGCCTGAGTAAAATTATAAGTTATCTAGGTAACTTTGTGTTGCTTTGGTGCAGGGCATCGGTGGTGCCTTGGATCAAATGTTTACGTATTTTTGTGTTTGAAAATTATGTAGTTTGTAGTAGTAGTGGGGAGTTGTGTGTATGAGTTGATGTACAAACTTGTTCATTATAATTATTTAGAGATAACTTAAAATCACGGTTTACTCACACATTAATGGAGAAAAGCTCTACTAGTTTTGAGTCACAGCCTACAGTAGGCTGCGTGACGTCGCCGCATCTGCGCACGCTACTCATGATGAAGATTCTCTCTGTAACTCGAAACTATTAGAGCTTTTCTCCATTAATGTTCGTGAGTAAATCGTCATTTTAAGTTAATTTAGTACAATATCTTTCACGATAGTTATTATAAAAATATTTAGTTATTCAATAAAATATTGGTACGCTATATAATCGTAATATTAACGAATTTTGCTTAAAACCTTCTAAAACAAATTCGAGCTTTTAGTCTTCTCCACAGAAAAACCACGAACGAATGATCGTTTACAAGGTTCTTTGTAACAATACAAGTTCGTGTAACAATACAAGTGCGCCACGTGTTTCAAAAAACGTATGTTTTTAGTAAACATCGTAACAAATAGTAATGGTCTGTAAAAATATAATGAACAACATGCATGATTATAGTCACGCATTCCAATAGCGTGACTTGTATTTACAGTATTTACACATTTACTAACGATGCGAGTAAATAGTTTATTTACTGTAAACATAGATTTAGTTTAGTGCTTTTAATATTTACGCTATTTAAACTTCAAATGTGACTGTTTCAATTATGTTTACTTTAGTGTTTATACTGTTTTATAGTGCTAATAACTGTTGATGCTGTTTTTAGATTTGATTTATATACCAAGTCCAAAGATACGTTTTATTTGTAAGGGTATTTGAAGTTCACTTACAAATATACTACACTAAGAACGGTTTATTAATACATAGGTTGTTAAAGTTTTATAGGCTGTAATTTTCTCGTTAAATAGGCTATCCAACGCAAAAAGAGTTATTCAATTCTGATCAGTAGTTCCGGAGATTAGTGCGTTTAAACAAACGAACAAACAAGCAAACAAACTCTTCAGCTTCATTACAATAGCATAAGATTTGAGATAGTATGTTCTGATCCTAATGTTAACAATTTCGAATGAACTAAATAAACATTGGTTTCTTTAAATAAAAAGTATAATACATAGATACCTATCTCCCAGTTAATCATAAATCTCAATACAAAATAAAAACATTGACAAAAGGTCCCAATAAAGTGCCTCACCAAGAATCTATCGGCGCCATTTTTAGAGCGACCCTTGCTTGCTTCGTTAACATTAAATTGTTTACCCAATTAAAAGTTTGCACAACAAACACGACGAACAAAACGGGCGACGCCGCTGTATACTATATGTATAGCTTTATTTATACCTTTTGTTACAATCTAAAATTATCTCGCGACCTCATTGGTGATTTGATGTTCTTACATTTTTTTTTTAAACTTTGCCCCACACTATGATTTTCTTCTGTGTCGTGGGTGCGTTTACAAACATACAATTTCACATACACATGACACCTAGTCCCGGAACAACAATCTGTGGATCACACAAAGAGTTGTTCGAAGAGAGAATCGAACCCACGACACGTTGCACGGCAGCCGTTTGCCCATCTACCGCGCCAACCATGCAGTTTTCTATAAACGTTTAAATCGAATCTGAATTGACAAAAAAAAGTTTGAAGAACAGGCGTGAATCAGTCTAATTAATACCTATGATGACAATTTTTTGGGATTTTAAAATATAATTTTATGTTTCTCCATACTACTTTGGTCATAGGTAGTGCCAAGCAAACACACCATACGAAATTCCCCCTTAAAATATAGAATAGATAAAAAGAGCCCCTAAGAAAAATATTCAAACAAGTTTATCCATAGTTTTTGCGAACCCTCGGCAAGAATGTGGAAGCGACATAGTGCGAGGGCCGCCCACACTCGGGATGTATGAAAAGATGCATGAATGTGGAAGCAACGACCGGTATGTGCGGATCGTAGCCACGTGGCTGTACTAGTCGAGAATGACGTCATATAGGTAGGAATTGTAGAAAAATGTCTGCTCATGTTCAAGTTGATCATATTTTTACGTATGTGTGTGTGGCAATTTTCTTGAGATAAACTGATGTTTTCTTGAAACTTTGTTATGATTATCAAGGTAAGATTTCTCAAATAAAATAGATATCTTTTTTGTCATAAATAAAATACATAAGTGTTTGTCTGAACGCGCTAATCTCCGGAACTACTGGTCTGATTTGAATAATTCTTTTGTTTTGATAGTGCATTTATTGGCGCAGGTTATAGTATTTATAATAACGTTGTGATCAATAAGAGATAGAGAGCTAGTTAAATATAAATGTCGTTCATGGTTATTTTTTCTAAACCGTTGTCCCACTCTAGGATTTTATCCTAAATTAACTAAAGGATGTTTTGTGCCACGGCACACGATAACATTCTTTTACTCTAATTTCGTCACTCATCCATTAGTATTTTACCTTTAAAACTTTTATGTAAAACCTACAGCAAAAACTAAAAAGTAATTTCGATGCAATATTCCGTGAACCACGTAGGTGTGTCCAGATATAATTTTCCGTGTGCAATTTAAACTCGTCAATGGCCATTATCCAACCTCAGAGGCGTGTTGCAAAACCGCTGATATATCGATATATCGCCACTCTAGTACTGCGTATAGTATCGATAACGGTTTTACGAATGAATGTTGAAATAGAGGGTAAAGTAACTGTAGTTTTAAATAAATTTAAATAGTTTTATAAATTAAATATACGATTTTAGTTGTAAGTATGTCCTTTCCTTATCATTAAGACGAATTTGGTGTTGAAATATTTGTGGTAGTTTAGGGAAGGTTTAAAAGTAGGAAAGTAGAATGTAAATGAAACTACTAAATTCAAAAATTTTCTTATCCCAAACAAACTGCCCTATAGGTGCCATCAAATTCCGAAGCTGCGGACTACCTAGCGGGTTTACCGGTGCTTCGGTTCCAGGATTAGGAACGCGGAGGTTTTTAGTCATAAAGAGTTTGACACTCCCTCTCGCCTCACCCAATTCCAGAGAAGTCATTGGACGATTTCCCCCCCTTAAAAAAAGATACGATTTTATTGTGACATAGTAAGCTGGAGAGTTATACAGGCTACTTATTTTTACTTTTACTTACATTACTTCAAATATTGAAAATACAGAAAGCCCACCCATTGTACTCTCACATACCCTAGCGTTATTAACTCGAAACTGATTTAGTTGAAAATAACAGCGTAACCCATTACCGGTAACCGTTGGTAATTAACGTAAATAACGCAATGTACATAATATAATAACACACGTTTATTAATTAAGAGAATTCTACGTTGTAGTAGAAGCTAATTGAATGAGTCTCCGTATTAAAGAGAAACACGCGAAATAGTGATTTTGAACTAGTTGTAAAAAAACTTTATTACTCTATTCTGTTGTTTGTTAAAGGGTCCGCCCTCTTATTTTTGTTTTTAAAGTCTTCATTAGTTTATATTATTTGAAGTGCGTCGTAGATACCGTACAATTATTACACAATAAGTACGTACGAACAAGTATGTTCTGATTGATTGCAGCATGTGATCTTGGATCTCGCAACAAGATAAATCAGATAATATTTTAGCCAGGGAGAAGAAAACACTGAAAAAGATATTTTCTACTTCCCTTGGTGATTTGAATGCAGAAGACAGAATGACTTAAGCCTAAAGGCACAAACGAGACTGTATAACTGGGAGAAGCACAGTCGTGCAGTACAAGCAGTCCTATATGTGATACTTGCTTGCAGCACCAGTAACACCATGAGGCATGTGATATTATATAAAATGATAGCCACCATTCTATCAGCGTAAAGTAGGTATTACTTATATCAGTAATTAATTATATTTAATCACCACTGAACGGTGATATTTCATTATAATCCCCGCGTTATTTATCCCCCTTTTTAACGTGTATGAATCATTAAGGTATTTTCAAAGCGGGCAATGTTAGTATAATGTCAGGTTGGATTATAATTTCACGTGAATATGTGGTTTATTTTTAAACGCTAATTTAACATATTAATGTGGAATATGAAATTAAGTACTGAGTTGTCTCTCGTGGTCTTAAATAGGTAACTTAGTAATAGGCAACTTAGGCTAGTTTTGAAACAAAAAATATTTTAAGACTTTGACTGGCAACAATAAACGGCTGTGATATACGGACGGACAGACAGACATGACGAATCTATAAGGGTTCCGTTTTTTGCCATTTGGCTACGGAACCCTAAAAATGTGTTGAAGGCCAATCTTCCACTAGCGCCGGTCCATTTTGCCCCCATGGCGTTTCATGTGTTAATCAAAGTTTTTTTGTGTTCAAATTAAACTTCAAATGAAACAATTCGATATAAAAAACCAAAATGCTGTTGTTGGTATAGTAACTACTATGTAGGTATTTTGTGTCTCTCAACCTATATTTTTAACCATTCAATGTTGATATCTAGTATTGTTAAATCGAGCGTTTTATTTCCATATATAGTCGAGCTATGCATGAAAAAATTGGTGAACACAAAATTGGTATGGTACGAGTAGAAATCCCGAGTGCACAATAATTTGGAATAAAAATTGTTGCGCTAACATTTCGGACTCTCGTTTGATTTTTAACATACGCGTATCATCCGAAAAATGTTTTCTATATTTCTGCTTGTGTCATTCTCGAATAGGGATGATGACGGGGTATGAAAATTAAAAATCTGTTTTGGCTGTCAGTTAGGTAATGAAAAAATATTAGACACGTTTTTTTATTTTGTCATATAAGATAACAATACTTATATAAAACGAATCAAAGTTTATGAGTGGGAGCAAATACGTCATTTCTACGAATAAAATGTTCCTAGAAGTGACGTCATGCTATATTTCAAATCAATATATAGCCCCGTAGCGATGCTAAAGAAAAACAAACAGTGTTGCACCAACCAACTCTTCGTAGTCCCTTAAAGCCCCGGAGCTGTAGACTGCCCAGCGGGTTACCGGGGCTCCGGCTCAATAGCAGGAGTAGAGATGGGGTGGTTTTTAATCAGTAAGAGAGACATTCTCTTTTCGTTCGCCTAATGCAGGAGAAGTCAATGATGATTATCTCCTTCAAAAAAGCCCATCAAGGCATACAATGCGTTTTGCAGAACGTGCGTATATGCAACAGACAGCTGCACAGCTGGCAGTGTGTATTTCCAAATCCAATAGCAATGGTCTAAACAGCAGTCATTCAGAATAATTGGCAGGAAGCTGTACAAACATTTCAACGAAGTAATTCTCTCAGTCAATTGTAATCTGTTTGTGTTGTCTCCTTTGTTTACCTAAAATACCTATAAAGCTGTGATATGTAGGTACCCCTGAGAAATTTATCAAACTTCCGCAAATTTCCAAACTCTGGGCTACCGCCCGAAGTTTGGAATGTGTGCAGTAATATATGGCAATAGGCTCACCCCTATTACATGGGACTTGTAATATTAACGGTGAAAAGTGGATATATATTTGACAGTGGCATTATGTGCCCTAATGTGCATCTCTGCCTACCCCTTCGGGGATAAAACGACGATGAAAATAAAAAAATCTACCAGACTGAAAAATAATGAGGTAACTCTCCTATAGATACGCTATTCGCTATCAAACCCAACACAGAAAGATTAAAAATAATAAAGAAATCGTTAAAATAACTGTTACTGCATAGAACAATACTTCAGAACCAAACACTAGCTTATATCTCACAACCTCCCATTTATCCTACCATTTGAAGTTTCAATTAGCGAAATGTATGCATCTTGCACGTAGCAGCCATTACTGTCCTGTGAACTCGACGCTAGTGCGAGCGTACAAACGGCATACAATAGCTACAAACTTCGACATAATTTAAACGGAGCATAGGATTGTACATTGCTTTTTTCTTATCCGATCTTCACATGGTTCTGATTTTACTAGTAAGCGATTTCTACAGTATTGATCTTTTCTCTGGATTTTCATATGACCTGTACCCTTAGTATGAGTTTGTTTTACGTTGAATGAAAACGAAACGAAAGCGCGTTCGGCGCTCTGATTGGCCGGCTCCAATGAACTAACCAATCAGAGCGCCAAACGCGCTTTCGTTTCGATTACTTTAAAAATAAAACAAACTCATACTAAAGGCTACTGATTGGCCGGCGCGAATGATGGTTGGTTCAGAGCGCCGAACGCGCTCTCGTTGCGTTTTCGTGCAACATAAAGCAAACTCGTAGTAAGGGAACTATAATTTGACGTGTAAGGAACGAATAAAGCAAGGATTTTTGTGTCCAATACGATGAAGTAATATTTACAACAAACTTTCTTTCATTTTATTGACTTGCACAAGTTCTGTTAGTATCCTAGTACTCGTAGATATGTGAATAGTAAAGAAATATAAAGTAAGTAAAAAAAGTTGGAAAGTTCTAGTTACGATATCTGGTCCGATAAGAATACTTAACAGATACTATTGCAAACATAACTACAAAAAGAACCTTGTCCGTTTTTCAAGGTTGAACTAAAAAAAGTGTTTAATTTATTCGAAAGTTTTCACGAAAAATGCGATAACATTAACCTCTACACGAAACGAATACCATAAAAGAATACAGCACCCTGTAGTATTACTGTACTGCAGTCTTAATTAATAAGTTTTTCCGTGCAATATGAATTCAAATTAACGAGACACACTTTACACGTAGGTCGTCACTCTTTTGAAAAACCACGGTGTAAAGGCGAAACGTGTTACTTGCACCTTAGATATGAAGCAACACATAAACTACACATATTACTTAACATTTTAGCTTAAATATTTTCAGCTGGCGAGTGCATGCTAAAGTTTGCGAGCGCTCGCGTTCTACCGAAATATAAGTTTGAAACGACTCCTCAACCTAGATGAGAACTCTTTTTAAACGTAGGACGTGTGTTAGTGTTTATCTAAAATTAAATGTAGTGACCTTACTGCCTTTGCTGCAAAAAAGACACTATGTTTTCAAAGTAACTTAAAATATACAAAAAAGGGTAAATCTGCAGTACGAAACCCGCTTGGGAATTAGGTACTCGCTACTCGCTACTGCATCTGATTGTCACAGAACATACAATACGTACATATATTTCTTCTTCTACTATAAACTTCTACATTCAAGAGCCTTCATTCAAAAACAGTGCTCGCACCGGTCGACCTTTACAAAAGTTTTATCTCATAACGCGTCTTCATGTTCACGTACGAATCCTCAAGGGTCGTGTGCGGTAATTTTAATTAAGTATATTTACTGAGACGAGCGCCGAGCGCCTGGGAACGGTAATAAATGTTGGCCGTAAAGGTAACAAATGTACGCGAGGAGGGATGGCGTTGGGAGCTCGTGCGAGCTCGTGTGGGCTCGTGCGAGCTCGTGCGGGCTCGTGCGAGCTTCGCTGCGGAACTGCGCCGCCGCTCCCGCACGACAGGTGATATCCACCTGCGCGACTTGTTCCTTCCTGTCTCTCAATACCTTTTAATATTTGAACGCCTCTCTTCTCTCAAGCACTAAAATGTTTTATCTGTAAACGCCGAAACCGACACAATTTTGTTGCCACATTTTACAACTTACGGAAACCGATATTTCATATCGTAAAATGATTTCCCCAATACGAAACAGAATTTTATAGATTGAATGTTAAGTAAAAGAATGGTTCTCGAAGATCGTGTTCGCGCTAGCATTTTTTAAATAAGCAATTGTCGAAAAAATACCGATTGCTATTCGGGTCAATCTCGACAAGTCAGCGAAGATTTAAATCCTTCAAATTCTAAGTTACGACGGCGAGTCGGGAATTTAGAAATTTTCTTGCGCCGTATTCGGGTCGGGTTTTGCTCGGCTGAATTCGGGGAGCTTCTGAAAGTCTAGGAAAATTGAACGCAAATCCGATTTGTTCGGATGTAGGACCGAAATCTTCGTAAAATGTACCGGTCTATGCGCATTCTTAGTGCTCTCGCGGAGAATAGATTCGTTTGTCAACTGAATGTGATCTCTCGCCAGATAGAGAAATGCAACAATTACACGGGTTTAATAACATTTAACTGCTTTGATAAGTTTTTATCTTAATCTTTATGTTGTTTAATACAAATACCTTGACGCAGCGACGTAATGAAACCATTGTGACGTGCGCTGAGGAGCTTGCTAATTTTAATTCAACAATACATTAATTCTCCTTCCTGTAATTAATGTAAGCGTGTAATATTAAGTCGGGAACGAGTAGCGCCTGAACCTACGTAAGTAAGGCTACGTGGCTTATATCCTTTAGTAAGTTTAGCATCATAAATTCCAAACTTGGCCACGTTCACAGAAACTATGAAATGCTAAATCTGTACCCAAGTTATGGTCTAGGAGAATGAGAAAATGGTAAGTAGGTTGTCGTGTGGAGAATAGTGAGTTATAGCTTAATTTATATAGTTTGTAAATGTTGGGGACCTTGTTTAAACTAGAAAACGCGTTTGCGTTGCGGTTCGTTGTGTGAGTTAGGATACTGGACATCCAATTACCCCCCTTCCCAATACCCGATTCCCCAACAACCCTTAAATTCCTAACCCCCAAAAGGCACCGCACTTGTAAAGCCTCTGGTGTTTCGGGTGTCCATGGGCGGCAGCGATTGCTTACCGTCAGGTGATCCTACCATAAAAAAGGTATCTATTATAATGCAAAATATTTAAAAAAAACTATATTCAAAGTTTTATTAATCCATACAACATATAACTCTCTATAAGAAAACAAAAAACCTAAAGTAATTCAGTAAAAACATACCCACCCTATATTTATGGAAGTTAAACTATAAAATGTAATAACAGTAAAGTAAAGGGTGTAAGCAAAAACTAATCAGTGCTTGTTTACTGCGAAAAACTTGTTCACATAATGCACGTTATCGGGTAACACCGATCTAATGTACACATGAAACTATTAAATAATGTACATATTGTACACATAACGAGGATTACTTATTTTGTTTAGGTAACGAAAGGAGTTTGTTAGTTGGTAGAGTATATACAGAGTTAAGTTATTTAATATAATGTTGTTAAAAACTTTTGGGTTATTTCTTCAGTCAAAAATAATTTATTTCAACGAAAAATAAACATTTTTGAATACATGAAATGTCATCATTTTCTTTAATAGATTTGATGATCGCACTATTTCGCGAACCCGTGACACTTTGCACGGCAGCCAGTTGCCTAGCCACCGCATCAACGTAAATATATGCTACTATTTTAAAACCTCTTAAAATAATAGCATAAAAATATTTCTGTTTGTATAATGAATCCTAACTATATGAATAAGAATACTACTATATGAATCCTATTGTGACTTGAAACTAATAGGCCTTTCCCCATCATCTACGCGAGTAAACAGCTATTTTCAATTAAAGTAGTATTTCTTTACTTTTCTGCTTTATAGCCGTTTAATCAGCACTTTCTAATCAACCTTTGTAGACTATGCGTTTATGAAACGCAATTATCTTTTCCAATCACATTGCTCCCTCGCAGAGGGTCGGCAGTAAAGCAGGGCACGAGGGCACTAAACTGTTTATCCAACCTACTTACTGAGCTACACGTGCAATTTTATCCTCATTAATTAGGAAGAAAGAGGATTAGGGGATGATGGATAGAAGGGATTAACTGTGTTAGGAAAATAGTGAAGAGAAATTAAAAGTTATTATAATCGTTAGAAAATAACAGAAAATTCCTATTAATGATACTAAGTCACACCGTTTATTTCAATAATTCCTAAATTATTTTTGAAACGTTAAATCAAATTGTTCGTTAGTCTGTCTGTCAGTGAAGCTAGGTGCTCGTTCCAAAGTATAGCTTCGAATGGAGAAGAACAAGCAAGAAACTCCATCTACTACAACTAATACAAGTAAGACAGAAAAAAAGGTTCATTGAATCGCAATATTGGCGATAACTAATTTCCTCTAATAACGTCTCCAGTAGATAATGAATTCGTTTAAAGTAAACGTTTTAATTGTCCGTCATCTCGTTCTGATAAACTCGGCGATAACTTACAAAAGTAACTTGGATCTCTTAACCTCGCTTCTTGGAACTTTAGTAGATATAATAGCTGGCCCGGTTGGGTGGCACCATTAAGTAACCGACGTTAATGAGGACTGATCTTGGTCAAGTCTCGCTCTGTGGTGGAGTAAATTATGATAGAATGTTTTTTTTTTGTTGTTTGTTTTGCACTTAATATGTAAAGGACGTATTGCATTGTCTATAAATTGATTATAATTCATGTATTTGTATTTTTCTTATTACATTTAGAACATGATTGTATGTAGCTGATTATTTTATATTTTTTCTTGTATTGTGTATGTGTGTGTACAAATCAGTACTGATGTAATGTCAATGTCAATGTAGGTTTGTTTTTTTATTCATAAATAAAAATTCAACACAACGTCGTAACTTCTTGTTACGTCTTTCACATTGATCTTATCAAAATATTTAAAAATGAACCACCAAGAAATTTCGAAAAAATATTTGCTTGATCAAGACACCGGCCCGTTGAGAACTGGAGATATAATATTGATTGAGACGCCAAAGAAAAAGAAAACGATTCTCATTGCACTCACTCAGAGTGAAGGAAAGACGGAAAATTCTTTGTATGCGGACCTCCAGCTCAAAGCGAACAAACAAAGTAATGGAAACATTCAATTTTTCAACTAAAACCCCACGTCTTTTCACACCGAGAATTTTATCTTAAGCCCAGACAGACAAGTTTCATATATCTATATTAGTGTTCAGTTCAAGAATTTGTTTGTTGAAATTCAACTATCATTCAAGTTTGCAATACTATATTTGTTGGTATTCGACAAGCTACTAAACATTGTACCATCTTTAGATTAATTACACACTTGCGTTATTTTTTCATGCATGAGGGTGCGGGTTCGGAACTTACCAACAGCAAGTACCAATGTGACTCTTTCCAGGTTACATATACATATGTTCTTTCTAAGATTTATTTAGTCACCACTGACAAAGTGATGGAAAACATTGTGAGGAAACCTGGCCGCGAATAGGCTGTTGATATATGATGTGCCTCCAAACTTGGAATATGAATTTGAGCTTTTATTTGAATGTGTCTTAGTTGATCAGAGAACGCTGCGAAAATGTATAGTTAGGTACAACACGGCTATTTTTTGAGGGTGGAATATCATCCAATGACTTCTCCCGCCTTGGGAGAAGTTAAAGTTATAATAGCATCAAACTATCAATCAGGAAAGTAAAATACTTTTAAAACAATAGAAAAAATCTTTTTGATACCTATGTATATTATATTGCTTCGATATTTGGAAAAGTCCAGGTAAAATTGAGGGGCAATGTTCGTATTCACGATTCACAAATAAATGTCATTATCACGTCTCGCATTTGTTTTCATAAAAAGTTATGCGAGTTGCATGTCATTGCACTCGGGTGCAGTAGTCGGGGCACTGATCTTTGGGATAGTAGATAAAAGTTAGATAAAAAACAAATTGCCTTGTCGGATTTGGATGAGGCATTTCATTCAAGAGAAATATACTGGCTATTTTTAGTTACTTTGGACTTGGTTTCATATATTCTTACATACATAACCTCACGCCTGTCTCCCATTGTGGGTAAACAGAGACAATGGAACTCCAATTGCTACGAATTTTACATACCTCTTTCGCTTCATCAACAGTCATCAGTCTTTTCATGCCCTATTCTTCTCATAAACTAACACATAGGTAACTAGTGCTTTAAACACTTAATGTAAAACAAGCTTGTTATTTAAAACAGTTCGAAAAATCACAGCAGATTAGTACGTTACCTAAGTACTGACTAAAAACAGATACGGCTAAACAAAACCGACAATTTTCGTGTAAACTATTAAGTTTCCATAATGGATAAATCGGAAATTGACTGGAAACATGCAGTCATATATCACATAATCTTTTCCTGAATCAAAGTACTCACGGGTGCACATGAAAGTATACACTAAAACCACCAGTTTATCTTGATCTCGCTTTGTAAGGTCTTTCCTCATTTTTGAAGGCCAGTTTATACTGGTTTTTTGTACCTTGACGTGGTACCTGTATCAAAGTAGTCACGGGTGCACATGAAGGTATACACTATTGAACCAGTTTATCTTGATCTTGCTTTGTAAGGTGTTTTCGCACTTTTGAAGGCCAGTTTATACTGGTTTTGTGTAACTTGATGTGGAGTTGTGTTTACCTGTGCATATAGGAGAGATCTTGATAATTTCGAGCTTCTGACCCAGTAGCGTGCAGCGGCTAATACAATGTTTGGTAGTAAGATTGCATCTTAATAGTTTTCGCGTTCCCCCGTACAAAGATAAATAGTATCGTGGGTAGGGAATTATAGGGTGCTGTTTTGTTACACTTGTGGGCAAAGAAATGGAGCCACTGGCGTTTTTAATCGACTTCAAAAAAGGAGATTCACAGTTTGACCTGTACATATGTTTGTGTGGGAGTATCTCGCGTTTGACTGAACCCATTTGGATGCGGATTTCAGCACAATACTTTTTTATATTTAGGAGATTTTAGAAACATTAAAATGAAAAAATAAATATTTCGTTACTTGATTAAATAATAATGTTTAGTCATATATTTTAAAATATTTATTTTCTTGTTTCAGGTAAGCTGAGCAGTTATTACACACGTTACCCATATTTAAAACAATACTGGTGAGTGTGAATAGACAAACCAACAGATTAATATTTTTATTAGCAACAAGAAAGAAATTGCACAACATTGAAGACCAATATATCAAGTTTTCGACCCCTAAAGCAAGTCCCTAACAACAAGTACCTCATACCCACTTACTTTATTACTCAGGGGGTCTTACACGCAGCCTTGGAAGGTAGCATAAACCCATAAATATTGCATAGAGGGGTCCACCCCCATAATTTCCAGGTACCTCGTTACTCTAATTAAGTCCAGCCTTGGTTTTTATCGCGATCAAATTATACTTTGTTGCATTAAAGCTTGCACTTAAAGGTCATGTAAATTACCCACCCTGTATATATTATACTGCTGTATAACCCACCCTGTATATATTATACTGTAGGTATATATATACTGCTGTATAACCAGCCCTGTATATATTATACTGCTCTAATTTTTACTGGCTTCATGGTTTAGTTAGCTACAGCTGTAAAAATGAAAATTATTATTGGTCGATGCGATCGTAATGATTCCTTTCACGAATAAGAGTTCCGTTTTGACTTGAAATTAGTAGAACGTTTCTCAGTTATTTCATGTGAGTAAACCGTTAATAACCGATTTAAAAACAAGGAGGTTCTCAATTTTACCTGTATGAGTTTATGTATGTATGTTTGTGTGCGATTATCTCGCGTTTGACTGAAACGGTTTTCAGCATTGTATGTACTTAAAAAAATGAGGCGGAGAAGCAAATTGAAGGCGTTTGGCTATAATAAAGATTTTTTTTTTCAATTAATGATACCTTTATTTGTTTGTATAATATATTTTTATGTATCTTACATAACAAAACATTACACTCTTTAAGCCCAAAACGGTAAGGTAGGTTTTTCCACGCAATGTTTCCTATACATATCATATTTTAATAAATTTCTTTTACAAAAATGAATTCGTTGCTAACAACGGAATTTCCATTTAAAATATCAGTTTAAATTCAGAATATAAATAACTGTTTTAAAACGAGTCCGGTATTAACAGGCGCTAGTGTGCATTATTTTAATATGCACATATAGACGTCACTGTAGTATGAAATTTAATTTACAACGTTAATTTAAATGTAGGATTTTGGTTAAATCACAGATTGAGACCATTCATTATTATAATGCAAACAATATGTACCTTACACATTGTAATTATTACTTTTTTTAACAATTTCATTAGTGTTTTTAAGCGTCTGTGGCGACACATGAAAAATGACAGATGATAAATGACAGAAGTCGCACATAGACGATCGATGAACAAATCAACGGATGTATTGGAGACTCGGTTGCCATTAAGAAGAAAAAAAACAACAGATGACGTCATAAATACTATATCGCAAATATAAAGTTTACATGCGAATAAACACACACATCAGATGAATTCATGAAATATCTTACTAATATCTATAATATTAGTGGATGTTTATAATAATATTAGTGATATAATATAAGTGGATGTTTGTTACTCTTTCAAGCAAAAACTACTGAAAGGATCGGGAAGAAATTGGGAATAGGGATACTAACTGTCCCTCTCAATTTCTTACCGAATCACTCGAAGATCTCTTCATTACATCGATTACACCATTCCCACCCAAACTAAAACAACTGCCTCTTAAACTAATGTCGCTCTCATCTCGTTAACATGAGTAAATATTCATTAGTAGGGTGCAAGATAAATGAGCGCTGCCCCACCGTCTGCCACCTCTCAGCGCGATACTGGCCGCACACTTACCGCTTTTAAATCCTTTATTACCGGTATAAACCGGTATAAACTGGTATGTGCCGGTATTTACCGGTGCCGTGTCGCGATGTGGTAAATAGCTTCAATTATTTAATTAATCTGCTTTTTCGCTGTGGTTGTTTGAGGGTTAACGCTAGGGAAATACGTATTTGGTTTATGTATTTTTTTATTACAGTGAACTTGGTTTATTCACTACAGGTGTCGGTAGAACCGACTTCGAAAAGCATTTGACAAAGAACAGGTATCAACCGTACACTCCCTCTCGCTTTGCCCTGGCGGGAGAAGTCATTGGATGATTTTCCCCCTGAAAAAAAAACCTTCTAAACTTGAAACGCCTAATAAAGTCGACGTCTTGCGCGAGTGATCTAGAAGCGAAAGCGATGCAGTGTGAGCAAGCCAATTGATCGCTTACCGCATCCCAAAGATCACTGTATTATCTATCTCGATAAATTTTGCGAAAATCAGTCTTAAGTCCTTACAAACAGACCAGAAGATAATCGCGGCACAAGCAATTATATCGAATGACCGAACAAATAAGTACTTAGGAAATACTCCTTGTTGATCCAATCGGAAGTAAACATTATAAATCTATTAATACATCGCCCAAGCCAAGTCATAAAACAATATTGACACATACACGTGTTTGTGGAAAGAAATGCTGAGGAAAAATGATACTTATGTCAATGTTATAAAGATTATGTTTAGATAGTTGTTTTGGCCATCGCATCAAATGAGTCTATTTTTAAATCTTTTATTTCTTATATTTATCTCTTATACGAAAGCATTGAAATATATGTGCATAGATTTAGAAGGAGCATATCTTATTTACCTATAACATTTCATTTAAGCATACTACAATTTTATTATGAATACATAAAGATTTGTCCACAAAACCTACTACTACCTACCTTTCTTGCTTAGGCGTAGTTTATCGTTAAACAAAATGAATTGATACCTGACAATATGTTAAACAGTGTTAAAAAAGTATATTGGACAAGTCATTCGAGTCGACCTAGCAAAAGCTAATGCCCAATCCTCAGCCACGGGAGACTTAACGGGTTGCCGACGCTCCAACTCAAAAAATCAGTAGGAATGAGAAGGGTTTTAGTCAGTAAGAGACTGACACTTCTCTCGCAAAGCGCAAAGCGAGAGAAGTCATTGGATGATTCGCCGCCCTTAAAAAAAGCCACTTCTATATCCGCCTCAAACTATGACTTACACCAAGAAATATCAACGTAACAACATCCATAAACAACACTCGACACCACATAATCCGTTATTTATTTGACAAATTGCATTTGTGCACTTCATTCCTCCGATTTGGCCATTCCATTGGACAAGAGATGAAAAGTACTTCGCGTTTCACGCAACTTCAGCCTTTCGGACCCTTAGGGAAATCAGGCCTTCGTAGTATGGCGTAGCTGTTGTCAATTTAAGTAAGTATAAACACATTCGGGTGAATGTGTGTAGCCCATCTTATCAATATTAGTGGGCTCACGTTTCTTTTGTTTGTGATAGGTGGTGAAAGAACATAGTTGAATGTCTTTTTTTTTCAATTGGTTGGTAGTAAAATAAATGCTGTTTGTCATCAAGAACTCTGGCCGTGAATGTTGTAAGATTCGAATAACGGAGTACAATTTGAAAAAAGAAAGCAGTCAACAAGCAAATACCGTTTTAAACCATAAAAGAACGTTAAAGTAACATTCTTGACCCGAAGTGTTGTTTTTAACCAACTTCCCAAAAAGGAGGAAGTTCTGATTTCGGCGGGTATAATTTTTTTTATAATACCTGTATCCTGGATTTTTCATAAAATCATTATGTAAATTGCAATACCAACTTCGAATGATTCTAATTTGTGACGTCATAATGCACCTAAACTCAGCCTATTCATCACGCAATATCAGCTAATATACTGTCTCCCTCACTCCATCAACTAGAGATAAGGACGAACATACATAATGATATTTATGTATGAACGACCGCAGTTAGCAAGGCAGACAATAGAATGTTGATTTGTGTGAACATTTTCAGTGCAATGTAAAGTGGCAGGTGAAATGTTGGTAATCTGTGGCGGTTGTAATAAAAGGGACAAAGCCCACATCGGTTTAACGTGACTGCGTTGAGCTTGTGACAAAATGTGCACTGAATTTAGAACTTTAATGCGGTTTTCGGTTCTGTGTTGGCTTTGTAAGATCACGCTTGTTCATAAGGGTTTGTTTTGAATAATATTTGTAGGTATATTTGAACATGTGGAATTAAAATAAAGTTAACCTATTACCTAGATTTCACTGTGAAATCTAGGTACGAGTAATTGGTGAAATACTGTGAAATTATGTCGAATTTGTATTATTTGGATAACAAAGTTAAGTCTAAAATTACAAAAGGATTACTTACACAAGTGTTAAATCCAACAGTTTAAATCAATACAATAAGAACCAAGGAGACAATTATACCTAAGTCATAAAAACATAAAAAAATACATTAAGAACTCAAATAGTTTTCCTCACTTAAAAACAGACAAAACAAAAACCGTTAAACAGTATCTCCGATAAGAATTAATGAAGCGTTCGGATGCATTTCATTGTTTCAAACACCGCTTTAAACGAGTTAAACATTGATAAACTGATCTAGTTAAAGTTGTAAACTTAAAACGATACCTTTGTAAGAGAAAACCGAGGAGGGGAGATGGGGGATCGTTGTCACAGAGGTGATAATAAACAAGAAACGAAATATAAACATTGATCGGAGACACAGAATCGGTTTTTCTTTTCTTTCTTTTTTTCTTTTAAAGAAACGTTGCTCCACTCTAGGATTTTTTCCTGTGTCGTGCGTGCGTTTACAAACATACATTTTCACCCAGACATGAAACAACAATTTGTGGATAACACAAATAGTTACTCCGTGCGGGAATCGAACCCGCTACACGTTGCGCGGCAGCAGTCGGTTCCCCATTAACTCCGATTGATCCAAAAATTTTAAAAGCAATAACTCCTCTGTCATAGAGTGCCTATGTATTAATATAAAATGTAAAAAAAATATATTTCTATGTTATTCAGATCGCCTGTGAAACAACCAGCCGACCCGTGATACAACCACCCCCATTCTCCCCTACGAAGTAGTTTCTTACAGTCAATAAAGACGTTTTGTGCGAACTGCCCCCTGTCGGCGCTTGTGTTCGAGTTCATCTGCTGTTTCTAGTATTTTTATTGTTCATAAGATTTTATTAAGATTTGTAACATGGAATGAAATAAAAAAATGAATGGAAATTCGCAATATCAACTCAACCGGCCTCATCTAGTTATTTAAGAGATTGACGACACGTGTAAAAGAGTTACATTGTAACCTATTTGAAAAAAATAATATAATTTATCATTAATCATTTATCAACTATCATAAAGTACCTATTCACAGAAAATGTAAAAAAGTATATTTCTAGGTTATTCAGATCGCCAGTGAAACAACCAGCCGACCCGTGATACAAACCACCCCGTTCTCCCCTACGAAGTAGTTTCTTACAGTCAATAAAGACGTTTTGTGCGAACTGCCCCCTGTCGGCGCTTGTGTTCGAGTTCATCTGCTGTTTCTAGTATTTTTATTGTCTTTTAGAGAGAACATTCTAGAAAAGTTTCTACTCGTATGTTTGTTTGTTTATGTAATGCATGTTATCACAGCTATGTCCTTTTTGTTTAGGAAACCTCTAAGGACCAAGGACGTTAACATCATTGCTATTGTCATTCTATTGACAAAAATAATAAAATAATAATAGTAACTTCTGCCAGAGGCTTCCCCGTGTTCCCATAGGATAAAAATTATCTAATAGTCCAAGTCTGCTCATGCCCTGTCGGTATATAAAATTTCATCAAAATCTGTTTAGTAGTTTCAACGTGATCGACGGACATACGAACAAACAAACAAACTTCGCATTTGTAAGTATTAGTAGGATAGTCGATAATAGTTTAACTCTAAGTATTTTTAAAGGGACATATCTACATGGGAAAAAAATAAAAAGGCTGTTAAAAAACAGCCTTTTATAATTGTAAGTGCGAATGGGAAAAGGTGCGATTTTGTGACCTTATTTAATAATTCCGTAATTTACTTAAAACAAATAAACAATATCGAAACAATAATTTCAATCTGATACTTATTTTTTAATCACTTATAAAATAATAACGTTTAAAGTGAAAATTAAATTCAGTAACGTGCAATATTCCACAGGTTTCAACATCAATATATTGTCGGAACGATAGCAGATAGCGCAGCTGATATAATTAGCAACACAAAGTGTACTGCGGTTATAATTACCAGTGTCGATTCCCAGGTGACGCAATACGTTGGGAGGTGGCACACATTATCACGTATGATCTTGATTAATGGGATGGGAAGCTGCCCATTGCATGCTTTATAGAAAGATTTACGTGCGGGTCCTCCATCAATTTTTGGCTTAACAAAACGTCAAATTTTGAAAATGGGTCATGTTTTAGCCGATACTGAGTATTTTATGCGGGATAGCCATTTCTAGCCGCTTTTTACTAAGTATTATATTATATTTTTGGGACTTTTCGTTCTGGAAGCTAATGTGGATGAAAAATGTCATTGTTCTAATTAACGTAACGTATCGTACGATCTAATGTAGGGCTCAATAAAAACATTTTTTTTGACGTGGTGGTTAAACGAAAACCTCTAATAATAGCCGTAAATCATGTAACCAAACACAATACTGCGGATTTCTTAAAAATAACATAAATACATTCTATAGGCAGAGACAATGGAACGCCAATTTCTACAAATCTTACAGTATAATTCTTTCACTTCATTAACAGTCATCAGTCTTTTAATGTATGCTCGTCTTTTCATTGTTAAAAAGTAAATACAACCAAAACTTGATTGTGTAAGTAACTTTTCTGTTCTATTTAAAATACATACCTACAAAATACAACGTACGTACCTAATACATACATTACCATGCATACCAATGTAATCTAAAAGTAAAAGACGTCCATCTAAAAGGCCACACCACATTCGTCAGCAAAACATGATGTATAAAAGATGAGCCTTTGAAAAATCAAGTGGAAGATTCTAATAAAAAATAGGAGGAGGTGGTTTGACCTCTTAATCCGCATCCCTAAGACCCAACTTCAGTCCGTAATGGGTCACTTCATTTCCGTCTCGATCTATTGACGAGCGCCGTTTTCTCTTAGCCTTCCTGTCTACCTATATAGTTATATTTTCTTAACGTAGTTATTCCATTGATGGTGCCGTTGTGAACATTTGGAGAGCATTTGAGCGAAAAATGTTGTGTAGTTATATTAAAATTAATCTTTTGAGTAGTGCGCTTTTTAGTTAGTAAGGGTTTTCTTTTTAACCGTGTGTGTGTGTGTGTGCAATTATTTCACGATTAGCCGAACCGGTATTCAGTAAAGTGAATTAGTTACACTTTAATAGGTACACAAGATTGTTTAATTTCTTCAATAGATTAACATATAAAAAACATTAACCGCTACACTCAGAGACATTTAACGATTACAAACTATTCCTTAGTAACGATTTTATACACAATAAATAAGTCTGGGCAGCTACGGCAGTTAATACGCAGCTAAAATCTACATACTATTATCAAATCCATTTTCATAAAAGACTCAGATCTATTTACAAAACACTGTTACCGGCTCGTAAGGATACACAAAAGGATCACCAGTACATTAAGGTGTAATAACCAAAAAATACACCAAAACAGCACATTTCCCGGTTTACCCAGAAGTAGTATTTTTCCATTTTAAAAACAGATGTAGGTTGCAATGTTCGGGTGTTTGCAATATGCAAAAATGCAGTGAAGTTTCTCTCTTTGTTTGTCTGCGTAGTTTTAGGGGGACACTCAGGGAATCGTGTTACGATGCACCTCGTAAATACGAATATCTCGAGTGCATACGGGTGCACTTTATACAGCCTTTGTTTGCGCTTTTTATGCATAGTTTTATGATTGTTTTTTTTGGACTGGTTTGTAGAGGAATGTATGGTTCTTTTTTGGTATTTGTATTGTTAATTTGAAAATATAATAATATGTATATATTTTTGGTATAAGCCTGTAAACGAGTAGACGGCTCACCTGATGGTAATGAATCGCCGCAGCCCATGAACTTCCGAAACATCATAGACGTTATAAGTGCGTTGACTACCTTTCGGGTTAGGAATTTAAGGGTTTTTGGGGAATTGGTAACCTCACGCTCCGGTAACCTCACTCACACAATGCAAGCGTTATTTCACGTCGGTTTTCTGTGAGGCCGTGGTATCACTCCGGTTGAGCCAGCCCATTCGTGCCGAAGCATGGCTCTCCAATATTTAAGTATATCGATATCTTTATTTAAGAAAATATATCGGCAAATAACAGCTGATAATAAAGTAAACTCTAGATGATATTTATACGGCAACTGTTTCTGTTTTTGTATGGAGAATAAACAGATATACAAAGTATAATTATTTTGGGAATACACTTAATTATCAGTTTATGTAATTGCACGATAAAATTAAAACGGTTTCGGTCCACAAAGAGATGTATTTTATATTTATTATAAACTCGGCGTGTTTTACCAAAAAGCAGTAATATATAATTATAATTTTAATGTGAATGGAAAATTAATTATTTGCTTCATTAATTAGCTCAGTTATTTTAAGTTGATTGAATCGTTTGTCGAGTCGGAGATCGGTTGCAAGCGCTACTTTCATGCGTCCCGGGTCTCAATTGTGTTTTTTTTTTTGGAATTCTTTGAAATATATTTAAGACTGTAATTATACGGTGTATGGCAATAGGTAGCCAAACCTAGTCAAGACTCTGTTTTAACTCTTCGAAACTAACAATGGAGAAAAAGCCAGGAAATACAATAACAAGACCTAAACAAGGAGAAAAGACCAACAATAGGATACATTTTTAGTTTGTTTTCCGCTGTAGATGTATTTACAGCATGCGATGTGCAGAACCATCGTCCCGCACGCAAATAAATGCTCACGCAGCAGAGGTGCAACACAAAAACACACACACGACACGCAACAAAACAATCGAACTACACTCGAAATATGTATGGGTTCTTCACGGAGCATCTTCAGGAGTTGTTGACTCGGTGGCTCCCGCAGCTCGAAAGGAGAAAAGAATTAACTTAAAAAATATTATTCGCGCTATCGCTTACGCCGATTATCGGCTTACTCACGTAAATGTTTGACGAGGAACTCGACTAGTTTCAAGCCATGCAAGAGGCTCATATTCATGAGCAGCATTTCGCGACACACGACGCGGCGATTGTCGCGCTGCTACTGGTAGAGTTCCTCGTCAAAACAGTTACGTGAGTAAGCCGATAATAATTATAAATTTAGTATGTCCCACGAAAGTTATAATAAAAAAAAAAAAATTGTCAAATAGATACTACTGCTTTCTGTTTTTCCAAAATTAAATTGACCGGCTTTACATGTACGTACGTATGTGTGCTTCAATCTATTAAACGGGGACATCACCGTTAAATTACAGTGGTCACGTTATATGTCTGTTTTAACGACTTCTCCTAATTAGATCCGAGTTAATGAGCTCCCCCTTTTATGGATTTTGTCTTAAAAAGCTGTAAACTATAAAACTAGATTGCATTAAACTGTATATAGAGATTAATCCTCTAACACGAAACTACTATTTTGTGTAATCCACAAATTGATGTTCCGGGTTTAGATGTGACATAATATGTGATGCGTAAAAAACAAAGATCTCAAGGTTAGCATTTAATTAATTTATCTTATACTATACTACTTTATTATATAAAGATGAAAAGTTTGATTGTTTGCTTGGACGCAATAATCTCCAGAACGACTGGTGCGATTTGCTAAAATATTTGTGTTGGTTAGTCTATTTACCGAGACGAAGGCTATAAAACATCAATTACCTGAAAAAATATCTGAAATACAGTACAGTACAATATTTCAGATTAGCTAACCGTGGTGTAGTACGTTCCTATGTTGTCTTTATTATGCAAACAAAACAGGATATAAAATAAATAAGTAAATTATTTTAGGAATACATATGATTATAAATTAAGCTACATTATTTACTTTCGATTATAATTTATATGTTAGTATTTCATCATCAAAATTTATCGTTAAAGGTAACTGATTTGTTATTTAGCCCAGTTTATGAAAATTTATAGTTAAGCACTGGACAGTGTTACCACAAACAGGATGATTATATTTTATTATATTTACTTGATGCAACATTCATCACTTCCAACTTGAATACTGTATGTAAGATACATATTTCATTCGTCTCAACTCGCACGCTACTCACGAAAACATTCCTCTCAAACTTTTCCCTCATTCGAAACTTTTTAAATCTATTTAATAAGTTACTGAGTTCCCTATCAACGTGGGATGCTTATGAACACAAAATGAAATACCTGTGTAAGTACATATAGATATATCTAAGGGTGCAAACTGTTCCGTAACACGCACGCAACACAACAACGCACCGCTAACGCCGTGACGTCACGAAACTCAGATATATGAACCTCCCATTTACCCCCAGGAAAAGATTACTTCCATATTTATGTAGGTACACTATATTTGGTGACACTTTCATTGAGAATTGTGCCGTAGAGAACAAAAATATATTGTTTGTAGGCTTCCACTGTGACGTCATGATATATGTATAAATAGCACCTACGTATACATAAAAACATTACTTTGTTAGAACGCTGACACGGCGCGGGCGGTCGACCGTAGTCATTTGCGGTAACGCAACGAGAATTTTCCTAAGTGACACTCAAAAAGTAAAAGGTTCGTCGCCCTGCAAGCTACTGCGTCTGGCGCAGGGAGCGCAATAAACCGGCTAGGGTCACCACACCGATGTTTAGTGTAATGCCCCATGTCTCTGGATAGTCGCCATTTGAATTTCTAAAGATGGTTCCTAGGGGATCGGTGAGGAGATAGCGAGATAGTCTGAGCTCTCCCCGAGCTGTGTTTTGGCAACCCTACGCCAGTCTCGGGTCTCGGATATACTTTGAATAGAAATTACGTAATCGACAAAATTTTGACGCA
Organism: Spodoptera frugiperda; assembly: GCF_023101765.2. Classification (NCBI taxonomy): domain Eukaryota; kingdom Metazoa; phylum Arthropoda; class Insecta; order Lepidoptera; family Noctuidae; genus Spodoptera; species Spodoptera frugiperda. The sequence goes on from NC_064212.1 coordinate 5,229,052, forward strand.
GCCTGCGGCCCCCTCCCCCCTCGTACTTTATCGACGTTACATCGCCATTGCATTAGACTCGCTCCCCCAGAATACCGACGCGCTGATTTAATTTTCTTTTGACCTGCAAATTAGACCCGTTATCGGCGGGAATGTAAATGAATTTTCTTCAGGTAATTGAAATTATTATTTCTTGGAGGACCTGCGGATATTTAGTTTAGAGATACTTTGTTGCGATAAGGAATACAAACAATCCTTAAAATGTTTACAGTTCTTCCAGTGTGACTTGCTTTTTACTTTTACTGTAGACTCTTTTACTTATATCGCACAGCCTACTAAGTACGTCGCCGCGTCTGCGCACGCTGCTCATGATGTCTATGAACTATTATTAGTTCTACTACTACTACTACGACAAGAAAAGCTCCAGCTTTTCTCCGTTATATTTAGTTAATTTAGTATGTCTTACGATAGTTATTATAAAAATATTTTACTTACCTACATGATTTTAAAATATTTCCTTCAATTTATTTACGTTTTCATTCAAACCACGCTTGTGTTTTCAGCTTCAAGACAGTAGATAGTAATTTGTGCAAATCCAAGAAGTATGCAATTGGCAGGACGCATTTAGAGGAGATCTTACGCAAAATTACCTTGAGCTAGACAGAGAAAGTCCATTAGGTTTTACTGGCTACACTTCGCAGGACGAATAGCGCTTGAAACGTTGAAATTAATTAAATTCTCACCTAAACGCGACTCAAAAGCGAAATGCTCTTTGAAAGATTTATTTTTTTCGTTGGTTCTCCCTCTTTTTTGCTGATGGGAGTAATGTTCTTGAGTTAGATAAGGTTTTTGTAAATTACTTTTAGTGTTACCTTAGTTTGTGGATTATATTGGAAGTTTAAGCCTTATAGACTACTGAAATGTATGAAAATTGAGAAACATATGCTTGGCTTTATGAAATAGGTATTACTTCTAATCACTTAATTTTACCTGCCTATGCTGTTGCGACTCTATGTGGTTTCATTATGCTCTAATAGGGATGATGATGGGGTATGAAAATTAAAAATCTATTTAGTTCGTCAGTTAGGTAATGTAAAAATATTAGATACGTATTTTTTTATTTTGTCATATAAGATTTGTCACTTCGATGTAACGAATCGAAAGTTTAGTGGGAATAAACACGTAATTTTACATATATAAACAGAAGTGACGTCATGCGATATTAAATCGACATAAAACTATTTGTTTCCGTAATAGAATAAAAATTACGTGTCTAATGTTTTAAAATATTCTACAAGACGGACATTAAAATAAAAAATTGTCATCTACCCCGATTTCTTTAACAATTTATCTAAGACATAAAAGGAGGTCACATTTTTCTCTCATTAGGAAATGGCTTTCGGAAATCGCAGAATCCTTACGTTTAGGTCAACGACCTCTGTAATGGTACACGTGCTTGGCAAGTTTCCTAGTTTAGACGGTTTACTTATGTTAAAATTATCAAGATGGCCTTCTAGTGTAGTAATACGAATATACTGGCAAGCATAAATATTTTGTATTGTTGTATTTTATCTATCTACCTACAAGTACATACATAAGCAGATTTTTATAGATTAAGTAGGTACTTATAGCTTGTCTTTAAATAATATACTTCCTGAAACTTCGAACCGTAAGCACAGACCTACAATGCAGTAAAATTTTGTAAGTATATGAAGGCAAGTTGCACGAAATATACTTTTTTCCTTACACATTATTTCCTTCCGAACCCCGGGCTCCGTAATTCCTCCCCTTGCTTCCTTGGCGCGATCCTTTAGAAAGTCAACGCGTCTATGTTTTAACGAGGGAAAATTTTCCCTCTTTTGTCGACATCTTTCACTGGTGCAATCCGGCAATCAGCCGACTATTCATTTTAGGTCTATTCCGTTTAGACTTCATAGAATTGCATCTAAGAAACCCAACCACAATATTATAAAATTCCTTTCAAAGTTATTACACCATTAAAACTTGTCTCGTCCTTTGTAAGTCTGCAATTAAAGCTACGTACCGACATGATTAATTCATAAGGAAGCAATTTGCTTAGACCGACATGTGTCATGTGAGCACTACGCTCAATTACTCGCACAATATGACGGAGGGCGGAGTACAAGGAACGTAACTCTCTGTTCAGTGATCCTGTCCTCCGAGACGCGGGAAACAGATGCGCCATTGTGTGCCCGTCATCGTGATGAGCGAGGTTCTCTCACTATCGGCCGCGGGCCTCCGCCGCGACCCGCTAAACGAAACTTATTCGATTCCAAAACCGCATTAAAACGCGTGACGGAGGTACACAGTTACATTTTATTCGAGTTGAAAACTTTGTTATTGTTTTCAAAGTACTTAATACCTATCTCTATCATTTACGACGGCTGTTTGTGCAAATGCAAATTTCATGTTTAATCACTTCTCCCCGAACGGTCCCAGCTTTCGGGTATTATATCAGAAAAGTTTACTCGTAAAAATCTGCCATACTGAGGCTAAATCGTAAACCAGTGGAGTTTGAAAAGCGGCTACTTTTTAGCGGGAATGTCTCCGGCACGGCCGCGTCCAACTTCCGAACTTACTACTTGGATTTTATTAAACGTAGGCGGCGGCGGCCGGCCGAAATTCATTTGTTTTACTGTGTAAGTTGTTTAAATTATAGCCGACCAATACAACATCGGCGAAGGAAAAAGTTGGCAAAGTTGTTCCTGGGCAGGCAAGTTTATAGCGGCGGTTTCTCATGCGGTCTGTTACGTGCCGATATAAATCACAGGCTACAGATTTCGGTTCCCTCTCTATCCCAGGTTTCTGAAATATCTTGTTCGATCCACGTAACTGTGCATACGGATTTATCGTCCACATTATAACGTCGCTGTAACTGCACACTGTATTACTGTTATTAGTTTATTGTTCACCAAGACCACATATTGGCTAAATATAAATCAAGAGCCCGTGTACGAAACAATGTCAATAAATTATCACGCAGGAGGAAATAACGCGGATGTGGAAAAAATAAACAATAAAGATGTTATCGGCAAACGTTGTGAGGTCCTGCTGTTGGGAGGTAAATGTTTGTATTGTTCCCTTTGTTATATCCCTCTTAAAACGAGTTCTTCTTATTAGTTACACGGATGGATAATAATAGAAGATAGTTTAAAACTTCTTGTGTGATTCACAAATTATAGTTACGGGTCTGGGTGTCATATGCATGTGAACTTGTTTATTTGTAAAACTTTGTAAACGTAGTTTCCAACAGGAGAAAAATCCGAGTGTGAAACAACGTCTCTTCTAAAAAAAATCTGATCATGTAAAGTAAAAATTGCATGTAAACCACAGACCCAAACAAGGAATTACTTAAATCGGTATGAGTATTAAGTACCAGCTACTCAAAATAGTAACAATCAAGTACATGACAGAATACACCACTTTAGGGACTGAGTATAACTGGATAGTTATTAGTCGGCATCACCGGCGACAATAATTGGCTTTACAGAGTATTAACGAGCGAATGCCTACGCAATTAATAAATTGGTGACAGAACCACTACAGCGATATTTCCAATGAATATTTTTTGTGGGTTTTTAACCGAACACGGTTTTCGAGTGGCATGTTGTGGATACTATGAAACAAATCGCATATAAGTAAAGTGGGATGTTACAAATGTTAAAGTTTGTTTGTTTGGATGTTTGGATGTTTGTCTGTCAATGACGCTGAAACTACTGAACGGAGTTTGATGAAATTTGGTATTCAGACAGGGTATGAGCTGACTTAGGTTATAAATTACTAGCTTTTATTTAGACCACCACAGGTGGGGCCCAGTAGGTGTTACCGAGGCTTCGGCTTGAAAAGCATAAGTAAGAACAGGGTGGTTTTTAGTCAGTAAGAGTCTGACACTCCGTCTCGCCTTAATGCTATCTTTGTTTCAATGACGTTTTTAATTTCATCTTTTAAACAGTTAGAGGTAAAAAAAAAGTAGTTCATCCCCATATTATTTTCTACTTACGGCAAAAAATCACCGATACAATACCATTTTTATAACCGAACGATACTTCGAATAATTTGAAACGGAAAATTTTTCAGCAACGGAAATTCGATAGTGAAACGATGGCTTATCGCGTATGGAGTTGACTGGCAATCTCGTTAGGTGGCGCTAAAATCCCGTTATTTCGATCTTTTGCAATTGTGGCGAACTGAAATCTGTTTGAAGTACACCTGCTGCTTCAGATGTGTGGGTAAGTGTTGGATTGGGAATTCAGAATAGTGGTAGATGTGTGGATATACCCCTGTAGGTGATTTTGCAAAGTATGTCTAGTAAATTATTATGGGATTGATTGTAAGGATACTTTTTGATGTAAGACGGTAGTTTTGATTTGATTATTTGACTGAACTCCTCAATTTTTTTTTTATCATTGCTTTTCTCTAGGATTTTCTTCTGTATGGTGGGTGCGTTTACAAACATACAAATTCACACACGCATAACACCTAGATCCGAAACAGTGTGTGGATCACACAAATAGTTAATACGTGCGGGAATCGAACCCGCTACACGTTGCGTGGCAGCCGGTTGCTCAGCCACTGCGTCAACCGTGCAGTTAACGGCTGGACATAATAGCTGGTGACCAAAATTTGGTGGCACACGAGACTCTACAGTACCTACCTACTAAATAAAACACCATTACAAGATACTACTTAATAACACAAGTGGGTGTAAAACAAGAAAAAAAAATACATTTTAATGGCAACCTAAAGACGTCAGATGTCGTAACATGTCATAACGTGACGTTTATGACAACGATTTGAAGTGCGACCTCCGTACTAAGTTTTACTGAAGTCGTAAAAACATGTCTGTAGGTAACGCGGTGATTATAGAGCGATATAATATTTGTTTTATACCCCCAGCCTCCAGGAAATTAGAAATTTTCTAATGTGACTCTGGACGATAAAAAATATTTTATACCTTTTCGTGGTCGCCACTGAAATACATCTTATTTATTTCAGTGGCAACCACGTAAATAAATGTAAATATGAACGTCGTGGTGAGTTTGTTTGTACTTTTGTTTGTTTTACATTTTATGACCAATTTTTTAATATTTTTTGCCGTTCTATATCATCATATCAGCCATAAGATGTTCACTACTGAATCTGCCTATCTAAAAGATATAAGCCTCCTCCAATAACTTCCAGATAGGCTAGTTGGAAGGGACCTGCATCCAGTGGCTCCTTTCAGGTCGTCTGTCCACCTTGTGGGTGGACGTCCTACTAGAATATAATTAATTAGACTCTTTAAGAGACCTTAGGAACAAAATGTTTAGAGAAAACCTATATCCTTACAGATAGTACTAGCATACCTGTTAATTTCCACATACAATGGCATAAGCCAACTTATTTAATCTATCTAAAACTTACATACTAAACAACATAGGTATCACTTCACTCACTTCTCAGTGTACCTAAGTGTAACACCCCTATAGCACATATCCACAGCACAGGAAAGTTAGCCAGTAGTACCAAACAGTTAGGTGTTCGAGGCACGGCTCACATTAATTAAACTTTGCAACTTCCATCTATCTACTGTCATTACATGAGCACTGACTGACCAGTTTGCCAACGAGTTTCGTGTTTTGGACTTCTGAAGTTTGTGTGTACTGTGGTAGGTTTGATGTCGAGGTTTAGGGTTTATGTTGTAGGTAAGGGTATAACTATTACTTAGGTTATTTTAAGGTCTCATTCTTGAGAAAAATGTTTTATTACATAAAAAGTTTTGTGGTGAGACATGAAGGAAATAATTCGTTTTCTGTGAAGTTCCTTGAGTTGCTTTCGTTGCCCTACTTTAGGATTTTCTCCTGTATCGTAAGTGCGTTTACAAACATACAATTTCACATACAAATTGTTTTGAAACCGATCATACAAAGACTTGCTTCGTGCGGGAATCGAACCTGCTTCAAATTGCGCGGTAGCCAGTTGACCAACAACCACACGAATCGTGCAGTCAATATAGTTATTCATTGAAACTTATATTCAGCAGTTAGCACGGGGGAAGATAATGAATAAGAGCATTCTAACTCACATCGAAACCTATCTAGAACTAGCCAACGCAGATTACAGACAAAAAGATATTGTCTATTAAATTAATTTAAAGTTAAACACGAGGGCTCACTAAATATGTCACAAAATGGCCGCTGGCTTCCTAATATGTAAATGCAGCGACATTAAAACGGGTATTCGGAATAAAGGGAACAGTCGCACGTGAAAAATGATTTATAGCATTTAATGTAGGAATGGAAATGCTAATTTCGCACGTTTCAGCGCAATAACTCGCCGAGGTTTTTCACAGCAGGTAAATTAACACCCTTTGTGGAGCCGGCTCGCGTGCTCGCACTGATTCGGTGCCCGGAAATGGCGTTTGTTGAAGAACCAGGGTCACATCGCGGGACCTTGCCGACTATTAAAGTACCAACCCTATATTTTACACTATTTAGACGCACCGAGGATGTAATTTGTTCCTTTCTTTTTAAAGGTCCTTTTATTCGTTCTTTCTTGTAGAAAAATTATACCTTACCAGTCACATTAATTACAAAGCTGGTCGCCAAGTAAGGCGTTTATTATGAACTAAATATTTACCCAAGTTTATAACTACATACGTAGGTGAGTAATATGAAACGCTGCGGTGAAAAACTCCGGGAAAAAGTTTTAACTATTTTCGGGGAAGTGGAATGAGATTAAATGGGATTGGAGTGTCGAAGTTTTCTCCATCGAATATTCACTAGTTCCGGTTGTTTAGTCACGCGAAACAGATTTAAATAAATAACTTTTAGGTATTTAAGTATTTTTGTTAAACTTGTCAAATTATAGTTTTATTAACTTGTTGAGGTTAGATAGAGTTTTAAATATTTGTAATTGTTCAGAAGCAGACGCACTACTACTAGATACTATCTAATATATACTAATAATATATACAAGACACAATCGCCCATAAATTAAAAATACATAGTTAAAAAACACTTTCTTACTTACTTCCGAAGAGTTCATTATTTTCTTTAAACTTCAAAGTTCTTTTACTCAACATACTTAAATTTTAGAACTAAAAAACATAACCTCTATAATATATACATATATATCGCCATGCCTTTTATCCCTAAAGGGGTAGGCAAAGGTGCAATGTACATTACAGCACGTAATACCACTGAACAATGTAACCAACTTTTTACCATTTGCATTATAAGTCCCATGTAATAGGGTGTGATCCTATTACCATATACCGAGCAGGATTCCAGACCCGTGCTATTACTGAGAATTTTCGAAAAACCGTAAAGAACCCAGCAACACTTTACCCAACCCGGAAATCGAACTCGAGACCGACACTCGCACTCGCGATCACTCGACTAACGAGGCAATCCTCATAACATAAACTTTAACTTACCATATACTAAGTTTAACCTTCCACAATAAGTAAGTAAGTAAACCAACAAGTATTGCCTAAGTACAACAGGTATCTACGTTACTTAGGTAAAACAGTTACAGTATCGCGGCTGAAAATCTTTTACCGCCGGTATTTTACACGGCCTGAAAGCTTCCTGAAGCGTGCTGAAGTGCGCTGGCACGGATATTCAGGTAATGCAAACTGTCTTGTATTAACCTGAAATATGCATGGCGAGTCGGTATCTATTGGTCATAAAAGTTTGTGTTGCATTTTAAACTCTTTTTTGAAATGGAGACTCAGTTGCCATTTACAATTTTATAAAAAGAAACTCTTTTTTTAACACATTTAACGTCGTGGTGGGCACCGGTGACCGACGTTAGCAGAGGATTTGCCTTCAACAGTTTTCTATTAGCAGTCAAAGACTTAAAAAGTTGTGTCTAAGATATTTTCCCCCATCTAAAAAAAAGGTATAATATTTTAGTTCACTAGGTTTCAAGTCGCATGTGAACCAGCAATATTGTAATGCCTAATTGTTAAGTCATAATTATACATTTTAGTACTTTATTGCGATATTAACACTAGTTGTTATTTTATTTTGTTATGGGCTCATTTATATTGTTGTTTTCTTTAAGTATTGCTTTTTATATTGCTGTTTTGTTTAACTATTATTTTAGTACGGTTTGTTATTGTCACGGTATTTTCTAGTTTTGCTTTTAATGTTGATTAGACTTTAGTTACTGATTAAGCGCCTGTTTCACCACCTTCATATAAGTACCCGATAAACTTATGTGACAGATAGTTCATACAAATTACGTTCTTAATTCAAATTTTACTGGGACATGGCGGGTATCCAGACACTGTGAAACAGGCTTTATATAACATTTTTGTCTGTCTGTCTGTATGTTTGTTCTGAAATGAATGGGCCGATTTTGAGGGCGTAGGTAGCTAGTGTACTAGGGAGTAACTTATTGTACTTTTATTATATTAATTATTATTAATTTATTAGTCACAAAGTCCGTAATCCACTTAAACGATGTCGCGGGCATCATTTAAGTTGAAAAATATTATTTCTTCTTTAAAAAAACCAACTTTTTAATAATAATACCCACCAGCCAAAGCACATTTGTAACAATAACAAAACAGAATGATTCCCTAGACATTTCTAGCATTTATTTCTGTCTACAAACTAAACGTTTTTCTCGCACTCATTAGCTGGCAGCTCATTAACATCTAGCTTTATTTCTTCCGCCATGATACCGGCTTTCCAAACGATTTAAAACATTAAACATTTTGCATTCGCAATGCAGCTGCGATTTCTTTACCGACTAACTTTTGTTCAGATGCAACAATATCGTTTTAAAAAGCGTAAGATAAATGTTCTGTTGTACCGTTTTCTTTGTCCTGTTTTTATTTTATCCGTGGCTACTTTTTTTAGCTTCCATAACGTATCTGTTAGCAATTAGGTAGGTGTTGGCTTAATAAAAATATTGTGACGAAAAACAGGACCAGACTTATTTCAGTAATTGTGAGCAAGCGTTGTGTCAACTTTTCTTTTGATGTGAAGAGTGAGAAATACATACATATATATATTTGGTAAACTTAGTTAGAAGTAAGTATGTATTTATAAAATATATTTTGTTTTTGCTTAAAACTTACACAGACTTTTACGTATTTTAAGCCATTAAAGTCTTAGGTTTAGGTGGTTAGGTTAAAGTAAAGATATAGAGTAAAATCTAAGCTAAATTACTTAAGGAGAAACGTTATATTGTTTATAGTTGTATTTTAGATAATACCCTAATAAATATTCTCTGACCCATTTAAAAAAAAAGGTTCCATAAACCCAAAAATTCTCAATTCAAATTGTTGTGCTTGTATCTGTGGCACATTAACGTTATTAACGGCTTATTTGTCCAAAAGCTTGCGTGTCGGGGTTGCCCTTTTAAAGTTTATTCACAATGGCAACACTGATAGGAGTCGGAACTGAATTAGAATTGCTAAACGTCTGAGTGTAAGGTGCCCTTGTATTCAACCTGCTTGTTTACTGAAGCACGCTACAAAAGAGATACTTTTAAAATAGCCTGCTACTATCTATCAGGCTTAAGGCGGCCAAAGTTTTACTTGAACAGGATGCCCAGATAAGACCCTGTCAGTTCTTAAGAACTTTAACTTTGAATAAAAATGGGATAGTTGTTTCTTTGTACATATACACATGTCTCGGAAGACGACATTACAAGTTGTAAATGGAAGTCACTGTTCGTCAAAATATAATTGAATCAATAGGGATAATGACGGGGTATGAAAATTTTTTTTTTTTTTTGCGTATAAAATGTCCCTTTTTTTTTTTTTTTTTTTTTTTGAGGGGGAAAATCATCCAATGACTTTTCTCGCCTTGGGCGAGGCGAGAGGGAGTGTCAGACTCTTACTGACTAAAAACCACCCCGTTCCTTCTCCTGCTTTTCGAGCCGGAGCCCCGGTAAACCCGCTAGGTAGTCCGCAGCTCCGGATCAGGCATCAGCCCTGCTGGGCCCCATCTGTGGTGGTCTGATGGCTCTTTGAGGCGCGCGCGGAACGCGACGCGCCGCACGCACGGGTCTGGTTCTGTTCGGGCGGTGAGCTACCCTTGCTCGCCGTCCGCAGGCCCGCACTTACGGTGGCCGGAGATCGTCTCGCGATCCCCGACGCCCGGAGTGTCTCTCGCGACGGCTGGGGCGTGAGGAGGTTTGTTCTCTCACGCGCCCCGCCTCCTCCTTAGCTAGCATGACTGCTTCGCAGAAGGAGGAGACGGCATCCCAGTCCCTCTCGCTCCGCACCATGGCCTGAACCAGTGCCGGGCGCGAGAGGTCGCCGTCGCCGACCACATCCCTGAGGACTTGGCGGTGCTCAGCCCACGCAGGGCACACCGCCACCGTATGTTCTACCGTGTCCTCCGGGCGGTCCTCACAGTGATGACACCCGGGCGTTTCCTCCCGCCCAATAAGGAACAGGAACCTACCGAAACTCCCATGTCCGGTAAGCACCTGCGTCAGGCGGTAGGTGAGGACGCCGTGGCGCCTCTCTAGCCACTCCTCAAAGAGGGGACTTACCGCTGCGATGACAGCGAGCCCAGCCCTCGGTTGCGACAGTCGTTGCTGCCATTCCGCCATGAGATCGCGCCGGAGCTCGTCCCGCCACGCACTGATCTGGCGCGGCAGTGGAGTTTCGCCCCGGCGACACGCGTCGGCGCGCAAACTGAACACGCGCGCGAGCACCTTCGCCTCCAAATCCCACGGCGGTAATCCGGCAAGGAGGTTCGCCGCCTCCCCGGAGATCGTGCGATATCCACGGATCACTCGGATGGCCATGACCCTCTGAGACGTGAGCAGCGCCCGAGCTGGCCGCCGCATCAGGTTCGGCGCCCACACAGGGTCGCCGTAGAGGGCCATGGACCGCACGATCCCCGCGTACAACCTCCGGCAGGAGGCATTTGGCCCCCCGAGGTTTGGCAGGAGCCGCTTAAGCGCAGCCCCCGTCCGTTCCAACTTAGGAGCCAAACGTCGGAAGTGCTCCACGAAGTTCCATCGACTGTCGAGGACGAGTCCTAGATACTTCATCGTCGTCTCGACGCCGATGGTAACCCCTCCTGCCGTTATTTGGGACCCACCCGGAGGTGGCGCGTTCCCGCGGCCATGAAAACACATGGCCTCGGACTTGTGGAGCGCCACCTCGAGTCCCAATTGCCGGATCCTATCAACAACTGTCGCAACCGCTCTCGCCATTAAGTTGGCCGCCGCCTGGTGCGACCTCCCGTGCGCTAACACTAGCGTATCGTCGGCGTAACATATTACGTCGACGCCGTTCGGGAGGTCGGTGCGCAGCACCCAGTCGTAACCGATATCCCACAGGAGCGGTCCCAAAACCGAACCCTGTGGAACACCGCGCGACATCTCTCGCCGTTTCCATTCGCCCTGGTGACCGGGGTATATGACATACCTGTCTGTCAGGTAGGCCTCGATTATATGACGGAGGTAGGTAGGAACCCGGTGATACCGGAGTGCCTCCAGTATGCAGCTCCAGGGTAGGGAGTTGAAGGCGTTGGCGATGTCCAGAGACACCGCTACAACGACCTTACCCCTGGACACTGCAGTCCCCGTCGTGAGGTCCCTTACGCGCATGATGGCGTCCACCGTGGAGCGCCCTCTGCGGAAGCCGAACTGGCCATCCGCGAGGTCCGGCCCAGATCCGGACAAGTGCGCGACGAGGCGGTTCGAAATTATCCTTTCGAAGACTTTTCCCACCTCGTCGAGCAGCACAATGGGCCGGTACGCGGATGGAGAGTCCGCAGGGCGCCCCGGCTTCTTCACGAGGACCAGTTTTCCCGTCTTCCACTGAAGTGGGAACTGGCCCCTCTCCAAGCATGCGCTATAGAGACCTATTAATCGAGGCCCGAGAGCCTCCGAGGCCAGGACCCACGCCTTGCCATGTAGGCCATCGGGTCCTGGGGCGGTGTTCTTGGCGCCCATCCGGCGCACCGCCGCTCTCAGTTCTGCCTCGGTCACCTCCGGAACGATGTCGTCGTCGTCGTCACTGTGGCCCGCATTGGGCACCGCAGGGGGCGGAGTCATGGATGGAGGGGTGAAACCCCTCCGTAGTCGGGGAAACAAGGTGCCGACTACTTCCTCTACGACCTCTGGCCGGAGACTCTGAGTCAGTGGGGGAGCCCACGTGCGGAGCTTATCACGCACCATCCGATAGGGGCGCCCCCATGGATCTCTGTTCAGAGTCTCCAGCATCTCCCGGCGGGCTTCCTCCTTAGCCCGCCAAATCTCCGCTTTGAGGGCGGCCTTCGCCACCTTGTACCCCTCGTACAACTCCGCCTCTCTTACCTCCGCGTCTGGAGCGCGGATACGGAGCCTGCGGTGCCTCGTGTACCGGCGGCGCGCAGCTACGCACGCATTGCGCAGAGCAGCCAGCTCTTGCGACCACCAGTACACCTGGCGCTTGCGCTGACCTGGCCGGACCCGGGGCATCGCCACGTCACATATTCTGGACATGGCGTCCTGGAGCCATCTTGCCTCTTCGTCGATGTCGGCAGGCCTGTCCGGTGGTATCACCCAGGCCTGCACGATTGCGGCTTCCAGGAAAAGCTCCCGGTCCAACTGTCTTAGCGCCCAACGCGGGCCACATGGGGCCTGTCTGACTGGCGGGTCCGCGGACTCGGCGGAGACGTTGAACCGGATATACCGGTGATCAGAAAACGTCTCCACCTCCTCCATAACGCGCCAGTCAACAACACGCGGTGACAGAGCGGGGCTGGCGAACGAGATATCCACCACCGACTCACCCTGCATCCGCACACACGTGGGGACAGAACCCCGGTTCAGGACGACTAGGCCTGTCTCCAGAGCCCAGTCTTCCACCATCCTACCCCGAACGTCAGTGAACCGGGAACCCCAAGCCAAGTTTTTGGCATTGAAGTCCCCGAGGACAAGTACGGGGAGGGAACGGAACCCGACGACGACGGCGACCAACTCCCTAAGGGAGTTGTGGAACTCGGCGAGAGTTCGGTTCGGAGAGAAATACACGCCCACCACAGCGATCTCTCCGAACCGTGCTGCAACACAACCCCGGCCTCTTCGAGCGCTCTCGAGAGTCGGGGTACCGGCGGCGGCCGACGAGATGATGGTCACCGAGCCGTCCAAGTCCGCCACCCAGTGATCCCTGGGCGGGACGAAATACGGCTCGGAGACTACGGCGACATTGATCGACCACTGCGCCATGCTCTGGAGCAGGAGATCCTGAGCAGCGGCGCAGTGGTTGATGTTCGCCTGGAGGAGGCGGAATGGATTCATTAATGGCAATCCATTACAACCTCCTCCCTGGCGGCATTACAGCCGGCGCTGACCGCGGCGGCGGTGGCAGTGGCGACTGCTACGGTGGCGGCGGTGGAAACGACGGGGGCGGCGGAGGGCCTGCCCTTGCCCCTGGGTTTGGTAGGCGGGGAGCAGGCCTTGCTCCCGGCCCGGTGATTGGCCGGCTTGCCAGCCGCCGCACATGCGTCGCAGTGCAGCGGGGCGGTGCACGTACCGGCCTTGTGACCGGGCTGACCGCAGCGGAAGCAGCGGTCGCTGCGGTCAACCTCCGAGGTGCATTTAACGCTTACGTGGTGGCCCACGTGGCAGCGGTAGCACCTCAGAGGCCGGACCTCGAGCAGCTTGACCTGCGCCGAGACCCAACCCACCAGGAGCCTTTTGCCCTCCTTAATTTTTTGGGCCGCTGTGACGGGGCAACTCACGACCACCGTTCGCAGACCCGAGTTGTCCGGACGGATGGTGCCTGCTTTGACCTGATCAGCAGGGCACCCTCCCGTCCTGGCGACAGCGGCCACCACCTCATGCTCCGTCACGGAGTCATCCAGGCCCATTATTCGCAGATCCAAGCACTTAGTGGGCCTGGACACGCGAACCTCGTCCGCACCGAGACACGCCCGAAGCCTTTCGGCTAAGGCGTCAGCGGACGGGCCGCTGGTTGCGCCGGGGACCTCCAATAAACGGGCTCCTGTAGCGGTCGCTTTAATAGCGAACCCGTTAGGGGCCCCGAACTCCGCGGGAGTCACCGCCCCCTTCAATTTGGCGAGGACGTCGCCATATGTCATGCCCCTTTTCACCGCATCGGGCTGTAATGTAATCACTACAGCCGCGGTTTTGGGGGCGAGAAGCAAGGCCGCAGCGCGCTTTTCTTTGCGCTCCTGCTGCCGCCGCTGCCGCTGCGCTTTCTTGCGGCGCTTTCTTGCTTCTTTGGCGACTCTCCTCGCCTCGCCGACGACCTGCCACTCACTACCGTCTGGACCCCTTGCTGTCGGGGTAGGCGCACCTGTGGCTAGGGCTTCAGCCTGCTGAACCGCAGCACCCTTGCTCCTTCTTTTGCGTCCTGAAGACGCGTTCGCCGCCGGTGTAGCTTGTGCCTGCACCGCTGGGGGTGCTGGGGTCCTCGTTGGAGGAGCCGCTCGTGGTCTCGCCACCTGTTGGGCACCGCAGCCAGTCTGACCAGAGGAGGTCGAGGACCTGGCCGCAACAGCCGCGTATGACCTCGAGGTCGCTAAGCTCGAGGCCGCTAGCGAGGGACGAAGGAGTCTGCCCTCCAGCACATTAAAACGCTGCTGGAAGGCAGCCATCTCTCTGCGCATTAGCCCGAGCATATCGGGCTCCGCCGAGGGTTGAGGATGGCTTCCTCGGCAAGCGGCAAGCTCCGCCTTGGTGGACCGGAGCTCGGTCTCCAGAGCCGCGTTGGAGGCGGATAAGCGCGCCAGCTCCTGCCGCATTTCGGCCAACTCCTTGTGCACTTTTCCCGCTGAGGGGACTCTGCACACATCAAAGACCGCCGCCATTATTTCAGCCTCCACCGACTTTAGCTGAGCAGCTTTAGTAGACTGGAATTTCTTCCCAGCTACCTGGCGGAGCGCTTCTTTGATGGTTTGGCGCAGCGTCCCAGTGCCGCGCTCGCCTTCCATACCGTCGGCGTCTGAGACCTCCTTTATAGAGGAGTCTGAGAGGGCGCCACTTCTCAGGGTATCCTCCGCGGCCAGACGCTTAGCCGGCTTGGACCGTGCAGTGGCTGACAGCCTCTTGGGCCTTCCCCTGCCTCTACCCCGCGCAGTCGTGGGGATTTTAGGAGGGGCCGGGGCCTCCTGCGTATTTGAGGACGAGGACAGTCCTCGAACCTCCTCCGTCCTGGGACGCTTAAAAGTCGATCTTGTCTGGCGCATTGAAATGACGCTCACGCCAGACACAGATGACGAGTCGGACTCCGAGTCCGACCCCTTCCGACTTGGGACCCGTGTGTGGGACTTGCCGGACGAGACCAGCGCCTCCCCACGGGCACCAGAGCCACTGGGGCTCTCTGCCACAACAACTGCAGGTGAGCTAAGCTCACCTGCCCTCTCCTTCTCTGGTGGTTGCTTTTTGTTTTTTAAATTTATTTTCTCCATATAGTTCCCACGAGAATGGGGGAAATATCCAGTCCACCCAGGCAGTGCCCCCTGTACCTGGGTAAGTGTATATTTGTAACCCAACTAGAGGGTCCACCGGTCCCCTAGCTGGGGGTGCGCTCGCGACTGACTCTACTCCTCAGCCACGCATACCCTCGCCGCGCACCAGAACTTGGTATTGGAGGAATTTTTTATAGAGGTTATCTTCCTCGCGGTCCGGGCGATCAAGCCAAGACCCTCGTCCCGTTCAGAGTCATAAAACATGACCATGATCTCTTCCCGGGTTACGATATCAACGGTTGCAATCGAGGACAACTTATGCCCCGATGCTGCTCGTTGGCAGGGTGAGTGCACAACGAGCACCGTCCTTGCCTCTCCGCCACGCTCTCTGCTAAGTCAGAGAGACGTGCGGAGTGACGCCCCCTCGGAGGCGCAGGCCATGTGTCAGCACAAAGCCCGCCGCCCCCAGAACCCATCTCGGGTTCTTCCGCCCCGTCCAAAAGTTCGCTACAGGCAATAGCCTCTCCAACCCTATCACCCCCGTTAGGGGGACTATTGCCTGTACCCAGGGTGCACCACGGGGAGGTCTTCTGGCACCGCACCCCATAAAATGTCGCTAGAAGTGCAATTACGCGATATTTCAAATCGATATATATTTGCAAGTATTTGCTTCTGTAAGAAAATAAAAAACACGTGTCTAATATTTTAAAATAATCTACAAGACGGACAATAAAATAAAAATTAGTCATATATCCTATTCATCAAAATTGGTGCCGTAGTTTAGGCGTGTGCCGTGGGTGCGTTTACAAACATATATGTTCACATACACAATTTTGGAAATTAATTTTAAAGTAAAATGTGACCAATTTCCAATAGTATAAGGTTGTTTATAACCCTGTGTCAGAAAGGGGACAGACAGTGTAACCGTACTGCGATCGATGGCTGGGACATCCGGGGAGGATAGGGAGCCACCGTGCAAATCTTGATGGCCGCCGCCAAAGAGCAAGAAGGGAAATGAAGCGATAACTGAATAACAAAACGTTACTTTTATTTGTTTTTTACTGAAGAAGATTCAATTGTCGCTTTTTGTTTCGTTTCGTAATTAATTTTAAAGTTTCTGAAGGGTTAATAAGTCTCCGCAAAACATGTAAAGTCTTCTTTGTAAACCAATAAAAAATATATAATTCAATTTGTATATCATAGACATAAATTACCACGTATTCTTAACACCTTGAACGCCATGGGAACAACATACGGGCTACGGTGGCTGAGGATTTGCCCTCAACAGTTTTCTATTGGTGGTCAAAGACTTAATTACAATTTTGTTGTAAGGTCCCATAAAACCCAAATTAATAGTAGCATTGGTAATTTCTAACCCATTCATTGTGGCGACACATGACAAGTGACGGATGACAGTAGTCGCACATAGACGATCGACGAACAAATCAACGGATGACGTCATAAATCCTACATAGCACATGTGAAGTTTACATGCGAATAAACATGGTTAGAAAATCCCAACGAACAACTGGTGGGCAGAAAGCCCGCGAGGCACGATCACCTCGCTTATTTAGAGGATCCTCCTTTTCTTGGGGAATATTACTCTATGTTACCTAAATAATCACCAAACCTATTTTCTCACACAGACCTAATTCTAAAAATCCAAGGCAACTGAAATAAACACTCCATTTCCTAAGCAATCTGTGGCAAGAGATAACAGATAACGTTATTCCATTACCTAAAGCCGTTGGGCCACAGGTCAAGCCAGGCACAGGTGAAGGTCGCAAGTTCATAGCTCGGCTGTGCTTATCTTATCACTGCGATCTCCCTGATAACCTCCACGCCGAATTTATTTGTGTCTATATTGGGATACTGAGAATTTGCAAGTATAATAACTACCTGAGTTTGTCGAAAACTTTACTGTTGAAAAGGTCAATGACTTTTTTAGTATATGCTATTTATATATCTGTGAAGAAAGTAGACTATGTCCTCATTTGAAGGTTTTATTGTCTTTGGTAGTTACGTTCAACTCTATTCTGTGTCACATTTCTATTTTTAAGTCTATTTATTCGAAAGGTAGAACAGACGAGTGATGACACGATTATGGGCCCCGGTCGTAGCTTGAAACGAATAGAATGAGTGTAATTCATGTAACCATCCGACCATTCGAATATCACTATATAAATTACATGAGTAGAACATACTCGACTGGTTAATTTCTACATTAAAATAATATAACATTCAAACAAGAAAACAAAAAAATACTCAAACACATTTCAACAAAAAAAAAATACCAAACAGTGATCCATCACTAATAGATAAAGTTCTAGAGTTAACTGCTACTTATAACGACGCAGGAACACGCAAACTAACTAACTAACTAACCTAGTTTACACCGTCTAGGATTAGCCACAGTTAACTACACAGGAGATGTAGGGCTTCCGGCTTCATTCTACACCGGATATTGTCCTGATACAGAGAACACGATACAGTGAACACAGACCACAATCTTGCGTGCACGCATTGTTCTCACTCCCCACCAACAAACAATAACAAACCATAACTACACCAAATTAAAGTTTAATTTTCAATAAACATTCGTTATCCTTCAATGATTTGTGCTACCCAAAACTGTAATTGGAATTTGAACTCTGAATTTACGAGGTTAAGGTGTGATTATGACTGTCACGATAAAACCCGTTCGAGCCTTATCGAGTTGTAATTAAGCGTAGTAAACTAACTCGTGTTATCACTAACTAATCAGTTGATACCTTTAGTTCGCGTGTTCGGTATCATTACTCACGACAGCTTTTTTTTTAACTTGCAAATGTTTCTCCTATAAATAGAATTTCGCTTATTCTGTACAATACAATGGTGGTTGGAAAGAAAGGAATGTGTGCGATACAGCTGAATTGATTACAACTTTATTTTTGGTGTAGTAAGGCATATATTAGGGTGGTTACTTTAAAAAAAAGTTTCTAGTAAAACGAAATCGTAGGACGGTGACATACAAAACTAAAAAAATATCTATTTAAAAAATGTAGGTTACTAACTGACATTCTTTAGCGAAAATTAAATGAAACACTTAACAACAAAAACGCATAAAATAGTTCGAAAATTCGCTTCGTAATAAACCTAGTAAAGTATGCTTTTAATAAAAAAACAATCAAAGTTTATTCAGGGACTATTTACGACAGGACTAATAAAAAACTTTATCAACACGACATCGCATGCCCACTTCCTTATTTTGAATTATAAAACGTGTTATTAAGGGAAGGGAAAGCGGTTTCGGCTTCGGTATTCGGCCTCGGCTTCGGCTTCCGAACTTGAACAACGCGCGAAATTCCACGATCCACGATCACGTCCAACGTTCACGAACTGGCGACTAATTTCCCGATGAAATTAAGATGGTATTGTGCTAGCTATCTCATTTCCTAAATGCATTCCGTTATGGTAATACTGCCCTAGACGACTGTGGCGCCTCATCGCTCCTAAACGCGGTAACAACACTACGTTCCTTTTCGTTTTTATGTTTCCTTATGTGTGCAATATTACGGTTCTCTCCCCTTTACATAAAACATATATATGTTGTCATATTCACTGACATAAATTGAAATATGTATTTGCTTCGGCTGCCTCGTTGGTCGCAAGTGCGACCGGACAAGGGGTTTGTGCTTCGATTCCCGGGTCGGCTTAAATACGAAAGGCATTTTTCGGTTTTTGTAAATTTCTCAGTAGTAGCCGGGTGGTATGTACCCAGTATGTGGCAATAAACTCACCCCCTATTACATGGGACTTATAACACAAATGGTGAAAAGTGGCTATACATTGTACAGCGACATTACGTGCCGTAATCTGCCTATCCCTTCGGGGATAAAAGGCGTGACGTTGCGTATTTGCTTCGATATATTTTGTCCTGAATTTAGTAAACCTTTTTGCTTAAACCTAAAATTTCAGGTCCAATTTCAGTGTTGTCAGTTTGGAATTCGTTAGTAGTCAGTAGTTACTACGTTTTGCAACACTCAATCAGACCGTGCGGTGCTCAGTTAGACAGGATTCATTAAGTTTCTGTGCAATTCCACGGCTCTATGTTAAATCGCATCGCATTGAATCTTCATAAATTATTATTTTGTATCAACGATAATTTTGTAAAGTGGGACTGAAATCTAAAAGCTAGAATTTATAAAGAATTTTAATGTTAAGTACCTAGAGTTATCTGAGTTATTTGATGTGTACTTATGTAGGTAAGGAAATAACGGTTGATTCAGTACAGTATGCTAAACGCTTTTTTAACGAAGCCAAATCATTTGTATGTCTGCTCAGTAGCCATCTAACTCATGAATTGAACCAGTTGCATGTTGCACGGCAGCCAGCCACCGCGCCAACCGTTCATTCTATCTTTTATGCCTTATTATTGATACTTTCGACCAAGTTATAATTAATTCAACTTTATTTTCATCTATGAACACACAATTCAGATCACTCTTTACCCTACAGAAGATAATCCCTCGATCGTCTCTGGAAGCACTCCTTATAACATCGGCCGTCTATTCTCAGACTCGTGCTTGTATAAACTTAATCAAAGACTAATCTTTCAACTAAAGGTCAAGATCAATCAAATCTCAACGGATTATCTCAAACTTCACCAACATGCAATGTTTATTTATAGAGTTTATTACGCAAATAAATGATCAGCGTCAACCCACGGCTTCTACATCAGGCAAAGGCTGAAGATATCTATCTTTATCTGTTTTTTTATGATGGGTGGAAAATACGCCTGGCTTTCATTGAGGAGAAGGATTAGACAGTGTGGGATTTGTACCGCACTAAAACCACACCGATGGTCACTGTCAGCACCTTGTCTAGTCACATTATTAAAAGCAGTTTTTTGTTAAATTGAAATACATTTAAAATGTTCATACTGTTTATATTCAGTACTTAAAAATACTTAATAAAAGTTCCTAATGAATATGAACGCTTTCTAAAAATAATTGAACAAAATTAAGGTACGTCTAATAATGTGGCCGTATATAGGTTCTTGAAATTAATCTAATAACCAGGTATGTCTATGTTTTAAGCGTCTTATTTTCCATTTAAAAGAGGCCGTCATTCACAATCGTTTCTTAATAAAAATTCACTACTAAATAAGATTGGCTTTGAATTCATTAACATACCGGACACAATAACTCCGTAACAACCATTTCACATTCACAACATGCCCCAACTAATTCAAATATCATGTCTCCCATATACCACGTCAGAATACTCGCACAACATTTCACAATATTCACACCTACATCAGCAACATGGAATAATCTAGAATCTAGACTAAAACTAATCAAGCACACGCCAGACTCGTCTTGTAGGTACAATATTACCCACTGTGATACATGTATCATATCTGGCGTGACAGCTCTAGTGTCAGCGTAGCACGTATCAATCATACTTGCTATCAATCATCTTGACAGTCTGCAACTAGCTTACTCTTTGACGTTGCAACACCATACGTTATTGATGTAAAGCCTTTTTGTTGCAGAGTGTAGTGATAGTTGATATTTGAGCTTTTGTTAGGTTTTATTGTCGTGTTTAAGGGGTTGGGGGGAAGGTTTATAAAAAAATACTACTAATAGTTTTCGAGTAATGCTCAATAGTAATTGAGTAACATTTGAAAGTCACCGAGGATGCTCGATTGTTTTAGAGGAGGATCGCTCGTTATCGAGTAACGCTCGAAAGTGAGCGAGTGATGCCCGAAAGAGATCGAGTACCGTACGATATAGATAGATTTATAGATTTGCAATTTTTGATGGGACTAATAATGAATTTATCACATCTAAAATGACAAAGAGACAAATATTTATATGATTCTCTCATTTTATTAAAGTCAATCTACCTATGTTACGGAATTCAATTACTTGACAAAAGAGTACCGAAGACATCTATCTGTCATGTCTGAGTGAGATAAGCGAGAATGTATTTTTACATAACGGAAGAATAATTTACCAATTTGAAAGCTCTTTAGATATTTCTTTGATTTTTTTACTGAAACAGAAAAATGCCACTAGCATATTTCATCTAATAGATAACAACGCAATTGAATAGTCCACAGACTACACAGCACCACAATAAACGCGTCACTGACACATACAGCCTGTCGAAATGAATGGAATGCCGCTCCAATAATTCGAAATTGATAACTCCCGTTCTAAAATGTACCCGAAACAGCTATATTGTTCGATAGAGCGATCGAAGCAAATTATTGGCGTGTGTAAAATCAATACAAAACCGGGAATTGATTGTGAACATTTCCAATTAACAACTTTCACGGCGAGCGATGATGAAGAAAATGGAAAACAAAAGTTTTGCCACTTATTGTACAAGTGGAAATGTACGATTGTTGTGTTTGGGAACAAATTGGCGAGCTCGAGGATTGGGTTGATTGGAATTTTGGATTGTTTATGCAATTATTTTGCTCTAAATTTTAATTGAAAATCGTAGTAAATATTGCTTATAGGACCTATCCAAGGGGAAACGAGTAGACGAATCATGTGATCGTTAGCAATCAGCACCGAGCAGGAGTAGAAACGAGGTGGTTTTTAGTCAGTAAGAGTCTGACATTGCCTTTCGCCTCGTGGGACCTATCCATCCCCAGGGGGAAACGACAGACGAATCACGCGATCATTGGAAATCAGCATACAGTAGAAGAATAAACGGAGTGGTTTTTACTCAGTAAGCGTCACTCACTATTGCCTCACCCAAGGCGGGAGAAGCCATTGAATAATTATCTCCACTCAAAAAAAAGTATTATTTAGCATGTCTCTCTGATAAGAGAGTTGTCTGTTCTCTGTACAAAAAATCTTATCTGTCATAACAGCGTGATACCATAAGTTACAATATATTTTCTCATTTGGTTCTAATTTCGCAAAAATCGAGAACCAGTGATAAAATAGTTTCAAAATACACGCATGTATTTTTAGAATGAATTAGATTAGGTACGTCAATCAGGATCACGGTTCAATGGTTTTAACAACTTATATGTTTCATGCTAAAAGGTCAAGTGTGTTGAACTTCACTGAAGATACATACCTATGCGAAGCCTAATATTAGCAGTAAACAAGGTTGCTTGAAATGTTAATCAAAAAGAGACATTGGAAAGTTTACATATTATTACTTAAGTTAAGTTACGAATACTAGTAGGAACTCGTGATTATAAATGTACCCAATTTGGTTAAGTCATTACATGATTACTTTAACTATTTTTAGACACGATGCTCTGAAAAATAAGTTAATACGCACTTTATGTATTCACTCGTTATGTACTACATAACAGTTTATTTAGCTCCAAAATACTTGCTTCCATAGACAAGACTTCCAGGCAGAGAGGTTGCAACAATCTTTGCGCGAAATTGCAAAAAGTTCAACAACTATTTGGTTTCAGGAGGAACTTGCCAATACTTTATAGGCAGCTCAAGTTCTTTTATCTGTGTTACAATAGCACTTTTCCACCACGGTCTGACTGTGTTCACACACACACACACACACACATACATACATGTATATTGTTCCAGTCAATATACCATTTCATGTTTGCACAGCCACCCCGACATACATATACGCATTTTTGATCCTTTTTGTTCTTTTTTCAAATAAATTCAACCAGTGTCAGGATAGCTGAGATGAGACTGCGTAGTTTGAATAAATATTAAAGTGTAAAAAGCCTGTGGCTTGTAGGTAGTTAAACGGTTTTATTTAGGTGGCCTCGTTTGTTTGTCTGTTTGGGTCTAAAGTAATTGGAATTTGAAGCACTTTCTGATGTCAGATCGATGTGAAATTTGGTATACACTCTTAATCTTGATGTCCATACAATATATTCTATTTTTTTTTCACAAGTTCCATTATGTGTAAAGTAAAAGAGAGCTTGATTGCTAAATTAGAGCTCATTAAAGTATACTTTTATGTTAACTATCGTGAGACATATTAAATTAACTAAAAGTGATGAAGTCTCTCTGTGACTCGAAACTAGTAGAGCTTTTCTCCATTAATTTACGTGAATAAACCGTGATTTTTAGTATTTTTTTATTATGTATAACTTGTTTTTATATTTACGTAAAAATCTGCTAAACAACAACGACGGTTCCAATTGAATATGGACCGAATCTAAAGACAAATCTCCGTACAAGATGCTATCTTTCATATACCTCACGGATTTCAATTTGGAAGTAATTGGATGTTCTCCACATAATGACTTCATCTAAAGTTGGTCTTGATAGCTGGCATTTAGCAAATTAGCATAATACGGATGGAATTAGCGAGCAAACCTGACAAGTCAACAGTTTTGTTGAGGATTCATTATTAAGATGAGTAATCTTCGCCTGGTAGACGTTGCATTGGAAAAATAGGAAAAACATTGATATAACATAACATATATACACATAATATAACATAACATAAAGCTCCCGTGAGACGAACATAGTATAAATCATTTTGTAACACAATACATCTTTGTATGTAACACAAACATGTCTCAACGGATCGATAATTTTGTCCAAAGAAAATGCTACTACAAAGTTGTATCCAGGAAAACATATTTGCAGTATCGGACCAAGTTTAATTCGGTGTCGGTACATCGGTTCTTCGTGAGAAGTTGTTCGAGATGAGCCTGCATTGTTTTGTGTTTTATACCACAAGAGAACACATGATCTGTGTGGCTCAAAGTTCCCGCCGGCTCACAGCTGGTCAATTAAACTTGGTCAATATTATGCGCCGCTACCCACTGGCTGCTGAAACTTCGCTACTTCGATGCTCCGCCATCAGATCAGAACTTTAATTGATAATAGTTCTGCTGTGAATTTTAATACCCGCTTAACCAGCTATGGGATAATATTTCCATCGCTGTATTGAAATATTAATGCAAGATTAAGCTATCCCTATTAATAAGAGAAGACAAATTCTAAATAAGAGCAAAATTGCAGACGTTACGTTAATAAATCTGTTTGTAAATATTTCAAGGCATGAATACAATATGAGCTAAGTAAGCATCTTAATTAAATACAAAAACCTCTTCCGTTTCAAATCCGACCGTGAACCCGAATTAATATTTTATATTTCAAAGGATCCGCAGCTTAATAGGGAAATCTCGAATTGATTAACATCAAATCAAAAGAGAAGGTAGAATAATACACAATACAAAGGTATGTCATTTAACCGTATCTGCCGTCGCTGCCGTCCCCATTCCACAGCGAGCTAAGCACGAGTTGGATTTTCCGATTCACATCCTTTGGATTTTTCCGTCCCGCGTATCTACGTGTGGCACGAATTTTTATTTCATTTGCCTCCTACTAACAAAACGAATGCATGGTCCTGTGAGCACTAATGAACCTGCCTTCAGAGCATTCAGCCGACTGAAACGCGCCTACACAGATACATTTGCGACTTAATGAGCACCTGCGCGTTCCATTTTATCCCTTATGTCGTTATTAATAGGACTTTTTGGTTTAACTTTTGGCTTGGACTGGGTGTAGTTTAATGTTTGTGGGGGTAAAAGGGGAGATTATCGGGGGAGCGTGGACGTTTCCATAACGCCGCTTGAGTGAACGTGCGGTATGTAGCCGGCTGAAGTGAAAACCGTTAATTATGAAGAGAGAGAAAAATTAAGGAACGACCTGTGATTCTCAGGAGTTTTTAATTAGGTTCGGTTCAGGAGCGAGCGTGCTAATTAACGTAGTGATATTATGTTTTAACGTCCTATTATCGTTGGTCTGCGGGTAAAGTCGGTTGTGGAAGCGATGCTTTTAGGTCGACGTAAGGACTTGGGGAATGAGGTTGTGTGTGTGTGTGTGCCTGCCTACTTGTGTGAACTGCTTGAATGTGATGCTTTGTGTTTTTTTTTTCTTGTGAATATTTTTATGTGATGAGTGGGTTTATTTAGCTTAATTATATGAAATATTTGTTCATATAAATACTTCATTTTTGTCGTTGTGATTTTAACTTTCATGATTTCGACGTTTACTTTAATTAGCAATTACCCTAATCCTAATATTACAAAGAGACAGGTTACGTGGTCATTAAAAATTCACGTATAGATTTTTAATGGAATAGTTTTTGTAAAAACATTCAAGGTTTCAATTTATGTATACCTACCTATAAATTACTATTAAATAAACGAATTAAATAAACGAATTAAATAAATATTATTCCAATATTTATAAAAAATGTGGTAGTATCATACAAGTAAAAAAATAGTGGAAAATAGAACAATGTCATACGACTAACTGAGCTAAATATGAATGAGGCTACCACTGCACCACCTCTTTTTCTAGGTACAAAAAGAAATACATATGTATAATGTTAATTTCATTTTACAAAGCACATTACTGTAACTATGTAGCATATACACATTAGTGGAAAGATGCAATTAATTTAATTTTAATAGAAATTAGTACTAGCGTAGAATAATATTGCAGTTTGTGCTTTCATATTGTAATTACTAATTACCTTTTGATCTTACATGGAATACGAGAGTAGAGTACCTACAGACATTTATTATAGCATTAGTTTTTTGTGCACTCAATTAATTATCTATTACTCCTCTTGCAACTCTATGTCATTTGATTTGCTTCTAAGGAATCTCCAAAACGTAAACAAATGCTGAAGATTAGGTACAATAAATTAATGTTTATTTCTTTTATTTGCAGGTACTTATTCAATAACTACTAAGATCTTCAGTCAGTCACATCAACTAATTTACTGCACAGAAGGTAAGTTTCTTAATTCGCTACAATAATATTGAAATCAAAGAATTACATATACCAAGTGTGGGAGAATCATGCTTCGACACGAATGGGCTGCCTCGACTGGAGTGATACCACGGCTTCACAGAAAACCGTTGTGAAACAACGCTTGCGTTGTGTTTCGTTGTGTAAGAGAGGTTATTGATGGCCGAATTACCCCTCTTCCCAATGTTGCTT
Source organism: Spodoptera frugiperda (assembly GCF_023101765.2). Classification (NCBI taxonomy): domain Eukaryota; kingdom Metazoa; phylum Arthropoda; class Insecta; order Lepidoptera; family Noctuidae; genus Spodoptera; species Spodoptera frugiperda. Next base: position 5,255,396 of record NC_064212.1, read on the forward strand.
ATTCCCGATTCCCCAAAATCCCTAAAATACCTAACCCCCTAAGGCCGGCAACACACTTGTAACGCCTCTGGCGTTTTGAATGTCCATGGGCGGCGGCGATTGCTTACTATCAGGTGAGCTGTCTGCTTGTTTACAGACTTATACCATAAAAAACCCTATAGTAAACCTTTTCTTTTTCAATAGTTTGAAAAATAAACAAAGAGCAATTAATGTTGTAATAGTTTATCTATCAATCCTTCCACAAACTACGACGAAGAACAAACAAGAAACTCAAAGCAGACTCTTCTAAAATAATGTACAACAAAAACATAAAAACACAACACAGCCGATTGATCGGCACCATTGTATGCTTTACGAGCAGCCGCTTCAACGCTTCGGCTAACAGATAAAGTTTACGAGAAACAGTTAAATAACGTAATGAAACTCCCCTAAACTAACCACTGCCGCCTAATAACTGCATCGATAAACCTATCTCTGATACACTGTTATATTTTTTTAACGAATTCAGTTTTCAAGTCATTCATTTTTCATTTCATTCATTTTTCAAGTCATTGGTTAACCGTTGCTCAGTTAAAATAATTAAGCATTAGCTTGTTTATGTCTTTGACTGCCAATAGAAAACTGTTGAAGGCAAATCCTCCGCTAACGTCGGTGACCGGTGACCACCACGGCGTTCAATGTGTTAATAAAACATGGGAAACTAGGATCGTCTATGTTGTGGGTGGACAAATTCACTGTTACATATAATAGAGATGATGTCGGGTTATGAAAAGTAAAAACAATTTGTGCATCACACAAAGAGTTGTTCCGTGCGGGAGTCGAACCCGCAATACGTTGCGCGGTAGCTGATTGCCCAGCCACCGCACCAACCGTGCAGTCATACCAACTTAAGTAAAATGATCGTAAAATGTCAATATTATTAAACACTTATCTTTCAGTTAATCAGTTCGTATCGCATGCCTACCATCATTACGTCCACAGACCTGAACGTTTCCTGCAGTCCAATAACTCCATTCAATATCACACGCCAATTAACACGATATCCGATACATTTGTATTTAAACGTCCAATTAACTCAGCCCATTGTAATTAAGAAACTTTAATGAACTCCACTTCTGTTTTTCGGGTTACTCAAGTGACTATTTGACGAGGAACTGCGACACACAACGCGGCGACCGTCGCGTTACCACTACCTCCACTTCTAGCCGGAGCCTCCTGCTTTTCGAGCCGGAGCCCCGGTAACTTGTTATATTGTCCGCAGCTCCGAATTGAACATTAGTCCTATTGGGCCCCATCTGTGGTGGTTAGATGGCTCTTTGAAGCGCACGCGAAACGCGCCGCGCCATACCTACGCTCGGTTCTGGTTCTGGTCGGGCAGCCCTTATTTCTTTTTGTAAGTTCTGAATTTGATACCTAAGTTCTACATCTATGTTTCATATATGAGCAGAGGAGTAGCGTGCATTATATCCACCTCCGCATACAACTTCATACAAAAACAAACGAAGCTATGTTATGAAAATGTAAGTAATTCAAACAATGAATGCAAACGAGTCCATGAAGTTTGTTTCACTTTCATGAATAAAGTTTTCGCATTAAAAATACATAATGGCGGATAAATGTTCTCCACCTTCGTCGTATTTGATGAGGCTGATATATTTCTTATACTTTATAAAAGTTACAATATTCTGTAACATTTCTCAAGTATGTTCTTCTCATTTAAAAGGTATCTATGCAAATGGCCCCCGTTGCAACTATTTAAAAGTCCACAAACTCCCAAAGGACAACAGGACCATCTATCTTCGTACAACGCTTTACATAACTAAAACAGTAGACAAAGCGTGTAATGAAAAACTACACTAACAAAGTAAAGTCAACAAGATAACGCGGAGCTGAATGTATCTACTTAAAGTTTTTAAAGTAAAATTCACTTGCAAGTTCGTGCTTAACTACGCTCCGAGGACAACACGAGAAAATGTATCTGCATAGAGGCACACCCGCGCCACATGCATTCCAGTAATGAAAGCCGCTCACTCGCGCAACAGGTACCATGGCTAATATACTTTGGAACTCGCTAAAGAGCTTAAGTTTTTATTCTAAATCACATTTGTACACGCCCGCCTCGATACCGCGCCGCGCGTCTCTTCACGCCTCTCTGCGCTTACATCCTCTCATTTCACATTCACATTATACCACACTTTATGCGATTCTGATCTTTATGTCATATCAGCATTTCACATCAGCGCGAAAACATATTCCATTTACAATGTCATTGGGTTTTACATTCACAACAGTGAAATGTGAGTGTTTGTAATGGCCTGAGTAAACTGTGTGAACAATAAAAATGATTTACTGTACGCCGCGTCACGTGTCCGGATGAAATCATTCATGCTAACTGTTCCGTGTTCCAGTAGAATCTGTTAGCTTTTGTGTAAAGAGCTTTGGGAAATTCTATAGCGCTTAAACGCTGCATTGTGTCCATATGAACGGGAGCGCGAGAAACAACCAAGTGTGCCGTGAATTATGCTTTAGCATTCGCGCACGGAACCCGGCCAACGGATTTGGAATGATTCCGAAACAGATACAAACGAGAGAGATTGATTGTTCCCAGCAGCAGCACTAGAAATAAATTGTATAACAGCAGTACATCTTTCAGAGATCACAAAAGGCTGCAAAATCAATTCGGCCGGCGACGCATGTAGTTGGCAATATTTCAAAATCTCTTTGATGCAATATTCCCCCTTCCTCCCTTTTCTCCGCATTACGTAACCGAGGAAATGTGGTATCCGCATTTTGTTAAGTTGACATCTCAAGAAATTTGATACTAAATGGTTTTCGAAATGTACACATCGCGGGCTCCTGATAAATGTACCGTGCGCTGTCGAGCGGTGTGTTAATGCTTTAAAATGCCTTTTAAATGTCTTTACGATGCCTCTTTAGTGCCCATAACGTGAAATAACGATCCCTTTTTAAATACGTCTATGTATTTTGTGATGGGCGGCGCTGATAGCTTAATCAGGTGAATATTCCAAAAAACTTATCAGTCTTACAATTAGTTTTTACATCTAAAAGATATACATAATCGTTCTATCGCCCAATATTCAGCTACTAAAAGGTGAAAACAGAAACAGTAGTAGATTATTAAATTAATGATCAAAATATATGGAAACGATTTGATCATCGTTTACTAAGCCTAACGTGAAAGCCACAGCAACCATGTGAATAATAAATAATTCCAATAATACCAACCGCGACATTAAATTCAACAGATTATGCAAATTGGCTGGACGCGGCAAATTATTGCATTCCCAATTAATTTCGTGAATTGTAAATTACTAAATCTCCAAAGTTATGATAAAAGGCAGGAGAGATTGAAATGTGAAGATGGTTTTTATAATAGAGAAGAGTTTCGCAAAATGGCTCAATCTTCGCGATGAAACTTTTTGCTGAGATGAAAAATCTGGGATTTTGCTTTCAACTCGAGCCTCGTTCACGGAACGAATATTTAATGACATATTCAAATACTTACCTAACAAGAAGTTGTTCTATCGACTTCTAACATCAAACTAGTGGCTTTCGCTTACGAATATTTTATTTAATTAAAAAGGACAGTAAACAATTACATTATGAAATATTTTGTGTATGTAGTGTTACAAATACTTCAACAATACATAAAGGCAATACTTTATATAACTTCACATTTATTGAGATTATTAAAGTGAAACAATGTCGAACGTCCAAAAATTAATAATTAATATCTCGTAGCACTCGTAGCTTGCTACAGCGCTACGCGGCTACGAAACGGTCACCAAAAACTAATCGCGTAGCCGCAACATTTTGAGTACGTATTCATTGCGGCATTCTTACGCAAGAGGTCCATTATAGTGGTTAGTATTCCAGCAATGGACGCCGAAGTCAGCTCGGCGGGTTTTACGTACAGAAACCATATACTTCCCAGAAGTTTCGACGAAAATTGGACACGGGGTGTATGCAATTTTCGTCCAGAATTTGGACTAACTCTGTCTGTAATCATGACGTAAGGTCTTAGGAACAGATATGTTGCCAGTACTTCAAAGGCTTCCACGAAATTTCCTTTGTATTGTACCCAAAAAGTAGAAGTTTGAGCGATATTGCAAATATAGTATGGAAAAGTTTTATTTTCTAGATTTAATAATGAACTAAATGCTGAGATTCATGCTATTCATTCTACTTTATGATTCGTAATTTATTAATATATGCGACTTAAGCTTATTCGGCGTGAAGCATACAGCTATACTATTATGATGTTTATTATAATTAAAAAACCAAACGTAAGATTTGTTTTTTTTTATTACTCATATAACTTGTGACATAGGCTTCCAATTTAACCATCACTAAATATACAATGTGATAGGGGCGAGATTTCTAACCCGTTAAGGCTGAATACTACATCTAATTTTATCGACAAAAGTCGGGGGTCGAAGGGGTCGAATCCCTTCCCCGGAAAAATTATGGCTATTTTAATATTTTTTTTACTTCTTTTGATATCAAAGGTTGTATGCGTCGTAGAAACAAAAAAAAGACGACAAACGGTAGCTAATAACCTTGGCTAACTAATTCATTAGTTTTTTCATATGTTTGATAATGTTTTGGTAAGAAAAAAAATCATTTGTGAATTATTCTTACCGAAAAAATCACTATTATTCAATATTTTTAATTAGGGGTTCAACCCCCATATTATTTTTTTGTCGATAAAATTAGATGTAGTACTCAGCCTTAACGGGTTAGAAGTCCCACCCCTATCACATTGTATAATACAAGTTTAACCCTTGTATAAAGAGAAAATAGTTAAGAAAAATCTTTGTCACGTTTTATATAACCTTAGTCGAGTGTTCAGGAGGTCACTAATGAGACTATCGGTCCTAATTACCTGGTGTTTGATCGCTAAATAAAGCGTCCTAATGGCCGGCTAGGAGACAAAGTGAGCACTAACGAGATACCTAGTTTAAAAAGGAAAATTTTCTATTATATTGTAGATACTTATGTTAGCAGTGTAAGTTAGAGAGAGAGATGTTTTATTCTATTTTTAGAATTTTTATGTGTGTTGTCTTCTACGTTTAATTTTAAATGTATTAGATTTTTTATTGAGTAAATATGTATAAGCCACTGTTTTTTTATGTCTCAATATAATGATGGGTTAAACATAACCAGTGCGATATCTTTAATTTCACCCTACACATAATTTAAAAACGTCAAAAACTGCTCCAATCACCAAGATTTTACCACCAAAAAGTTACCAAGACGACATTGATGAATTATTCCTAATATTACATAATTATAAGTTTTTAAACTGATATGGTCACTAACACTATCATTAGAACTTGAGACATGATATTTACCATGTTTATTTATGTCTGTTAGTTTTTAGACTTGCAACAGTGCCGAATTATTGGAAACTTATAGACATAAATAAATATGGTAAATATCCCGTCTCAAGTCCTAATGATATTACATAATTAGCTCTAAAAATTGTAGTTATGTTTGTGTATGAAACAGCTACCGGAAGGGGGATACATCACCGAATAACCAACATGTTAGAACATCTTGTCAATGCATCAGAACTCACTAAACATTCTACTTTCAAACTGCAATACAGTTCGGAGAAAACTTTGGAAAATTTTGCGAAAAGTAAGTTTTTAGAACGCCACCTAGTTATCGACAGTTCGCCTCGACCGTTGGTCTTATCAGTCTGATTTATGACGCTTATCAGCCTCGCTCCTTACTCGCTAGATAGTGGACTCAAACAAAGTGGAACTTTAATCAATCACTTAGCCGCTGGCGTTTTCAATTTGTCCTTTTAAGCATTCCCTTATCTATTACAAGTTTCAAGAATACAAATTCGATTAAGGGCTCGCTTTGAGCCCGCTGGCACGATTCTGAATGAATTACGTGTATTATAAAAGGGAGGTAAAGAAGGTCGGATATCATTCGCGTTGGTGTTTGTGACTTTTTGCATTTTGGTGTAGATAGATTGGATGTTTAAATCAGTTGTTCTATACTTATTATATGTGTATGTGTGTGTCACACACACATTTCTGGTTAAGGTTTTTTTTAATATATTAAGGTCGAAGACAAAATATTTATTCCATAAACAGGCAATTTTGAGATGTCAACAAATGTTTAATAGTCTGTCAGTCTGTCCGTCCGTCAATGCAGCTAGGTTAAGGATAGATCATAGTTTTTATTATGATCTATAGTTTTTATTATGATCTATCTTTAAGTTATACAGTTCACTAAATAAGTACTGTTTAAACTGCATGTTTCCAATTTTCTTCACTTGACTCCTTTAAAACAATATTCTTTATAAAATCTCAAGAGAAGTATAGACATCACGAACTCTTTACTCTAACAACGTTGTTTGAGTTTGTTCGCAAGTTGGGAGTGACGCGAGAATTCTTATCCTTAGTTACCGATAGTTGCAACACAAAGTGAGTTAATCCACAGCTAGTTTAAAAAGCGCGCTCTCCATATGACGAATTTAACATTTATTCAGCAAACGTTGTAACGAGTGCTGATATTAGCGTTCCAGCGGTTTCTCCGAGGTCCCGACACTGCATACAATTGGGTGTAATGAAATTTGTCGAACAGTGCGGCATTCGGCGCACGTCCCCGTGCCGGCGCCCGCTCAAATTGCCGCCTAATTAAATTACAAGCCGCTGCAGCCGCGCCGACACGGAATTCATTTCGACCTCTTAAACTCCTCTTTTACAGTTCAAAAGACGATCAATACGTTTGTACAGAGGAATTTGTTGTCAGAGAACAAATAGATGGCTGGGAATATTTTTTACCAAGTTTTCTTGTCTCTTATCTCGTGTTGTTTGACCTAAAGATACTCCTTTTGCTGTATGCAAATGTAATCTCCGTGATATCGGAGTCTCAATGGACAGTAAGCTTTTATCACATTTCCATTTCATCGCATTCCACAGCATATGAGTGCATATGACAACATACATAGAGAGCTCTTTTCCGTAATCTCGGGGAGTTGGGGAAAGACAGTGGCGGGACGGGGTCTATTGTTTTTGGAACAAGGCGCCCACGGCTCGCTGGAGGCGGCGTACCAACGACTGCATTATTACAACGATGTATTGAAAACTGTCCCAGTCTTTCTCCCAGCAAACTACTAACAAAGGATTATCGTTTATTACACGAACAACATTCATTTTCGTTACAAGCAGTACGTCTTTTAAAGGGAAATATAGCTTCGAGATGTTCGCCTCGGAGGGGAAAGTTATTGCTTGTAAAATTGAACCGTGGTGTTGCGTCATCAATTTTGAGACGGAGTAAAAACTATTTTATTGGATTGACGTTGGATTGGAAAAGCGAGGATATATTTTATTCTGCTTGCTATAAAATGCATGGCATGCCCTACAAATATGAAATTAAATTGGTAAGTTCAAAAGTAGCCTTTGTTTTGAAAGCCTAATAAACAATGTGTCTCGCACGCGTACGTATCTACCAAGATAAGAGTACTACAAGGAATACAAACAGAAAGTTTTATGTAAATGTCGCCTCCTTTGAGTCATAGTGGCGCAGATAACACAGCCTCCGGGGAGCGCGCCTGTCGTCTGATCCCAAGATGTATGCAAAATTGCCAATACGTGCTACAATATCGAACAGAATTACATTTTTAATAGTAACATTTCCACATTTCAATGTGTTATGAGAATTCTGTAGATATTTTACAAGCCAGACGTACGATATTCGAGTTTCGAGAAATGATAGCACAAGCATCATAAAATAAAAATGTTAACCTATTCAATTTGCAAAATTGACGTGAAATAAATAAATTCCTCCTTTTTGTGATTGCATGATAAAAATAGTACACTACTGGCCATTTTTGTGAGAAAAATATACGGATGCCATTAAAGTTTTTTTCTTTTATTTTATTTTTTATGTAAGCAAATGGCATTTCGACATTTTTGAAACTAAAAATAGCCAGTCTTTTTTTCTTCATTATTTGGTAAATAAAGCCTCCTTTCTAATAAATCAGACCACTGGCCTTATGGTGTTAAAAAATAATCGGATGCCATTAAATAATTTTTTTTATATACGTTTTTTTTTGTGAGTAACAAATGGCATTATTTTTGTAAGTTCTTAAAAACCAGCCATATTAGTTTCGTAGTTAGATAGTTTAAATAAAACCTCTTTGTATATAAATCATATTATAATGTACAATAATTTTTCATCGTCCTTACAAGACATGATATCGGACAACGTCAAACTCCCGCCATTTTGAATCAAGGACAGAATGTTTCCCAATGTTCAGAGGAACCGATTAATTTCAGATTCAGACAGTTACAGAGAAATTATGCCTTATTCAATCGAAATTGAAAGGAAGGGAAATTAGGGTGATACTACACTACGGACAGAAGATAGTTTTTTTTTTTATCATAGGTAATTGTTAAACGGTAATGATGAAGAGTTATGTATGACTTTGTTTGTAATCAAGGAAAGCTGCAAACTTAGAAAAGCAGAAAGGATATATAAAAATGTTACTTAGTCGTGTTTAATAATAATTACTCTTCAATTTAGTAAGTACCTAATAACACATACATAATTATTATATCGACTATCAATCACATCGTTTTAATAGTTTATTGTACTGCACTTTGTTTAATGAAATAAATTTACGAAACAGTTAATTAGAGTCTATTCTTGTCTATTGGAGTTCTACCCTTCATAAACCGCGTTGTAATCAAAACTATGATTCTTAATACAACGAATTCAAAATAAAGATTACATAGATACTTTTTACGATAAAACCTTCGAACGAGCAGACGGATCACCTGATGGTAAGCGATCAGCGCCGCCCATGGGCACCCGCAACACCAGAGGAGTCACAGTTGCGTTGCCGGCTTTATAAGCCACTATCAATAAAAAAGCAACAACAATATCAAAACTCTTACTTAATATCCTAGTATCGACTAAACTCGCCTCGCTTGCGGCGGATCGAAGGCTGATTGCCAACGGATTTTAACAAATCACTTCATTGGAACATCGGGCGGGTAAGTTACCGCCTGATTCGTTAGCCGACCAATACCCTTCGCTTCCTCATGGTACCTCCAAGGTCTTGATTAATTGAATCCAATCATTGTACAGCTAGCAGCAAGCTTCTTTTGTAAATTAATTAATTAATAGGTTCTTCAATATTCTGTAATGATTAATTAGGATAGTTTTGAGTAAGATAGGTATCGTTAAGATAGAAGATTTTTGTTGTTGTTGTTGTTTTTGCATGTATTGGTTTAAAGTAGTATAGAGTTTATTATTAATTGACATTAAAACAAAGAAGGCTTAGTTTAACCTGTACGTATGTATGTATATATGTATGTTTGTTTGTGCGCGATTATCGCACGTTTAGTATTTTTCAGACTTAGGAGATTTTAGGTATACTAGCTGATTAAAAAATTGAGATTCGCACATTAATATTTAACGCAATTTCATTTTAAGTTATATCTGTGGTCGTTGTTATTAATATTCGTCTGTAATTTTTGCTTCAATGTCTATTTGTAGCAGTAGTACCCATAAATACAGCACTAGTGCAGATTATAAGTGATGATTTTATACATATACTAGCAAACCCAGTGAACTTCGTTTAGCCACCTGCTCTTTTCTTGTAATTTTTTTTTTTAATTTTCTTTGCTATAAACATCACGGAACCCGTTACCTTTCCATCGAATGCAAAACCGTGGAAATCGGTTCGTGCGATCTGGAGTTATAGCGTCAGGAAGGAAAACCCGACTTATTTTTATATAATAGATAATTACGTAAATGGTATAAAACCGTGTTAACATCATAAATAAACAAATTAATAAATAAATTATTCTTCTTCCATGGTGATCCATTACATTGTGTAAAACTCACACACAATATAATTCCTAACAAGATTATCGAAATAACAAGCCCACATTATGACATTATCAATGATCACACATACGAATAGAATTCAATACAAAACAATACACGTAATTATTACAATTAGAGCACTAATCAATACATTACAATACAATACAGTATTATAACTAGAATATAATGAAATTGCATGCGATCTGCATATTCAATTAGGTTAGTGAAAACTGTTGTAGGTGCTTAATTACATGTTCAATATGTAATTTTGTAACCATATCACGTACGATGCATATATTTGTAAAGCTAGGTGGGTCAAAATTTAAGAGACAAATTGTAATATTAAACTAATCCAGAACATTACCGACGTGAAACAACGCTTGCTTTGTGTTTCGTTGTGTAAGTGAGGTTATCGGAGGCCCAATTACCTCCTACCCCTCCCTTCCCAATCTTCCCAATCCCCGGTTCCCCAAGAACCCTTAAATTCCTAACGCCGACAACACACTTATAACGCCTCTGGTGTTTTGGGTATCCATGTGCGACGGTGACTGCTTACTTATAACATAAAAGAAAAGTCACATGACAAACAACATTATTCCTCTTATCCCAATGCAATATGGCAACTAATAAATATACGTTCGTATAATATTCAATACATTCCAGTGAGCGACGAAATCTAAATAAACATTGGGGATGGCATTCCGACTCTATTTTTCATGCAACACATTGTTTCACTTTTCGATAGCATTACCATTTTTCACACTATCAATATGTCGTTTATATTCAACGTATTCTAAACAAAATGTCAATCATTCCACTAAATAAATATACAGGTAAAAATTACGTTATTTCAATTATCTCAACCTTTAATCACGCATCAATCCCAGCCAAAAAAACAGACGTGTGCGTTTTTTCTGTCCGTCTGTCTGTCCGTCAGCCATACTTGTAAATATCATTTCAATCACTTTTACAAATTCGCAAAAATCGGTATTATGATTGCAAATAAGCAAAGCAAACTATTTCGACGTGTATATTTTAACCAACTAACCGTATGATTCATGTTTCAATCTGTTTACAAGATGCTACGAATGATTTTGAAATAGGTAGTACGCATTCGATGAAAAATTATTCTCATAGGCACGTTTATTACAAACTGAGCTAAAACACTTTCGGAATGTAGAATGCTAGCTGCCTAGATAAAATAATTTCACAACTGCTCGCAGTAGTAACAGTTTAGCATTTAACGGAACTGTTCGCTCGCATTGTTCGTTGAAAAACTTTACAAACAATTCATGTCTGCAGCTGAAATTAAAAATCAATTAGGCTTTTTATCCATTCCACTTTTAGTATCCAATAAATCACGATCGGAATGATTGTTAATCTAAAATTAACGTTTAACAGTTTCATTTTGTATGACAATCACTATAAATGGCGACATGCAATTACTGTCGGGCCGCGATGAAAGATTATTCGTCGATTGCAATAAATTATTTACGATACGATTGCATTTACTCATTCGTTTTATTGTTTCTTTTATGAAATGAGACAAAGGGATTACTTAATGTTTATTACACTTTGTTTTTTTTTACGATTTACTTCCTTATTCGTCTAGTTATACGGTTTCTGGGGCAAAGAAAATATGACTTAGTTTATTCTCTATTACACATGTATATTGTTTATTTAGATGTTTGGATCTTTGTCCATCAATCACACGGAAACTACTGAACGTATTTTGATAAAATTTGGTATACAGACGGGGTATGAGCTAACTTGGGTGATAGAATACGTTTTATCCCACGGGAACGCGGGCGAAGCCGCTGACAGAAGCTAGTGTACCTATAATAATATTTACTAACCTACACTATATATATCAACACAAAAGCCCTCTAATAAATCAATGATAACGAGTACCCTGTTACAGGAAACGCCGGGAAGTGATAGGCTAACTTACTGAGCTATATATAGAAACATATAACATATAATTTACATGTAACGGACAGGTTCATAACAGCTGTTAACTGTTAATGATAGCTCAAACAAAGTGCCTGGCATTTAGTTCGCTAATGGGTATTTTTCGTACAACATTTACAGTGTGGGTGGGGCCTTGAAAACCGCTTGGACACCGACATTTAATAATTAGGTACTACTCAAATTACAATATATTTTAGCACGCTGTCACTTTGCTACCAATATTTTAATAAGAATTCTCAGAAATTCCACGTTTTCCAATGTACATAAAATTTCGTTTCCAACAACATTTTGTACTAATACATAGTTGCTGTCGTACAACTTTGTTTTATTTAAAACCGAACTGACAACTGATAGATACACATTTAATTAGGAGCTGCGGACTAGCTAGCGGGTTACCGTGGTTCCAGCTTGAAAAGTAAGAGTAGAAACGAGGTTGTTTTTAGTCAGTAAGAGTTAAAGAGTCTGACATTCCCTCTCGCCTCGCCCAAGGCGAGAGAAATCATTAGATGATTGTACCCCCTCAAAATAAATCCGACTGTGACTTAAAATAAGAATAGAATAAACTTCAAAATAAACACCAACCAGATAAGTACATATAAAACCAAACCCATATCGCACTTCTTCAATATTTATTCGATTATTCGATAAAATCCATGACACAAACAAAAATTACTTATGATCAAAATACAAGAATAAGGTTCCACAGAAGTGCACTGTTCTGCATGGCGTGTTCGCAAACAGTCGCGTACTTAGTAGCCCCAAGGTGTGAGTCATCATTAGCTAAGTGGGATCTCGCGCACCGCACACCGCACCCTGCACAATATTACCACCATGTTTACACCCTGCATTGCAAAACTGTCGAATCATCGTACCAGCTACTCATATTTCATAAGTGAAATTGGATAACACGTCCAATTACTTGTACAGGGAAGGTCTATTAGTATCTACAGGACTTACGTCGGTATATAGGTACTATCTACTACACTTCACACTAATATTATAAATGTGAAACTTTGTTCGTTTGGATGTTTGTCCGTCAGTCATGCTGAAACTACTGAACGAATTTTGATGAAATTTAGTATACAGAGTATGAGCTCACTTGGGTGACAGGTTTTATCCCACGAGAACGTAGGCGAAGCCACTAGCAGAAGCTATACATAATTTCATATTATACGTGAAAAACTGTAGGTAAAGAGATATCCTTGATGATAAACCAAATTCTAAACGTATTCTTACTAATAAACGCTCTATGTCAACCTTTTTTCAAATATATGATCATCAGCCTATTAGTGCCCACTGCTGCAAAGGCTTCTTCGCACACGGAGAAGTTATGAGTATTAACTAATCACCACGCTTACACAAGCCAGATTGGTGATTTCAAACTTTTAATTGGAAATTATAACCGAATAATACATCAATGAAAACCAAATAAACCGTTTCAGACTACTGTTTGACTCTTTCAATCATTTCATTTCGCAAAACTTTTCCTGTTGTTTCTTTAGCCCACACGAAATCAAATGATGTGTTTCTAATAAAAATCTCAATCTAAACCTAACCATCTAATTTAAACTCTATTACGAAAGCAACACAGCATATAATTGCGTAAAACATTTCATCTGTATGCTAACATCAATAACATGTCATTATGAGGCAGTAACCAGAACTGTTGGCACATTAATTGCAATTAATTACTATAATTGACAAGCGATATTGATTCGTAACGAGCTGGCATTAAAGTTGACATTGAAACAGCTTTGTTCGAACGTTTAATGTCTTTAATAACGTATTGATGCTTTGTTCCAGGTGTGTGGGGACCGTAACTTATGTAAAGTGAGCATGAAATACATCTCAGCCGACTGGTGAACGTGAGTTGTTTGAATTTCAATCTTATGCTTATAGTTTTTTAGTTTACTTTAATATTTTTGTAATTGGTAATCCACAACTTACTATAAGAAATTGTCATTCGTTAATTATGATAAAACAAAACAAGTTTACTTTTTATCGATGGCTAATAAAAAAAAAATAGTTTAGTGTGAAGAAGGATGATGACGAGTTATGAAAAATAAATAACTACTTAGTACGTCAATTACGTAACGCACGTATTTTTTTTTTTGTATTTTGAATTATAGGAATACAATACTTAGACAAAACGAATCAACGTTTAGGTGTCAGAGCAAATACGTCATTTCTACCCATAAACGATACTATAAGTGACGTTACGCGATATTTAAAATCAATATATCTTCGAAACTATATGTTTTAAAATAATCTACAAGATGGACACATAAATTAATTAGTCATCTACCCTATTTGGCTGACCGTCAACATCTTTTATTTATACACCAAAGTTTAGTCTAGGCGTTCCATTTTCCTACCTGGAACACTAGGTACTAGGGAACTCATTTTAATTCCAAGCTGTCCTGAAGCCGCAATAAATAATGGCCGTCTACAAAAAAAGCTAAAAACTGTTCAACCGTTACGTTTCATTTAAATACAGAAGCTTTATTTCATGGACTACTGGTTTTGGTCGAAAATGGTTGGATTTCTATTGCGAACTATATTTAAATGTAGGTCCCACATTTTATCGAAAGGGTTATTGAAAACGTTACTATTTTAAAAATCGTTCCGCAGTTTTATTAAATTCGTTTCTGTGATATATTTTACGGAATAAATTAAGTGGCTATTCGTAGCGATAGCGACTGTACCTATGTTGAACAAATTGGAAAAACTATTTTGATCTGACTATTTTAGGTGATTTCGTAGAAATCATTTTGATGGTTTATTGTAGAGAATACAATATTAATTTAATTTTAACGTAAATTCGTAATGTCAACTACCGTTATTGCTTAATTGTCCCATACAATGTCTTAACATTTATTACCTAGTATAGTAAATACTAAATACCTAGTTATACCGCTACAGAATAATTTGATGGTGTATATAATTAAGCGGTTTTCATTCATTTCACAAACTCGTATGTAAAAATATCACCTCTAATTAGTCGCTACTAACACACGTAACCATATAAAGATAAAAAATAATTAACATTTTACAAACAAAACCTAAAATGAACACATTAAAAATATCGTACTTTTACCAGCGGAAACCTCTCACATTACTCGAGTAAAAATAACACAATGCGTAGGTTTGTAGGGTAAAATTACCGTGGATAAATAAATATGTACCTAAGTATGTATGTATTTTTCTATAGTATAAAAATAATTATTATGTCGTGTGTCGCGGAATGCTGCTCATGAATATGAGCCTCTAGCATGGCTTGAAACTAGTCGAGATCCTCGTCAAAACGTTACGTGAGTAAGCCGATAACATAATAATTAATTTAGTATGTCCCACGAAAGTTACAATAAAAGTATAAAAATAAGTCGGGTTTTCCTTCCTGACGCTATAACTCCAGAACACACAAACCGATTTCCACGGTTTTGCATTCGTTGGAAAGGTCTCGGGCTCCGTGAGGTTTATAGCAAAGAAAATCTAGGAAAACTTTCAAGAGAAAAGCAGGAAAATAGGGAAAATCATTGACGGCGAAACGGAGTTCGCTGAGTTTGATGATACTAGTATCTTCTAAATATTTGTTATTGTTAAGCCTTGTAAAAAATGTATCCACGTTTTTTTATTTTTTATTTGACCGATAAAACTATAAACACACTTCGATCCCATAGCACATAGAGCCATTTACAGACTAAGTTGATATAGCCGGTCCCCGGCGTAAACGCAGTGAAATAACTGAACACAAAGTTATGCGGGCAAAGTTGCAGCCATTGTGGACGTAGCATAATAAATTATTTATTCGGAATGAAAAGTAACGCGAAGTTAGAGTTAGCTGCAAGTACACCTGCCTGTATACCTGCCACCGTTTTGACCACACCCTTTGTTTATATGCATAATGTTATTCACAATTTATGCACGTATGCATAAATTGCGGAAATTAGCTGACGGTTTTATTGCGAAATACGGGCGTTTCGGTTGGAATTGAAAATTGTTGGTTACTATTCTGTGGATTTAAAACGCAGTTTGAGAATTAAGCTGCATATAGAAATGTTTACTTAATGTCTACTGGAGTTTCAGTACTGTCTCTTTGGGTGAATGGACACTAGAGTAAATTAGCATAGAGATCTAGAGGTAGACCCAGGTATATGGTAAAATATTGGTACACATGTACATAATTGAATGCACGGTTGGCACGGTGGCTGGGCAACCGGGTGCCGCACTACGTGTAGCGAGTTCATTTTCCGTACAAGACAAATGGGACCAACTCATTCTGTGATCCACAAATGGTTGTTTCGGGTTTGGGTGTGATGTGTATATTATCAATTTGTATGTTTCTAAATGCACCCGACGACACAGGAGAAAATTCGAGTAAGGAGCAAAGATAAAAAAAATGCAAATATCTCTTCAAAGAAAACTATTATAGAATAAAACGTGACATCATCCTATCTTTTACAGACTATGTAAATGTAAAGAGATTCAATAAAGTATGCAAACAAAACGGAATAAAATAAAGAAGATATCGTGTAGTATAAAGTGTCGCCCGATGCGGCACACGTGTCGCTCCAATACGCTTGTCGCTTTACAGGGATTTGCGTCACTCGGATAGTTTGCGTCAACCACGTGACAGGTGCTGCCTATCCCCTGTTGCGTACTGATATAAAGAATTAAATTGGAAACACAGAAGAACATGGGACCTGAAAGGTGCTAAAGAAAACTTCAGCCCTTATAGGTTTTTGTAGACCCTTATAGGTTTCATGCGCTTATGAGTTAACTAATTAGAACATGATGTGTTATTTAAAATTGGATTTATGAGCACCATTCCTATTATTTCAATCTTGTTATGTCAGAAAATAGGGACCTATTACTGTTGTATTTTGAAGAATTATTTTTAGTTTCAAAAGATAAATAAATATCTATATCTGTTTAAAATACCTAACAGCTTTGTTCCTTCTTTTCCATTTTCAGATCGCAAGGCAAGGAAACATTTCTAAATTTAATTTCATACCAGGAAAACAACTAATTAGTCTTACTAATTGAAATGAATGTGCTCAATTAACAACTTCAAACAACCGGATAATGTGAATCAAGACACTCGTTATATTAAACATGTTTACAAATCATGTGACAGTTTGACGCAAGATACTAAATATTTTCCGACGTAAGAACTGCTGTACACTTATTTTTGTTTCGTATTCCTGACGCAGATGGAGTAAGAAAAATATTCAAAATCACATCATCAGAAATACTTGTTGTATCAAATTTTTGGTATTACAAATCAAATCTCTGGTTACCTTTTTTTAAGGGGTAAAATCATCCAATGACTTCTCTCGCCTTGGGCGAGGCTAGAGGGAGTGTCAGACTATTACTGATTAAAAACCGCCCCGTTATTACTCCTGCTTTTCGAGCCGGAGCCCTATCTCTGGTTACCTTGGCGATGCATTCAATATCTGCAGTTATCTTTATATGATGGAGATTCTATCATAAATTTAAGCTGCACAATTGAAAAAAAAATCTAGTTTATATTGCACTTCCTATACATATGTTCATGTTCAGTAGCCACGTTTGCGGTTGCTAATCCAGTCAAAAAAGAGAAACTAGTAAAACCGGATTTCCAAATAAATTGTATCGAGCAACCCTAGTACGGTTCTTGTAAATTTTTTATGGCCGTTACCCGGGCCGGCGCTACTAATAAATTGTGATCGGACCCACAGGAGGTTGTTTGTTCCCGCCTCTATCCCGAGAGCCCAGATTCGTGTCCCGAGTAGGCCATTAAGCACACCCGCTACACGGTCACAATCTTGTTTTCCAATACGATATCGAGAACACCTATAGATCTTTTATTGGGACTAATCTTCGAACAACCACGTTTCTGTGTAATGCTGAAAATATTACACGTTTCATCGTACGCCATTTTATAGTTTCTTTACGATATCATTATGATATTTGGTCATGGTCAATGGTCAGTTGATGAAAAAGTGACTTGTTTTGACACGTTTCAGTGATAACTATGAACAACAAATTACAGTACAGGATAGTATTATACATTTTAGAAAAAAATATACGACTAGGGGTCTCAGGTGATTCCCGAATCGGGCAAAGTATTACTGTTTTTTTTTCGGTTTTCCGAAAATTTCTCAGTGGTGCCCAGTATGTGGCAATAGGCTCTATTACATGGGACTTATAACATAAATAGTGAAAATTGGGTGTGCATTGTATAGCGTCATTACTTGCCGTAATGTGCACCTCTGCCTACCCCTTCGGGGATAAACGGCGAGACGATGCTTTTTTTAGAAACTAGACAAAGTTCCTGTAACACACTTCCTAACTAAATAATTAAATTTACGAAGCACGAAAGTTGGTCAACGAGTTACACCACACACCTATAGTTTCACTACAACCTTTAATAAAAGAGTTAGATTAGAATGCCGTGAGTGCAGCTACAGTGAATAAAGGGTGGGGCTAATCCATTTTCCTGGTAATCCATTTTCCAGGCTTGACGGTCGCTGCCGGCCCGGCCAGATAAGCCGTGAACATACTTTTATGGGAATAGCCGCACGTTGTAGCACTTAAAATCGTTTGCACCTTTATGTACTTTGTAAAATATGACTCCTTTTTAGCCGACTTCAAAAAAGGAGGTTTGTAGTTTGACCTGTATGTATGTATGTTTGTGCGCAATTATCTCGTCGTTGTCGTAGTATTTTGATGCGGTTTTCAGTATAGTATTTTTCAGACCTAGGTGTCGGGATATTACCTGCCTTAAAAAATTAAGGCAGTAATTGAAAATTGAAGGCGGTTCCTTTTAAACTGATTATTATTTAACCTCTCGACAGTCGTTGTATAAGTTTATGCAATGAGACATAGTACATTCTGTCTTGTTTAACTTATGACGAGTTAAATTAGTTTCAGTAATACAATTGCATGATAATGCGTAGATAAATAGATGGGATTAATGAAGTTTTAAAAGAGTACAGTTTGTGTGAAATAAAGGATTTGAATGGAATTATACTTAAGAAATACTTAAGTTAATGCACATATCATAGATTGCAGGTGAAACTTAAACACTTTCACTGTCACTAGTGAACTCTATCTAAATATCTAGTGTTAAATTCTAATGCCATTGAAATGGTGGAATCAATGAGTCGAACCGCAACACGCTGCAGCACCGTTAGCAGCAACTTGTTGATTCTTGACACACAAATATACAATTATATCACTAGCTACACAGTTATTGTTGAACAGCAAACTATAATACTAGAACCAAGAACAAATAAATAATATTGTAAATGCATAAACAAAGTTTTTTTTACCTCTTCAAAATTTAACTATTCAACCTTTTAAGTGTAGGAGAGCCATGCTGCGGCACGAATGGGCCGGCTCGACCGGAGTGATACCACGGCCTCACAGAAAATCGACGTGAAACAACGCTTGCGTTGTGTGAGTAAAGTTATCGGAGGCCCAAACCCAGTTGTTTGGATGTTATTCCGTCAATCATGCTGAAACTACTGAATGGGTTTTGATGTCATTTGGTGTATAGACAGGGTAAGAGCTGTCTTGGATGATAGGATACTTTTTATCCCACGGGAATTCGAGCGAAGCCGCTGGCAGAAGCTAATATGTTATAAATTAAGATAAAATCCTTAACCGAATGATAAACAGACTAAAAAACGTATAGAAACAACAATATTTAAAACGCAGTAAAATATATGTATTTATGTACACAACCATTATTCTGGGCAATAACCTGGTTATTAAAGAAACGCAAGTAATTTACCCATCGTTTTTATTTGTTAGTACATAATGTATATTTTTAGGTACACTTTTATATCGAATCGAGCTCACTTTATGCGCGTATGAGTAACATCTCACCATAAAATAAACAAATACATTAATTTTACAGCCATACAGTTAACATAAAAAGTACGTACATACATACATACGCATATACATAAAATACAACATAATAATTTTACTTTTTTATGCCCCATCTTACTCTGTCGCTATTTATATGAACATTACCAACTTTGCGCCGCAGTCTAATCCACAAGGCTACCTTTTATTCAAAACTTGAATGAAATATTTGAGAACATTGCTCGTGTTGTTTCAAGCCATGATAAGAGCTCATAATTACGAACAACATGCATTATCATTTACGCGGCGACTGGAAACTTAAGTATCTAGTCAGCTTAGTTAGTCAATGATTTAGGTAGAGTTGTGTTTGAAGATTACAATAGTGAAGAAATTTCGTACCCCGGACCAGTTATTTCAATTTGAGAACACAAAGAAATTAAATAAACTATGACTCGACTCTGCATAAAGTGGCTCACAAATACGCACGTTACGTTGCTTCGTTAATGAAACAATAACTATCAATTGGCAGTGGCAGAGACAGGACAGTGAAATAGATAGCTCTTTCATAACAAATTCATACATAGATAATATTTTTGTATGTAACTACAAATTAAACTCATAATTTATACCTACCATTAAAGCAGTGGGAGATGTTTCTGCGCTTTTAAGTGTGACCAACAAATATGTATTCGCACCATTCAATTTATCGTTCACATAACAAATGTATACCTTTCTATCCACACATACAAACATGAATGTAAGTAAGTAGGTGATTCCCACAATCTGTTATAGCTAGCTAAGTATAATGTAATAGAATTCCAGAGTCCCCCGGTATTATTGGTTTCCCCCCGGGATATTTCGTCCCGGCGTCGAGGAAATTTTCTACATTAAAAATGTTGATGTCATTTTTAGATGAAAATGAACGTTTCGATGGTAGCTTTTTATAGGAATTCTGATTGTATCTGAAAATGGCTTCTGTACCTCGTAGAAGTTATTTTCATTTCATGTTTTGCATTAAAAATAGAATCTTTTACTTCTTCGGTCGACTAAGTCACACGTTAATGCCACGTAGGTCACCGGTGACCTACGTTAGTAGGATTTGCCTTCAACAGTTTTCTGATGGCAGTTAAAGGCTTAATTATAGGCTGTCGCTTAGTCTTTCTCTTGATCTTTTTCCTAATACTTTTAGGTCAGCAATAATTATTAATTAGATTTAATGAAATAATTCAATTTTACAAGTGCCAAATACCATACCTTCACAACCTGTTGCCTAGCAGCTTATCGGGGCTCCAGCTAGAGGGAGTTTCAGACTCTTACTAACTACAACCACCCCGTTCCTACTCCCGCTTTTCGAGCCGGAGCCGTAGTAACCCGGACTGGTTGATAGGTACTTATATGGCAAAGCCTTTAACTTGATACGCTACTGATAATATAATTAGCTGAAAGTAACTTTATTACAAGTGCTTTTAGAAGCCTCTGGTAGCCTTAATAATATCGGCCTCACTAATATATTGAATGTAATCTCCAGAGTGCGTCGGTAGCGTAAAGCATAAATACACATTATGTATTCAAACTTGATGCAGTCTGCCCTCCATAATTGATACTGCAGCGAAATTAATTAGTCTGAAGCTGTAACGGAATTCATTTTGCGGGTGACTGCATAATTTATTTAACTACTAAGTTTATAACTTTTAAAACTTCATATAAGACAAATAGGAGACAAACCTGTATTTAACATTAACTTTTAAAAGAACATGAATTTCGTTAGGTAACTAAAAATCACGGTTTTTCGATTCACAAAGGGACTCTACATCATAAGAATCTTCATTAAGAGTCCCTCTGTGACTTGAAACTAGAAGAGCTTTTCTCAATTAATATACTATTTATGCTATTTACTATGCCTCACGATAGTATATTATGAAACATTCGTTAAAGAATATTAGAAAAAATGTAATAGTAAGTATCAGTGCCTATAACATTAGAATCCAAGCCTAAAGCTATAGGCGCACTATTATAAAATTGAAATAAAAAATCGTACACCAGTAGGTATTCAATGAATCGTGCAAAGACCTCCCGAACTCTCAACCAATTGCACAATAGATACGAGACGAATGGACTCGCCAACAAAACCAGTTTGTCATAGTTACCGTGAACTAAAAATTGTATCAGACCTACGAAATATCAGTACCTATCACACTAATATTATAAATGTGAAAGTTTGTTTGTCCGTCAATCACGCTGAAACTACTGAACGGATTTTGATGAAATTTGGTATACAGACAGAGTATGAGCTGACTTGGGTGGCAGGACACTTTTTATATCACAGAAACGTAAGCAAAGCCGCTGAAAGAAGCTAGTATACTTATATATCCCTTTTCAATTTCCTCTTAACACTTGAGCGGGCACTGCGCCGCTGCAATTGCACTTTAATTATCTTCTGAATCTTTCCGTATCGCTACCGGCGAGCTTTAAAACAAATTGATGAAATATTGCTCTGTACAAGAATTTATTTCACTTGAAAATTTGTTGCGAGAAAATTCCGTGAAATTATTAATACTTAGCGCAGCTGCATTAATTAAAGACGCTTCGGGTCTGGCATTCTGTTTGTAGTCAAGTTTCTGGTTGCAATGTTAAAGCTTAACTTGTTTGCCGTTTCCATTTGAAATGTGTTTATATTTTTCTGTCTTCGTGTATTTTTACCACTTTTCTAATTAAGTTACACCAGTTTAAAACAAATTGTTAAATATATTTTGTTTGTACTAAGTACTATTTCTTCTATCTCAGCTTTACAACAAAATAGTTGATCCGTGTCTCAGAGAGTAAGCTACGAAACTTTAACAAAATAGTGCCAAAATTGTTTAAGTATTTGCATCGAAAACCAACCAAGCAATAAACTAACCTTCTAAACTTAGTAAGACCAAGTCTACTCAGACATATTATATCAAAATATTTCTAATGTAGGTGTATAGAAGTTGGTAGCGAGCCAGCTTAGGTTATCCGTTATGTAGAGGTACGATACAACCACTGGGCGGCTCAAGTGCTCCAACTGAGTCCCTGATACTAATGAGTTGCGGTTCACGACCAAGTAGGTGTGATATTTGCGAATAGAGATGCTAGTTTGGGGTTTTATTTAAAGGTTTTATCACGGTAACCATTTTTGATACGCTATGCTGTTTCCTTTATAGAATCATTTCGTTTCTTACTGGAACTCTTCTGATGTATTAATACGATGGCCGCTATCTATCGTTTGGTAACATGTTTGTACAATTAAGTTCATGTAAGTATTCATATTTATATCGTGTTTTGTTCATCTCATATACTTATGTAACTATATCTATTGGGTTGCATGTTCAGATATAGCACCCGTTTATGTTCATTCGAGATACGTTAATATAAATAAATTATAAGGGCAGACATTTATCTGCAACCCAAATTCAGTTTTATCGAGCCCAAGGTGAGACTAATTCTTTTACACCGAGCTTCATAAAAAGTGACAACTTATTTAATCCCAAATTGAAGGTGGATCTCTCCGGGTAAATATAAAACAACACATTCAAAGTTTAGTCAGTCCCCTCGGATAGGACATTTGCAAAGTTAAAATGTAATATGGCGTCAAAACGTTTTTATGGGAACCTCAACACTGAAAATTGAATGCGTTCAAGTCGTGGTGGATTTATTCAAAGCATTACTCACTCGAGTACTCGGGGGTCTATTAACGTAGCCGAGAGTTCAAACTAATGATCTGGAATCGAGATGTGAAATCGATTGCACCTCCCACATCGGATTGTGTTATCGGATTGCAATTCGACAATCTCAATTTGGATCGTTCAGTTTGAATGTTATTACAAAAGTGATCTGAGATAACTTTGAGATGAAGACGGTGGATTGAGACGGGCTAACGATCTTGTTACTGAGCGCTGAGCGAGCCAGCGAGCTGCACTGCTCGGCTCAGGGTAATGAACTGAGATTGAGCCAGC
Source organism: Spodoptera frugiperda (assembly GCF_023101765.2). Classification (NCBI taxonomy): domain Eukaryota; kingdom Metazoa; phylum Arthropoda; class Insecta; order Lepidoptera; family Noctuidae; genus Spodoptera; species Spodoptera frugiperda. The sequence goes on from NC_064212.1 coordinate 5,279,080, forward strand.
TCTTGTACTTGTCTCTGCTCGAATTATTTACTACTACATCCCACAAATTGGTCTGCACTTAATCTATATACAAGCAAGAAAAGACAAACAGCTGGACTGGTTTTTCTTTTGTTTATCAACGCATTTTATTTTTTGTTCAGTAGCTTTCGCATTGTGAATAAAAAATTTAAAAAATGAAGTAATCGGATTTGTTCGTGTTCTAACCACTGGGCGACCACTATTTTTACTTAAACGGTAACATTTCTGATAAACTACAAACAAAGTTTAAATATGGTTTCCTTGGCGTTATCAACAGGCATTATTTAACATTTGTTAATATTGAACAAACACACAGGTTATAGTGTTAACTATTTTATTTATTAACAATCTCGTTCTGAAATTAGCTAGCGCGCACAGACGAACAGACAAACAGACAAACAGACAAACAGACAAACAGACAAACAGACAAACAGACAAACAGACAAACAGCAAAAAAAAAGTTTTAATTTTGGGTTCGACATCGACATAACAATAACCCCTGCTATTTTTTTTATTTTTATTTTCAATGTACAGACAGCACTTTTCTACGATTTTATTATATGTATAGATCTCATTCTAAAATTAGCTGCTTTAAATCAACTTCGGGAACATGATAAATATTCAACACAGTACTCTTTGGTGTAACGAGGAACAATTTTCCTGTAGGAGAGTAGCTACGTTGTTTCGTAGTGGATTATCTTACATTTTCATTTTATACCAGGGTTACGGTAAATGAAAAAACGTCGAGGATACTGTAACAAGTTTTAATTGACGTATAATCTTATTACCATTCCTGTGAACATTACACGGAGAGCACATTTCTACAGATACAATCGTCGCGGCCACAAACGACATAGGAAACCCACGGACCACCAAAATAAAGTGTATTTTTATAGCTCCCCAAGACACAAACAAAAGGTATTATTAAATTTTTATAGGTCTTTTACTCGATTGTTTCTTTTTATGTTCATTTCTAAATATTACATTGTCTTTGTACGTAGTACGTAGTCGAGCTATTGTTTGTAATATGGGACAACTTTGTAATTATGCAGGAACCGCATCTATACAGACTTTTGACGCAAACTTTGCTGTGGGTAGATTATCGTGATTCACATGTAAATGAGTAGGCACTGCGAGTTGTCCCGCTATTCTGTGCACAAACACCGACACTGCCTAATCCATCGTATTCACGATAAGCGTGACAGTGATGGCACGTGACGTGGCACGCGGCGTGAATAGCACGTCGACGTGATTGACGTGACACCGTCCCGGCGATTGTGAGCCAGTCCCGCACACATACATGCGACTGCATACAACCGGCATTCACCATCTGTGTATAACGTGATATATGTATATGTATGTTGGTAACCACACGTATATCTGCAACAATGGAATTGTTAATCAAAAACTTACCTGAACAAATACCGGCGAGCGCTATTCACAAATAAAAAGGCGGTAAATCTGATATAACAACATGTTATTGGATTTACCTTCCACCGGAGCTGTGAGAGCGAAACTAAAAAAGTTTTCAATGCAAGTTTAATAACACGTGTGTTGCGAGATTTTCACGGAAACGTCAAAATAAAACAACGGCAACGTAGGTACATACAGGCGCATCATACCCGGCGCTGCAAACATACATTGTTACGTAAATTTCTAGAATATACAAAGGCATTGTCGTAAACAACGACACACACAAAGCGTAAAATGAAAGCAAAGGGAAGCTCCGACATGATTTAGAGAAAGATACCTAGATAATAATATTCAAGAAGCAGATTACCATAAGTTAACGGGGAGATTGGCTCGGCCTACCGAGGATCATTATTTAAATCACAGGCTGCATGCAAATTACCCAGATATCGGATAAACATGAATTGAAAATTAAAGAGCAGTAGATATTCAATCGTATTCCGGTAATCCGTGGAACAATAAAGAAATATTTTCAGTTTTGCGAACGTTTATTTTTAAAAAAGTAACAAAGGTGTACCTACAGAATAATTGATGTCGGGTGTAGCGAGTCTCAAATTAAGTGCGACTTAATCCTTACTTACACTTTAATTTCGCATCAGTACCTTTTTTATTCTAACCGATCGCCATTGCGGTTCGCACAAAACTCAAATCACCTTTTGACCCCTCGGGTCTTTTGTGCTTCGCTCACCTACTGCCTACTGTTCCATTTTGAGTGTACCACATACCCTTGTCGGTGGGCAATAAAAGCTTTTGTCGAAAAACCTTTCGGACACAAGCTGCTCATTTAAAATCTTTCACTTTTTGCCGTAAATGGACTCCAAATAAATTAACCAGAGTTTCGTACATTGGTCTCGTTAAATAAGGACTTGGAAAGTTGTTTCAAAAGGGAATCTACATGTAAACAAACCAGCGGTATGGGTCGTTCTGCTTAAACACAAAGAAAATGATCCTGAAAACGTGGAAGATGAAGTTTTAAAGATTTCAATCAAGTCGCGTCCCGTTTTACTTTAAAAGACTTTGTAGTCTTGTTATAAAGTATAAATAGAGCTCAGTCGTATTCATGGTAGGAAAATCCCGACGAGCCCCTTCACAGACGAGACACTCCCACGGAAAATGAATGTCGCCTACGCCTCACCTTGGCGTTATTACATATTTTAAAGAAACCCTTTTATCATCAGTAATATCTGAAATTCCTTGACACTTTTGATCGATATCGGGACGTTATTTCATTGAGAATATTAAAGTACGAGTATGCCTGTAATACCTATATTTTAATACTTTATTGTTGCTTTTAATCATGATTAATTATTTCTCCTTTTCTTTCTGAGTTTACGTAATTATACCATAGTTTTCTTTGAGAATTTCCTTAGAATGAAGTTCCTCATTAATTGCAAATGAAAACACAAGTAATACGATTGAATATCAACCAAAAAATCAAAGAAGCAATCAGATGTAAAGCATCACGAAATCATCGCATTTCAAGTAGACGTCGATGTATTTCACTGAAAAACATCTCATCAATTTTAAAGTGTAACTACCAGTGTGAGTCACGTACATCTTGTAAACTATGCCCGATAGAGGGCGCAATCAATCACTTAGAGGCAACGTGTTGCGGTGCAAGTTTGTGAGCAACTCTAGTTCATCCAACGTATCTTTCCAAGTCGAGCTCGTCAACTCAATCCCAGGGGATATGAGATTTATAGAAGCAACTGGAAACCAACTGAGAACCGTATTGTACGGCAGGATATTAAATGTCACCATCTATCAATATTTATATGCTGCACTCTATCTCAAAAGAGGTCCAATATTTGATTTCATATTTGATCCCACAAAAACATTTCATGTTAAATGTTGCCAAGACGAGACCATATAGCTTCGGCACTGTCGTAGAAAAAGTAATCAGATCCCGTGTAGAGCCAAGTTTCTAACCCTATACTTTTGAACTGGCGAGTCGGCCGCACGGACTTTTTGCTATTCGTCATATGGGCTTGAGCTTAAAAATCTATTCAATCTTCTAAACTCTTTCCGTGCGGCCAACTCGCCAGTTCAAAAGTATAGGGTTAGAAACTTGGCTCTACACGGGATCTGATTACTTTTTGACAGTGCGAGCTATATGGTCTCGTCTTGGCAACATTTAACATGAAATGTTTTTGTGGGATTTCATTTCTTTTTGTAGGTTGCTTATGACAGAAAGATAAAATGAGCGACAAATTCACCTACTAAACTACTAAATTTATAAGAAAATTGCAAACGTAATCCTAATACTTTTTATCAATGAAAATTAAAACACTAGTATCTAAACCTTTACCTACTAAACTATTAACAATTAAATATTAGGCAAATGTTTTTTTTTCTCCGCGATAGCAAACTTTTAAATCACCGAAATATTCCGAAAACTTTTCATTCAACGAGACAACCGTCAACGACGTCTGCCCTCGCGCGTCTGCCCGCGTTCGGGTGCCGCGCTCGCTGACGGGCCGATTATTTTTAGCTACTGCGCGGGGACGAGGAGGCAGGCGGCGGGCGTTGGCGCATACTATACTTACGATGCTTATGTTCAAAAGTATAGGTTGATTAATAAACACTTACCGAAGTGAAGTGTAGTAATATTATTCATATCTAAGTACTTATGGATAGGATAATGTTATGATTTGATGAAAAGTTTGTGTTCTATGTACTTGTGTATAATTTTCAGATCTCAAGCAGGAAATAGGGAATTAAGTTTCCCTATTTCAGATTTTTACCTCCGCGGCCGCATTCAGACCTCTAGCGTCAAAAGTTGCGGAAGTCTCGAACAAACTTTCACCCCCTAATTTAAGGGGTTGGGGGGTAAAAGTTCCAAGTTTTAGGATTTTTTTGTTGTTTGGGTACTAATACTAGCTTACATACCAAATTTCAGTTTTCTAGGACTTCAGGAAGTACCTTAAGAATTTTGTTGATCATCAGTGAGTGAGTGAGTGAGTGAGTGAGTGACGAAATCGGGGTATTTTAGATATCAATAAAATCTAAAGTATAAGAGCTATGCAATTGAAACTTTAGAGGTTTATTAAGTCTACCACTGACATTATATCCTGAAAATTTTGTTTATCTGGTATAACCCAAACTCAAGTCATGAAGGTTCAAAAATACGACGAAGCGCTTCGAGAAAAGGTAGGTAGTGCCCTTGCGCTTGCGCTTCGCTTGTGTTTTATTTTTTCATGTATATTTACCGTGCCCCCAGATTTGATTTTGAAATCAGTACTCACATGTTATTTGGTTTAAACTGCAGCCATTCTATGCTGTTTTATATTTTATGTACTTTTACCATATTTATTTCAACTCAGTAATTCTATGTTTATTGCATCGATCACCTAAAGGGTAAGCAACGTCGCCACCCATGGACACTTTAAACACTAGAGGAAACGTTACAAGTGCGCTGCCGCTATAAAGCTTCCATATTCTATAAATAAATAAACAAAATCAAATAAAAATACCAATTTATTTCAGTCAAATTGTTTTGATGTTAACGATCATATAATTTTCATTGAGTGTCATGCAACTGGGTCATAATAACACAGGTTAAAAACAAAACAAACACGTGTCAAATAAATTAACTAAATAATAGATGTATTAATACAGGCAGCGAGCCAAATTACTCATGAAACCGCTGTAATAATGTTTGTATTGAAAGAATTGAGATTTAAAACGTCTTCATTTACATGTATTAAGGAAACTGAAAGAAATATAAATTAAAAGAATACTAGTTTTTGAGCTACACTGAAAAAAATAAAATTTGAAATTATTGCAGAATATTTTTCTCTATAAAAATGTTAAGTTGTATTTAATTTTACGACTGCCTCGTTAGTCGAGTGGTCGCAAGTGCTATCCTATCTATGCCCCATAGACTGCCGGCCTATGGGGCTTCGAGTTTGATTCACGGGTCGGGCAAAGTGTACCTGGATTTTTCGGTTATTCGAAAAATTATTATTTTTTTTAAGTTTTTTTTTGCATTTACCAGATAAGCAGACATTTCTTTTGTCTTTAATCCTATAAAAAAATTGGCATATAGGATATTAAATCCAACTTACAATGTGCTTAATATTTCAGCTGAACATACCTAATAGTGCGCGTATAATCAACTAATTGTTATTCCAAGTTTCGAGTCCCCCAATTCTACGTCAACCGTTTGCATTTCTCGAACCTTTGGGCAACCATATTTGTTTTATTCATAGCCTTTCTTGATGGACTATGAATAACGATTTCAGGCTACACTACAGATGCTGGGATGGGCTGCTAGCCAAGAGAAATTAAATTATTAGCTGGAGTAGTGTTGAGATCTTGTTGAGATATGTCAAAGGGGTTGGTATTTTGTCTTATAGTTGCAGTATAGTATATACGTGCATAAGGGATAATGGAGAGTATTGTTTTATTGTTCAGGCGTGTAATGTGTAATTGTTTATTACCTCATTGTGAAATTGTGTATATATTTTATGTAGGTAATATACAAACTAGGGAAAGTCTAAATGCCCGAATAAATGACTTTTAACTTAATGGACTATATACTCTAGTTAAGGCAGAAGGCGTCCATAGAAGTCCTCCATCGCGACCGATCTTGAACTTACCGCTTAAGCAAATATTTTAATACCACAAAAAAAATAAGATATTTAACTTTTACGAAAAGTAAATTAACGTAACGTAATCTGCATAAATTAGTAAATACCTACATAATTATATTCGTATTTTTCATTAAATTAAACTTAATTTCATAAAATGTATAAAAAAATAAAGTTGCAAGCTGCAATCACATTTCACAGCGGTCATAAAGATGCTGCTAATGAATTCAGCACTTTACATTAATAGCTGAAACGCTGAAACTTTCTGCGTTTTCAGCCATTTACACTTTTAAAGGCCTCAAACTTTAGTTTTGATTGCGTTCGCAATTGCAGTTCATATTAACCATGATGATAATATCATAATTGTCACATAATTAAGTAAGCTATTACAATTTCTCTTTTAACTAGTTAAACGGAGAACTTTGCCGTCTAGTGATGGCTGAGTAGAATACATGTCACACCAACTTTACTCTTGCCATGGGTGTCGACTAACGGACTTTACATTTTGAAAAGACCGGTTAACAGCGTTCTCTAATAAACCTAAAAGTTTTGAACTACGATCTCTAATTCACCTTCTATGCGGGGATTATGGCAAACCCTCTTATTTAAATGAGCTTGACTCATAACATAACAGTGGTCTAGTGGTATTACAGGCTGTTAATTTAAACACACTCTAGTCTTCTACACTTCCCCACATTAGGAATAAAGAAACTTTGGGCTCAATCAAATAACCTTGAACAATTGTCCAAGAATAAATGCATATAAGTATTAAATGTAACGTTAAAACTCACACACCACACCATTTTACCCAAGTATAACGGCAGACTCTTACAGCATAATCCGCCATAAGTGTCCCCACTTCACCCGCGCTGATTTCCCGGCGCATTGTAATACCCCCCCCCCTCCTTTCAAGGGGTTTTCAAAACACATCTCGTTGTTTACACCCGTGGAGAAACACACAAGTTATGGGGAACAAGATCTTTTGTCCGTTCCGTGATTTTAAGCTAAGGATACACTAGGGGATAAATGTCCCACGACATGTCAACCGAAGCTGGCAGATTTCACCTGACTATGGCGAAAACGCGCGATTAATGTTCAGAGTGACATCAGACGAAATCGTGCGACTTCACGAAACTTTGCCTGACATATATGACGTGATATATGACCAACCCGCATTGAGTAAGTGTGGTGATTAATGCTCAAACCTTCTCAGTGTGGGAAGAGGCTTTGGTCAGCAGTGGTCACTTGTAGGCTGGTGATGATGATCATGATATGGCGACAACGCGCGACTCAAGTTTGCTGTCAATGTAATTGAAGACCTGATTTTGCTAGTGCTAGACATCTCGTCCGAAGTCCGGCAACGTCGCGCTACTTCACCCAACATCGCTGGCGACACGTGTCGCGAAACATTCGTACCCCAGTGTACACTTGGCTTTATATTTATTTTTTTGCAGCAGTCTTCCTCGTATTGTTTTTTTCTTCATGTTATTTTCCTTGTAAACGCCGCGGTTAGTCTTCGAGTGGTCTTAATACGCTGTCAACGTTAAGATATACTTTATTTTTTTGAGTATGCGACGCGCCTGTTTTGTTTTCCTTAAAGGCGTAGACTGAGATCGTTTTTATACGGTGATCTATGACGAGCCTATTGTAATACTTATAACCAAGTTTTAGCTTAATAATATAGTCATAGGGATATCTCTTTGATTGTATTATTAAACGAATGCGATGCGAGTATTCCTATGTAAGGGTATATTCGAATATATCTATGTAGGTATATGCGCATACATTCCTTTACTACAATTTAGATATCTCGATAAGTTTAATACAGATGATCCGACTAGTCCAAGAACCAATTGTTTACTTTCGAACACAACAGTTTAATCAATCACTTAACTGATGACTTAGGAGCTGCGGACTAGCGGATTTGCTGGAGCCCCGGCTCGAAATTAGCAGGAGAAGTAATCGTTGGTGGAATGTCTTACGATCATTTAAGAGTCCTAACTAGCTGATCTGGAAAACTTCATACCGCCTCGGACAAATTTTTCTTACCTTTCAAACCTTCCCTGAACTTCCACAAATAATTCAAGACCAAAATTAACCAAATCTTTATATATCCAGATTATTTGTAGCTAGTAACCGTAATTGCTGTAAAAGGTTTTACAGATCCTCTTAATGTTTGTAACCTAAAGCCATCGAAATTTCCACTTGGGTGGGCTACACCACAGAATGGTTGCAGGGACCATTGAATTCGGGAACTTAAAACATAATACTAGGGGAGACGTAAATGCTAATGGCAGGAATAAACGATTTACGAATAAACAGAACATCTTCTACGATTATCTCTGAATAGTTTGTTATTAGAAAGCTAGAAATAAGAGATAATCCTAATTAATAGCTAAATTAAATGTGGTTACTCGATATTAGATACCCAAATAGGGTAGATGACTAATATTTATTTTAATGTCCGTCTTGTATATTATTTTAAAATATTAGACACACACATTTTTTTATTTTCTTAGAGAAACAAATACAATAAGATATATTGATTTGAAATATCGCGTGATGTCACTTCTAGGTACGTTTTATACGTAGAAATGATGTATTTGCTCCCACTCTTAAAGTTTTCTTAGTTTTATCTAAGTATCGTTATCTTGAATCTTATATAACAAAATAAAAAAATATTTGTTTGGTTTTTTTTTATTACCTAACTGACGGAATATCTATATATTAATACGTGATGCAAAAACTTTGGACCGCTTTTTACGAAAATTGCGCGGACGTAGGAGCATAAAATTTGGTACACTTATAGTTTATGTGTAGGAGAAGTGCAGGACGCTAATATTTTTCAAAAATAATGCTTATAAAGTACATTAAATCAATAAATAAAACATTACACACACATGCATAGTATCTGATCGTATTTGACAAAACGTCAAAATCTATAGACATTGCGATGATATTCTCACGTCTCATATGAAAAGAGTTTTATAAAAGAGTTTGTTTGAGTTTGAGTTAAATAAAAATTATCCTTGAACGTATGTTAAGTGGTATTGTAAATTAAATCGTATATGGTTGAATTTCGACCACTAGGCGACGACTAGTATGTATAGATTTTTAATTTTCATACCCCGTCATCAACCCTATTATCTTATTAAACGCGTCAATACGTCATTTTGCATAAACCCGCTCAATGCTTTTCAAACAAAACAATGGAGTAATAAAACGAATCCACAAGGAAAAGCCGATGTGCATATAAAAAGAGTAATCAAAAGCAATGATTATTCCAGCCTCACAACACTGGGAGCAACTACAATCAAATCAGATATTAAGCTAAAACAAAACACATTAAAAACTCATATTACGAGCTAGTTAGTTAATTTTTTCACAATAAAATCACAGCGTTAAAACGAAACACATTAACGGAACAAGGTTTAATAGCCTTTATGGCATCATAAAAAATATCACGCGAATATACTGCGACCCTAGGGCTGTACAAATTGAATTAGATCCTGGAACGATGCCAGGACATGGCCGGCCTTGACACTATTCTAATCTAGATTTAAAAGGACAATCGTATAACAAAACTGACTGTGACATAAAGTTGCATAGTCATAAAATCATAAAGTCAGTCGGTCATAAAGTCAATGTACAATTTAAAAGTGTTTCTAGTCTCTCAAAAGCTTAACCTGTATTTAAGTTCCTCGCCTTAAGTTGTGTTATATGAATGTAATACTACGAGACTTACGTGATATTTCAAGTCTGAAGAGTTAACAAAAATTCATGAAATGTTAATATTTAATCATAGATTTCTCTGGTTAAAAAGTGCTCTGAAAAGTTCAAAGTTCTTAAACTAACATTATGACATAAATGGATACCTTTTTGACGGTCTATACGGTTAGCCTATTAATCAAACCAGTTACTTAAACCATGTGTTTTCATTAATATGTGAACGCTGCAACGTTTTTAACATCAAAACCAAACAAATGTTGAAAATGTATACCAGTACGTTAGCGGAAAGTTTAACAATAAAAGCACATAACACTGTGTGACCGTGAGATCTTAAACGCTATCGTTTCGGACGAGAGGTCGGCGAGAAGTGCTTACGGAGGCAACAAACTTGTCGAATGGTTCCGAAGTGCTCCGAAGTATCCCGAAGTGGAATCGTAATAAATCCTCACTTACTTAATTAATGCTATAAATCCGTCCCAGCATTCCAGGTGAAGCTTGCCGTAATCCTATAGCAAAGTTATTTGCTACGCTGCCGTGTAGGACATGCATCGATATACTAATAATTACTCTGAGCAATTTTTTTTAAGAAAAACTTTGACCTAAACTTGGATTTTCTCCTGTGTCGTGGGTGCGTTTACAAACATACAAGTTCACATGTACATGACACCCAAACCCGAAACAACAATTTGTAGATCACATAAAGAGTTGCTCCGTGCGGGAATCGAACCCGCTACACGTTGCACGGTAGCCAGTTGCCCAGCCTCCGCGTCAACCGTGCAGTCATTGTTTGATGTTAATTGTTACGAGTACTTTAGGAATTGTTCAAATACTTAAACTCACTATCAAGAACAATAGGAACCGCAAATTATGTTAGCAAAATACAATACGCAAACACCAAAAGCATATACTGGAAATGGAATGGAAACACTCACAAACTGCAAACAGTTTTATCTGGAGTAGAGGACAGGAGAAAATGCTACCTACATAAATTACTATCTTAATTCTTCTTCTGCCCACCCGCATTGCAGCCGAGTCCATTCCAGTATTGTGAGCCACGTCCAGGCTATAAAGGCTTTACTTAAACGCTTTCAAAGCTAGCAAGCAATTATAAGAAACATGTTTAATGGTCTAAATTGGGGCCTCTCAGCACCCTCCCCGTCTCGAGTCTATTGCACGTCATTAATCTGACCCGGCTGCAACAACTTTTCGCCTCGAAACTTTGCTTGCTTCTCGTTTTACCGGAAGACACTTGACTTAAGTAGTTTGACTAGGGTTTAAAGTTTTGTTAGTGAAAAACGTAACTAACATCAAAAACTTGAAATTGGGCTTGAAAAACTAGAGAGCTCAGCTGTAGTCTATTTAGATAACGGTTCTATGCTCCAGTTCATCTCAAAAAGGAAGAAATATCAGGAGTATTCTTGCCACTCGCACGACGCCAGTCGGCCTACGGGCATGCTGCCCAAGTCATAAGGCATCGCTGGTAGTTTACGCAGCAGTTATTCTTACAGTTATTTATTTTCGATGTATTTACTATCTGGTAAACGCAATCGGTTCGCTGTAATGATAGACTGATCTGAATATTCGGGTAATAAAAACGGCATCTATCTAAAAAATCGCATCGAGTGAGCAGTTGAAATAATAGTTAAACTAAGTCGTAAAGTTGGCGCGGAGCGAATGTACACAGCGCGAGTGTGCGCGAGAGTTGGCGGCGCTCCAACACGGGGTGTTGGGGAACCGCCGCGTATTGACAGGCCACGTCAACAAAAACAATTAATAAAATTATCTATTGCCCAGTACTTGAAAACATGGTCTCAATAATATCCTACTGCTTAAAAATGTCTACGTTATCGTTATAAGAACACTTTCGTGAATCATAAATTGAAACAATGCATTAAAAACAAGCGAAAACAGCATTTTGCTGTCGTATATTTTAACAAAGTGGTTTGAAAAAGTTAGTATAGGAGTCGGGAGTCGTGGTGTTGTGTACAGTGTGGATGCTGGTTTCGTAGCAATTTTTCAAGCGGAAGCACATTGGCTGCGGTCGAGTCGTCGCTACAGTGGTCCTATGAAGCGACCGGACTGCACGCATTGCGGTCTTGTTTTGTTCCTTTTCACTGCATAAAATTGAAAATGCAGCTTAAACAAGAGCAGTTACACTAGTAAATGCTTCTTTTATTTCAGCTTGCCAAGTGAAACCGCATCGTTCGGTCCGATTTCGCACGGCTACTATTGTTTTAAAGATAACAGAGAATTTAATGCTGTCGTTATAAAATGAGGTTTTCTTTTAAAAACAAGTATAGATTTTGAATACAGGAGAGTAACAATTGAAACTTTGTTGATAGTGATGGAGCCGGTCCCGCGCACGCGGCGCAGCGGAGCGGCAGGCGGCGCGCGCACTCGCAGGCCGGAGAGCGCGGCGGGCGCGGCAGCGTAGCGCGGCGCGGTGGCGGGTGCGCGCGCGTCGGCGCCGGCGCATGCACGCCACCGGCCACACGGACCGCTCGGGCGGCGGCGGCGGCGGCGGCTCCTGGCGCCTCCCGCCCGACGAGACCCTACAAGTCGCCGACCCCAAGTCCGCCAAGGAAGAGGTGAGAAAACTTTCACCAACTACTTTCTTTTTTAATTGAATGTACCTAATGTTTTTATAAATCCGCAGTTAATAAGTAAAGCAATATAATATAGTACATGAAATATACAAAAGAGATCAATATCAGTGATACCTTAACAGCGAAGCATCTTTATTACTATTCAGATGAACAATTTATTGATGCCGTGCGAATGGAAATAAATCAAACGGATTTAAAATTCCAGATTCTTCGAAACAATATTCAATGTTCCGCCAAAGAGAGCAATCGAAGTTATATAGCCTTTGTCGGCGGAATCGCTGTAATATCGCGTCATTGAACCCGACACCTTCCGGCGTCATAAATCAAATCCCGAGTTCTTCGCCTATTTTTAGCGAGTCTCGAGATTGTTGACGATGTCATTTTCCTTTGCCACACCCCCGCCTCCTTTTCGACGATTCTTTAACGGAACAAATATTTTCCAGGACTTATACCAAGGAGATGGCCACAACTGGCGGAGCATCATATTTTCTTTGATGGTCATCAGTTTTGTCATAGCCGGTATTGTCACAGCTATCTATCTATTAGGGTGAGTCTATTGTTCTTGCTCCACTTAAACTTGGTTATTAAAAAACACTTTGATAACTCTTTAATGAATGACTAAAGTACGAACAAGTTGGCGATGCAAACTTTGATAAGTTTTGTTGAGAAGAAAGTTAATTCTGCCTTTGTCGCTTGAGAAGCTGAGAAAGTCGGAGCCATGTTGGGGAGATTAAAATATGTGAATTAATGTGAAACAGGTATGTGGACGAGTTGTTGTACTGGTCGGGTCGTCGTATGCGCCTGGACGAGTTCCTGCACGGGGACCTGACGGGCGAGCGCCTGCCGACCACGTGGGTGAGCTCGCACCAGCTCGTGTACCAAGCAGACGACGGCGGCCTGCTGGCGCTCGACACCTTCAACAATTCACTCACTGTTCTCGTCACCAATCACACACTAGTGAGTACAGTGTCTTCTAATAAATGTCAATGTTATAATTCCTCTATTGTTATCGAATTCCTACATTCATTTACATACATAAAAACGACCTTTTTTCCCCTGCACTCGTGTTAGTATCCAAGTTTTGTAAGTGCGGACGGTATTACTTCGATGCTCTTTACTATAAAATTTATGGCGACATCCCCGATTCTCCATAATGGCGTTATTATGCTGCGGGTAGCGGGCTTCAGGGAATGAAAATTTGAGTATGCCGCCGACTTTAAAGAGGATATTTCGCATTATGGAGGAATGAAGACATTTACGAGTATTACTGAAGTAAAAAGAAGTAAAATGTGAATTTATCAGTTTAGCAGTGTTTTCTCACGACCTTTTCTCGTGTGGTGTAGTTATGAAGTCGGTGCGCGGTCCGCACGCTCTATTATTACATCAACGTCTGGTCTCTAAAAGCTTCGCTCGGACCGCACTATGGCCGCGCCACCTCGCCCCTTGTCCGCAAAGTATATTTCACGATAACTCCGAGAGGTTTACACAGCGACGAGTGCGACTTTTGTCTTACTTAAAACAAGTTAATTAATTTCTTTGACACGTTTTTGTTCCTTGAAAGCTACCTAATTAGTAACTAACGACCTTCACAATTTGATCACAGAGGCAGCTAAATGTGCGAGGCTACCAGTGTTCTCCGAACTTGCGTTACGTGCTCTTCCAACACAATATCAAGGAGGTAGGTAGCCACACAGCATTAAAAAGCTTTTAATAGTTTTTCTGCTACAATATAAACAAGCCGGTCATTACGCAGTCGGCATCTCACTCGTACATTGTTATTTACCATTTTATTATTTCGCAGGTTTACCGACGGACGTTTACTGCGCACTACACCGTTTATGACGTCACAAATGAGTGAGTAGCTTTTGATATTTGATGCTTGAACGTCCTAAAGGTCTCAGTTAAAGTCGCCCCGAAGTTTCCGTAATTAAATTTCCGACTGAAAATTAAATTTCGCGTCCCAAATTGGTTTTCAGCCACCGCACCTTCGAAGAGTGGCGTTTGTTTGGCATATCAGAGGACGCTCAGTCCTTCATTTTGACGAGTACATTGTATTTTAGCTTGGAAATTATACGTAGAATCGAATTATTGCATAAATGGCGTCGGTGCCGCGTTTAGTAAGTATAACAAATGTGTGGGACGCGCTAGGCGTGCCTCTGTCTCCTCTAGGAACTGAAAGAATATAAAATATCTGCACGACTTCAATTTGTTCTCTTCACACATTCATATGTTTCGACTGGAATTCCAATGTGGGTAACCTACTTGCAACATCTCATTCTTATGTGGTTCCTTATTGGATTATTTAATTTAGAGAAAATGAGAATACACGTAGGCATCTGCGCGTACTATTGAAAACATATTTATTATGAACTTAACTCTTATTTTCTATTTGGAATGAGTCTATGAAATATCCAACTCGATAGCTACAAAGAGAGAGTGACTGGAAAACAATTTAAAACTCATATTTCATGCGACATTACCTCAAAAAAAGTTTTGAAAGCGTATCCGCGGGCGACTAGCTTTAAAAGCCGATATTAAAGAGTCTCTCCAGTTTGTTTTCTCATTTAAATCATATCTCTTTTGTGAATTTTTCTTTCGCCGGTCGTCTCCTGAGTGAAGAAATCGATTCAACGATAGCTACGTGAATACGATTTCCAATTTATTTCAAAATTTGCGAGTGGAATTTTAATGCGGTAGGGGGTGGTAGGATTTCTGTTGGGGAGTACTTCACTGTTTCCAATGACCGTCTAGATTAATGCAGCTCTGAGGTTTTAAGACACATATAAAACCTAAGTTTAATTGCTTTAGTTTTCTTTACGAAATAACCTTTCCTTGTTATATTTTTACCCCGCAGCACCTGTTGCCGCATCTCGTGTGGCACTGAATTCATACAATAACGACGCCAGACGTTCACACCACTTGTCGTGTCGTTTACTTTGTATGTTTTCGATTTTGTTTTTGTATGAAACCATATTTGGTGTTATTTTTATTTTAATTAAACTTTTGTGACGCCATTTCTTATAAGAATGAATTTAAACCTATCACTATAATTATCATTTTTGATTACCTAATTTTATAGAATTATGGGTTAGGGTCTATTAGGTCGCTTTTTATTATGATCGTGCATTTATTCTGAAACGCAGACATTACTTTTATAATTTATTGATACTTATAGGTTTTTAATTGAACAAGCAAAACATTTCTTTTACCAGTATCGATTATCACGAAAATCTGTCACATTTAAAGTTATAATAGGGTTAAAAAAGCGTCATTATAGCAATACAATATCCAGTATAATCTAATCAAAGACCCACTTTCACGGGCAAACAATTTGACCGTTTGTAGACGAATTAATCCCGTGAAATACTTGTGAATTCCAGCGTAAATTGTAAGTAGCTATCGTAGGAGAGCTGGCAGCCCGAACGGATTAATTAGTTCGCGTAGAAAATGCGGCGGCAATCAGACCACTTTATCAAGTTAGAAGGTGCCTTCCACCTTCTATATAATGGGATAGTTGTGTCGGAAGGGTCATTATTGTGATTGTAAAATTAAAAGCTGTTATTGACCACTGACTGTAACGCAAACTGTTATTTTATTAATGTTTTTTTTTAAACTATGAGTACGTGGATTAAGATTTTATTCGCAGCATTTGTGTTGATTCTTGACAAAAATTCTTCTATTAATCATCATAATAACGTATAAAGTTGGAAGCAAGTATCCAATGATTGTGGCAGCGGCCATTTGTCGAAGAACTGACGGCAGTTTGGGTAGACATATTGGAAGAGTAGGTAGGGTATCCTGCAGCAAGGTGATGTGACGAAATCTGCAAAATAACAGAGTAACTAACAGTGGCCGAATGCGAAAGACTAAAGGTCGACCCTAATAAGCTCGTGGCGTGTTGTTTTTAGAGAAGATATCCAGCAATGGACGAAACCGGGCTGATAATGTTGATCTACAATTGAATATATCGTTGCAGCCACCACATCCCGCTGTTTGGCGAGGGCCAGCGCAGTTGGGAGTGGCAGCACGCGGCCTGGCTGGGCGGCGACGGGGCCCTGCTGCTGGCGGCCGACAACGAGGTGCTGGCGCGGCCCGGGCCCCCCGCGCGCCGGGCCCCGCTACTGCGCCTCACCACCGACGCCTCCCCCGGCGCTGTTTACAATGGCGTCTCCGACTTTCTTTATCAAGGTCAGTTTGAATTTGTGATTAGATTTTTGAACCTGTGCTTAATTCTGTCGTTAAAAATGAGAGACAAGATAATATAATAAGTTGAACTCGAACTGTCCCTGAAAACATAAATTATTTGCCTACAATTCATTTCTCACTTTGTGTGCCTAACTTATAAGACGACCACCGAGCTGTTTTGTCTTCTTTTTTAACTTTAACACCTTTTTATGTTCTAATTTAAGAAACGCCCATTTCATGAATATACAATGTACTAAACAGAGGAGGTGACGAAAACGGCATCAGCGACGTGGGGTTCGTCGGACGGTACGTTGGTGCTGTACGTGCAGTACGACGACCGCGCCGTGTCGGAGCTGCGGCTGCCGCGCATCGCCGACAGCCTGGCCGGCGCCGGCGCCGCCCGGGCCGGCTTCCTGCAGATGCCCACCAACAACGCCTCCGCACACACTGTCTTCCCCGACCAAGTCACTGTCAGATATCCCACGGTATGAATTAACACTTGACATTTTTGTGTATTAGGCATGATCTGGTATTCTGATCTGTAGGTGAGAAATACAAACATCTTTATAACCCTTACAATGTGAATTACACCTTTTTTGAACCGGTTTCCACTTGGAGTAATGGTTATAATTGAATGAACTGTAATGTCCACAGCCTGGCAGTGCGATACCAAAGGTAAAGTTATGGATAGTAAGTGTTCAAAACGTGACCTCACCGCCAAGATGGGAAGTGAGGCCTCCAAGTACGTTAGATGGAATGTAAGTACTCTACTTCTAAAGCAATTATAATATTCCGCTTAGTTTCGTTGGTTTCCTAATGTCGTTTCATGTTTCAGGGAATATTATCTCATATCAGCCCAGTGGGTGGGCAAAGACAATTCTCATGTAGGTGTAGTGTGGATGAATCGAGCGCAAAACCTTACAGTTTATAGCAGTTGTTATGCTCCTAACTGGACTTGCACTGAGGTAAGACAGTGCTAAATATTTCCTGATAAATAATAATCCAATATTTTACGATGATTTCTAAACATTTTGCCTATTTCAGACGCACTCAGAAAAAGCGACAGAGGAGCCTTGGTTAGAGGTGCACCAGCAGCCTGTGTACTCGGAGGACGGCAGTGCGTTCCTCCTCCTCGCGGCCGTGCAGGAGGGAGGGGGGCAGTACTACACACACATCAAGCACGTCGACGTACTGAGGCAACGCATGGCTGTCCTCTCGCACGGGAAGGTCGAGGTCGCCGAGATCCTGGCATGGGACCAGGAAAACCATTTAGTTTATTATTTAGGTAATTTCATTTCTTACATTACTTAACTCCATTTAAAACACTTTATGAACTTTGTTTTTTATTTATTTAAAGGTTTAGACAAAGAAACGATAGCCATACATAGACTGCATCCAGATTTGGTGAAGGAAGCAAATCAAATTAAGTATTTAGATTGAGTGCAGTTGAGTGTTATTTTGTCAACTAGGTCAGTGCACTAACCACAGTCCTCGTCATGTTGGCCTCGTATTAACTTTACATGTCCCTTCATAGCGTTTTGGTTCGGAGAATTGTGTGTGGTTTGATAACGATAATTTAAGGAGTGTGTGTGGAGATGTTGAGTGTGCGTTGTACGGAACAGGCAGCGCAGACCGGCCGGGGCAGCGGCAGGTGTACGTGGTGCGGGACCCGAGCTACGGCGGCGGCAGTAACTCGGTGAAGGCGCGCGCGGAGCGGGAGGAGCCGCGCTGCCTGACGTGCGAGCTGGCGGTGTGGCCGGCGCGGCTGCACTACGCCAACTGCTCGTGGTGGCGCGCCACGTTCTCGCCGGCGCGCGCGCGCCTCGGCATCACGCACTACGTGCTGGAGTGCGCCGGCCCCGGCCCGCCGCTGGCCGGCCTGCACGACGCGCGCACGCACAAGCTAGAGAGGATATTGTATGACACGAGGCCTTATAGGTGAGCATACATTTACAAACACTTCTAGGTCGAATCTGTTTAACAATAGAGCAACCGTTATTATATAGTCAAAGTAAGATAGTAAGCACTTTAGATTTGCTTACGGTAGCTGAACGTTCTTATCTGAGGAACTCATACCTAGTCCCTCATATTTTTTGTATTAGGTACTTGTCAAGATATTGCAGAAGTAGACGTTTATCAAAATTAATTTTCGTATAATAATTTTCCAGATCAGTACGACTGCGCGAGTTGGCTCTGCCGACGCGGCGGTCATTCGAAGTAGCATTAGGCAGTGGCTCCAAGGCGAGAGTGCAGCTGCTACTGCCGCCATCTTGGAGGGAGGAGCTCAGGGACGCTGCCTTTCCCGTGCTTGTTCATGTGTAAGTACTTTATACTTCATTTTATCGTGTCTAAACACAGATATTTTAGCCATGCCCATTCTTATATCCTCTCCTCCTATATGTATAAACGCGATTAATTCAAAAGCTAATCATTTTACGGTTTTCGTCAACATTATGTATAGTGCGATTTCTGAAGAAGACTAGTGTGCCTGCAAATATAAACTTCTGTTCGTCTATATTATGTTGTATAACAATTTAATTAAGATTTGTAATTTACTAAACAGTCTCCCAAGTAGGCATTGCGCCAAGTTCCCGTCTAATCCCAACTGAGACTGCGACATAATAAGTCAAAACTGTTCATGTTCTGCAGCGGGTGCAGTATCTTCAAACTTAACTTGCCAAATATAATGTTCTGCTATTAGGCCTTCGTAATTAACAAGACTTCTTGCCAAATATCCTTGCAAGTAGGCCAACGTTACATAAAGTCTTACTTATTAGTTAACTCTTGGGGGTGCCAAGTAAAAGTCCTTTTTGGCAAGTCAGATTTTTGTCTGCATTTTGTTTTATAGACTGGGAACAATTCCTTTATGAAAGAAACTATTTTCATCATCAATAGCCAATGACGGTCCACTGATGGACTATACACAAACTTGACCGGTATTTTGGAAATCGCAGCTCAAATGTTTTAGGTCCGGTCTCTGCCAAATGTTTCTTTATTTTTAGTCGGCTCTTATGATACTCGCTAAATGAGTAGGGATGGTCAGAAATACACACGGCACTTTTCAAGAACTATTATTTATCTAACGCTGCTAATGCTGGTGATTCGGTGCTGATGTGATGATGTTTTCCAATTGCAGAGACGGCAGGCCGGGTAGCCAGCAGGTGACGGAGGAGTTCCTGGTGGACTGGGGCTCGTACATGTCATCACGTAACGACGTGGTGTATGTTAAGTTGGACGTGGCGGGCGCGCGGGGACTGCCGCGGGCGCTGCTGCGAGGCAGGCTGGGGGGAGTGGAAGTCGCTGACCAGTTGGCTGTTATTAGGTAAGAACCTAATTTATCCTAATTTAATTTCTAGATGATAATTATAATTAGGAGTCTAATGTAAGTGCAACATAATTCAGAACAATTGGAATTTATCTTTGTTTAAAATATATTGATTCTGTTCCTAATTATAACTCTTTACATTTCTTTAACAGGAATTATATCTTATAAAAAAGACATTTTCGATAGGACTCTGATATAAGTTTTGTCGATAGGACTCTAATATAAGCTTTGCTAGTGTAGTGCCCCACGAAAACCTATTTTAACGAAAAAACACTACTGGTTGCTATTTTCTAAATTACATTTATTTCATGTTTGCTTCACACAGATGTACGTTTATTTCCAGATATTTATTAGAAACGTTCAAGTTCCTGGACGTGACACGCGTGGCAGTGTGGGGCTGGGGCTACGGCGGCTACGTGACGGCCATGTTGCTGGGCTCCCAGCAGTCCACGCTCAAGTGCGGCATCGCTGTCTCGCCCATCACCGACTGGCTCTATTATAGTGAGTTCATATTTATCATCTACAAAGAGACACATAACCTTTGTTACATTCCACAAGACTTCATTTGCCATTTCTACCCATGGGTACCTATATGGGTATCATATATGGGTATTTTTAAACTTTAACCACAAAACTTAACCCGATTTATAAAACCTTGGCATTTTTATGAAGCCCCTGGTTTCCCTAATCCCCAATCCCGAACCCCGATCTCGGAACTCTGATCCGTAAATCACAAACCCCGAATTCCCTATCCCCGAATCCCGATCCCAGAACGCCGGATCACCGAATTCTGATCCCTCTGAAACACCGTCACGGTAAATTACTGTCACAGAATGAAGTTTTAAACGTCTTAATTTACTAGATAAATAGTATCTATCCTATAAAACCCAAAATACTCGTACAAATATGTAAATAAGTACTTACTTGGCATTTGCAGACGCAGCATTCACGGAGCGTATCCTCGGCCAGCCGTCGGTGAACTACAAGGGCTACGTGGAGGCGGACGCGTCGCAGCGCGCGCACCACGTGCCGGCGCACGCGCTGTACCTGGTGCACGGGCTGGCCGACGTGTCCGCGCCCTACCCGCACGCGCTGCAGCTGGCGCGCGCGCTCACCGACGCCGGCGTGCTGTTCCGATACCAGGTACTTGGATAATCCGCTATCGTTTTATCTGCATGATGTTCATCATGAGATAGGGGGTTAAAGAACAGGGTCGGTGATCCGTCTGCTCGTTTGCTGATTTTTTACCATCAAAGAGAATGGTGATGGTAATCAACGACACCCATGGACACCTGCAAAAATAGATGTGCAAAAATTGGCAGATATTTCAGCACGAATGGATAGGTTCAACCATTGTTTCACTCTGGTTTTGAAATCCCTGCGGTCAAGCTAACCCATTCATGCTAAAGCATACCCCATCTAAAATAGAGCAACATGACAAAAATAGATAAATCGAATTCCTCCAAATTACAAAAAAGTTTTAATCATTAAAACTTGGCTTTATTCCAGGCGTACGCCGACGAGGGTCACGACCTGAAGGGCGTGATCGAGCACGTGTACCGGTCCATGGAGGACTATCTCCGCGAGTGCCTCTCCCTCGACCCCGAGGACACCAAGCTGCCGCCGCCCGACAGATAGACCTCACCTATTGTTATCGTAATACTGTAAATATGTACATGAGACATAGTGCTTTAATCAAATGTGTTCCCCACGGCTCGACGGCCTCTGTCGGCACACCGACCACCTCGTCGCGTGTCAGTGCGAAACCTCTTGTGATTAGTATTAGGTACTTATGAAATTTGTTATGATGAATAAAGTTGCATGAATTGAATTACTAAAAACACTAGTATTAGTGAAATAATTAGGTTGATTTTGTAATAGATAGAAACCAGACGACGGACTACGAAAGTACTTAAGATAAATTCTTCGAATTCAATATTTCCTCATCGAATCCATGATTCAGCTTCAGCACCATTCGGCTATACTATCGTACTGTGTCTTTTGCTAGCTCCTAAGAGCCTAGATAGGGAATAAATTGTAGACAACAAGTCGTAAGATATCAACACATTTTGTAAGCAGACGACGTCTCGGCCAGAGACGCGCGAGGCACACATCGTCGTGACGACTACAACCCGAGCTTGTTCTATTAGGCTTTTACTACTATTTTCTACTGCGCCTTTACTATCAAGCTTTTCTATTTTATCTATTCGTATAGAAGTGTCCACTTGTACTGTACATAACGTGGTATTACACAGTTGTAACAAATTGAACATTTATGTAACCAAAGCTGACTGACAGGAATACAAACTCAATTATTTTAATTGTCGTCGAACATATTTATTAGTTTTGTAATGATACTTTACTTCGATGATTGTTGTTAAACACTTTTAAACTACGAAAAATGAGGAGCTTATCATTTAGGGAAAAATTTACTAGGCCTTTTGAAGTGAACGTTTATGTTACAGATGTTTAAAATGTTATGTTTTATAAAATTATAGCGCTGTTGAAAATACCTCATGCGACAATGTACATAGAATAATTCTAATCATAATAATATGTTATTTGATAGAACGAAACGCGTTTTATAGTGACTTATAATATTTAGAAATGAAGTGACCTTGATCATCCCCTTACCTTAGCTGCTTTGGCTCCATCACATCATCATTTCCTAATCTTCCTAGTCGATAAGAGTGCAGGCAGAGAGGGCCTGTACCAGCCGCGTGACTCGCAGGCCCCGGCCGGCCACTCGCGCCCGATACTTCGTAGTCAGTGGATATCACGTCACTGTGCCACTCAAAACAAAACATTTGAGTATTAAGCTTGTACAAAATAGTCGATAAATTGAGCTAGAAAATTTGCCTTTCTGATAGATATTTCAGTAACGCAGTCTCTGAGTTTGAATCAAGTTGTTTGAAGTTGTGATGTCTATGTATGTACATAGAGGACAGAGGAAGGTAGCGGTGTGACAGCGCGCCGCCCTCGCGCGACTGACGCGAGCGACGCGAACGACGCGAATCGCGTGTCGGCGGGAGGCGGCCGCGTCGACACGTTGTTGTTGATTTCGGTAACTGTGACATAACTAGATAATTCATTGTTGTTGTATAGAGATAATAAACGTTTGCCGATATTGTTAAGTGTTATCGGATACCTGCATAGACGCATATCGTACATTCCATGTTTGTGAAGACTGCCAATTTGGTCTAAATTTTACAATCATTGTACTAATTAAATACCTACGATACGTCGATGAGATTAATTTCAATTGCCGTTATGGTCTTAAGGATGCTGTGATTCTTCTATTGCATAATTGTATGTAACGATAAAGGATTAAATTTTATTAAATAATAATTAAAATAATGTCTCCATCTGACATTGCGTAGGGCCTAGTGAAATCGAATTCGTTGTAATTATTAAAAATAATTATCATAAGGTTAATGTTAATTTAGATATTTTGAAAAATTCTTCCATTATAAAATAAACAATATTGCTTTGTTCTCCAGTTATGAAACAAAACATAGACAATATAATACGGGCTACGTGTACGTCACACACATATGAGATTTTATAGTTAGATAAAATACGAGAGAGTTCGGAAACCGGGTGCTTTAAATTTTACATCATGTTGTACGTATTGATTTCATTAGCGAATGTTCTCTAGTTATACACTGCGAGGCGGGCCCGACCGGGCCGCCCGCGCTAAGTAAGAGTACTTCCCATTTCTCATCATTATGAGATATTCAGCGGATAACACCAATTAAATTCATATTATAGTATTTATATAAAGAAACGACAAACTTACCGGGTTGTTACGAAATTTTAGCACAATGATGGATCTAATCGTTTGCACGCCGCTTCACTCCTAACTTTCACTCCTTTCCAGTCTCTAGTCCTTAGTCTTCCAGTACAGCGAAAGCTTCCGTACCTTGTCTTATTCTTGATGCAGGAAAGTAGAAACTATGTGATGACTATGTCAATTATTTCACTTTTCCAACTCTGATCAGCTACGTAATTGTTAATTTCGTTTACTTCTAAAATGTCCTTCGATAAAATCTCTATATAAAATTTAGATTTTCGTCCTAGTTTATCCAGATTCAATGGATGTGGTATAAATGTGAATCAGTAATGCTGTGTTCTTAGGATCCCTGCATTAAACGCTATACTGCACTCCACACGCACATTACATAATATATTTAATCGTATAGGTTGGTAAACAATTATGATTTAAGTGACTACGGACGATAAAGCAGCAGAAACATTCGAAATGCTCGAAGTGACGGTGGTAGCGAGGTTAACATTTGTCAATTTAGCTAAGCAATAAAACAAAGTGAATAATGTAGAGTACACAGTACTGCGTGTGTGTGGAGTGCAGTTGGGATGCAGCGTAGTGTCCGCCTTGTATCTTTAGAGTGCCGCGGATTGCTCCCTTAGCGGTTAGATTGAAGACGAACGATATTGAATACAACACTAATATACTGACAGAAGTGTAGCCTGTTAATTACCCAACGTGTGTGATCTAAGAGATCAGTGGTTTATAAAACAAGCCAGTCCAGTTACGAGCGTGGCATATATGGGATGTTGTATTCAGTAGCGCGCCGTTTGATGGCCCTAGAAATCATCTAAAAATCTACGTTATTGTTAATCAGTGTTATAAATCTTATCGTCTCGTTTAAGAGTTACAGTGTTGTATAGATTGGTACGTTTGATTTGTAAAAATTCTGAGATTATTCTGTTATTATTGTAAAGTTTCTTTGAATAAATAAAATTTTGAAATTTACATAATCGTTCATATTGCAGTTTTATTTATGGCGTTAATTATAGAAATGTGACAATAAACAGTTAGGTACTACTTATCTGGTAAGTCTAGGTGCATACTGCTGGGCGGGTCGCGGTAGTTGCGGGACCACATCTCGACGGAGCGGAAGTACCGCTCGAGGTGCTCGTCCTTGACGTCGACGTCGGCGGCGCTGAGCCGCGCGCTGCACGTGGTGCCGCTGAACGCGCCGTCCGAGTTGCAGTTGGAGCGCGACACGTTGCGCATCAGCTCGTAGTGCGAGAAGTTCATGGACATGAGGGAGGCGTTCTCCGTGCCGGGCCGGAACGTCGAGCTGGAGCACATGTCCATGAACATGTCGGACGCGCCCTGCGCCATGGGGTTCAGTCCTCGGCTCGACGCGAACTCCCCGTTCACCAGCTTGCTCTTCTTCAGTCTACCTAACGCTAAGTCTAAAGATCTCACGGCTTCGTTCACGTTAAAAGACTTCCGTTTCGCTGGTTCGCTCTTGAGTTTCATAGGCGGTGCGGTATTGCAAGATCTCGCTTTATTGATAAACTTCTTATCGTTAGGTTGTTCGCCATTATTTTCCATGGCTATTATCGTAATAATTTAGATATGGCATTGCATTTTACTGTGGTGATTTGTGTAAAACTTGTCAATTTGTACAATTAAATTGTTATCACATTTTTCACGCATTGAAGACTGGTTTTCTTGTCCACAATGTATGCCAAAAATGACAATTATCAAAGAGAAGATAATAGATAACACACTCAACATAAACTTTCAAGCGAAAGAGTACATAATACCTTTTTTAAATAATGTATTACTTACCCACTAGATGGCACTGACTATGTCGGTAGAAACGCCATCTACCCTAATAACTACACACTACGTTCGCGGTCCCCTATCCTGCGACCCCTCATTTTAAACTCGAATGTCAACACAGAACGCAACGCATATTTATAACTTCACTTACAATAGATGGCACTACGATACTTTTAGTACGAGAATAAAGAAAAATATGTCTCTAACATTGTTGTATATCAATGCATTTTCAATCGTAATATATTCTGAACCAAATTACGATTAGGGTAAAAACACAAAATCATTGTCATTTTTTTTACGTGCGGAAATTATTATAGTGAAGTAGGGATAAGGTATAGGGTAGATAGGGCATGTTTTTATTTTTTTCATATACTAAGGTACAAAATAATTAATAAAGAATAATGTATTGTGTACAGTTTACCTATTTTTAACAACCAATGTAGTAGCGATGGTAAGTGTAGCACTATCGTAGCACTCGTAGCAGATTCGTAGCACAGTTTGGTAATTCGTACAATTTACGTAGACGCTTGAATTTTCTATTTTATCTTGTACATATTGAATACAACTTAATTCAGTAAACTACGCAATTAATAAAATTGGAATTTAAATTGAAATAAATGGAATTCAAATAACTTCATTTGTAGACCTAAACATGTTACAAGAGATGTTACAAGATTTATGTTGACCAGCCAGCCATATATCACGATAACTCTTTTAGTTACTAGTTCACTACATTGAAATAAAGTACAAATTTATCTAATTTTAATCGTGTAATTTATCATTATCCTAAGTAAATGCCCTGTATAATCTTAGCAGGTAAGTACGCGTCACAGAGGGCGGCCGCGGTGGGCGCTAGCGCTTCTATCTCCGCCTTGGTGCCGCTAGATAGCATCACTGTCAACTCTTCTTTAATACAAGCCCCTGGAATTATACGCTTTGTTGGGAAAAATGGAATAACATGATTTCTGATCTATTTTAAGGGCGATTTTTATAAATTTTCGTAGATTTTGTAAATAATATTTAACGTAGTTAACCTACATTAAATGTAGATCGTGTAGCTACGGTATCTTTTTATTTTGAGGTGATATTTTTTAAATTACCGAATGAATTATTGGACAATTGAAATTGAATAATCGTACGCTAAATTAAGTTTTTGAGATTAGCGTGTTTAAGCAAATAATCTCTTCGGCTATACATAGTATACCAAAATTACGTCCTTAATCCTTAATACAAAATAAACACAAACAGATGTCCATCAAAATAATATCTCAAAAAAAAAGCACTTACCAGCTTGACTATTATTCAAATACGGTCTCTTGAGCAGATTCACAATTTTCCTCTTGTCCAGCTCAGTGAGTGGCAGCCTTGCTTCAGTAGGAGCCAGGGTCATGACGTCACTGTGACGAGCTCCTAACATCACCAGGGAACTGCACGCTAGCGATGATGAGAGGTGGGATTGACTCTGTAGATTAATAAAACAGGTTTTTGAATAATATAACTACTGTAGAGAATGAGTGAAATTCAGTGTTATTTAAGTTTATTTAATAGTAGATCTTTAATAAGGTAGGCGACTCATTTTTATTTTAATGTCCGTCTGATAAATTATTTCTTACGCATAGTTTTATGGTTGGTATCCTAAGACGTATAGTCGTATAGTCTTAGGATACGGACCGAAGAAATGAACCGTCATATCTAACGTAGGTAACATGCTTACAAAACGCGGCATTGATTGTGAAAAGTTAACTGCACGGTTGACGCGGTGGCTGGACAAGTGGCTGTCGAGCAACGTGTAGCTGGTGTAACAAAACCAGCATAAAGACTGATGAATAAATAAACCTACGTAATACTTACTAATGATCCATATTTATAAGTGA
Organism: Spodoptera frugiperda; assembly: GCF_023101765.2. Lineage (NCBI taxonomy): Eukaryota > Metazoa > Arthropoda > Insecta > Lepidoptera > Noctuidae > Spodoptera > Spodoptera frugiperda. The sequence continues at coordinate 5,306,478 of NC_064212.1, forward strand.
GGAATATTTCATATCCATGAGGATCTGCGTCGACCAGTGCAAGCGCACGGAGCCTCAACTCAGAACACAGGCGATTTAGCAACTGTCGCGTACAAACGTCAGGGTATCCTTTTCCCTGGAAACAATTCGTTTGGTATGAATCAACATCAGCATCATTCGCCTAATAGCAGTCCGCTGCTGGTTTACGAAATTCCTTTAAATTATTCAGTGAATGTTGCTACCACATCTTTGTCAAAAGTACAGTACCTTAATAGGTTCTCACGACACCCTCGGGAAAAGCGGGGGTGCTAGGAATTGTATTAGGCAGGATGGCACTATGGCAAACCCTCTTATGTAGAGAAGGCCCATATTCCCTCAGTGGATCGTCATGGGTTGTCGATGTTGATGTTTGTTAAACAACGTCACAAATCCAATCGGAATATACTTAAATTAGAGCAAACTTAGCCTACAAGTTAATTTATTTTTAGTATAAAATAACTCAATTCACCAATTTTTATCCACCAGTATCGAAAACGAAACGACAACGCGTTCGGCGCTCTGATTGGTTGGTTCATTGGAGCCGGCCAATCACAGCGCCGAACGCGGTCTCGTTTCAATCTCGTTAAACGTAAAGCAAACTCGTAAGGCGCCTGTAGTCGATACTACATAAAGTGAATCACATCATACATTTTGCCAACTGGGGACACCCACATTAAATTCACAGCAGTTGCACTACTAACTAGGGAAATCCACGTATCATTCTTAGTAGCACTCACAACCATTACACAAACAAGACCATAATCTTAAGTTAAAACATAATAAAAATACTACAGCTACGGCCATCAGCTGGCTTTATTATCAATCTAGTTTGACACTAGGGTATAATTGTAAGATTACCTGCAAATCATTGGGTCTGCCTAGGGCTAAACTATCTGGTTTGCTCGTTAAATAAATATACCATGACGGTTATATGCTGAATATATTAAGTCAGTGTCCAATAATTAAGGTGTAGATGATAAAGTATGTGTTTCATACATTGAATACTAATGTGTTTAATGATCGGGTTGTTCTTGTTTTTGAAATAGTAAAAGAGTGTCGCAATTTGTTTGTAAACTTGATTTGGAAAATAAATAGTGAAACTATCAACCGGTCCAGTTGATAATAATTACGGGAATTATATGTTTAGCTATAGACGTGTGGTGGCTGGTATGATGATGATTATATAACAATTACATTTGACTAAAATTCTAGTTCGACTAAAACTGTAGTCTCTGCCTACCTCCGTGGGAGACAGACGTGTGGTTATGTCCGTTTGTAACTATGAGAAACTCTAGCAAAATAATAAACAAACAAATGGTACTGGAGGTTACCGTTATAATAATAACTGGCCCCAATCGAAGTAAGGCTCCTTCATCCAGGAGTTTTTGGAAGATAGCGTCTTTTTCCACCACTAGAATATACTTCGCTGTAGACTGAAACTCTTTGATCCCCACGATATCTTGTGGTATTAGTACACCTATTGAGTTAAAAGTATGTTTATTGCTATTAAATAATGATGGACTTTAAATAGATTCCAAATTGACACTGAAAATGCTGACACTACAATCGTAGCAGATCCTGCTGAAGTTCCGTGCAAATTCTACTGAGATTTTATATTTTTTATTCTTATTGAATTCGTGCGAGAGCCAGTAGCAACTATATCACAACATAGTATAAAACAAAGTCGCTTTCTCTGTCCCTATTTCCTTTTGTATACTTAAATCTTTAAAACTACGCAACGGATTTTGATGCGTTTTTTTAATGGATGGAATTTTTCAAGAGGAAGGTTTACATGTGTAACACTTGCTTAATATATCACCATTGCACCCATTCGAAGGTAGGGCGGGTCTCTAGTAATTATAATATAAAAGTGCACATAATAAGGCCACAAATACTTAAAGCCAGTTACATTAATAAATTCCATATCAATAAATTAATAAATAAATTATGAAGTAGTAAAAAAAACAAACTTAATTTAAGATTCACTTACCACCAGGCGCCATACAATCAACAACACTACCATCTCTAAGATGCAGGGTAAGGGGTCCAGCTATCAGACCTTTAGCCGTGGCCACAATACCCAGGGTCCAGGGAGGAGTCTCCAGCAAGCAGCACACGTCCCTCACTGCTAAGTCCAAGTTACACTGGTTACGGAGCCTCATCACGTTTTGGTAGAACAGCTCGCTATAGACAAAATAAGAAATGATGGTGTCCTCTCTGTTTTTGACAAAGCCATTTTTAAAAAAATAAAAGAAAATATCTTTGATTTTAAAGTATGTTAATGTTACACGATGCATTAGGTACTTCTACTGCTAAGATTCCATTCTATTATACAAGAAAAAAAAATACATTATTGCTAGAAAATTACGCCATTACCCAACAAGAACATTACCTACAGATATTTAGAAAGCAGTGTTAATTCATAATTGCAGAATCATCACATACATCTACCTATCGTTACCTTTATTACAAGAAGACTAGCTACTTCCGCGCGGTTTCACTCGCTCTGCTCGGCTCCTATTGGTCATAGCGTGATGTTTTATAGCCTATAGCCTTCCTCGATATAATAATATGCACTATCCAACACAAAAAGAATTATTCAATTAGGACCAGTAGTTCCGGAGATTAGCGCTTTCAAACAAACAAACAATCAAACAAACTCTTCAGCTTTATAATATTAGTAAGTATAGAAGTATAGATTAACATGGAAAATCTATTAAAGAAATATAAATTCGAATAATTTGCTACTGTTAATAAAGCTAGACTTACCGTCTAGTGACAGTCAGATTCTTGGAAAGTAATTCATGAACCTTTGTTAACACAAACACAATAATATTGAACCTTGTTTTATCATTACCACTGGCATAACAAAGAGTAGTCTTCTTTGCATCGTTAAACGCTTTCAGTGTTACTCTGAAAATTGCACAAATTGAACTAATCTTTACTACCTAATAGACAATATCATCATGTTTCATAATTTATTTAGTGAAAATGCAAGAGAAAATATGCGTAGATATTTAATATGCATGAAGCAAATACAAAGAGGAAATGTCATAACTGGGTTTACATTTTAAGGGGGACGCGAAACGTCTCAAACCACGTCCCGCTCTATTTTCCAATATGCAGCCCCATACTACAATCACATTGCCAAATTGTTCACATTTTAATACGCCTCTTTCTAAGCGCTTATTAATATAACCTACCGTTTACTTGTAATATTATTGGGCAAGGCCCTTTTGTCACACAATTACTTGATCTGCTCTTGATACTTGCTGCATGCTAGGTAGTATTGGCATTGCAACATTTTTTTTACCCGACTGCGCCAGAAGGAGGGTTATGTTTTTCGAGAGTATGTATGTATGTAGGTATGTATGTATGTATGTATGTATAATTGTTTGGCACGCTCTACAGCCTAAACGGCTTGATGGATTTTGGCTTGAGAGGTGTCGTTAGATTCGTATTTACTGTGAGAGTGACACTGGATATATCACCAGTGTCTAGAAAACAGCAACAGCAACAAAACCAGTCTAGAAAACACTCACTGAGTCTTCATATTTAGAATGGTCCCGACTGCTTCAATTTTACGATGACTTTCTTGTTTTAAGGTTTTTTTATTTTCATATTATGAAGAAACGTAGTCGGGTTTATTAGTTTTTTAAATTACTTTAAGAAATCAAAATAAGCTCTAACAAAAACGCTTTAAATACTTAAAACGTTATTATCGGCAATGTGATAATTTTGTTACCGATACCGGTTTAACGGAATTACGGAAAACACGTGTGGATTTCCCTCCATACTTCTGGTTTTCCTAAGATATTTTACATATGAATTTACATACAGTATGCAGGTAAACGCTACACGGTGTGTAATAAACGTATGAGAGATTATAACTATAAATATAATATAGGTAAAGTTCTGCTCTCCCACCTGTCCAAATCATAAACACAATTGCTCCACAGCTTCTGATTTCGTATCACAAGTTTTGGTGTATCTCCACTTTCCGCTCGTTTGTTAATGTCGTCCAATATTTGTTCCACTTTTTTTATAAGCAACCTTCTTTCGTCATTTGTCTCCTTCAAATGGACATGTGGAGGTTTGAGAACACCTGGAGAGATGTATTAGCATGTAATTTATATTGAAGTAGAAGCTCAAATAAAACATTTGCATAGTTTTCACTGATTACCTTTCTCGACTTTTGAACCTTTTAAAAGCTCCTGAACTTCGCCAAAATCTAATTTTCGTTCAGGAAGCGACAATATTTCAACTGCACCCATTAATTTCTTTTGATTAGTACAGAGTTTATCAATAGCAGCGGCAAGCTTCGGATCTTGTTTGAATACAGACTCTGCATTCAACGGCAAATCCTTCGTGAATGCCAACAGCTCCGTATTCATTAAGTCCATCCTAAAAAATGACGTCCCAAACATGCATTGAGTACAAGAATAATTGACAAACAAACCCGATGGAGCTGTATTAATGTAAACCACCGGTAAAAGTGACGATGATCCCTACCTACCTAGTGGCGAGATGTTTATCAACCGCAAACAATAACAGCGTCACAAAACGGAGCTCGTAAAAGGGCCACGAGACAATAGGGCAGCTCCTCAAGTGTTTTTATAGCGAAGTCGAGCGAACAAGCGAACGGGACGAAATCATCGTCGGTGGCGCATCCGACTTGCACTCACTGAAAAAATGACACAATAGATTTAATCGAGAGATAGTTGAGGCAGGCGTCTCGAGGAGCAGATGACACGCCGTGACGACCTCACAAAGGGCGTGAAATGACGTCATAATAGCCTCGAATTATCGCCCCCTCTTGTCTCAGGGCAAATATTTAACAGCAGTCGCGTTTTTGTCCTCCTTCTTCGGCAGGAATCATAAATAACAGGGTTACGGCAGACAAATGATGCAGACCGTTACCGCAACGCTTTGTTACACGGTGACATATTGCAACGACCTGATGTTTATGTCTTATTATGGATTCCGAAGTGAGTTATGTTCGCTGATGGAGTTCTTGGTAAGTGGCAAGTTTGTGGGCCACTTCCAATAGTGCACCTGATGCGATCGGTATCTATTATGTTGATTGACAATTTATTTTTGATATTAATGTTTTTTACAAATCTATATGGGAATTCGTGGAAATATAAATATCGCGTATTCATCATAACTTATTTCACAAAGCACTCAAAGATTGCCTCAAACTTGTAACACAACGACAACCACTTAAGTTCGCCCTAGGGTCTTCCTAGCCATTTTAATTAGGTACTTGAGGTGTGAGAAAGTAACTACTAAAAACATTTCCCATTGGCTCCCCGAGGCGCGTCGATAGCATCAGCGGGTGACAGCCCGCACAAATACCATACAAATTGCTCGATAGCTCCTTCAAATTGATTGTTGCAATTATTCGGCGAACCCTTTCGCGACGCGGCGACTGCGCCTGCGACCACGGGGAGGTGAGAACGCACTTATCTATCATCTCGATCGCTAGACGAACGACCCAACTCTTTGACAACGGTGTGAAGTAACAAGCCACTAGATCCGCAGTTGGGAGCAATCGGGAGGTCGCCGGTTGTTCGCCATTCTTTTATTAGATCCTTTCGTTTGATAGACGCTGATAAAGCGCCGTTTCTCATTATGATTTACAGTTTACACGCGAGTGTTTAACGATATTTTTTATCATTAAAATCTTTGCAGCTTTAAGGGTTGACATATTAATATAATGGCAAATAAATTATTTTAAGGAATAGAGGTATATTGATCTCATGAAAAAGTGATCGATACATGGGTGACATTTTCCTGAATGACACTAACTAAACTTAGTACATTTCCCGATTTTATGTAACAGTACTCAAATTCAAGTGCAAAAATATCCAACAGTATGTCATTCGACTATTACAAACTTCCCACAAACGCGACCTCTCGTGCGGTCATCGGAGCGGCAGTAAAGGCAGCAGTTATAAAAATAGGTAACAGTGTTGTTGCATTGTATGGGCACGAGTGGCCGACGCTAGGAGCCACGGGGCGCCTGCCCACAATGGACCACCATCGCGGTATCTCCACGCACGATACGTTGCCGCCTAATTGACTGCTCAAACGCTATTTTAATACATTGTTATTGAATGCCGATTTGTATATTGGGATCTCATGATCGGAAGCTGTTTTATAATAGCTGGTGATCTTATCGGGATCGAAAGAAATTTATATGGTGTATGTGAACATTTTATTGTTATGGGTTTTTCTTTTTAACAATTTTGGCAATCAAGTTTTAATAGTGAAACTTTCTAATAATGTAATAGAAGATCGTTTGTTTTCGTAGACTTTTTAAAAGAATAGATCGGCTAACGAGCAGGTAAATCACCTGATGGTAAGACTAGAGAACCAGCAACGGCAGTTCCAGAAGGATTGAGGATTGATTGGAGAAGGATTGGACCTCCGCTAACCTCCCTGACGTGTCGAAACACAACGCAATTGAACGCAATACAATAACAAAATACGCGAATATCTTTAAAACAATTGGTTACTCCTAACATTAGTATTAGTACCCACATTCCCACACGCGATATGTTAGCAACGCAACAGTTTCTCATACTGAAGTGGCTACTTACGCTTTGTTCTCGAAACAATGTTCACAATAGCCACAATTGCTCACAAGTTATAGAAATACGTCTCCAGCATTATTCTGGGACTGAAGAGTTTATAAAACTAGGGGCTTATTTAATTCATTGTTAATTATTTGGTTTGTAAGCGATCGCCGTATACTTTCGATGCTCAATTGTACCGGTATTAAAAGAAACAATTAATTGAACTATAGGCTGGAAATTGCACACTCGGGAATTGTTATTTTGCTAAATACTGAGATGCAGTAACAGAGTATGTGACACATGGGGGTAGGTGACTAGAATGATGGCTGAATGTAACGTAACTGTACCCTTAGTACGAGTTTGCTTTACGTTAAACGAAAACGAAACAACAGCGCGTTCGGCGCTCTGATTGACCAGTGCGAATTAACCAACCAATTAGGGCGCCGAACGTGCTTTCGTTAAACGTAAAACCAACTAATAGTAACTTACTATTAATTTGTTTGTTTACGACAATGCAGATTTGATGTTATTAGAAACATTAATGGATACTAGTGGTCGCCTAGTGGTTGAAATTCAACCATATACGATTTAACTTACAATACCACTTAACATACGTTCAAGGATAATTTTTATTTAACTCAAACTCAAACAAACTCTTTTTATAAAACTCTATTCATATGAGACGTCAATATCATCGCAATGTTTATCGATTTTGACGTTTTGTCAAAAACGATCAGATACTATGCATGGTAGTGTGTGTAATGTTTTATTTATTAATTTAATGTACATTATAGGCATTATTTTTGAAAAATATTAGCGTCCTGCACTTCTCCTACACATAAACTATAAGTGTACCAAATTTTATGCTCCTACGTCCGCGCAATTTCCGTAAAAAGCGGTCCAAAGTTTTTGCATCACGTATTAATATATAGATATACCAAAGTAAATATAAAAAATATAGTTTAAGTAAGTACATATCGTACACACACAAGAAAAATATCCTCTTGTCCATCAAACCCGCAATTTTTAAAAACAATATTTTCAACTAGATTATATTTAAAATCATGCATAATAAACATTGGCCCATACATCCCCGTCGTCGGCTTGAAGTGGCGTCCCGTGGCGCGCCAATATTGTAGCTCCTGTTTCGTTCCCACCCCACTCCAGCAGTCCTCCCCGGACATTTACATACGACAAAGCGACTGTCACACATTAAACTGTATAATTACAATACATTAGATTTATAGGCGAAAAACAATAGCCCTCAAGTGCATTCAACCCTTTTTTTAAAACAAACGTTGTAGCGACGAAACGTTAAGCTCATTTAGAGGGTAATTAATATGAAAGTTCTCATAATCCCCGGCAATTAAAAACGCTTTTATAATTTAATCTATGAAAAAAAAACAATGGAGCGACCTTTATTTATCTGTTTGTTGTCTCTGGTTGATTTATATTGTGATGTTTTAATTTTTGATTTCCCAGCGATTTGCGATGTTTCAGAAATAAAATTAAATTGGATGCTACTAAAACTGCTTATAAGGACATAACATTAATTATGTAGGTTGTTAGGTACATGTGTATACATTGCAAAACATGACTATCTTCGATAACGAATGAATCGATGACACACGAGATTACATCTTTATTCAAATTGCACGTTCTGTTTCCCTACATAGGCACACACAATCCAAATAAAAAACACAAAAAAATTCATCTTTAAACAGACATTGTCACTTTTATAAGGAAAACTCGATATTTATTGCTTTTCAATTCTAATGCGATTGAGATTCTGCGTGTGCGGCATTAGAAGTCGCGAGCAGGTGTCACCGCAGCTGCGTTCCCAGGCTACAAACTAAATCTAGACTTTTCTACTACATCCTAGTTCAATACACTGCACACAGTATACTAATACTCATTACTTGTCTTTTTATAACAGGCTAAGCAACTAGTTCCAACCTGAACGTGATAACTTTTTGATTCAAAGCCTCATGATAAACACATGTCATGTCGTAAGTCCAACTTAATTAAATAATTAAATGCTACTTACTTACCAATTTATAGTCTTACTTGTAGATAACCAGCGTCTAATGATTTCACAACACGCACAATTAAGTAGTTAAATTACGATAACTATCTAGATTATTCTTTGCTAACAATCAATCACCACACTTCTGTCTGAAGTTAAAAAATAAAAGTAAGTCAACTTTTTTTTATTTCGCGCCAAAATTATATTATTTTAATATATATTTTTTATTTATCCGCCAATAAAATAAAATATCGAATGGTATTCTCGTCAATCGAGCGAATATTCTTAATTCAAAAAAATACACGCCGCATAAATAAAATCTATTTTTTATTTCAATAAAATAAAAAATACTTATCTAATAAATTAAATAATGTTCCATGAAATGTTTTGATAAACATTGCTTGTTTATTTTTGTTTATTAACATTTAACAAATTGCAATACCGGCAGTGACAAGTTCAACCACCCACAAAGCTTATGTATTTATCGACGTATTGCGATGTCCCCAACAAGATGATATCGGCACAGCTGTCGCTGCCACGTGCAACCGTGCATCCCAGGTATTGACATTAATGCTTTGAAAGCAATTTAAACTGAGGTTATGGTAATAAAAAGGGTTTTTGTTCGCAATCCAATTAATTAGACAGAATAATCATCGTGTTGTACGTAGGTATGTATGTGTACGTAAATATTTACGTATTTATAGTAGTTTTAGCGATCTCCGTAACTTCTTTTGCAGTCATATTTTGCTTCACACGTTTCTTTTAGTCGCACATTTACATGAGTAAATACTTATTTTTAAAATGGTTACAGAAATATCTTTTCCAAATTAGGTAGTTAAAGTGGTTTAAAGCTGTGCAAAATATTAAAATTGGAACACAAAGATATGACTAAAAAGCAGATTTTTAATAAAAAAACCGCACTTTAAATTAATTAAGCGTTTTAAAATTAATTATTTATTTATTTTTAATCTAAGAATATTCGCTCATTGATCGAGAATAACAGCAGATTATTTTATTTTATTCGTGATCTATGGTTGTTATTGAAAAAAAAAATGCGTCTATAGTCTATGGAATCGAACACAAATTCGAATGATTTGAACAGAATTCCTCTATTGAATTCCTCCGCAAATACATCTTTGCCTTTCCATAAGAACAACAATCACAATGTTTACGCTGTCTATAAGCCAATACGAGCACTTATAGGACCCAGTATTAACATCAATTGTGGACAATCGTCACTATCGAGTATCAAGTAGGGGAGGTTAAGCCGTTCATATTATCTGTTTGCTTAACATTCATGAGGTTCACCCTCCCTAACAAACCGACACATTTGTTTTACTAAACTACTACACCGGGTCCTCTGAATATTTTATTTAAACACTCCAGATGCGTTAACGCTTTCATTTCCATATTTTTATTACTAATACGAATTAGTTTTATTAATTACTTAATTACCGCGGATAATTTCATAATTTAATATCTACCTTATTATTTTATAATAATATTTCATTGATTTTATTTTATAGTAAAACAGTTTCTTAATTATTAAAATAATTAACGTTCAATATCGATGCCTACTACACAGATGATTGCAATTTTAATAAGTTATTCATATCGGTATTATTTGAAATATACACTTCTAATATTAAAATGAAATAACATAATGATATAAGATAAAAATTCTATATACACCATCATCCAACTTAAACAGACTTTGCGCAAAAAAAATATGACAAGGGTACGGACCAAGAGTCCGTGAAAAACTAATATAAATAGAATTAAAAAAAAGTATTTACACGAAGACACAGTCAAAGCTTTTAAAACGTAAAATAGAATTGTCTGTGAGTCTATCCGTAAACAGTAAAGCTACATACCTATTCCATTTTTCCATAGATTCCAATGCACATATTTCTACAATTTTTACGGCTCTAAAATAGTTCATAATAACCATTTTAAGAGCCCCACCCACGTCCGTGTCATCAACATGCATTTTTTTATTTGACCATCAATTGTGCATCCGTCGTCGAGTGTTGAGGGAGGGCAGCATTCCCTCACACCTCGCGTCAGCTGGCGATCCTCACCCTCCGTACATTCCTATTAACTTCAATTGAGCCCGACAAATTTACATCAACTAGGAGGCCACTAGAACAGCGTGTGTCAGGAAATCATGACTGGCTCATTTTGTAAGAGAGTTTTCTGATTATGGAGGCTAATTAAAGCTGTATGTACTTTGGATATCTCTTTTGTTAATTGTAAAAAGGTTACTTCATTACCCTTAGTACGAAAACGAAACGACACCGATTTCGGCTCTCTGATTGGTTGGTTCATTCGCGCCGGCCAATCAGAGCGCCGAACGCGCTGTCGTTTCGTTTTCGTTCAACGTAAAGCAAACTCATACTAAGGGCACAGAATTCAATACAAAAGAAAAGCGTTAAAATTTGCAATCTACAATAAAATCTCAGTTTGGCCAAAAAGTATTAGTCTATTCTACTAGTCCTTGTATTAGTCTATTGTATTGAATTCCACAGGCAGATTAAACAGGGAAAGTTCTAATAGGCTGAATACTTTACTTTCCTTACACAGGTACGCTCACCCTATGTTTATGCGACCGTTTCCTGGCTCCACAGTAGCCCGTGCGGTACCTACACCATATGGCCAGGGTACGCGACTCAAATCGCTATTATATTGCTTTTAATTGATAACAATTTAAATATATTTGGTGATTCACACTTACAAACCTCATTATTATTCATCGACCTATTATCTTCATGTTCGCGTTTTACCAAACGATGCTATCTTATACACGAATGTGTTTTTACCTTTATAATTTTATCATCACGCCACTAATTTAATGTCGCTGATGTCATTGTTTAATTGTTAGTAGTTTTTAATTGTGTTTCAAGCTATTAGAAGTGAGTTATAGTTTAAACTTTCTAATAAAAGAAATAAAATTGAGCGAAATAGTTTCTAAAACGACTGCCTCGTTGGTCGAGTGGTCGCAAGTGCGACTGCCGGACAAGTTCGATTCCCGAGTCAGGCAAAGTATTACTGGGCTTTTTTCGGATTTTCGAAAATTTCTCAGTAGTAGCACGGTGTCCAGAAATGTGCCTGGTATATAGGCTCACCACCCCACACTTACATGGGACTTACAACATAAATTGCGAAAAGTGGGTGTACATTGTACAGTGGCATTACATGCCATAATGTGCACCTATGCCTACCCCTTCGGGGATTAAAGGCGTGACGATATGTATGTATGTAGTTTCTAAAACTGACTAAAAACATTTTCATAACAGAACGATCGTTAAAAGGGAATTATGGACCTATAAAGTTGTTCCCATTTTGTGGAAATATTTTATTATTCAATAAAAATATGTTCGCAACAAAGGCACATTGAATCCCTGCGGTTTTCGGAGCCCGTAAATCAGGAGCAAAGACCCTTGGAGCTAGCTGGAGATGCTTCTTGAACTGTCAAGGCCTCGTTGTGGTCATCCGCATTTCTTCGACGAGTGCAAACAAAGCTTATTTGCTGGTCATGTTTTTCGTGCTGTTACAATATTTTAGGTTACCTAAACATATCTTATTTTTAGAAAACCGCAAGTCTCCAATTTAATCCAAATAATATCGGACCTTACACTTTATTTTTATTTTACTACTTCATTTCTAAGTATAAAATGTACCAAGAAGTGACGTGACCTGATATTTCAAATCAATATATCTTCAAAAGTCTTTGTTTGCGTAAGAAAATAAAAAATTCGTGCGTGTCTAATGATTTAAATTAATCTACAATACGGAGATTAAAATAGTAGTAGTCATCTACCTATTATCCGAATACGTCTATAATAATGATAACATCTTAATCAGACATCTTACTTGTAGTTTGTAGCAACCCGAGTTATGTTGTTAATGAAAATGATGATAAGAATACCTAAGCTTACGACTAATAAATATCCCCATAATATTAAGCACCCTATGTTTCACTAGGTATTGATCAAAATGAAACTTGACAAAAATAACAGTATATTTTAGTACCAGCAAAAATGATTATTTTCAATTAAAAACAACAATAATATAATAATCAGCTATTAAAAAAGAGAAGCAATAACAGCAGCATACAATTAGTAGAACTCGCGTGTCGATGGGATGGGCAGATAGCGATGCAATTCAGAGACCATATTGCTCCCGTCATTTACATAATTGTTCCAGCATGTACGTTTAGTGGGCGAGATAAATCGACGCTTGTATTATTTTTATATATGTTAATATTATATATGTAACTAGTGTTTTGTTTTGTTTATATATTATGTTACTAGCGTTTTGGGGAATTTAGCTATAGCATTAGTAATTATATCTAGTGGCAAGGCGTCGAATCCTGGGTCGGGCAAAGTGTTGCTGGGCTTTTTTTCGGATTTTCGAAAAAAATCTCAGTAGTAGCTGAGTCTGGAATTATGCCCAGGATATGGCAATAGACTCACCCCTATTACTTGGAACTTATAACACAATTGGTGAAAAGTGGTTTACAAATTGTACAGTGGCATTATGTGTCGTAATGTGCACATTGTTAGATAATATCTATAAGTAGGTCTTAATCTATATTAAGATTTATTTATCATTTACTTAAGCCTATGCTTAAGTAAATGATAAATTGCAAGGTTTTATTTTAATTAAAAACAAAAACCTACATCCTTATTAACTTTTGCAGGCCCCATAAACCATTACAAAATAGAGGGAAAATGCCTAAACACATTGACATGTCAATCAAACAACAGGTAATACCTACCTTTTACACGTAAACCAATGACTAATCGATAATGGGGAATTACATCACTATTTCACATAGCAGGTACAAACTTGAAACTACGTGTATTATGGAACGGCCCACTTCACGCGATCGATTTTCCGCCTACAACCGACCAATGAGAGAGCAGGCAGCGGCACATAGCGTAAGTACTCTACGAAAACAATTAAATAGATACATTGTTAATCAGTTAATTTATAAACATTAGTGGTTGTTAATTACCTATTTGTTTGGTGGTGTTACGAGAAGTTTCTATAGGCATAAAATCGCTATGTATTTTGATATAAAAAGTGTTATTATAGGTCTGACACTCTGATCCGGAGCTGTGAACTACCTAGCGGGTTTACCGGGGCTCCGGCTTAACCTCTTGTACATATATAAGACACAATAGAAAATACATTGTGTTTCCGCGTTTTGTTTACACGACGGGTTAAAGCAGGAGTAGGAACTGAGCGGTTTTTAGTCTGTAAGAGAATTCCTAAGAAGTAAGAGATTTCCTTCGTTTTTGATGATGAATGTGACAGACTTTTTTAAAGGGGTTAAAATTATCCAATGTCTTCTCCCGCCTTGAACGAGGCGTGAGAGGAGACTTTAACTAAAAACCTGCTACTCCTGCTTTTCGAGCCGGAGCCCCGGTAATCCCACTATTTAGTCCAGCTCTGTGGATCAGGCATCAGCCCTACCGGACCACAATACGATAGCTTAAAAACAATTGTCAAAAACAAAAATAGCCTTACAAAATAATAAATTAACGTTTTAAAAGACTTGAAGACAATGACAAAGAGTTTTGGTCGCAGCCGTAGTAATCCTTGTGCCACATTCAATGGGCTAATTGCACCACATGAGATAAACTCATTAACAAGGATAGACGCGAGATTCCGCTGCTACCAACACTGCCGCTTATCTGTGTGTGGTGAGGGTACGGTGATGAGCGTCAGCGATTTTGGGCAAGGGAGTGATAGTTGCCATTATTGTTGAGTATAAAACTCGATAATGATATGTGTTATAACTTTTATAATAACTAATTTATTAAGACCTACTAGTCTATTCACGGCTGCACGTCTGCGCACGCTGATGAAGAGTCTCTCTCAAGAGATATTATTATGAATGTATGTGAGTAAACCGTGATTTTTAGTTAAAAATATTACAACGTTATGGTATGCTATAAATCGTGTATGTGCAGATTTTTGTAAAAAAAAATAATGGAATGAGTACTGTAACCCATACACTAGTAATGTGAAGATATCTACTGAATAATTTAAGACCATTTTCTATAAAATGTCAATGCCACGATTCTTAAATCGCACATGCTTTTAGCCAACACAGCAATTTCAAAAGTATCAGAGACAACAAGCGCTTGTTTCTTTCCCTCAAAAAAAAGAACACACTAAACTAATTCAACAGCGATCCGCTCAGCCTATAACTGTGTCCCAATTCAGCACACGTAGTACAAAGGCCTTTGAGGCGCGCGGGGGGCGGGGGCGCGGGGGCGGGCGGGCTGCGAAGGGCGGGCAGCCCGCATGATCGCGCGATCGCACCCATTTGCGGCTCGTTACACGCCGATAGCACCAAACAAAACACACCCCAAGTAATTAGGAAAAGCCTTTTCCAGATACCGTAAGCACTGCTCGCTGCTCTCTGACTTGTGGCGAACTGCGAGTACTAGTGTGTTGTTGGCTTAAGAATATGTTGCTGTTGTGTTTTTGCCACAAATGTTATTGGGAATGTTAATTTTAATATTAAACACAAAAAAGTAACAGGTAAATGTTGCCGATTGTGTTTCAAATAACGATCTTTAAAACGAAACTACAAAATACAAATTTCAATTTTGATATTATAAATCGGATTGTTTCCACAATCAAAAATAAATTATTTTGACTTTTGAATACTATTAAATAGTCTACACTTTCAGTATACTTTCATTCATAGATTGGATGATCTATTTAATTTTTAATTTTTCTAGCTTATTTCGCACTTACTTATTGTTGCTGCTCTTACTTACTTATTTCGACATTTTTTGGTATAGCAATGCCTTCAAACTTCAAAGACCTTTACCCAGTAATGGTCCAATTACAGGCTGATGACGATGATGCTGGATAGTCTACACATGTTTAACTTACAGACAAGTCATGTAGAAACAGACCACAGCAACACACTACCAAATAACAATGCAAAAAAGTGAAATTTTATATCCCATAAAAATAGACAAAGGAATCATTTGAGAGCGTGCAAAGGTGCACAAAGTTTATGGTCCTTAACCACAAACTGACCATTATGTCTCTATGCGTTTGACGGGTAAAAGTTCGGTTCGAAGCGAGTAAGGACTTACGTTAAAATATTTAGCTAATGCCCAAAGCTATTTAGTTTTAACCACAGACGCTCTACTACATATTAGTTTCAAACAACAAAATTGGATTTTTAAGCGGCTTTTTAATGTTGCTAACCATTTACTTGCACCTATAACTAGCAAGCCGAAACAGCTTTTCATTCACTTGGTTTTTCATAAGTGTGTATTTAAAGTCTAGTATTTTTCTTTCTTTTCTTTTTAAAAACACATTACCCTACACTAGGATGTTTTCCTGTGACGTGTGCATTTTCAAACATACAAGTTCACACACATATGACATCACCCCGACTCAACACAACAATTTGTGGATCACACAAAGAGTTACTCCGTGCAGGAATCGAACCCACTACGCGATACGCGGCCGCCGGTTACTCAGCCACCACACTAAACGTGCGGTCAAAAAATCAGCTGTTGCAGAAAAGTTTCATTTAGTATTTGGTGTTACTTTACAAAACACTAAACTTTGTAAAAATCAAGACAAACCCTTTATTTTAAACTTGGCCCAATCAGCTGTCAATATAAAAACATACAGTACACATACCTAGACAAAATTTTACGTTTTTGTCTCTCTAATTTATAGTTTTCGGATCAAAGATCAGGCCGGGACAGTAAGGGATGCATCCTTGCATCCGTGCAGGGTGCACGATGGGTCGTGTGCCGCACGGCTGCGGCTGGGCCGACCACCTGGGCTGATACACACACCTTTGTGACAAAAACCTATATCATGTCATCAAGATAATCTGATTAAACTACACCCAGTTAGTTTAGGGTAATCTGATGTGTGTATCTGAGGTTGTGGAGTCATTAGTTTTGGTGCAGTTGCTGAAGTAATGTAGATGTTTTATTTTAACCTTCCATTTTATACAGTAATGTGATCTGATTTCCTAGTATTATGATGTTAGGGATTTTTTTTTCAGAAATATACTTACCATAGGATCTAGTAGATAAGTAACATACCTATTAAGGAAAATCTTTACGTACAACGTATCTTTGCAGATTTAAATGACCCCTCCCTTTGCACTTTTTCTGTTGAATAGCCTTTCTGAGCGCAGTCAGACAAAATTTGACAATCTCAATAAACACACACACATTGCTAGGTCGTTTCATCAAGATTATTTTTATATATGATAATTTTTATGTGTAAAGTGGTCTTTTTAGCTTATTTGCAAAAAAATAAATTCATATTTTCATGGTACAAGATACCATAAAAGGTTCCTACCAGGTTCCTCAACACCCACGCCATTTTCCTGAACCATTGCACTCCTCAATGATGAATGACTAAACAATTGGCGGGTTAATACTCTATAACAAGTATTGCATTAAGTTAGGGTGTCAGTAGAAAGTGTAACGGTATTGTACACCAAAGTCCTACGTCAATCAGTGGATGCGGGCCCACAATTAGGCGCACGCGCCGCCTGGGAACTCACTCTATGCGAATACAAATAAATTCTCATATAAAACTATTTAAATATATCGCATTACGTATCATTGTGTTTGTAACGGTTTTCAAAATGTTTATTAATCATTTTAAAAGGAATTTTCTTTCTGTGAGTTCGTTGGGATTAATGCAACGTGTCATTTTCTCTATAAAGTATAGGTATCATAAATGAAAATACTTAGGTAACTATTTCCTTACGGGGCCGACATTATTTAAACGAATACGAAAATCCCCTAAAAATAAAGGTACGTTATAAAATAAAATATTTAAGGATTTTCATTAATTCGACTTAGATACTACCAATTTCAATCACTGATCTTAAATCCAAAATCTTTTGATCGATCTTAATTTTTAACAGAAACTCTATAGAACTAATGTCACAAATCAATTTTAATCTAGAGATAAGGGATTAAATAACGTGTGTAGCAAAATGATGTTAAAGGAAAATATAAGAAATAAGGTACTTTGAGTTACTTTGTAGCGTAGTTCTCTCAACAATATAATCCAATAAAACATTGCTTCTTTTTATCTATTTTGTCTATTAAACAGATGTCTCATTCATTACTTAATTAAGATGTCGATTAATCGAATCATCATAAAAATGATATTAAAATTATCAAAGAGCTTGGTAAAGATCCGACATTAATGTTAATATGTAATGGTCTTTTATACATGCATACATTGCAAAAATCTAAGTGTAGGTAAAACCTCGTAGCAATAAAAAATACTTTTAAAGATGGTTATGTGAATAATTTCAATTCAAATTAGTAATTACCTACAGATACAGGAGTAGGAACGGGGTGGTTTTTAGTCAGTGAGAGTCTGCCACTCCCTCTCGCCTCGCCCATGGTGGAAGAAGTAATTAGATGATTTTCCGCCCTTAAAAAATAACCCACAGATACTCCCTGTTCATAGACTATAGCGTAGAAGTAGATTATTTTAAAATATTGGACACGTATTTTTTTTTTATTTCTTACGGAAATTTCTAGGTTCCTTTTATACGTAGAAATGGCGTATTTGCTCCCACTCCTAAACTTATATGACAAAAAAAAAATACGCGACTTTATTTTTCCATTACTTAACTGACGGACTTAATAGATTTTTATTTTTCATACCCCGTCATCATTCCTATTCTGTAACATAATGGTAAAATCTCACACTGTTCATAAGATACCTAGATTTTTAGTCTGTGCATATTGAGTCATTAAAAAAGGCAGCAGAGGGCAGCACTATTCCTATTTAAATAACAGGTTTCGTGTATGTTTCCTCACGATCTCCAGACCACCTTAGTTTTTGCTATTGCTTCGCACATCTGGCCCCAGATAATTAGTTTATTACGACTCTGTTCTCGTAAATTGCTAAATTAATACCACCGTACAAACGATTGCATTTATTTTACTCGCGCGCTGTTAACGCGAACCATTTAAAGATAATTTTCTGTAGCAGATTTGTAAGCAATTACTTGAACTTGCACTTAGCTTTCTTTATTTAAATAATTTATGGTTTTATCCTCATTCTTAGAAGTACTTTTCTTTAACGCTTTATTTGTAGTTCAACGTCATAAGCCTAGGTCAATCCACCTTCACTTTAAAGGACCATACTCTATGGTCCTTCTTTACATAAGGTGGGTTTTTCTTGCTTCTTGCTTCCCCTGGGCCTGTTGTTTTATGACAACAAAATAAATGTAATAAATCGGAAACTATATTAACATTATATAGTAACATTTTGTGTCTGCCTAAACACGAATAGAACAGATAATAAAGGTAATATTTACCATTATTCAAACACCAAGAGCGTTAATTTAAATCGACCCTACATTCAATGTCAACAAACATTTTCTGCACTAATTAAATAAAAGACAGCCAATAAAATACAAACACAGCAATTACAACACAATATACACGCATAAATTGTATTATCGAAGCATCTTTTACAGCGATATAAATAAAGGTTTGAGTATTAATTTATTCCTTTATCTGAGCGAAATCATTAATATGTAGTCCACAGTCCATAAAATGGTCATAGGTTCATAGCTCCCAGGACATCTGGACACCGCACACTTATACACAGAGTTATTGCGTAATAATCTAGGCAGGCAGATGTGCACGATGATTGCGACAGCTTAGATATATTTAGCTAACAGGTGCTGCTTCTATCACCACGTGGTGCTACAGGGCTGGCTGGCTTAGGAAGAGCATTGATTTTTGTAATTCGTGATACTGATTTTGGTAGACTGTGTTGAGAGAAATATAACTGTATTAAAGTCTACTAACTATTAACTATTAAATGTTGCAAAATAAAGTATGAAAAATATAAAAAAGCCTTAGCGGTCTAAATAAGTTGGATTAAAGAAACGCCCTATTATTTCCTTTATTTCATCAAGCTGAAATACACATGAAATACATCCACATCCACATAATCTCCACACCACACAGTACCCATAGTATGAGTTTGCTTTACGTTTAAAGTAATCAAAATGAGAGCACGTTCGGCGTTCTGATTGGTTGGTGTCTTCGCGCCGACCAATCAGTACAGTGTCAGCGTCTTTTTGTAGTATCGTCATTATATTTCCATCCTCTGTATCTTAGATCACTCCAGCATGAGGATGCCCAATACCCTTGCATAGAATAAAATAGAATAGAAACTATCGTAACTACCTAAAAAAACCTCAAATTCTAATCATCGTATGATAAATACACAATAAGAAAATCAATAGGCCAACTTAATTTAATCAGAACAACTAAAGATATATTACGAATAGCAAAATAAACTTAGGCAGCCCTGCACCCGGGAGAATACAGGATAAACCAGTTGTCGCGATTTTATAGAGTGGACATTACATAATGGCTACGTGATAATTACCCTATCCGTGTAAGGAGCAGAGAATAAAAAACTTGTTCCTCTCCGTGTTTATATTGCAACCCATTATAGTAACGAGAGCGTTTAGTTTTCAAACACGATTCATAACCATATTATAAATCATTGTATACACTCTCTGAATCGTTAATTTTATTATACATAACATAACAATCATTCAATTATTGTTTTATAGGTACTGTGTTCAAATTGAAATGTGAAATGGTATTATTCGCACCTCTTAATGCTCCATTAAGTGCGTAAAGGATGGAAAGGTTAACGATGTTTAGTAAATGTGAGAACTTTAAAATGAAACTAGACGAATTTGTCATAAACACCTCAACAGATTCAGTGATTATCATCTCTTTTAATTTAACTTACAGGTAAAAAAAGTATAATGGGAGAACAGTACAAGTCTATTTTCAAAAGTTCCATCTAATTTATAAAAGAAGTCTTCATTAAGTTTATCATTATCAGCAGGCTGTGTTGGTCATTATAATAATCTAGTTTCATTAAAGCTCTGGTCGAAGTGATAAATCGATACATCGGTACACGAGTCGTTAGCGAGCGACGCGACGCGACGTGTGCGCAGCCATGATTAGAAACAGATAATGTTGAATCACGCAGGTGCCTTTCCTCGTAGAAAAGTTTTTGCACAGATACATATAGGAGGCAGCTGCCGTTGTGAAAATTGCGAGCCCCTATGTCCACTACCAGTCATAATCCAGAAATTAATAGCCGATTGCTAATGACAAAATGGAAATGCAAGCAAACGTTTGGTCAAACGTTTCGCAATTACCTGCGAACGTTAGATTCGCACATCGGTTGCAAACGATACGGGCTTAGACACGTGCTGCCTGTCATGTGGACCGTCGGCTAATTTATATAAATAGAGAAAACGCACAATATATTAAATATAAACAAAAAGTAACGATTTCGCAACAGCCTTTAGTACCCACATGGGTGATTGAAGGGCGCATACATTAGCATTGTTTATGTGTAATGTAATAAGGCGTAATCAAAACGCAGGACTTGAATCAATTAAACTAGATAAGGTGAAAAACAATGTGTAAAGAGTCCTCATTGCATATTTGTTCGAGGTAAATCGCAGCAGCCATCAATACAATAAGTAGAAGAGGTTTGTGCAAAGCCTCGCAAAGCTTTTGTACGCGGCGCACATGCGCGCTCTCAATATGGATGGAATACCGCACAAAACGCTTTTCATTTCGTTTGAATCGCTCGCGCACTATGCGCATACGCAAGATGAGTCAGATCATGATCAGTGAGCTTGATTAAATCAGATATGCCACTTCATTGAAAGCTTTATGCCCTATTATCGGTTATAGTAATATTTGTAACTACTAACTTTCTAACTTACCATTGATGTAGAGAAATTGTAAGACTTATTAACTTACAATTTCTCAATATTTTTTCCTGATCTCTTTTTAGGTAGTTAACAAAATTTAAAACGTAGAAAATATAATTTTTTACCTGTTCCGAATGAATAAAATTCCGTTTAATATACAACAAAAATGAGGTAAAAAATTTTTGAACCATCGAATCCACATTTATTCATACAAAGTTCGCTTCAGAAGCTATGAAGTATTGGGATTTTAGGCATAAACCACACATTTTATCCAATATTCTTTGGCATCGCGTAATTAGTAGCGGGGTGAGTTGTCTGCCAGGAATTCTTTTGACGGGAGACAAACGGAGGAGGCTCCGCTTGGCATACAATGGCGTATCGTATGTCGGCCACCTGCACATAAGCGGTCTTTTCATACCACGGTGCGCGGGCGCAGAGCCGCTTGCAGCAGTGATGCTGTGCTTGCAGACTCCTATAGAATATCTATTGCATCATTAACTTGTGATAAATCAGCTTTTATTGATGTTAGTCTTACTATCGCACTCAGAGACATTTAATGATTACTTAAACTGTTCCTTAGTAAACATTTCCATGAAAAAAACTGAATACGGCAGTCACTCTTTTTAGTAATACTCGGGGACCATTTGTCGGGAAGATTTTTTTTTAATGTCCATATCGAACTAAGCTGTTACAATTTTATTACAGTCAAGTCAAGTCAAAGAGCTACTGCGTTTACTGAGTTACTAGAAAAAAAATGCTTGTAAAATACTCATGGGTTTCAAAGGATACCCTGAACGTTTTACTTTCAATAAACGCCATAAGGACGCTACAGTTTGTGCTAATTTGTTAATACTTTTAGCAAAAAAACGGTAATAAACATTGTCCTCAACAGTCACTCTCCAAAACTTACGATAATTATGAACAATTTACCACACGGTCTTAAACCAAGTTGTAAAACAGACCTTTTTTTTTTCAAACTGTTTTAGTAAAAAAAAAAACAAAGAAAGTATTCGGGACAACCACAGAAGTCCCGAAAACGTTTTATTGACGCTAAGCACCAGTCTACCAATGTAACCGTATCACCGTGAAACCTTTTAATAATTGTTACCGTTTCTTTACAAACAAGTCAATACAATAACAATTACTAAGTAGCTGCTGTTTGTCGCAGGCAGAATGGCGTAAACAATAATCGTAATTTTACAACGCGACCATTAAAGTTGTATTGACTCGTAAAATCAGAAGATCTCACACGAAGATAGCGTCGCCCCCAAACCTCCTGCCGCTCCTGAGAACGTCACTCGTTACAAACAGCAATTTTATATCGATATAAAGTTCATAGTTTCTCGATTATATCGGTGTATCGATTGTATCGAGCACCCGTTGCGGTTTGTGTGGGAAACCGATCGTTTTTGACGATTTACCTTAAGTATGTTAGCACGTGCTGGCTTTTTAGGTTCTACAGCTGCACTAAATTGATTATTAGTGGTTGCTTGATTACTTTGCTCGTTCCTAAGTAACCACATTAAAGTACATCTTGCGTACCTTAAGAAGTTAGACATGATCCAAAGCTTTTAAATTATCTTTTTGACTTACTCATGCCAATTCAAGTTCCTATTCAGTCATGAAAACTACGAAGGCTTTAGTTTTCCATATTCACCCAATTCTCTAAAGTCCAGTCCTTATTTTTCTTTCCACTGCCAAAAACTGTTTCATTTCCCACTAAAACTTGATCAAAACTGCGTCTGACATTATCACCAATCACATTAATAGGTAGATATATACAACCCTCGAAAACAACTCATTACTATCAGAGAGCTAACTTGGTAACGTACGGTGCAAACTGAAGCATATCAACCTATACATTTCTGTCAAACTTTTCTATAAAATTATCAACTTTATCATGTTGATATAAGGTCGAAAATCCAATGATAAATGTTATAGATTGGTATAGCTTGACCTGCTGGGTTTGTGCAAGCAACCCTAATCCCCTAATCGACGGATTGTGGGAAAGGGCAAAGACAATGGCGATGGTATCAGGGTTAATAGCAACCATCTACTATCAGCGGCGTGGGGTTGACCGGGTCTGTCGGGATTAGCCGACGGATACCCGTGAATGATTGTAGATTGAGATTATATCGGCAATTTGTCTCCGTTTGATGTGGCAGGTGGAATAAACTGGATGGCTGGGAATATTATGTTGTAGTTGCAGATTTTTGCTAATATAGGCATTGCCTGTCGGTCGAGTATTGAGTGTCGATTCATAATAATGTTAAGGCCATGATTGCGTAAAATAATGTTAAACAACTCCTATGTATCAAAGGCTTTGATTTCCATAATGTACAAACTTTACAACGTGTATAATAAAGTTAGTTTTCTTTTTGGGACAATCCCGCCACAAACTCCCTAAACCGCTGCAACTCCTGTAAGTCAGGATCTACAATAAATATGTACAATCATGAAAACACCGGAACACTGATTTCCGGTGCGTCACGGTGACATGTCTTGGACCCGTAACTAAATAAATAAGAAGATATTATAAGAGGAAAAAAGAAAACGACTGTTTCCACTTTCCGCAGTGAATTTAATGCATGAGACAGAACGACTTAAGTCTAAAGGCACAAAAGAGTAATAAATAATGTCTAATAAGTTATAGTTGGTTAATATAAACAAGCATTGCTATTTGGTTCAAATTCAAGAAGCATTTAATATCTAATTTCACTTTTACAGATTGCCGTCGGCCGTCGCTCTTTGCATCCGACGGCAAAGCTTCAACAGCCAACGTGTTTAAAAAGTGCGATTAGTTAATCAGTTTGAAACAGTTAGTTGTAACAAGGAAACCCACATGACAGTGAACTGAGGTGTAATGCCCTGATTACGACAGTAGCTGATGGTAGCAAGTAACAAGCTCACACCTGACCCGCGTGTAACGTCATCGGTGATAAATTACTAACTACAAACTAACTTAGACACTAAAACTATGTAATTAACTTATTACAATATAGATTACTTATTATAATACTTAGGTAAGTTAATAATATAACATCAGGAATACTATAATTGTATTATAACTTTCGTGAATCGTGAGACATACTAAATTACTATTATAGTAAATTATTTATTTGGTTATCGGCTTACTCACGAAACTGTTTGACTAGGAAAGTATACGAAATGAGGAAGTCAATAGCAGCGTGACAGTCCACGCGTCGGTGTTCTGGGTTGCAGAATGCTGCTCATGAATATGAGCCTTTAGCATGGTTTGAAACTAGTCGAGTTCCTCGTCAAACAGTTACGTCAGTAAGCCGATAACCATAATACATAATTAACATCACGCCAAAGAGTTACGCGAGTAAAGTGTCCACAATTATTAAAATCAGGCCTATTGTTTTCTGAAGCTCCAGGCAGATATATCTTTATTGAGCATACAAATGTTCGCGTGTTATGTTAATACACCAAACAAAAGTCAGATATTCGGATGAGAAATAAAACCATTTAAAACCTTTTGTCACGGTTATAAGTAAAATAATCAAAATTGTAATACACGTACCAACAATAAGACCTATTTAAGTGTACCAAAACGTAAAAAGTAATCAAATCACGGCCAGTACAAATGTGAACCGTAGCTTACTTAGGAAGAGGGGTTATTATTGCTTATCATAGAGATTGCACTTTATAGAGGGGAGTATTCATTGTGTTAATATCACAATATGGTGCTGTCAGTTAATTGGAATAGATTATGGGAATGAGGGAAGAAGTGCGCTATGGAGTGGTCCCGGGGGATGCTTGCGGATGGACTTTTTATATTATTTTTTTATCAAGTCATCGAGTGACAATGGAGAACGGACGGATTATCACAATATTTGGAGGCGGTCGTGTGGCTCTGCTGAAAATTGACACCGGTTGCGGTTGTTCAACAATAGATGGAGTAAAACGCTTAATCACGTTTAATAAACAGTTTAAGTAGATAATTATTGTGGTTAGACCTATTATTGACATACTGCCCTATCATGAATATCTTTAGAACCTAGAGAACTGTCAAATATTCTACCCTACCGTTAATAGCTTTGAAACCTAGAGAATTACCAAGTTTTAAACTATACAATCACCTCCTACCTACCACCTCTCCTTGTCTTTAAACAATAGGGTAGATGACTAATTTTTATTTTAATGTCCGTCTTGTAGATTATTTTAAAATATTAGACACGTATTTTTTATTTTCTTACGGAAACAAATACTTTCGAAGATATATCCATTTGAAATATCGCGTGACGTCACTTTAGAGTACGTTTTATACTCTATAGTGACGTAGTTAGCTCCCACTCCTAAACTTTGATTGATTTTATCTAAGCATTGTTATCTTATATGACAAAATAAAAAAATACGTGTCTAATATTTTTTCATTACCTAACTGACGGACTAATTACATTTTTAATTTTCATACCCCGTCATCATCCCTATTAGCCCATTCGTCACAGCAGATGTCCATCTCATGCACATAAGTGACCTTCCTCAAGCTTGTATTGAATTAGTCCCAATTATAAGTGAGTTACGTGCAACATGGACTAGCCGTCGGCGTCGCCATCTCGGTCGTGACCCAGTGAGAGGCCCGCATGTCTGCTGAGCCCCTAGACGGCGAGGCTCCGCTCTCAGATGACCACCAAGACTATAACGAACCGTCTCGAGTGTTCTATGAATCACCGTGGGACTGCCAGACGGAAACTGACGCATATTACTTGGATTGAGAAGGTAGTTGAAGTCTGCGTGTGATAGAAGCTTTTGATTTATCTCTTATATATAAAAATGAATTCATGTTCGTTACCCCCGAATACTGAAATGCTACTCAATTTTAAGTTGTACTTAAATATCGTGTTATCTCTGTCATTTTATAAAGAATTGGTAGCGACAGTATTTGAACATTAGTCTCGCCAAAACTCGAAAACGGTTAGACCGATTTGTCTAATTATGGTCTTGAATTATTTGTTGAAGTCTAGGGAAGGATTAAAAGGTGAGGAAATGATGTTGGAAGCGGCACGATGTTTGCCGGATCAACTAGTATTTGAATAAAAAATGTACGAGCATTCCCAAATTCCCAATTATGTTACTTTGTAAAAAAAACTATGTTACAAGTTTAGAAAATTGTAACACGACACGTTAATCTACAAAAATAGTAGTAAAAAGTAATCTGAGAACGTTATTTGCTTCGATAAACTGAAAAAAAAACCTCAACAATCCAACTAATAAAGGAATCACTGTGGCCGAATTATAGCGTGAACACATACATCGTTGTCGGCCGACATTTTTATTGATAAAAAGCAAATAAAATACGTAACAAAGCTAACAAAGCTTTGAAGATGCGCAATAAATGTACAATAATGCGCGTTCTTATGCGCGCTTCATTGGTATTGTATGATGTGCGTGTCGGGCGTGACAATGGACTCAGCGGCGCGTGCGCACCCGACGAGCACACCTTGTTGCGGCCGCGAGCAACCCCAAACGTGCAGAATGCGTATATGATGCCGAATATTTGTTTGTCTACCTGTGGTACTGTATTTTAGAAGTCAACTAGTTATTTAAGAGAGCCTCATCTAGTTGTTTAAGAGATTGACGTGTAAAAGTTACTTTGTAACCTATTTGCAAAAATAAATATCATTTATCATAACCAAATCCTATTTCTTCTAATAAAGTTTTTAATCTGGCTTTTTTTAAAAAACTATCATGGCCATGTTAAGAAACCTTTGCAAATAAATACAAATTGTCCACTTTATAACAAAAAAATAGTGCTCTACAGGACCTCAGCAATTCGGCACAATATGTGCAAATACTGGTGTCAATACCAGTACCATAACTATTTTTATTCCCAACTTTTGACCTCGTCTTTATCGCAAAATCCAATCGGGTTCACAATAAAACATAAGCTCCCATTGCATTGTAGTGGTGTCCGAAAAAAACAAGCTTATCGAACAAATAATAAGAGCTAACAGAAATATTTGAATGCAGATCTTGAACGGGCCATTGTGCGGTATTTCTTTTCATATTTGATTTGTTGCTACAAATAACGTATATGAAAAGCGTTTAAGGTACTTAATGTCCAGTAATTGGCGATCAATGAGGATCAGTGGGTACATTGTGCTAAAGTATCGAATGGTCCCGAGTCTATTGTCCAAGCGCGGGTAAAAAATCTCGTAAAAAAATTACTAAGCCAAATAGGCACCCGTCGAGGGTCAAATCTCAATGGCGAGCTGTCGATAGTGACAGATTAAAATGTGATATCTAATGAAATTTAACACTTTTTTTTTAAACGAGTTTAATTATCCTTTTGTAGTTTTTTCAATCTTTTAAAATGACGCCTGATCAAAACTTCAAAAGATCAGCAGATTTACAGCCAATTATCACATTTTCTCCATAGAAACTTTTTTAACAGCGTTTGGCTGAACCAACTTTGATGCGGTTTTCAGCATAGTAAGTATTTTTCAGACTTAAGAAAAGATTTTAGGTATATTACCCAACTTAAAAAATGGAGGTGTCCACTATAAATTTTTGAAGGGATACCCTTTTAAAAAAAGTTACTTAATCCCTCCTTATGTCAACAGTATAACAAAAAATTGGTTTAACAGTAAAAAATCGAATGAACGAATTAGTTAACATGCACAACAATATTTGTCATTAAATTAAAACAAGGTGTTCCTAACGGTCGCCGCCGAACATTTAGATTCCAACTTCAAACAGACAGTAGCCACAATCACCGGGCTCCCACGCACTCTGAATAAGAAATATGAGCTGAACGGATACTGCTATTATCAAAACATTATTACAACACTTGAAGCCACCCCACCACTGTAAAAATTAAACAACAATTGCCTTTAATATTCGCTCGTCGGTATCGAACCAGCGACCCTCGACTGGTTACATAAAAAATCTGTCAATCTGCCGTAGATCAATCATCCTTGCTGAATGGGGGGTGAACACACCGCCCGACCACAATCAAACATCGCAGATAATAAAACCTAGTCTATATTTACGTAAACGCATCGATTTGATGTCCAATATTATGCGCGGGCGCATCCGACACTGATTTCTTTTGTGTGTTCCCTTTGACTGTATTGTGGGAGCTTAACACTTGAATGACGTTTTGCAAATGTCGGACAAAAGTCAAGTAGGCGTTTTGATGTTCTCTGCGACACTTTTAAACATGAATTGGGAACACTACCTTATTTTATATTCTTTTTAAATATATTTCTTTAATGCTTTCAATTGTTGCATGACAATGTGAAATGGACCTTCGCTGAACAAGAGACAGCACTCTAGTGATGACCATGTCCGCGGCGATGTGCGCGAGCGCACCCACGTGCATCCACGCACCGGTGCGCAGGCGCATACGTGCCCACGCGCATCGCACGCGCCAGGTACACGTAACGCGCGACGCGTGCAAGATAACGCGATGCGGTAAAGGTAGGGTAAGAACTGGTGTGATAACAATAACATCTTTTAAGCTTGTTTGACTTATTGTATTAAGACTTTAAAGTAAAATATTGTGAACCACAAATAATATGAGAAACAAAATGCAGTTTTAATATTGGATACAAATGTTTCATCAATACATATTTGGAAAACAGTTACATATTTCCAAAATCAATTAACGTGAAGAGTTTTTTTTTTTAATTTTCGTAGCAATCGACTACTGCTTACGATATTTTACAAGAGAACAACGGACATTGATTACTTACTTTATTACTAGCTTTCAGCTTTCTATACCTGCCGTAAAATATTTCAAAAATCATACAAAAAAAAAACTGCGTATTGTTATTCTAGTAACCCTTTCATATAAGTCATCAAATTTTCCAAAATACAATCTAATGAGCACACACAGCATTAGTATTTTGTACCAGTAATCGTTATGTCAGCCGTGCACTTTATCACCGGCGCAAATTGCATCAATACTACCCCTAACGTATGCCATCTTATTAATGATCTGACAATAGAAATCAATATTTTTGGCAAAGGTTTAGAACCTGACGAACACTCAAAGTATAGTCAACCAAATCTTTTGGTATGCAGTTAGGAAATAAAAATTAATTCAGTATAAAGACAATGACTATTATATTGATTGGCTACTGAACCGACCAGTAGTGTTTTGATGGTATTAGTCTGTAAACGAGCAGACGGATCACATGATGGTAAGCAATCGCCGCTGCCCATGGACACCCGAAACACCAGAGGCGTTACAAGTGCGTTGCCGGCCTTTTGGGGGTTAGGAATTAAAGGGTTGTTGCGGAATCGGGGATTGAGAAGATTGGGAAGGGGTAATTGGGCCTCCGGTAACCTTACTCACTTAACGAAACACAACGCAAGCGTTGTTTCACGTCGGTAAGAGTTATTTATAAAAAAAACATTTTACCCCTTACCGGCTTTGTCTATACTAATTCCACCTTAATTTTCTTACCTGCATACTAAATGACTTAGCTGACTGTACTTACATTATAACAATACAAACTAAAATAATACCGCGTAAAATCAATTTAAAGAAGATTTATCTAAACACGCTTGTCTTTCGAATTAAAGGTTTCTATAACACGTTGTCACACAAGCCGAATAATAAGTAACGTTCGTTAAAATCACATTAAAGTCCACTATTATGTATATTGTAAACAAATATTCGGTTAAATACATCAATCGTGGTCAACAATGGGTAGGACGCGTGCCCACTGTCCAACAGGCTATTGACACTACCAGCTAAACGTCCATCGATGGGATCACAATAGCTTTAGCATGTTTCCACATCCCACTGACCACAGGGGATCCTGATTGATCATTGAACATGAAGAATATACCTTTAATTTTTCTAAATCCGGAAATATAATATTTTCTATGGCAACTTCCCCATTTTTAAAACACACTTTTTACCGTATCGAATAATAAAAGATACTCGATGAAATATGATTGTTATGTCTATCGATAAATATACGAAGGTAATTTGCAGATGCGTTGTAAACGATACGTGTGCAATAACCGTACATCTCGGATGTACAAATATTGTTCTAATAACAATAAACATAAAGTATTCGTGGTGGCGCGCGCGCAACCCTTTCCCACCGCTCTAATTTTACTAATGCGCTCCACAAACAGAGGGGCAGTAAGTATTAAGTTAAATAAATGCATTAAAACGTTGTTTAACCGGCGAATTTACAAATTACTTTTGGATTGAATTTCTTTTTCTTTTAATTGAAGTTTAACTGTCATTCTTGTCATCTAATTTCCCTTGTGATCTTTGTCTTGTATTGTTATATGAGAGAGCGTTAAATTGCCAAGAATTTAGGTTTAGTTTAAAACTGGCTATAAATTGAGATTTAGTTATTAAATCACTGTGTAGTAATGACTTAAGTATTGCTAATTTAGAACCTAAAACCAGAAAATCATAAATTATGTGTGTGTCTTTCATAAACAAATTCAAATAAAAATTATCCAAAAAAATACATCTCCTAAGACAGATTTGACATATACGTAAATCAAAACGGCACGCGCTGCTGAGAAAGTACTCAAAGTTTTTAAAGACCATAACATATAATCTGACAATGAAACGGAATCCGTTCACATGGTAGCCGCTGTCACAATCGTCGCTAATTGCGCATAATGAGTGGAGCAACAGACGCAATATGTTTTTTGCCATTATTTATGTGTACGAGCCCCAACTCCAGCCACCCTTCCCAATTCGCGGGTTGAAATAAAATTTAATGGTCCGCCAGCCACATTTAACCTTAAATATTTCAATGCTATGTGAAATATCGGATTTCCGGAGTTTAAAAGAATATCAGATTATCATTCGAAATGTGTATGGGTTTTGTTATCTTTATAATTTTAAAAATTTGTTGTAGAATTTTGTAGACAGACAATGCGATAGTCAATTGTAATTTGGCTGTAGTAATAGAGAATTGCATAGTAACGGATTTTTATTCGATTTTTCTTGACACTATCACTCAAATGTATCCTTGTGTCTCCGTCTCCTGATCGAAGGTAATCTCCGCCGCCAATAGACAGACCGAAACACCAGAGGCGTTACAAATGTGTTACCGGTTCTTCGGGGCTTAGGAATTTAAGAGTGTTGGGGAATCGGGGATTAAGAAGATTGGGGAGGGGGTAATTTGGCTATTAAAGTAGGTATCAAAGTATCTAGATATCTACTCATATTCTCAGCCACATACGTAATGCATGTGTGTCCTACGAGATCTATAGGCCCGATCATCCAAAATATGAATCATTGGCACCAAAACCGTTACTATCACCAGTTCCCACGGTGAACCACAAATGAACATCAATTAATTAATCCCACCAATCAAGGTTCCCACGTTATGATATCTAGAAATCACGCAACATCTTTATTCGTTTATTAGATTGCACCCCATAGCTTCCCCATCGAATGGCCATTGTTTTTGGGGTTAGCGTGAAATGGGTTGGCCGGTGAGACCATAATTACTTCCATAATATTGCCAGTCGTCAAAAATTATATTTTAGAGGGGAACTTTGGCTACACTGTAATTTATTTATTAACTTACTTAGATAGTGATGGATAAAATTAAAGTAGGGCTTATTTAAGGTAATTTTTATTCATGAACTTTAGTAGAAACGTGTCTTCTTTCAATGTATAAAAAGTATTGAAGTGAGTACTAAAATAAATATCAATTTTATGCTATAATCAGACAATGGTGACAATGTGTATAACGCAGTGCAATTTGTATAATACCGCAGTATATCAATCTGTTCTATTCATACGTTGGTATAATTATGCGGAAATGTCGCGCCGAGCCCATGTTTATGCAAAATAAAACGATTTTGAAAATTCAAATGAATCAACAAATTGGTCGGGGTGCATGAAAAAAGGATTCGCATTTTGACTATTGTGAATTTTGCAAACATTCGTTGATATTTTTAATTTTTATATCAGATGATGTCTCTAGTTGATTTAGCTATAATTTGTTTAACAAATAATCTCACAGTAGGTAAGTACGCACGACAAGATACCTCTCAGAAAGC
The DNA here is from genome assembly GCF_023101765.2 of Spodoptera frugiperda. Taxonomy (NCBI): domain Eukaryota; kingdom Metazoa; phylum Arthropoda; class Insecta; order Lepidoptera; family Noctuidae; genus Spodoptera; species Spodoptera frugiperda. The sequence continues at coordinate 5,338,930 of NC_064212.1, forward strand.
AGGATTTTTCCGACCACAAGACATTTTTAAATTAACTGACCAGAAATACATGACATTTTTTAGCCCAATACTGTCCAAATATTTGGCCTAACATTTTAATTTAAAACAGTGCATTTTACTAACAATATAATGTAATATAAAAATAAAGCAGCAGTTGTCATCAGTCGCGTGCTGCATGTTAAAATGTAGCAGCTATCGCGAGTGGGGCGTCGCCATGACTGCTGAGCGGCGCGCGCGCACCCGCATCCTACAGATAACGGGCGACAATAAATTAACTAACACACACCTACAGCCTTTCACAACAACTATGAGTTTTCACCTTGTGTCTTTATCATCATATAAATGTTCATAAAATCATAAATTTATTGCTCACTGCTAAAATCAGGGACTTTTTATACCAGTTTAAAAGCTTTGCACGTCATTATTAGCTGAAAGATATCAATTGCTGAACAAAGGTCCCAATTACCCCCCTTTGCAATCTTCCCAATCCCCGATTTCCCAACAATCTTTAAATTCCTAACCCCCAAAAGGCCGGCAACGCATTGTAACGCCTCTGGTGTTTCAGGTGACCATTAGTGGCGGCGATTACTTACCATCAGGTGATCTGTTTACCAGATTATGCCCTAAAAAAGGTAGGAAGTTTTCATTAGGCAATGGACGTCAACTATCAATCAACCAACTATGTAAGCTTAAACTTTAGAAGATGCAATCCCATGTCCTACGATCACTGGTTACACTGGATTCAGCTACAATAACAGGAGCCACATTTTAATCAAATTGCAATATCTACAAATCTAAAAGTTCTAATAAAAAAGAACGTAAAAATCAATAAACTAATCATCAAAGGCATAAAAGTGCTTTAAATTGTCATATAAAAAGGTCAACATATGTAAAACATCTACTGTTATGCAACATTCGTCTTCTCGTCCTCTGTAATATTGAACGAACAGAAATGATTGATACAAAAGTCAAAAGTTAAAGTGTACACATAATAAATCATACAAAACCCACAAGAATGATACTCAACACAACCATGATAATCCAATCGACATTAAATTGAACAGTTCATGCACAAGACAATCACGCGAACGCACCCGGCCAAGCTGATACTGAGCTAAAGTCAGAAATATTGCGCATTTTCACCAAACGCATTAGTTACACCGCGCACAATCGGGAGAGGTCAATCACAATGCATTTGTGACGAGACAGTTGCCGCGGGGGCGTGCTATTTGTACAAAACTTCCAAATACGTATTTGATTAACTCTCTTTCATGTATACCTCTCTTGGAACGCGATTGTCTGCGGATTTTGTTTAATTTGAGCCTTTGTTTGAGCTCCGTTTGTGTGGAAAGCTCATGGGATGGGGATGTGGGGACAATGCAGATATGAGATCGGTTATCAATGGCCGCAAAGGGTTATCTGTGACGTCATGAACAGATCGCTACGTGTAGTTGATTTGGTACGGTTTATCTGTATTATGTTGATAGACGGATCCTATCTCGTTTGTGGAGGAATTTGGTAGCTAATATTGTAGTGCTGATGGAAGCTACGAATGTTATGCAATTTTTGGAGGTGTATTTTTTTCATATTAACTATAATTTAGACAGGACTTTTTACTGAAAAGTAATAAGTAAAGATTGCACGGATTTGGTGCACATACCGTATATGTTGCTTTGGTTTTATTTTTCCTTTTACATCCATACAAACAATTGCACTTCAAACAGAAAGCCTGAAACACAAAACGTTTTGTATGCACTCGTGCACATAAAACAATAGAGTTCTGTGCCACGAGTGAAACTTTAAATCGAATGAAAACGCGTGTGAAAATGTATCGCCGAGCCACATGTCGCCATGTCGCTTTGATCACTGTTGACACTGCGCTGTTACTGCTAATTCCGTGTTTGTTCACAACTCCCCGACTCCCGATACGAACCTCCACTGACAAATACAGCAACTCGTTTACTGTGAATAAAAGAACTTTTATTTTAAAAAAGACTAGGAGTTATCTGGTAAATAAATATTTATCAGATAAAAGAGTGGTCATAGATATTATGTGTAAAAGAACTTCTAGCAGTTGCTAAAAGGTCAATTCCTAGCCTGCCCCGAGCTGCGGACTAACTAGCGAGTTAGCCGGAGGCTACAAGGGTAGGAGTAGAAACGAGGTTAATTTTAGTCAATAAGAGTCCGATACTCCTTCTCAACTCGCCCAAGGCGAGAAAAGCCATTGGATGACATTCCCCTTACAAAAAAGCCAAACGAAACTCATAACACAACTAGGCAAAAATGAATGTTACATTGTCCATATGCACCCATACTTCAGGGATTTAAAGGAATTAGATACTTTAGTAGTAGCAATAAGAATAATCTTCAAACTACAATGCTACATGGCTATACAGAGTATGTATCTAGGAAGGAGCCGTCAGAAACTTGAGAAAGATAAGCATCCCCCACTAAGTTAAATCGCTAAATAGTCCGGCACAAGTTGGCTGGCCACAAGTCAAGAGCCGGGACACGAACTAACTAGTAGGCAGGTCTAGGTATAGCTACCTAAGTTGTTTATAGGGATCGGATGGTGACGGGGTATGAAAATTAAAATTAAAAATCGTTTAGTCCGTCAGTTAGGTAATGAAAGTATATCTGACACGTATAATTTTTAATTTTGTCATATAAGATAACAATACTTAGATAAAAAGAATCAAAGTTTAGGAGTGGGAGCAAATACGTAATTTCTACGTATAAAATGTATCTAGAAATGACGTCACGCGATATTTCAAATCGATATATCTTCAAAAGTATTTGTTCTGCAAGAAAATACGTGTCTAATGTTTTAAAATGATGTACAAGACGGACATTAAAATTAGTCATCTACCCTATTAATCGTGGTTATATTACATACGATGGCGTATAGACAGTTTGTTTACATTAATAAGTTAAAAAATGTGTTTGAAGAACTTTTTTAATAAAAAAAAATGTATAATTTGAATTATTTTTGATCTTTATCTTCTAGTATATTTTAGGTATGACCTCATTAGGATATTCATTAATACTTTTGCAATTAAACTTATAAATATTTCTCTATATTTACATTTATACCTATTCTGTTTTAAGTAGGTAAGTGATATCTTATAAAAACTTTGGATGGATTTACGAGATTTGCAAAAACACCATTGGGGTTTTATACATCAATTACTAATACTATGGTACTTAAGGGTTGTTGTTTAATAAACAATTAATTGTTGCACCTTGCGTGTGTATAAGGTGTCAAAAACAGCTAACATAAAAATATCGTGTCACCAGTAGAATTTTTAATGGTTCCCTGGAGCCATATCGTAAATAAAATATTATTAAGTAGGTATCAATCAAGATGTATCTCATTGCTAGACCTGCTGGCCGCCCATGGACATCCCATCACCAGAGGCATTACAAGTGCGCTGCCGGCCTTTAGGGGTTAAGAATTCGAGGATTGTTGTTGATTCAAAGATTAGGGAGATTTTTAACCTCACTCACGTGATGAAACACAACGCAAGCGATCGTGTTTCACGACGGTTTTCTGTGAATTGGAGATCACATTTAGGAGAAGGAAACGTTAAATACAGCCATGTTGCGGTCAAATGTGTCATCCCAAAGTCGGGTTCACGACACCTACTAGAAGAATAAGGGTGGTGTCTGACAATAAACTTGTCTACATTATAGTCACATAGAAAACTTATTCACACGTGTTCAGTATATAAATAAGCAACTATCTTGCAGTTAAGGCCGGAACTGTGCCTAATTTTGCAAATTGGCCACTTCCTTAGAGGCGGGCGGGGGAGCCAAATTGTACGAGATTCGAGTCCTGGGCGTCAATTTGCAACTCAGGCGATAAGTGAAGGGGAATGACTCTTGCACCAATCATAAAACTATACCTAAGTAAATTCAATTTGAAGCCGGAAAATACTGCAGTTCAAGAAACTTATACTTTAAACTTTTCTCTTATTGATTTCCAAAATTCCAAAATGATCCTTTAAAAAAGTATTAGGTAATTTGTTTAGGTAATGATGGCTGATTCAGTGATTATAATCAAAATCATAAATATTGTCCTTCGGTAAATTTTAACACGGCAGAAACTAGGTGACATTAACTTTAATGTAGACAAAACAATATTATGCTAACAATAAAAAGGTAGAAATTATAACAAAGAATACCTACAAACAGTTTTACAAGCATTTTATGGTTAAAAAACAATTTCTTCAACCTTTTTCTACAAACAGCTGCTTCGGCAGCTATAATGTTTGAAGCACACTCATTGTCAATTCTTATCAGTAACTAATTGGTAATAAACTGTTTTGCCGTACTATAAATAAAACAATGACTCAATTTGTGAAACGGTCCAAACAAAAGACGGATTAAGTATAGAGTGACAGCCTCACATTTGAAAACCAACGTGAAACAACGTATATACTTTGTGTTTCATCGAAATGAGTGAAGTTACCGGAGGCCCAATAACCATTCTCCCCAATCTTCCCAATCTCTGATTTCCCAACAATCCTCCAAATTCTAAGCCCCACAAAGCCGGCAATGCACTTGTAACGTTTCTGGTGTTTCTGATGTCCAGCAGAGCGGCGCCGATTACTTACCATTATGTGATCCGTCTGCTCGTTTACCGGCTTATGTTATAAAAAAGCGGTGTGGTGAAAGGGGGGAGTAAAAATGTATAGGTACCAATGTCATCACATCACCCCTATTCTTCTCATGAATGTCACCAGAGGTAACTAACTATCCATCTTAATTAATAACTGATCTTAATAAAACATTTGGATACATCCATATTTTTGACAGAAACTTTATAAATCGAAGTTTCTCTAAAGATGAAATGGAAACTGGTTATTGATTTCAATCATAAAAAGACTGGATTGCAAATCCCTGATAAACATAAAGTTTTTAACGCCAGCCAAACAATTGTCTTATGTAGAGTAGGCTCATACATGGTACAACAGTAGACTATCACCGACTGTCGCTGTTGGTTATTCTATAATTTCTTTGTATTGTGATTCTATATCTACAATGCAGTGAGTGTATACGCAGTCGGCAATAACTAATGTAGGGAAAGGAAGGATTATTGGCCGTGGTGTTTGTTTCTATTCATTTGCAGAGTTAGAAAATAGTTTTATGGCATGTCAACATAATTATCTTGCCTTTAACCAATCCTTTATTAGTTATGAGACATTTTGTGCGAATATACACAATAGTGCAATAAAAATATTGACCGCCAAAGACGGGATTAAGATAACGAATTCGCCATTTTTAGGAATTTGGACCAAAGTAAAACCTTAACTTTTACTTTTATGAAGCCGCTTTTCCAAAAGACTAGCGTGTTATTTTATTTTGGTTTTAAAAAGAACTAATTCTTTTTATAAACGTTGCCCCCATAGCCTTAGGATTTTCTCCTGTGTCGTAGGTGCGTTTACAAACATACAATTTTAGTTAGATTAGGTAAAACTAATGAGATTCTTTCTGAAATGTAGGTATTGTTTACCTACCGACTAAGTACCTAAATTATCTAATATGATTATTTTCTCCCAATAGGTATTCAACCTGAAATTAAGTTCATTTGATTCATGAAGTGACTGATATCATATCCGATAATATTCAAAAAGTTCTTCAATAATTGCGCGTGTTATGTTCTTGATCGTTACGACAAGTCACGCCTGTGATTTTAAACCAGATGTGCTGTTTGGCTTCTACTAATCATATTCACACATAGCTTAGCAGTGGTGGAAATGGACTACATAGTTAAGCTATGATTTTTATATGGAAAGATGTTTACTATGGACTGGATAGTAAACATCTTTCCATATAAAAATGTTTTGGATGTGTACTATGAATGTCTTCCTTATTATCGATAGGTACATCCCATAGGTAGGGGAGGTAGGGGAGGGATGGGCAGTCGGGAGACATGGGCACCCCTTTTTATTCTGATCCTGTCATAGGTTTTTCATTTTTCTTAATTTGGTAGTTTACTTTACCGTCTGGCAAAACTGTTCATCTATAGACTATCTGTTATTTCCGTCAGTTGTCAAACACAAACACATTTGAAGATTATGCACTCGTAAAAGTAACTATTTTGTTGTGGATTCGGATCGTAATACAAAGAAAAGTAACGAAAGGAATGTGTATTTTTTATTATATTTCTATTGTATATTTACTAACTAATAAATTAAACTAAAATTCACGTTTCAATACCTAAACAAAAAAAAAATGCCCATAATTGTGTTGAAAATGTGTACAGAGGGAGCAATGGGCATTCGGATGTGAGGGAGGTTTGGGCATGTCCAATGCTCTCTTCTTTATATTGCGTACAGGAGGTCTTTTGAAAATTATAATTATCTGCCTTAATTAAACTATTTGAACTATTTTTAATTACAGGAAGATTCAAAAAGAAAGGTTAACGACGAGAAATTCCCAAAGATTTGATATTACGAGCCATAGAAGAGGTAGGTATCAAAAGGATCAAAAATAAAAACAACAGCTGATAAATATAAATATAAGCCTTTATGGGTTATAACTAATTTAAGATAAGTCGTGATATATTTAAGATGTTTTTTTTTGTTGTTATTACGTTTATTTTTGGAGTCTATTATAGATGTTAAGTGTTTTACAGGCCATGCCCAAGCCTCCCACCGGGTGTGCCCATATCTCCCTACCATAGGGAGCCTTGGGCACTTTTGACTTAATTTTTTAATTACCTCCTAATTAGGAGACTGATTATTATTATAAGAAAGTTCTTTATAAGATATCTAGCCAAAAGTATGGAGCAATAGGAAGTGGCAATAAATGTAGGTTATCTACAAAATCTGACTTTTATGCATTAAATTGTGAAAAAGTGCCCATCCCTCCCCTACCTCCCTTACTTGAGCTGCACATCTTCCTCACACAGCTACATAGCTTAGTATCAATGGAAACAGTCACAAAGTTTCACAGTTCAGCTATCATATCTTCGCAGTGTAGCTACTAGCTACATATGCTCTTGAAGATGTTGTGTTAGGTAATAGTCCAATTATACCTACCCATGATACCTACCTATTTGTTTAACCCTAGAACTGGTCCCAAAAGACCTCATACATAACATTCGACTTAAAACAAGGAGCCAGGAACTACATCAATATTTTTTTAGCAACAGAAAGTTTCCCAAGCTACCAGCGCGTGCGCACGTCGTAACGGCGCCCGCATGGAGCACCCCGCGCCATTTTATTGTAGCTACGTTTGTGCGCTCCACATCTTGAGCACTTTACCTTATATAACATTAACATGTTCCATCATTAGACTGTCACAGCTGCACTTGGAAAATACGCTACTTAACAATGTAGTAGGTACGTGGAAATACCTAATTAAGATTTTCTTTGTTACCTAACGTAGGCTGACTACACGGGTAACTTGATCATTGTCTTCTGCATATTTACTTTACGCATAACCTACTTAGATATTTTTTAAGGGGAGAAAATCCAATCAAATCTCCATCATTATCAATCATCCAATGACCTCTCCCGTCTTTGGCGAGACGAGAGAGAGTGTTAGATTCATACTGACTAAAAACCACCCTACTGTTTTTCGACCCGGAGCCCCGGTAACCCGCTAGATAGTCCACAGGTCTGGAGTAACCTAGATCTAGCGGTAACGCTTTTGTAGATCGTTAGTGGATACTTAGGTACCTTCTAAACATAAGCCTGGACTGTACAAGAACCAATATGTCTACAGCTTTGATGAATATTTAAAAACCTTGTGTTATGTTACTAAATGGGAATTTACGACATTTTTCCCAACTTTTCACAAGCATTTCATAACATTGGTTATACCCAATGACGCAATAGTACCTACAGCACTTATATCAACTCGTATGACTCAAAAAAATAGGTATTATTAAGTCTGAAATATGATAATGTCCCTAGAAATCATTCACTAGTATCCAAACACATATCCAGTTAAAAAATTAGTAAAATAACTTAAACGCTTTCAGATAACGATATTCTAAAAATGGCAGCCCACTGTAAATTCCCATTTTTACCTGAAAAATAGAAACGTAATGTTTTGCGAAACGGGGATTGGTATTCAAGGCTGAGTTTTGATTGGTCGGTGGGCGGGGGCTTGTGAGTTGGGTTCGGTGATTGGTTGGGTTTGTCCCCCACTGTGAGGTGGGGTGGGGGGGCCTACCGACCCTATGTTTATTTTTGTTGTTGAAGTTAGTGAGCTATAAGCTTTCCCCGCGTGTACATGTGTGGGACAGACGAGTATCTGCGACTGTTGACGCGTAGTATTGAAGTGCAGTGGCTAAATGAACTGTGTTTGTTATAAGGAACTGCTGAGAATACCTCCATTGTGACTGTGTATCCGGATCGTGTCTTCGGAGATGGTTATCCTGTAAGTATCCTTGTTTGTTTGTTTTAATTCTTGTTTTTTTTTTAAGGTTCTAGGCATAGGTTTACTTGACAAGGTAGATTTAATGTAGTGTGGGATATACATAACTTGACTGCATTGTTAGTGCAAATAATAGATAAAGAGGAAGAAGTTGAATATAGAATATATAGAAGTTAATTTTTTTGTCAGATAAGCTTAACTTATGTTTAGTACCGAAACGTTTTTAGATATGAAGATATTTGTGTAGATATCCAACTTACGTCAAAATAAAACTTAATATAAAAAACCTAGTAAGTTTAGAACATGATAAATTATTTATTTATAACATTCATTAAAGACTATGTTAGACAAATGACACCAGTACAACATGTTGCTACTAACGGACCAAATTAATAACTGATCGATATTTTTATTAGTATAATCACTTCAACGTTGCCTTTAAAATAGGCAAATAATACAACAGACAGTCTACATTGTTTCGCTCTTATTAATATTCATAATTACTCCCAATCCTCAACTCCCAAACAACCCCTTAATTCCTAATCCCCGAAAAGCCGGCAACTGTTAAAAGAATTTGGATAGATACTCAACACTAGGTACTCAAATAGGTACCTAGGACCTAGGTGTTTGCCGCGTGTCAAACCTACCCCGACCCCAACCACATACTAGGAGAACATTATCACTAGCAAAGACGCAAATCTTTATAAAAAAGTAGATTTCAGTTTAGTCCGTAGACAAATTAATTGTTCTTAGAAATCTTATTCTAATCTCTACTCAATCTTATACTATAATATCTTATCTTAATCTTCTATTTTTATACTTAGTAGCTGTAGTATAAGATTCCTTCCTAACTATGCAAAAAAAGTTTATTAAATTCAAAGAGGCATTTAGAGAGCATACAAAGTAATACATGGACTTGTACAAAATATAGCTTCTAATAAAAGATATAAATGCAAACATTTGTATGAACTCTACTCTCTAAAAGTTGAAAATTTTAAACAGTTTTGTGCGAAACCGCAACCCGTTGGATTAGGCACCTAAGCGAGAATACATAGATAACGCAGGTGGATAAATACATACAATGGACAACACTTAATTGTTTCAGAGATAACGTAGGTGTGACAATAAACAAAAGCTTAGTTAAATTATTATTAGTTAATAATAATTTAACTAAGCAATATTTAATAATAATTTAACTAACAATAATTATTAATTATTATTAGTTAATAATTATTATACTACTAAAATAGTAGTGCCACAGTATTTTCAATAGAACCCATAATAGTAGTAACTTTTATAAATAAAAAAATGCAACACGGTAACATTAGATAAAAAAGATAGATTGCTGAGCAACACTTGAACACGTTGATCTACAAAGAGTAATGTCTAGTGTGGGAGAGTCATGCTTCCCAATCCCTGATTCCCTAATAACAACCCCAAAGGCCGGCAACGCACTTGTAAAGCCTCTGGTGCATCGCGTGATCCATCAAGTGATCCGTCTGCTCGTTTACCAGCTTATTAATTGTGTAAAAATAAGTCGGGGTTTCCTTCCTGACGCTATAACTCCAGAACGCATGAACCGATTTCCACGGTTTTGCAATTATTGGAAAGGTCTCAGGCTTTGTGAGGTTTATAGCGAAGAAAATTTAGGAAAAATTTAACATTGGTGGCGAAACGAAGTTCGTCGGGTTTGCTAGTACCATACAAAAGTAACTGCAGTGTAGATGCACGGTAACAAAAGAAACAGTTGAATATAGGTAACAATAGTCGGCAACGCACTTGTAATGTCTAGTATTGCAGGTGATACGGTAACCACTCGTTTACTAAGTATTAGGCGGCCTGGGCGATATACGTAAAAAACCTATAAAATAAAATGTTTACTAGGTTCTCTATTACACATTAATGTTTCTCTATTACACAATAACAAACTAATACAACTTAGAACTTTATTACCTATGTTTACATTAATTGAAACACTAGCTTAGTCTTAGTACATAAACATTCGTAATAAACCTACGGTTCGTTTGTATATCATGTCGTATAATGCACATAACAAGTATTAACATATTGAACATCAATAATAAACATAAAATAAACGAGTGGACAAGCCAGGCAGGGTTGGGGAAGGTGCTGGAGGGAGCCAATTGAATTTAATTGAACCTCATTGAAATCGTGACGTTGTTGCAGCGTTAGACCCTAGTTTATTTTGAGTTTGAAGTTATGAAAGCTTTGCTGTTTTGTTATATTTAAGTTTTAGGTTAGTAAGTAGGTATTTATCGCAATATAACTAGATTTATATTAAACGTTAAATAAAGGTTTTCTTCTACTTCGTGAGGGTTTTTAGCAACACAATTCCACGTCACATCGCTCGCAGAAATAGATTAAGTAATAACAATTTGGATCACACAAAGAATAGTTAGAATGCGGGAATCGAACCTGCGACAACGTACCGTAAAATCTAAACTTTTTCTGCATAAAATGTATCTTTAATTTAGAAAACTAGTCTAGACACACAGCATACTATTTGGCTACAACATTACCGATATAGAAAAAACATACCTATATCTGATTCTGTCTACCTAAGTACCTACTGCTTTATCATGTAAGCAACATTAAAGTGATGTTGAAAAACTGATGGTTTATTTACTTACTCCCTCGTGACGTGAGTGGATATCTACACAAAGTTATTTGCCCAATTAAGGCGCGGCCGCCCCCTTCAGACTGTGTAATTCTCTAGCAATTGCCTCAATAAAGACACGCGAGGGGGAACACAGCTTTCTCCGCGATTTGGATGTTTACTTTTATTCTGTAAAGAACTTGAAAGAGCTTATGTTGTGTAGGTATTCGTGTTGTAGTCTTTCGTTGATTTGGTTAGATAGATGATAGTATCTAGGGTTCTGTAGCTGTTTTTTTGTATGTTAGGTTAGGTTATTTATATCATGAGTGAGTGTGTAGGCACTTACAGAAGAGTCTTAGTATTCATCTGGAACATAATTACTGTCTCCATAAAAATCCTTACACTTTTAGTTAGGTGTTCATTCCACCAACACCAAATTCAAAGTTTGAGGATTATGAAAAGTACTAAGTAGTTGCATTCGGTGTATTAACAGCCCCTCATTTGCCTGGCAGCACCAGCAGTCGCGCGGACATGGCAGAGGGTGGCGTGGCGACTCCCGACTGGGACATCAACGACGCGGTGGTGCCTCGCGTGGCCGCCTTCGACACCTTCGGGGAGTGGTGTGACGGCCACGTGCGGCGGGTGTACCCCCCCGGCTGCGAGGAAGCACGCCGCCATGCCTCAGGCTGGGCCATGCGCAACACTAACAATCACAACGTCCACATCCTCAAGAAGAGCTGTCTTGGAGTCCTCGTATGCTCCCAACGCTGCCGCCTGCCCGATGGCTCCAGAGTCCATCTTCGACCCGCAATCTGTGACAAGGCCCGCAAAAAACAGCAGGGTAAGATATCCTTTTTTTTTGGCTTACTTAAGTATAAGCTCGTAACTTGTAAAATCCTTACCTACAATTGATGTGTTCTCTATACATCCCTTCAGGATGATTATAATAGGTACCTGTCATGTACTACCTACAAAGTGATGTTATTTAGTTTCTTTTTCATTTTTTTAGATAAGGTCTAGGTATATGTACGAATAAGAATATGAATTTGTTTATTGACTTTTCTAATTTACCTTTTTTCCTCCAACAGGCAAGCCTTGTCCAAACCGCCTTTGTAACGGAGGACGATTAGAAGTACTGCCGTGTCGAGGACATTGCGGCTACCCAGTCACTCACTTCTGGCGTCACACAGAACACGCAATTTTCTTCCAAGCCAAGGGGGCGCACGACCACCCGCGCCCCGAGGCCAAGGGAGCCAGTGAAGTGCGACGGTCACTGGGAGCCGGGCGACGGGTGAGGGGACTGGCGTTACTACTAGCCAGAGAAGCAGCCATCGCAGATAAGATACTGACAGGGAAACCAGACAAACAGATGACACACAAAGTGTGCAACCCACATCCACAGCCCCCGCCGCTGATACCAGACAACCAAAGAGGTGAGTTGAAGTTTTTGTAAAGATTAATCATATCTTTTACGATTTCAAGTTATTAATAAGTAAGCTATTCATCAAGATTGATTTATTGACATGTAATTATTTATTTTCGCAGCAGTTCAACTGACGTGCACGTGTGGCCCATTCGAATGTTCGTGTCGGTGGCGTCCCGAGCAGCCTGCGGAGAACTATGTAACGGCGGCGTGGTCCCCGGCGGAGCCCCAGTACCAGGGCTACGCCCCGCCCGCACACCCCGCGCCCCCCGCGCCCGCGCTGCAAACACAGCAGCACTACGACCCAACCGCTTTACCGGCCGACGACATCTTCCACCCAGAAGAGATATTCCAATTAGATCAGCCGATTAGACTGGACTTCCCTCTCGAAGAGCACACGCTAGAGTCTCCGCCGACGTTCGCAGATCTCAATGGCGAAAACTCCAGGCCTGAAGAAGCTTACTGGATGGATTGGCAGCGACCTGCAGGTAGTTCTGAGTCGAGTCAGACGCCATCACCCGAACTGTTTGGAGGATATCCCCAGACGGAGTTCTGTGAGCAGGGTTACATCCCTCAAGCGTATTACCCTGAGGGTGCTCAGTACTATCCAACGGAGAGAACGTCCCCATTGATGGAGACGCAGGACCAAAGATATTACCGCTACGGACAGGACTGCGCGCAGACCAACGTCCCAGACCTGCAGTCCTGGAACTACACCGACTGCGCCTTCACAAATGATATGTCCGAGTGTAAGCAGTACTTTGATGTTCAACATCAGAGTGTCAACGGATTCACCGGACTCTTATAATAGTAATTGTGTAAATAGTTGTGTACAATGATGTAAATATTCAGTGTAAGTTACTCTAAGTTGTTAATTTGTTTTTAAAGTACATCAAATATGTATATAGCTAGTTATATCATAAGCATTATGTTCCTAAAATGGTTTTAACGAAATTTATCTCCTTCATTTGAAATGTGAGAAAATAAAACACGTTTTGTATAAAATGGTCTATTTATTGTATATAAAAATTACATTAAAATTGTCAATTTTACATTTTTAGTTTCTAACAATAAAATTGGTCACTACAAAATAGTCCATATTAAGCGATCGCACGATTTTATTATGCATTTGCAGAACATTCCGAGAACCTTCAAAATGACACGTTACATGACACCATAATTTTGACGACACACAGTCCGCAACCCAAGCCTAACTTTGCAAATGAGTTCATTCGTGTCCAGCACAAACAAAACTATGCGACACACTGATCCAACGACACAAGCATTCCGCGTTACTCCAGTAACCACACACCTTCAGTTTCCATCGTGAATTTTGGCTGATATCGAAATATCATAACTTAATTAAATTCGACACAATTATGGGTACCTATAACGATATCTCAAACAAGTATTTACAAACGATTGCGATATATTGCAAGGTGTTGCAATATCGGGCCAGTATTGCACTACATCGGACTAGCGAGTATCGACGTGCCCACATATTGCAAGACTCCCCAACAACTCGACCACTGTCTCCTACAGTCTCAACATAATTTGTTACATTAAATATTGTGAATCTATATATTGGAAAATCATTTCACTGATATGAACGTTTACACTATCGACTATTTGAAAAGAAATCTGCAATCTGTAACATGGTTATAAATATACTTTAGAATTTCTGAATATTGCTAACAGGAGCCGAATATTATCGAAGAGTTTTACGTGTACAAGTATACGTATAGCTAATTATTTCCGCATTAATTTTACACTTAACAATAGGCCCTAACTGATTAATTACACACGATTTAGTCAGTTGTACACGTAGAACCGTCCGGTCCGCGCCGGTCGCGGCGCAGCGCACTATCACAGCAGTCGGCGCCCGCCCCGCGGCGGCCGCCCTTATTATAAGGCCACAAACAAATTTAACGTGAAGCATGTCTCTTAAATATACAATAACACCTTCATTTGCGCTTCAAACGAATCTAGTTCAGTGTTAGAAAGGCTAAAACAATATTCGGACGCAAGTGTCTGTGCCTCACTATCGTTTAATCATCTCTCTGCCTCCCACCGGGGTGTAGGACGAACGGATCGAGCCAGCTCGAGTGATGCCACTCTAGCGAAACTATAATACCACAAGTATCTAAGCTACAGTACGGGGCGGTAAGGATCCAGAGTTCAAACAAGGGCGAGATCGAGTGTTTAAAGCATTAACATTGCTGAAGCCTATCGACAAATTGTAAGAAGAATTCCTAAGTGGAACGACTGTCCTACTAGATAATCACTATGACTTAGTTATCAAGATAGTACTTATAAAGGTAGGAGAATCTTAAGGAGAATGTGACTCTAACCATAATAGACACGTATCTAGCTATAGACATAAATAATGCTCTTTGTCGACTTGTTAACAAAACGCAGCCTGAAACGAAATACACAGCGATACCACATATATTAATTTTTGTGCTAGAATATAACTTGATAATCACCAATAACACTATCCTACATTAAAATAGCTAACATAGTTTGGTATTCAATACGAAAATAAATGATTCTATATGAAACAAACGGTATAAGGAACTAAATATAACACAACACATCATAGAGATAAGAATAATATAAAATACGAATACGATCGCAACATAAGATCACGTAAAGCTTCAACACGACTAAACAAATTTGTACTATTGAGAAGAAATCACTGCCTAATTGAGATACGAACTTCAATAGAGGGAATCGGACACGGTAATTTCTACATTATATTCTAAATACACGTAGAATATAGGAGAGGAAGGGAAACGTTGAGAGCTCGCGGGCGCGACACAGCGAGCCAACTCCGACACGACCGCGACATCGCGACTGACGCGCGGCGGCACGTGAGTACTAAACGAATGGAGCGATAGTACACTTCACTAGCAATCACTTCTGGTTATAAGTGAATCCGTAATCAACTTCGAATGGCATTTCCCGTCGTTTGTGCATAAGCTTCGACCAATTGCCAGCTAAGACCAACTCTCAGTATGAAGTAAGGTCAACTCCATTGGTTTAAGTAGTGGTGGTGGTACTATGTGTGGGTGCGGCGGGGCGGGCGCGGCTCGTGTCAGGGCTCGGCCTCCTCGGCCAGGTCGGACGGGGCGCCGTCGCCGCGCGCCAGCACCGCCACGGCGCTCACCGTCAGCTCCAGGGGCTCGCTGCCCACGCACCGACCCACGCTGCACTCCATGTCCGTACTGGAAACATAACATGTAATATTAAACAAGATGCAAGAAATAAAAATAGATTGATCTAAACACGAAATTGCAAAGTGCAATTACTACAAACAATACTGCTGTCTAAAGTGAGCCTATCTACTCGAATACTGAATTGCGCAATACTTCTCATGAATACGAGCCCCTAGCGTAGCTTGATATTAGTCGAGTTGTCTCGACAATTACATGAATAAGTCATTATACATCATTAGTTAATTTAATATGTCTCACTATAAAAATAAAACTACGTTAAAAAAAAAAACCGACTTCCAAAAACTAAAAACCAAAAAATAACTATTATTCAATACTGCCTGTGTCTATCCACTGCTAGTTTAGAAGTCGGTGCCACAAATACTAAAAAAAAACATAATTCAATACTCACGCAGCGCTAATAGTAGAGAGATGCATCCTAGTATTCTGCCACTGCTCACTGGCCTCAATAGAGTCGAGCTGGTCTTCCGAGTGTGTCTGCGCTGAGGCTGCGGAGACAGGGTCGCTGCAGGACACTGGCGACTCCAGGTTGATGAGCGTGCCCGTCACTACTTCAGGAGCGCGAGCCATCTCCTCCGTCGCTGAGCTGGTCGACTGGCTCGTGTCCACCGACTTCTGCGTATCTGTTACAAAGATACATTCACAATTTCGTTTTTAAACCAAGACTATTGTATTTTAATGTTAAGTTATCGTGTTATGTATTAAAGTAATGTTAATGATATGTACCTATAATGACATGATGACGAGACGTCACAGTACAATATGATAGAGAAAAACTTCCATGCTTTAATTTTTATAAAATTTGAATGAAAAATACTGTGGCGTCGACTTACCATCATTGTTAAATGAAATGAAACCTGGATGGAGCTAAAGCAAACAATAAAAGCGAATGGCGTGGTAGCAAGCTAGTGAGAGATGAAGAGAAATAAGCAAAGACCTGGGGCATGCATGTAGGTCAACCACTTCTTGAGCGGGCGGGCGTCGCCGAGGACTGGCAGCACGCCGCCCCTCATTGCATCTGCAACGCAACGCGGGACTTAACACACGGGTGACGGGCGGACCGACGGACGGTGTGACTCGCTTTAATAATGCACATTCTTCTGTTGTCTCCAGATTACATATAAAAATTTTGAGCCCAATCCCCAAATTCCAAATGATTTTTTTTAAACACCTTGTATGTGTCTCTCTAAAGTCTTAACCAAAATGGGTGATAATGACATAAAATCTTTTAGTTCCGGACAAAGTATGTTAGTTAAAATTTTGAATTTTGTTTTAAGTACTCAGTCGTCGAATGTGGTAAGGAAGGAAAGAAGGATAAAAGGTAAAAAAACATGACACAATGAAACAAATTTGGAGACCCAAAGCGCCACCTAGTAGGGCCCACTTATAACTATCTACATAGATAAAAAAATAGGGCTCATATACAAGTTCCAAAAATAATTTTAGTAAGTACAAATATATTTTTCGAATGAATTATTTATTTATTGTGCAGTATTAAAGAAAGGTAATAATATAATGTACCTAAACAATGAATACTAGAGCTAACTACAAAATAATCAGTCGATATTTCTTACTACATTATAATCAGTCGATATTTCTTACTACATTATAATCAGTCGATATTTCTTACTACATTATAATCAGTCGATATTTCTTACTACATTATAATCAGTCGATATTTCTTACTACAACATAATCAGTCGATGTTACTTACTACATTATCCTATGCTAAAGATTATGGGTGAGCAGGAGCATAAGCAGACACTACAGTGATGGTGCTAGCTTAAAGAACCGGTGAGACACCATAAAAGTACAATTAGACACATTTTCCAATATTCCGTACAGAAATATATATTCATCGATTTAATTTTGTATTGCTATCTATTTCCAACACATTGACCGATTCAAATATAAAAACTTATTGGTTTCCATAGAACACACAAATTTAAAAATCATCTAAATATTCTGTTTTAGTAGTATACCGCTCAATAATTGTAATATCTCCTTTTATGTTGGTATTTGCAATACTACAAGAATTTGGAACAACGCATTTCAATTCATACAAAATTTATGACTCGAAGAACGGAGTATTATAAACGTTTACCAAATTCTAATTAACTCTGATTCACTTTACTTATATCACTAAAAAGAAAAAAATAGCAACACAATTAAATCAATGACCGTGTGCTTTGCATAATCAATATTAATTAAGTTACACGAAATAGCTGTGCATGTGCACGGCACGAAACATAGCAATATTTATGCACAAAAAATTACCGTCAATTTTTTTCCGGTTTTCATGACACCTCGCTGTAAATTTTCAATAGGTTTTAGGTAACATAGTTCTTGCCAAATTTTATAAACTTTTAATCTCATAGATAGTATGATGTATTATATCTATACATATAATAAAATCGTAGAAAAGTGCTGTCTGTACATTGAAAATAAAAATAAAAAAAATAGCAGGGGTTATTGTTATGTCGATGTCGAACCCAAAAATGTAATTAACTTTTTTTTGTCTGTTTGTCTGTTTGTCTGTTTGTCTGTTTGTCTGTTCGTCTGTGCGCGCTAATCTCAGAAACGGCTGATCCGAGTTGGATGCGGTTTTCACGAATATATTGTGGGATGCTTAAATTTACATTTAGTGTTTGTTTCATGTCAATCGGTTCATAAATAAAAAAGTTATGTCAAATTAAAGAATCACATCGAACATTCTATGCTTATACCATTAATCTCCGCAACTATTTGACGGATTTGGTTGAAATTTGGTACAGATATAGTTTAGAACCTTAGAAAGGACATAGATATATTTTTATTTCAAAAATCAAAAAATAAAAATAAGAAATAAATTATTTATAAATAATTCTATGTCGATCGTTACACGACTTCGGTTCATGTTATTGTTTTAATTTATCGAAAAAAAGTAAATAAATAGTAAAAAGGTATGAAAAAAATAATATCAATATAATAAAACATTTAGTACAAAGAAAATGCTCTAACGGAGTATAGATAATTCTATGTCGATCGTTACACGACTTCGGTTCATGTTATTGTTTTAATTCATCGAAAAAAGTAAATAAATAGTAAAAAGGTATGAAAAAAATAATATCAATATAATTAAACTTTTAGTACAAAGAAAATGCCCGAACGGAGTATAAATAAATAATCCAAGTTGTCTTTATCCTCGATAGATGGCGTTGGGATCGAAATAGATCGCGCTATGGTTTCGTTACATTCATTTGGTTGGGTATCGGCCGAGCGCTTCGGTACTATCGTAGAAAAAGTGTATTATCAGTCGTATGATTATTTGTCTGTAGTGGTCCTGCTGTTTCGTATATTCTAAATTGGTTTCGTTGTATTTGTCAATTAATAAGTTTATTTGTTGGGTTTTCCTGGTTTTTTGGTTAAACTATTTAACGTAGGTTTAGTTTGATATCGATTATTAGTAGTTACTGTAGTTAGTTTTTTTAATAAAATTGTAAGTCTAATTATTTTTTAATTAGATTAGATTTAAGTCGTTTCTTTTAAATTATTTAGTTTAAGCTTGGTTATTATAGCATAGAGGATAGGTTGTAATATAGTTTCTTTTTTAATTGTTATAAATTCGTAATTCGTAGCTTTCTTTAGTTTTAAGTTAGTTTAAGTCCGTTTTTAAACTATTTTTTCAATGCCCTAAGTGAGTATACATCTATTAAATTCAAACGCAGAGCTCATTATGTTGATTTTTGAAGAGTTCCCTGAAATATCTTCCACATCTCATTTTTGAAGAGATCCCGCGAGATCGGGAACTATGTGGTTATATTATAATAAATCTGTTGAAGGGTCAATTCTGTACATTGAAAATATTGAAAGAATAAATAGCAGGGGGTGTTACTGGATCCATACCAAACCCAAATACTGAAAAAATACGGAGAAAAAAATCTTCATTTTTCAGGTTTATACTATAGAACGCGGGCTCAACAGCAGTAGCTCAATAGAGAGATCTCCGTAATTATTATGGGCCTAGCCGTATTTGGTCCAATAGATATTTATATTCTCCATTTTGAGTACAAAATGGAGAAATAAATCATCCCCGCGAAGACCGACATCCGCGCGGACGGAGTCGCTGGCGGAAGCTAGTTATTAATAGAGAAATATAGCAATCAAGTATAAACTACATAATTGACAAAAATTGTAAATAAAATACTTTAATTTAAGCATCAACTGCCGAAAGAAAACTAATGAAAGCAAGTCATTAGGAACGGTTAACATGTTAAAAAAATCGGCTTTACGCTCTGGTTTATTTACTTTTGATTATTTACTTTTGATGAAGATCGAATCGTGACGTCACAAGTTTGAATTTAATCACGACTTTATTTTTTATTAGTCATAAAATTTGGCAAGAACTATTAATAAGACAAAAGAACAACATTGATATTTACAATGATTTTTAAAAATTCTCTTTGAAAAGCCTTTTATGGTGTCACATCGGCTTCAATCAAAGGTTTCAGGGTTTGAAAAGACCTGTAACTGTATAGGTAATGCTACAATACTCACATATAAAGAAAAATGGACAAAACACACACTAAGAACACATATCAGGAACTATATGGTCAAAAATACTAACCTAAAGAAAGACTTATACAATAAAACACAAAAAAAGAATATAAAATCCCAAAAATGAACACATAAGTTTCAAAGATCCCAAAAAAATATAAAATGCGAGACAGATCTTCGGGAAAACTCTTTTGGAACAATTATTTCGAAAATACATAATTATTATTATCATCCAAACATGTAAAATAACAAAACATGAAATAAAATTTTGTCAGTCAATTCATAATTTTGAAAAAGTAATTTTGTAGTCAGCATTAATTTTCATATATTGACATAATTGACGTCATCTGAACAATGATGACGTCACTGTTTAAAATGGTTACTGTTCGGAAACGTCTGAACGAACATAAAACCTTATGTATAAATACTTTTTGTTTGCTGGCTGGCGACGGAAAAAGTGACGGCATCAAAGGGAAGATCGCGACTCGCCACTTTCGCCCGAGCAGCTGTACAAGCATCACATGCGCGCGTCGCGCGCATAAAAATTATTCTTTTGTTTTCTCTTCCTCATATTTTTCTCATATATTTTTATAATCCGTTGTATAAATATACCAGTACCTATTATACAGCCCAAGTATTTCTTTTCTTAACAGTTACTATGCCAACACTGTAGCTATACGGGGATGTGCGTGATATTGCAATCTTTTTAACGCCAAAGTAAAAATGTAAGTCCCCAACGAGATACCAGAAATTTATAAAACAAATGAATACCTAGTTAATAATATAGATGGAATAATGTAACTAAAATCATACCATAAAATTTTAACTCTTGGCGCCTGTTTCCATTAACTTATAGAAAAATATTACTTTAGTCTCCAATTATTCACATAACAATATAATTGTGTAGTAATGGCGTTTAAAAGGTTAATATCATAAGCAGATTGTTGTTCACCATCAATACAAACTGTTTGAAATGGCCAGCCAAATACAAACGTATGTAAGCATCCCCATATAAATAGAGTGTTAGAAAAAAAAATACAAAAAAAGTTTTGCATAATAATTTGTACAAAGCCAATTCGGATTGAATTTTTATATAAAAAAAATACAATTTCCCGTAGTTCTGTCGTTGTTATAATCCAGTCAGTTGGTACAAAAAGTAATGAGTTAATGTTATTATGGAAACGTTTCCAGGCGTTTTGAAAATTGGTAATATAATTGAACTTTACCAACAACATATGTATCGCTTGCGATACAATATTTTTAAATATCACGCCTTACAGCGGATTTTTACAAAATAAATGTCCTATCTAAATCATTCTACGGCAAAACATATCAGCACGATACCAAATTAAGACAGAAAAAGAAACTATAAATCGGACATTATTTTTTTTAAATCACTCAAAAATTACCCGTATTTTGGTAAAGTTCATAAAAAGAATGAAAGTAGATAGATAGACAAAACAAAAAGAAATACGAAAAGATAGCAGACAGAAAATAGAAACGAAAGAACAATAGAAATTCAAGACACGAAAATATGTTTAGTACCAATTTTGAAAACTCCAGGAAAAGTTTCTAAAGGCAAATTTTCACCAAACACTTAAAATACAAGCACCCCTGAGCTAAGATAATAATACAATGAGGTGACACTTAACGACAAATTAATTTTCAGCAACCCATAAGTGTCTAAAGTCTAAAGGTAGGTAAGGAGTTAGTTACGTGCTCCCTCACGCTAATGTACAAATATTCAAACGTTACTCAAATTTAAGACGCTCTCAAGACTAACTCTGTCGCCCTTAACTCTTTATAAAGTGACAGAGATAGCACGATAAGTAGGTTGGTAGTTTAAGTACAACTTAAAATTGAGTAGCATTTCAGTATTCGGACGTAAGTAACTTAGCCAGTAGGTGGTTTCTGAGTGCTTGGCGAAAATGGCAATAATAGGTCTACCAATCGACTGGACAATTCAGCGGAGCTGAAAGGGTAGTTTTCGAATAGTTCATCGAGTCCGTCGTTGTACATACCCGGGCGGTGCTTGGGGTCGCAGCAGGGCGGCAGCGCGGCGCCCGCGCGCGGCGGACGGACGCGGACGCGGTAGAACCGGGACCCGCGCGGCATGCCGTAGCGGTTGCCGCTCTGGTAAGGACAATTCAAAATATTAAAAAATCTTTTTTGGAATATAAACTGAAACATTTAATTGTAATTCAATATTTCTTTATTATAGCTACAAAAGACTTTTTCCGGATAAAACTATTAATCGTTGTGTGCGGTAATCGAAATATGGACGCATTGGCTAATACAAACACCCAGGAAACACATGATTATGTATTTTGCTATTTCTTACTTTGCAAAAACATATTTTTTTTTTATTCAAAAATTTTCTCGGAAAATAATCTCTGGTACTGCACACTTTTTATTATATGCTATTTGCGCATTTACAATAATTTATTGTTATACATAATAAGTGCTAATAGCCCACCTTTTTGGCATAACAATACTCCTTGGACTCGACAGTGGCGACCGCGTACAGTCGCCGATCACTTTCGTTCTTAACGTTGATACTGAGATCTAGAGCCGGCAGGCAATCGCTGTGCACGAAGTACATTATCGCTGCCTCCTGTAATATAAATACAAGACAATATTGTTAATAATGTAGGCTGACTATTTTGGCAGTTGTATAGCTGTTGTATACTAAATTGGAAAAAGCGGCTAACGGCAGTTAACCACGCGGTTGGCCGCTGGTACGTGCTAAGACAGACCTCTTTCTTTTTTTTTTAAATGTTGCCCCACACAATTTTCTCAAAGCCCCACAGATTTCCTCCTGTGTCGTGGGTGCGTTTACAAACATACAAGTTCACATACACATGACACCCAGACCCGAAACAACAATTTGTGGATCACACAAAGAGTTGCTCCGTGCGGGAATCGAGCCCGCTACACGTTACGCGGTAGCCGGTTACCCAGCTACCGCGCCAACCGTGCAGTCATTTGTTTTTTTTTACCGTGTTAGCCAAAAGGCAAGCATATTATATTATAACTAGCGGACCCGACAGACGTTGTCCTGTCTACACGTCTGATTAATTAAAAAAACTTTGTCCAGCGGACAAAATTGTGAATCTAAACCATTCTCAGATCCTCTTGAACACACACAAAATGTTTCATCAAAATCGGTCTAGTCGTTTAAGAGGAGTTCAGTGACATACACACGTACAGAAGAATTATATATATAAAGATAATTGACTTATGTTACTGTACCTGCAGCACGGTGTAGTTGAGATGCGCGGGGTCCCAGAGCACGAGCACGGTGTGCCCGGGCAGACACGCCGACAGCGACAGCGTGCCCGCCGCCAGCCCGCACGGCGTGTGGCTGCGGGACCGGCGCCGGGACACCTCCTCGCGCTTCGGAGACGACGACCTGGAATCAACAAAGCATTTTTATGAAACGTTGTTGCGTCTTACATGCTAGGATTTTCTGCTATGTCGTGGGTGTGTTATAACTTAACAGTTTCACAAATTAAATATAGACCCGGAGCGAAATTTGAACCTAAAATCGATTATCTAAATACATTATTAATTCATTAGACAGTTGTCCCACCAACGGCGAGTGAACGACTAACTATCGGCTATTTTCTCGCTCAAGAAACGTACAATAGATATACTTTCCGTGTAAACAAAAGAGATGCATATACAAATAGTTGATCGCTGACTGTTCACACTGCCGGCGAGTGCTCGCTTCACTTGTTTGTTTTTGTTTTCACTCGTTTCTAGTTCTAGCTCTACTCGTTACTCGTTCATCGTTGCCGGTGGGACAACTGCCTTATTATGATTCCTCTAGGAATCACGGAAAAATCCTATTTTTCCTGTGATTAGTTAATTTTGGTGAGTAAAGATTAATTATGGTACCATATTTGGTAGCGACCAAGTGTGATACCATAATAAATTTTTACTTTATTTTTCTGTCAATCAACAAATACTGCATCAACTAAAAATAATCTATCAGCTATCCGACTATACATTTGAATGCAGATTTTGTACATGACAATACATTGTTTGTAGATAGTAGCAAAAAAATAAATGCTTTCTTTATACGTACCGGCCCTCACTGTCCTCATCTTTACTCTTTTCTTCCTCAGCCTTCTTTTCTAACTCCTTCTTCAAATCCTTAACTTGTTGTTTCAAGACTTCATTCTCATTTTCAAGAGACGCCATCTGTAACAAGAAATACAAAATTTAATTGAAAATGACGGTTATTTTGTTTATCGGTCAATTAAGTATTGTTTTGTTAGTCTGTGTTAAGAGCATTCGATCTTAGTCTATATACATATTTATTTCAAATGTTATTCATAACTTATAGATAATATGTTTATACATACGAACATTATACATTCAAATTCGATGTTGTCGCTAAGACAGAACGTTATAAAGACATAACATTATAACGATGCGCTAAATGAACGCATCGTTTGCGCAATTTTGCGCAAGTGCACAACACATCTTTTGATTTAAAGACACATTGCAAAGCGTACCATTAATTTCTAATCTACTTAAAAGCTGACATTGCCCATTGCCCAATACAACAAACTAACATAAGTCTAATTTCTGTATATTTTTAAATTAAAACAAATGTTTAGATTCTTTGCAACATCGAAAGCTTACATACCTGGGTCTTAAGTAGAGCATCGAAGTCATTGGTCTCCGGATCGGTTAACTGTTGTATAGTATCCCTGTACTTGCCACACTCACGAACCAATGCGGCCTCTCGCTCTCGCAACGCATCTATCTGTCTCTCTTTCTCAGTAAGGAGGCGACGGGTGACGTCAGTTGTAGACATTGAGGACGATAGCTATAAAGCGTGAAGTGAATAAAATAAAATAAAATTGACAACTCAAGTTGTGGAAGCGAAAATTGTGAATGGTAAATTAAATGTGAAACAAAGAAGCAATACTTATTTGCGGACTGGCAAGCTAATCAAATAATAAACACAGATGGTATACAACTAGTGGTATGGTACCACTGCAAAAGCCTGTACGAGAATTTAATTTGACAGTAATCTACACATTTATAGAGCCTCTATTTACATTTGCATATTATAATTTTTGCTTTAAAAAGTATCTCATACTCATAAACGTGTTTAATTATGGGGATTTAAAGGCCTAACTAATGTTTTCGTTAGGCATCATAATCATCGCCATATCAGCAATAAGACGACCACTGCTGAACATAGGCAACCGGCCTATCTTGATGTCATTGGGGAAGCCAACGACATCAAGATAGGCCGGTTGGAAGCGACCCGCATCCAGCGATTCCCTGCGACCTTAATCAGGTCGTCAGTCCACCTTGTGGATGGACGTACTACACTGCGCTTGCCAGTACGCGAGCATTAGGCCTTTAAATCTCCGAAAAGACAGATCAGTGAGTGTAATACAGGCGACTATGTACGTGACACTGTTTAAAGCAAAAAGTTTATAATCTACAAGCTAAGAAATTCATCCACAACTGACCTGCTTTTCAGAGTCGTACTTAGCAGTTATATAAGCGACTTCAGTTTCCATCTTGCTTCGCCATTCCGCTTCTACCTTGGCCACTGCTTCTCTGATCGCTTCTTCCTTCTCCACCTCGGCATTTTCCTTAGTTTGCATCACTATAGCATTGTGACTCGATATTTCAATGACGTCTGTGCGTTCTATTTTCTCGAGACTTGACTCCGATGGTGAACGGTCCATGTTTGTTAGAGCTACTAAACGGAACCTGTGGAATGGAAAATGAGTTTCAATATTACAGTGTGTATTTTTACTATTATTCTTAAGAGTCCATTGCTGTATACTTGGTGTAATTCAAGAGTCAGTGTTTAATTTTTGAGAGTTAATAAGGTTATTTAAACAACCAAGTGTACATAGGCTACTCAAAAATAAAACTGGAGGTCTTGGGACAAACAGTCGAGCTTATGGTTTGAGTGAAGGTGCAAACATTTTATTAATTGTTAAACATTCTAATAAAAATATCTATTTTAATATCTTACCTAGACCGTAGAGACTCAATTTCAGCCTTATAATCCATGTGCATCTTCTCTTGTAACTCTTTGATCTCCTTCTGCTTCTGCGCTTCAATTTCTTCTAACTTCTTTTCGAATGCTTGAATCTCTTGCCGAGTCTTCTCTAGTAAATTCTTAGTCTCTTGGTGTTCCTGTTCCAGTCTCTCTAGCTCTTTCTGGTGTAAATTTTTAATGTTCTCTGTGTCCGTCTTGAGACTAGAAATAACTTCATCCTTCGCGTTCAGAGCTGCCTTCATATCACTGAGTTCTAGCTCATGGTCTACCGTGAGCCTCTGTGTCTCCTCACGGAACCTGATCGCAGTCTCAACATTGCTCTTCTCCCACGCCTCCAGTATCTCAACATACTTACTAGCCATAAACTTCTTCTGCTCGTTAACCTCCTCCTTCAACTTTGTCAACTCTTCGACTATGAACACAATATTCACCTTACATACAGCATACACTTTCACCAAAAAGTCTTGCAGCTTATCCATATTAATCCTATGCGTATCCATATTGTCCTGGAAAATAATAACGGCCATCAGTATCTTGTCTTGATATCAAATAAAATCTTCTACGTTACATACATAATGAAATAATAATGACTAAAAAATATGCAAATAAAAATGTGATTCAGCTCATATGGGGCCGGTGAAGACAGGAGCAAATAAAATAATAAGAGATATAAGAGCGACCACTCGGGTAAGAGCCTCGGGTGTTAAGAGTAAGTATTGGGCTGGAGGTCTTATCAGAGCGGCGCGGTCGCGGGAAGATGTACACCTGTCGTTCGTGCCGGCCCCATTCCAAGCTCGACGGCAGTGACTCTTCGATGTACAAGTCAGAGTTTTCGAACTCGTCAGATTTCGGGGAACTCTCCGCGGTTTCCAATATAACCGATAGTTTTCGCACCTCCGTTACCGTCGACACAGCCATCGTTTCAGGAACACAAATAGTAGACGTGTCTACTCTTTGTTTTTGTGAACTCTGTCCGCCGAGCTTTTCGAAGTCGCCGGCCTCCGTTACTGAATCAAAGTCTCTGTGAAGCCAAAAATTGTCATGATTAGTCTTCATTCTTCATATCATACAATTTAGGTCGTATACTTAGATCCTAAAGAAACTACTTACTTTTCCATGTCCACCTGAGTATCAATATCTTTCCTTTCATATTCCGAGGCGCGTATTCTGAAATTTAAATGTTCATAGTTCAGACACGTTTCCTGCACAGTACCTTAGTACAAGTTTGGTTTACGTTGAACGAAAACGAAACAACTTTCCTGATTGGCCGGCACTAGGTATATGCGTGCCGGCCTAATAGCTGACTAATCAGAGCGCCGAATACGCTCCACGCGTAAAGCAAACTCGTGCTAAGTTCGTCTAATTAACTAATATATCATCCGTAATATCAAACAATCACTCATCATTCACAATGACCATACATACCTTTGTTGGAAAAACTGGACGGTGGAATCCATGTCGTAGTTAGGCACATCTTCGCAGAGGTCTGGAAACTGATGGGTGATGTAATCAACATCTGCCTCAGTAAGCTTGGGCAGGTTGGCATCAAATATTGGCGGAGCCTGCGTGGCAAACGTTGGTGGAAGCTCAGACATGCCAGGGAACAGACTGCGCAGGAAGTGACCCTCGAAGACAGTGTTGAATTCTTGTCGCCTACTGATCTCTTCTTCGTGAATTTTGAGCAATTTCTCCGCTAAATCTGCTGCCCACTGGAATCCAAATAGAAAACGTGTTTTTAGTAAGGCTTTTATTTTGAGCTGTGTTCATAATCATATTTTAATAAAAGACTAAAATATTACGAAATCATTGACGACCCTTATTATTAGGGGTAAAACAAGCATTTAATATCAGATTTACATCAATAACTTCAAAACGAAAGGAGGGCAAACGAAAAATACTTTTGCCCTCCCCTAGAAATTGAAAAAGAACTCCATCCCTCCTAATAGTAGACCAGAAAATTAAAATAAATTATTCTTATATAACTTGTACCCACGACACTAGAGAAAATCCTAATGTAGGGCATTTTTTTTTTAAAGAAAAGAACATAAATTATTGGGTGACATACCTTAAGATGTGCTTGTGAGAAGGTACGACGGCGTGCGACCTCTCTGACAGCGCGCACGAAGACGTTGGGCGCGCGGTGTAACTGCGCCACTATGCCGAAGTAGCGCGCCAGGCGGTTGAAGCACTGGAACGACAACATCGCGTGCGCATCCTGCACCGACATCGAGTTCTCGATCATTAGGACCGCCCTGGAAATGTAACACATACGTTAGTTTGCTACTAATCAAATTAGTGGACATGTATTATCTACACACCTACTTTATTTTGCTTTTATTTATAACTGTGCCCTTAGTATCGAAACGAGAGCGCGTTCGGTACGCTGATTGGCCGGCGCGAATGAATCAACCTATCAGAGCGCCGAACGCGATCTCGTTTCGATTATTTTAAACGTAAAACAACGTCATATTAAGGGTAACTGACGCGACGTGACTATCATACTTAAATTAAACTGCAATTCATAACATCATTAACCAGTCAACGAGATCTTGAGAATCACAATCCCCGATACAAACAATAAGCCTTACAAGTATGGTTAACTTGAAACTCACACATCTCATAACCACGATTACAAATCACTACATAGTATAAAACAAATTCGCTTTCTCTTTCCCTTTGTATGCTTAAATCTTTAAAACTACACAACGGATTTTGATGTTGCTTTTTTAATAGATACAGTGATTCAAAAGGAAGTTTTATATGTATTATACATGCATAATATATCACCATTACGAAGCTGGGACTGGTCGCTAGTACTACATAAATAACTCCAAAATAAAAAAGACACTCACTCCAATCTCGCCTTCAATATGTGTGATAGTTCGTCCTTAGACTTGGCGATGCGCCGCCTGATGTCGATGAGCATCTGATGTCCCTTCAGCAACTTCTTCAGCTGACACCAGTGCGACTGCACCAGGGTCGGCAGGACGGATGGATCGCATGCTGTGTTTAATCGCTCGCGGCACTGGAAATAGATAATGTTGTTTACAATAATGCCTGGTATGGAATGATGGTAGTAAGGTATTATAAAGAGATACGAGTGGAAAAACAAATAAATGATTTCTCAAGAACAATAATAATAATCAATTATTGTTCATTATAGAAATCTGAATAAGCTTTTTCTTTTGCCCCACACTAGGACTTCCTCCCGCGTCGTGGGTGCGTTTACAAACATACAAGTTCACATACACATGACACCCAGACCTAAACAACAATTTGTGGATCACACAATGAGTTGCTCCGTGCAGAAATCGAACCCGCTACACGTTACACGGCAGCCGGTTGCCCAGCCACCGCACCAACAATGTAGTCAGATTTAGAGTGGACTGTAATATTTATTAAACTTGGTAGTTCTAACACAATTACTATAAAAGTTCCTAGTTGCGTCCGTCTATTTGTCTCTTTGAACGCGTCAAACTCAAAAACTGCTAGACATATTAAGTACATTTCTCTTCAATAGATAGTGTAATTTATTAGGAAAGTTAAGTGGTACAGCTTATTATTTATTTAAAACTTTATTGCACAAGCACTGTGAAATTAGCGGACATAATGCCATGGGCATTCTCAGACAGTCAACCATTGGGTGGTGCAGAACGATGAAATGTAGGTGCAAAGTTACAGTTTATTATGGTTTTGACCACTATGGTGAAGCCGCGGTCGGAAAGCTTGTATGTTATATTTCTCACCTGTATAAGCGACGCAGCCTGGTCGCGCTGATCTCGCTCCAGTTTCTTCACATCGTTCAGCAGCTGGTCCAAGCCATACAGTCTCTCTTCAATGCCTTTAATGTGCTTGAGGCCATGCATATTGGCATACTCCAGTATATGGTATAATTCTGCCTCACGCTCCTTCAGCGGGTCCGCATCTAACTGTAATTTGATTATTTTGTATGTTTTATTTAAAATATTTAGATAATGGAATCAACTGAAGAGTTTGTCTGAATTTATTTTATTTTTTTCTTATATAAAAACTATGTGATTTTATAATACAACAGAAATATACTAATATGAAGGCATACTATTGATAATACATTAAAGAGGTTTTATATTTTAATAATAATAGATATTGAAATAAAGTTAAGCTATCAATATCAATATTAGTTAGTATCACTCAACATCAACAGACGTCGCGGCAGGGCCAGAAAGAAATGGCGGGTTGAACTTGACGCCTACAAAAAGGATTGGCCACAGAAAACTCTACGACGAGAGGAGTGGAAGGAATGAAGATAGGCATTTGCCCTGCATTGGGAACGAACATGGGACGAACGAATAATATGAGTAAATAAAATTGCTAGCCCACTTTCAATTTAATGGGTGGGATACAATGTAATCTCCTTTTACTGCATAGTAACAGGTTTCCATAATATTAATGCTTTTACAAAAACTCGTAAGAAATCGTAACCTTAAAACCTATTCTGATAAAGGTTTTATGCGTTTCGATAAAACTTAATGCGTTTTGCGTACTTCGTCGTTGTAAATTTGTAAAACACTGAGAAATTCAACCTTGAGTACGATTTAATTTCAATCTTATATATTAGTTGATATGATATTTAGATGAACTACAGTCAAGGACTGATTAAAATTTATTTAATTTAGTATTTTACTGTTGGGTTATAATGATCAGTCGATGGACAGTGTTTATCGATATATCAGACAAATAAATGATTTGATTTGATGATTCAATATGATTTTTATAAGTAGTATCAGAGGATATTCATAAGATTATTGCTAGGTACGTGAACAATTTCTATAACAATACCAATCATTGACCTTTGGGTCAACAGCAGGCCAATTAAGACCCAATGACTAAAACAAAATTTGGAAATTACTAACAATACTTACTAAAGCCAACCCTTTCTGACAGTAATCTAAGATATCCTGCAAGGAGGCTTTGTTTCCCTGCGCCAGGATCCAGTGCAGCAGGGAAGGTTCCTCCTTGTTCTCATAGGACTGCGCCTTGAACGTGACTCCTTCATCAGACTCCTCGACGAGGGGAACTGGCTCTGATGACGATGCTGCTTCATTCCCTGAGCCTGACTGCCTCTGATCGAATACTGGAAAAAAGTAAAATAACAATTGTAAGATTATAGTGTTAAATTAATGATATTTTTTTCGAAGATATTGTGGAGTTGCAGACCATTCAACAGCATTTAGAAAACCTATTTGTATTCTAATTTCTACCCAATCAATTGAGATAGGTTAAAAAGCCATCTCTATAGGACCTTATTACGACTTTTACATTAAAAAATAAAATTGCCGTGTCACTTTGTAAAATTGAAATAACCGCTTTTTACTATACATGTGAAACATACACTAAAATAACATTTTATACAATTAGTGTTTGTTTGTTCTGGCTAATCTCTGAAATGGCTGGACCAAATTTAACGGGACGGGATCATTGGTTTAAATCATTCATCTTAGCTTTTTCCACAACACTTTTTTTACTACTTAATAGAATGGCGTTTGGCCACCATGTCGCCTGATGGTAAGCTATGGTGTGGCCGACGATGGAGCACGCTTGCCTATGAGTAACCTGTTCACTTAGGACTTGAAGACACCCAAGTTATATTTTGGAAACACAGACTCCAGCAAGGAGTTCCATTCTAACGGTTCGCACAAGGAAACTCGAAGCAAAACGCTTCATGCGAATTTGTGGCTAGCACAAAACTAGTAATTTACTACTTTTTGTTATAATATAACTAACCTTCTTTCTACTCAGTACTTATTAAAAACAGCTATCTCAAAGTTCCGCTATACTAGTCATTATAATTTTCCCCCGTCCTACAATTATTTATAGACAAACTATGAAGTATGTGAAGCGGTGCAAGTTATCGGCGTTCCGATCTACCTACAAGAGGGCTCCCCTTTGCTTCAACTGTTATAGATAAATAGAAAAAGTATTACCGGGCTATTTACTGGCTACAGTGTATCTTTATTGTTGCTGCTTAGTTCACATTCATAAACTTTTGAATTAACTAGTTCCGTGTTGTTTCTCAATAAACATGTTTGCAGACGTTTTATTTTTAAAGATACGAATGTTATTTTATTGGTATTAGGAATATTTGTGAACATATTTTTTTAAAACGTTGCCCCTCACTAGGATTTTCTCCTGTGTCGTGAGTTGTTGAAACAACAATTTGTGGATCACACAAAGAGTTGTTCCGTGCGGGAATCGAAACCGCTACACGTTGCACGGCAGCCATTGCCATGCCACCGCACCAACTGTGCAGTTAATGCTCGAGCAATAATTGTTCATTTTCAAATACGACCTTCTATTGAAATATCATCCATTCATGTCTTAATTGTATAAACATCCATTTCATTTAATTAAATCACCATAGATTACTCATAAACCCAGCATAAAATCCAAACACCGCGATTGTAGACCACATCAAGATTGAAAACACCAACTATTCATGTTCAGTAGCCTAGCTAGTGACCACTACAGACAGAAAACAAACCAATTACTCATATCGAAAATTATTAATGAGATAATAATTGTTATTCATAACAAATATCACAATATTAGGTAGTGTCACGCTCGTGAGTTCGCACGCGCAACCAATAATTGCACAACGCACAACAAAGATAAGCTAAAGCAGTCTCAGATGTTATAATTGGAATATTTTATCAGTCAGTGCCCTACTTAAGTCCTATAACATAGGTACAACATTCTCTTTACCTATAAAAACACAATAAAAAAGAGCCTATTACTGCCGTGTGACGTCACACACCATAATCGTTTCCGCTCAAACCAGTTTGCGTTAAAAAGTCATTAGCTAAATATAGACAGGTCGCCGTGATAGTCAACTCATTGACATTGCCACGATTAATTCATCGGCCGGCTCTACTGAAATGATCAACTTTGTTGTTCAATTTCCTACACACTAACATTGTCGAGTAGAACTAATTGAATCTTTTTCTAGAACCCGTTCTCTAGTTCTACATTCGTGAAGGACATTTAAGACTATCTAACATCAAACATTCAACATTCGGCCGAGGAGACAAGACATCCTTTGAAATAAAAATGTAGCAGTTTCTTGAAAAAACATGTTCTCAAAACACCGTTTAAACCGTCCACTTACATATTTGCTTTTTACATATGAACTCATTACACAAATAGCGATAATAAGTCGGTAAATTATGCAGCCTATTGTTATAAGTACTTACCATCCTCGTCGGACAGTTTGAACGCTTCGACGCCGAAGTCGCTGGGCTTATTCTCTGAACTATTGTCCAGGGGATGTGTGATCCTGTAGTGAGGACCCTCGAATTCCGTGTCCTCGAAGACATCAAAAGCCGAGAACCTATGAGCTTCGGCATTTAATTGGAGTGCTGGCAGTATCGGGATCTTGCCTAGAGATTCTAAAACTTCGTTGAGCCTAGAAAATGAAATAAAACATTGATGTAGATAGTTGTAAAGGTTATTGACTCGTTGGGTACAAATTGGACAGTATGTACTTAAATATAATATTTGTTTCAGTTTTTTCCTGTTCTGTTAATCAGACACTCGAGTTTTTTGCCTGTTAGGTATTAATCTGACAAGAAACCTATTTGTAAACTACATGTCGAGACTCAGTGCTATTACTAAGAATTTAGGTGTTTGAAGTTATAATTCTTCCTGAAACTTCTCGCAAGATGGGTAGTAAGTCTTGCAACCTAATCTTGCTGCTAATGCGGAAGACATTTCTACATAATGAACGTCGCAGAAAACTACAACAATTCTCATTATAAACAAGAAGATATCGACACGTCTTTGTTTCTTACTAAGCAGACATTCCATTCAAATGCTAACTTTGTTTGTATTACGAAATATTAAGACACATGTGTAGAGTAGATTAACGAAAGTATTCAGAATCATTGTTGTTTGTACTTCAGACGGTTATCACGTGCCGATAACGGGGATCGTGCTTATCAACAAAGTTTGGTCTAGACAGAATTTATTTGCAAGAATAGGCTAAACTGGGGCGGCCGGGTCAGGGTCAATGGAAGTCCGTCAGCCCGCCAGTGTTCGCTGCACCGAGGTCCGAATGTGACACAAAAATACTTTGACAATAACTGGTTTAAATAAACCTTTTATGGTAATTAAATTGGGTATGTTTGCATTGTATTCGTGCAATGCAAATTTTAAACGTCCGTTTTGTACTTTAGGAGACATTGACAGAAACAGTCACTTGTATTTTACTAAAAAAGGGTAAGCGAACTTGTAGTTTCAACTTTTTAATTACGTTATAGTAATACGGTTTCATTGTAATTGAATTAACGGGTGATTCTATCAAACACCAAACCTTTTATCAAGGTTCCCAACTGTGTTACTACAAAAATATCCCAAAATTTTCCAGCTTAGAGACCCAAAAATCCCTCGCGATCGGATAACAATCAAACCCTTTCACTCGAACGAACGTCTAACATAAACATACAAGTTCCATACGATGCACTGAACAAGACAAAGGTAAATCAATACCGAACCACTGCACTGTCCTATCACAGACGCGGCACGACAGTAGCTAACAATTTATTCATAAAATTACAGCAGAACATGGTCGCTAACCAGTGTTTAACGCGGTAGGACGTGAAACACACAATACCTTATAATTACGCACCTATACTGTACATATACGGATATACTATGTACAAGGAATTTATGTACTGTAACATTTAATATGTGTAAGGAAATATTATTCATCTGGGAGTCATTGGAGAAGGTTTATGTTCAGTAGCGGATGTCTTATGGCCATAAAATCCCGTGCGTAAGGGGTAAGGGCCCAGTAGGGATGATACCGACCCGGAGCCGCGGACTACCTAGTTTACCGGGGCTCCGGCTTAATGCAAGAGTCGGAACGGAGTAGTTTTTAGTCAGTAAGAGTCTGACACTCCTCGCCTCACCCAAGGCGGGAGAAGTCATTGGAAGGGTTTAACCCCTTAAAAAAGCTGGAAGTTATGTGATCACGTGCATAAATCACGTCTAATTTTAATTAGTCGTGTGGTTATGCTGCGTAGGCTAACGGTCACAAGCTGAGCAAGACCACGTTTTACAGGGGACATCATTCAATGACTTCTCCCGCCTTTGGTGAGCTGAGAGTATCAGACTCTTACTGACTAAAAACCACCCCGTTCCTACTCCTGCTTTGAGCCGGAGCCCCGGTAACCTTTTACGTTGTCCGCAGCTCGAGCAAACAAGACGCTAGGGTCCAATTCTAAAGTCAGGCTAATGTTCAATAGCACGGAATCTGGAATTGAGCCCGGTTTATGGCAAAAGGACCTCTATTACATGGAACTTATGGCATATTAACGTTGAAATGTGGGTCTACGCACTTAATACGTATACTATGTGTCCTTGGGGACTTAAAAGACAAATATATCAAGTACTATAACTATAATAATATGTTACTTGTATCGCATATTATTTGGTAAGTAAATTAAAATGTGTCGCTAGGTTGATTAGTGTTATATTTACTCATAATTAAGATTTCATAGTTGACTTTATTGCCAGTCTGTGTACCTACACATAACAGAACACAACATGAACTTGAACGAATCACATTAATGGTTTTAAACACGAACGCAGCATTGTATGACCATTACAGTAATTACAGAAGGTATGTGTAAATGTAAATATTGTTTTGTAAATAATAAATTAATTTCAATTGTTATTCAGTGGTAATGTGTGTCGACTTATTTCTCCTAACCTTTGGGGTCAGTACTGAGTCTCAAACCGGCAATTTACGCGGTATTGTCGTGGCTATTGCCAGCTTCCTTTGTCATCTGTCGAGATGATGAGATGACTAATAGTCAACAATCAACACTGGCCATTGATCATCACAATTTAGCTCATAGGCATATCTTTTGTATGGCAACCAAGCGTACGTGTTTCTATGACGACCAAATGCTTTAGATAAGAGATGCAAACGACTGCAAGAAATCTCAACAACGATAACGACAATAATCGGTTTCTATGTCGTTAAGTTAATTACCTAACAGATTTAAATTCAACTTAAATATAAAATTATAAGGTATAAAATCTGTTGAAGAAATTCAGGATTGATTTTTGACGTTTATCATTATCAGTACCCATAGTACGAGTTTGCTTTATCTTGAACGAAAACGAAACGAGAGCGCGGTCTCCGATTGGCCGGCGCGACATAACCAACCAATCAGAGCGCCGAAGGCACTCTCGTTTTGTTTTCGTTAAATGTAAAACAAACTCGTACTAAACCCTTAGAATAGGAATGTTATTGTTGCAGTTTCTTTGTTTGATTGCGGTTTTCACTGTGACGCTCACAGTACCCTTTTTTTTCAACTAGCGTCTTCGACTCCATCCCCATTTTGTTACCTGTGCAATTTTTTTATACCCTTAACATTGTATGTATTTCTCGGTCACGTAGACAGATTCTATTTCAAAGAAAGGAGGCGTATTTGGTACTGCATCGTTTGCATTTTTGCACATATTTTTTTAGGAATGCTAATATTACAAAGTACAACTTACCCAGTCAACTTTTCATGATACTCCTCCTTTTTTAGCCGGTGCTTTCTGAATGATTCTTTAAAATTCCTCGACCTCTCACAGAATTCGTTGAATATGTCTTCTAAGTTAGCAACCACCGCCGCCCAGCCCTGTTTGAAAAACGATTCATGAAACTATATCGATATATCGGGTCGAGGTCGATAGCACCGATTACTTAAACTAGTTACGAATGATATACCTATTGACATACATACACTAATCGGTTATCTTATTACTTGAAGCGGTTAATAGGACCTCCCGACCTCACACAATTAATTCCATTAAGTTTTATTTGAGGGAATCCTCTTTCCGTTTCCGTATTGCTCATTAATTGTTCATTATTCATGCAACAATTGTTTCAACATAATGCCGTTTTGAATACAAGGTGAGTACATAAAACATATACGTTCGTGCCACGTATTAGGCCTCAGACCAATGAAATGAAATCTAGTGGTAAAAATTACACCTAATAATTTAGATAATTATGTTTAGATAAGCGGGAATTAACATGCGAAATAACTATTAATTGGAATCGCTACAGATACGGTCTAAAGGTCCCTGGCGTCAGGCGATGAACGCGTGCTAATTACGGAAACTAGTTTATTAAGGATCCTATCTGTTACATACTTTAATAGAATTTACAGTTATAAAATATCACTTTTCTAATTAAAATTAAGTATCAATAACACGTTTTACACCACAAACTTGTAATTTAGCAATTACTGACATTGTCATTAATCGAATACTAACTAAATAGTAATAGTTTATTAATTTACTAATACGATAACTGTTTAAATTACCACTAACTATGAAGCAATACGAAAACACTGAAAGCAATCAGAATCTCAGGATAACAGTTATTTAGTGAGAACATAAATTCCTTTTTATGAACCAATCTTACCTGATGTTGCAAATGCTGTTCATGCACCAGCTGATCGCAACTGCTGGACACCTCAAGTGCGAGGTCACTGAACTGTTGCGCTAGAGACGCGCACGATATCACAGTATACACATTTGGCTGCAGCGAGCAACACTTCTCTACAGCAGCCTTTAACTCCGCCACAGATTTACCATCGAAAGCACTACGGCTCTCAATGGAGAACTCTCCAGTACTTAACTCCACTATTGGGCTTAAATCGCACACTAAAAATGGAAACAACAAATTAATAATTCAAATAGCAAACAAGATAACATCAAATGTTTGTAAACAACTCTAAAACGTGAGACGAAAGCTGATAAACAATTCGTGATAGTCCTCAATCAATTTAATCCACTTCAAATTGACTAAATAAATAAACAAGCTACACACTCTTACTGGCAATTTTCATTTAAGATTGACTGTTTAGCTTTGAATTAACTACAGAAAAGATCATTGTGTACTTAAAAACAGTTTCTCATTGTTTGATGTTGATAAATATCAGATTTAATTGTATTTACCACTAAAATTGTTTACCTAACAGCCAACATGTGAGTCTGACTGAATTGATACTGAGTACTAAGGATATATTTACAATTTTATTAAGAGTAACTAAGCTAAGATATGGATAAAACCGAGCAAAACTCCATCAACTTACTGGACTGGTTCAAATGGCTCTCCTTCACTGACGGTTTGCTGAACATGTATATAGGGTTTGTGTCTGTGCCAGCACTGTATGAGGACACCATGTGGTCCGATTGGAGAACCTCTCCACCACTCACTAGTAGAACCAATGAGTTGGCCGGGACTTTGGTCTTTCTCTCAATAGCTAGTTTAAGTGAAGACACACTAAAACAAATTCATTAATGATTATGGTACAAGTCATGACTGAAAACTGTAGAGTTACAGTAATAAACTTAAAATATTTTAACTCATCACAAAGTTCTAATGTTAGAAAAATAATATAAGTAAAATTGTTGCTACATTATGCTCAAGGTCAATATTTATGTCTGATTGAAATTACACAACAACTGATTAATTATATCACACTGTTGCTATGGGCGAGATACAACAGGTACATTCAAGTTAAACAATTTTATACAAGTCATGATGACTCTCTTGGCAACATAAAAAGTGTTTGCTATCGTTTATACATATGAAAAATGTAATACCTAAAACATAAAACATGTAGAACTTATATTATCTAAGATACATAACAATAAATCAAAATGGAGTTTAAAGTTTTCATTACGAATCATGCAAACAAGATATTAAAAAAATAACACTTCTGTGATTGTCGTTCGTACTTACTTCTGCAACGTTAGACCCATGTCGTACGTGGTCATTTGACCAGCATCGACATGGAAAACATACAGCATGGTGGCGGTATGTTTTCAATCTTCACAGCTAAAATACAATACACCGTAGTGTAACTACCGCTTGCATTAATCCCGTGTATCCATGGACCCTACAAAAATGGGAATAAGATTAGCAAAAGTACGACATAAAATAGACCGAGTGTAAAACGGACTCTGCCAAGTTCCATATAAAGAAAAAGCAGAAACAAAATTAATTCTGTATGGGAGCCTGGTTTAACTATTTGTTGTTATAGTGACCACTGAAATACATAATCTGTGAAAATTTTGACTGATTGAGCTAGCAGAGTATAATGCGACAGCAACTAACAGATGGACAGACAGACAGTAGAGTCTAAGTAAAAAACAGAATCATAGAAAGGAACCATATGGAATTGTAGAATAAAGAAGCTTTAACTTGTTGTAACTTGTCAATGATGAGTTTTTCAGTGACTAGGTTTTAGAAGCTGATAATAGCAATAGGATAACTGATAAAACAAATGATAAAAATATTTTTGCCTATTTCTCAACAATATTATAAATATATGATAATTTCAAGGGCAATAGCAGAATTTTGATTTATGCCAAATAATATTTTTAGTTTTTACATAATGCATTGTTCAATGGATTTGTTAATTTATTTTATTTCATAATACTTGCAGTTAATAAATGGGTGTTTTTTAGTTTAAAATATTTAATTAATTGTTAATATATACATTAATGCAAGAATTTCAATATTTTTTTAGGTAATTTAGAAGTAATAAAATTTACATTTTATAAAAACAAAATTCAATGTTAAAATTAAATGTTTACATTATTATTTGATATAGCTATTTAAACTAAGATCACCTGCACTCCAGACCCACCATAAACAACACTATCTAAAATCTAAACAAAGCCCGACCTGTATCCATTCACAATAGAAAAAAAAAAGATGCTATGATTTGAAATAATAATATTATGACAAAAATAATACTAGACCATTTTTTTAAGATGCAATAAACTTAATTCATCGCTACATAACATTGAGTAAGTTATAGCATCATTTGTAACATTTATAAAAAAAGCGTGTAAAAAAATAAAGCACGCGCAATACAAATCTATTCTATCCTAAAATAAACAACAACGTCATAGAACGAACTAGGTAAGTATCTGCACAATCTGTATATTTGTAAACTTTATGTAATAATCATTGCAAAAAATAATTACAATCCTTGATGCAATACATTAACACATTAATAGAACAACAGACTAGACCGTCTTAGAAACCAGTCCAGTATTTGCGTTTGAAAAAAATTTTTAACAACAAAGATTTAGTACTTACGCAGTCCAGAATCCTCCGAAATACTCCTTAAAGCATTGTTAAATATTAAAATATAATGCATAAACACGTATTTCTATTCATCACGTAAATAATTAACAAACACTTAAAAGGAAATTACACCAGTTCGATGGGCTGTTTATAATTTTAGCTCTCGAAAATGTAAAAACACCACCATTGCTCAACTCAATAATCACTCAGCTGACATGACAGCGCACACTACATACATACTCACAACAAAAACATTGAACTATGTAACGCTAGTGACGTCCTTGTCTTACTCAGTTGTCTTACGTATATCGCTCTCTATTCAATGCTACACAAGCACGCTTCGCAGCCGCATTTCAAATATTTGAATTGTCAAGCTTCAAGCTTCAACAGAGCGGAAGTTTGGCAATGTTACCATTTTCAAAATACATGTGAAAATACGTAATAAATCAAAATCCTACCAAAACCCAAACTTAAAGAGAAACGAATAATAATATTATTTTAGCAAATCTCGGCAATTTTGTTAGGTTTTATGGTTCGACATGCGTAGGGATAGATATTAATAATATTATAAACAATTTACACTCGATTAGACTACCTAAGTACCTATATATGTTATAAGCCAATGTTACGCATAAAACTCACCCTTTCCCCTTCTTCCTTTATCGTAAATTGCTTTTGTAAAAGAAGTTGAAACTGAAGCCGAATTCTGATGAGCTTTTCAACTTTTAAAAAAGAATGTCCGACCGACAGTCTTGGTTTCGATATAATAAAAGTAATTAAAGCTTTAGTAGAGTAGTCTTCGTTGGTCGTCGGAATTAACCTCTAGAATACAGGTAATATTTTTAAGAATATTTTTTCTTTCTGGGATTCCAATTGAAGAACTCTCGTTATTTTCTAAGCTTGTACATTGCCCTGCCATCTAGACAAATCTTAGGAAAATAATATCAAAACTTGTTCGTTGTTGAAGTCATTTTCAAAATATAGATGGCGTTGTTCAATATACTTGCTACCAAATACTGTGAAAATATTTGCTAATTCAAAATAAGTCAGAGCATGACATAGCTTTATTCAATAATAGACATGACTTGTAAAATATTACTTGTTATGATTAAGCTTGATAGTTAGATCGATTATTCTAAAAACTCTTGATAACTGTGACTTGATCGAGACTAACGATAAAGGTATTTATGTACTTCTAAGCTATCAGGGAAATTAAAAAAAAATCAGCACCATACTGTTTATTTCAGCGTCAAAAGCTTTATAGGATACAAAAATGAATGAATAATGTTTACAACATAAAATAAATAATTCTCCCAAGTATAATTATACAGATCAATAATGCAAGTCAATTCAAAGGGTGATCACCTTTACAAAAGGTCAAAGATTTATTATGCATTACATTGGCACAAAGTCCTTTACTTTACAATAAATAATAATGAGTGAATCCAATAGGAACAGATCAATAACAATACCTACAGGTGGGAAAGGACATCATAACATCAAATTTTCAATCATAATTGCACTAAGTACCTACAATAATAATGCTGTTTTTACAGACTTGCTTTGTAAGAATCATGAATTCTTAATCAAATAAAAATAATCAGAGATTACAGTAGCAATGTATCTTGCTGTGTCATGATGTCACTTCCACTTCAAAATAATATCAACAAATGATGTACTCTAAAACAATTAACATAGGTATGAGCAGGCACTTATGAAATACAATCAATAACCAAGGATAAAGATATCAAAATAAATGTTCAATAACTTCCTATTATTAATTATCAATTATTTCTCTTGTGTAAGCAAAAACACAATATACAGAAAATTTATAAGCTGTCACGAAATTATCATTGCATTTTATAAAAATTGAAAGAATATTTTGTATGCAATCCATACAATAGACTATTAATATTATGTATAAATCCCATTTTAAACCTCTTTATAAAAACTTTTATACTTAGTGCTAAGTTGAATGTAGACAGTATAATTGTATAAAAATAATGAAACTATAAAAACATACATCACATGATAATATCAAAGCTACCTTATTACATAAGGGTATAGACCTATGGCCATGTACCAACATTTTTCTCTACTAAGTATTTTTTTTTAATATTGGAAATCACAAATGCATAAATATTTAGAAACAGATAATGTATTGGTTTTAAACCAGTATTTTTCAACCCTATTTATGGTATAACTCCAGTACTTACAAAATAGTAAGCTGCTCATACTTCTAAAGTATTTGCAACTCTTGAAAAGAATTTGAAAAAGAGGGCCACAAGTTGAAATACATACATTGTATTAAACTATTACATATTATTCAATAACAAATTTTATCATAATAAACATAGTTATTAAAATTGCATTTAAATACAATATAAAATTAGTTAATTTCTTTTTATCATTTCCGAGATAACCTGACCTTAATTATCTTAAAATAATTTGATCATAGGTAACCCCAACAAGCGTTTCACGTGATTATCATAGCTTACATTAATTTGTCACAGTAAATATCAGGCAGTTTAAAGAAGTGGATAAGGCACTCGCACAACCATTGTCATGAATTTAAATGGTCCCATTAATCTACTATTATTAATATCATGCAATAAATTGTAAATACAATAAAAAGAAGTTCTAGTATCAAGAAAATACTTTCACAAATAAATCTATGTTAGTTAAAGTGAAGGAATGCAGAGTAATAAATAAGAGAAATTATAAATAGTTGTGATAAAATTGGAATGTACCTTAAACTTAGAGAACTGATTACATCTATAAATGTTACAATTTATTATGCAAATATCATAATATCAAAAACCACAAAAGCAAACCACCACCAACAACTTTAACCAAACTAATATTTAACTTAAGATAGAGTAGGCTTTTGCCATTTGTATGAGCCACTGTACTTAAAGTCGTAGGAAGCAAGTTTGCTGTCTGCAGCTGGAGGCCCACGGGACCCGTACACGTAAGGAACAGGTTTAATACGCTTTCCTTCCAGTTCTTTCAGAACAGGCGTAAATATACGCCAAGCCTCTTCTAACTCATCACTTCTTACAAAATGCATTTGTGTGCCAGTGAATACATCTAAAATTAGTCTCTCATATGCATCAGGGACATCTGCTTCTTTGTAACGCATGCTGTAAGTAAGGTCCAATTCAGTTTCCACCAGGTCAAATTTCATTCCAGGCGATTTGCTCATCATCTTCAAATATAAAGCTTCACCAGGCTGAACACGAATCACCAACTCATTCCTCTTTGCATGCCCATTAAAGATATCACCAGGTACATCTTTGTATTGAATCCTCACCTCTGCTTTTCTCTCATTCAGAGCTTTTCCACATCGAAGAACGAAAGGCACACCTTGCCACCTAGCATTATTAATGTGAAGAGCAGCAAGTGCATATGTAGGTGTCACAGAGTCCTTTGGAACAGTTGGGTCCTCCAGATATCCCAACTTTTCTTCACCTTTGCCTTCAGGATTGCCAACATACTGTCCAACCAGGATATCATTCAGCTGAATAGGATTGATGTGGCGTAATACTTTTACTTTTTCATCTCTTATATCATTTGGATTCAAAGTAACAGGTTTCTCCATGGCCACAAGTGACAAAATTTGCAGAAGGTGATTTTGCATTACATCTCGGATTATACCAAAGTCATCAAAGTAGCCACCTCTGCCCTCAGTACCAAATGGTTCTTTAAAGGAAATTAACACAGATGCAATATTCTCCCTGTTCCATGAAGGACTGAATATTTGATTGGCAAATCTGATAGTCATCAAGTTCTGAACCATTTCTTTACCAAGGTAATGGTCAATCCTGTAAATTTGTTCTTCTTTGAACAGACCAGCCAGATGATTACTCAGTTTCTGTGAACTTTCATCGTCCCTACCAAAAGGCTTCTCAATGATGACTCTTGTGAAGCCTTTAATGGACACACATGCATTTCGTATATTCACTGTAACATCTCCAAATACAGTTGGAGGCACTGCTAGATAAAATATTCTGTTAGCCACAGGGCCTTTTTCAAACTTACTAATGAGTTGGTTGAGCATTTCATAGTCTACTCTCTTGTCATAAGAACCGGCAAAATATTCGTTGGCTTCCCAAAATTCCTTCAATTTCTCTTCTTCTCCTGGACGCACTTTCAAATATTTTTTACATTTCTCCTTTACCTCAGACATTGTTTGCTTCGTACGAGCATAACCAACAAACTTGGTGTGGCGAGGTAATAGATTGTCTCTATATAAATACCATATAGTCGGGTAGATCTTTTTTCTTGCAAGATCTCCAGA
Organism: Spodoptera frugiperda; assembly: GCF_023101765.2. NCBI lineage: Eukaryota > Metazoa > Arthropoda > Insecta > Lepidoptera > Noctuidae > Spodoptera > Spodoptera frugiperda. The sequence continues at coordinate 5,383,622 of NC_064212.1, forward strand.
CGCACCAAGTAATATAAAAGTGTGAGGATATTGAAAATCTGTTTTGTTTTCCATTTTCACGTAGGTTATACACTTAATAAATTATTCGTATTATATTTCTGTGCGAATCGCAGGTGATGTGTTTATGAAGCACTTGATATTTATATATCTTAATTAGAGATAAAAAATTATTACTAAGCAAAAACTACACCAAACAGTAACGCCGGGAAACTCGACAATATAAACTTGAAATTATGTTAGCGAAGTATTTATATGAAACTTTTTTCAAATTGAAACTTACACAGTTGCAAGGTTATACCACTATACGGTTATTTGATTGGCTATTATTTAAGCTATATATTTTTTAAACCAATGGAATGTAAAACACAGGTAAAACTTTAAGTGACAATGAGAACTGACCTTATTATTTGACATTAACTTGACATTGAAAATAAAAAAAACACGTTCCGTTACGATCAACGTTCATATTTTCTGCGATCATCAATCCGTGACTAAAAGAAAACTATTTACAGATTTCTTTAAATTAGAGCATAGAAAAAAAAATGGTGTTAAACATTGACCTAGTGTTTTATAATATAATCTAAGTAAGCGCAATAATTAATATTTCAGGATTTCAAAATTATGACAGCTTAAAATTTATAAATCGCTAATATTTATTTTTAATTATGTAATTAGAATAAGAGACAGAATAATTATTCCAGTAAGAAATTAGGTAGCTTCAAATTGCTAAGAACATACTGTAAAAGTATGGAAACTGCTATTAAAAAAGTTTAATATAATACACTGTCAGTACAGTACGTGTACACCAATAACATCGTTTAGTCAATCAACTTTTTAAAATTAACAATAAATACAAAAAAATATTTGCAATCAGTAGTTTTATCACTAATCGTGATTGCTTTGTTCTCTACGGTGGGACTTTGTAAATTGAATTCTTATCATGAAACCTAAATGGTATGAAATTTCCGAACGAAGCTCGTCTGTGACGTGACGCGTTGTTTTATGTCACTTCACTGAGAATTAATTGAAATTGGGTTATTCGTGATTCCTTTATAAATATCAGCGATACTAAATGCTGTATTTCATAAAACTAAAGTTTTATTACCAGTGTGTTTCATAATATCATTAAAAACATTCGTGGATAGCGAGGGGGTGTATAATTTCGTCTTCGTATAGGTATATTTAGTTCAACGACCTTGTTTCTGACAGGTTCATCGTTAGCCACTGAACTGTTCTATGAAAGTGGTATATCGTAAACGATAGATAAATTAAATTCAATGATGGAGCCCTCGAGAGATTCAGGTAAGTGGTTTTGTGTTATATTCTGTCTACAAAGACTAGTAATATGAAAGCAGACTGTCATTGGTCACATACCCTGTATCAGTGACAGTGAGTGCCTTGTTTTACATTAAAAACAACTGTTCCTACGAGTCAGTAGTTAGTTTGTAATGTAGGCAGCTACTGAATGTTTTGTTTATCTAAGCCATTGTGTTTAGTTTATATTTGGCACAAGACTTATGATAACAGTACTGATATGATGTGGTGTGGTGTTGAAGCATTGTATGGGTAATATCAGAATGAACAATAACAATATTCAAAAGACATAGATCAGGACTTATGTGTTAAAGAATCATCACAAGTCTTCACAATTCTTACAATTATGTTACTTGAATTAGTTATCTACATATTGGATTTTTTTTTAATTGAACTCTGTAGTTTTATTGCTATTGGGCTTCGCTGAATAGTCTGTTAATTAATTAATTAGTTAATTGACGATTAAATACAATATATATGAGTACATAAAATAACATCTTATTGGTGAAAAACCAAATAATGATCATAAGTTACCTACTTACAATTTTAATTTTCTAAATACATTAGGTAAATATAGGAAGTATATATTTAGTTATTGTTCATGATCACTTGAAAAGACCCTAAACTTTTTTCTGATACAATCAGAGCCCTGTGAATATTTTTTTATATATGAAAATTAAAATACTGCTACATAAAATAAGCAGTTAAGTTCTGTACAATGAAAAATTGTATTCTTGTGCATATGCTAAAATCTGATTTTATCATAAATTCTGAATTTCTCTTAACATAAAATATGTTTTAGGATAATTTTAGAGTCTACAGATTCTACTTTATATTATACAATCTCTAAAGAAGGCAATCAAAACAAAAAGTCAATCTGTGTTTTTTCAATGTTATTAAATCTAATATCAGTCAAAAAGTGTAGATAAAAATATTATCATAGTAATTTCTTAGGTATCAACAAAGTCTGGGTTTGAATTAAATTTGATATTGAAACAGAATTTATATTAGAGAATTTGTTTGAAGAAAAATATTAAATTATATTATTGCAATTACCTATTAACATTTAATCAATTTAAATCTCTTAAACTAAATATTTATACATTGTATCATTTATTTAATTATTAAAATTCAAGTTTACAAAAATATTAGCTTGAAGAAATCATTTTGAAGTGTCCTCAAAATGTCCTAGATGGCGCTTTTAAAATAGTTCCTTGTGTTCACTCTAGATGGCGTTACAAGTTAGTATGTTATAATATTGTTTTGTTATTCCGTGATTATCGTCACGATAATTAGTGAACATTTTTAGCAAAATCTGACATTCGAGACACATTTTTTTTAAAAGCACTGAAGGTTTTTTTATTACTAGGTATTTAACTTTAAACACACTACCCCTATAAACAACAGTGTTGCAGTATAGTAAACAATTACGTTTAGATATAGACCACCCATAATATGAGAGCCATTTGTGCTGACATATAACTAAATGTTCCAAAAGTGAATAACTGAAGCTAAAAAACAACAAGCATTTCATTTTTTAAAGTTGCGTTTCTCCTATCTTTCTTCATATCCTGACAATCTATAGTTTTATATTTTTTTGATAATGATCGCAAATATATCGCAATTTAGATTATTACGAGTTTGCTAATTCAACATACATTAGCAGATTTTTGGTTCATTATGCAGCCAAATCTAAATACAGACATAGCTGATTTGCTACAGTTAGTTACTAACAGTTAGTAGCTACTAGTGGGTAGGTAGATACGTCTACGTCCTTTACTCGCAAATATTTTTTATCATTTCACTTGAATCATAGTCGTTTTAAATATTTTTTACAACGCGTAATAAAGGGTTTTAATTAAGCCCAAAAAATCTGTTTCATTAAAAATCGTTAACATTATCCATTAACAAAAAAACAACATAACTAGATTTTAGTCGGAATGCCGCAAGGCAGTATTTTAGGACCATCTAATTTTCGTGCACCCGTAGTTATTTATCTCCTATAACGATCTTAAACCACGTAAAACACCAATATTTATAAGAAAATACGTTTTTAAGGTGGTTGTTTCTGATAACAGAAACAAAAGTAATTAATTTTCCAATAAAGATTTCCCGCGAACGCTTCAAGGTTGAATCTGTCAAAAACACGGCTGTTATGAAAAGAAAACAATTTTGGTTTGGAAAAGAAAGCTTACTGGCGATTGGCTATCAATCTTGAGTTGTTGTTGGGGAAGGCAGTTGTTTACTTTATTTAGTCAATTTTAAATGGCTTCAAAATCAAATTAGCTGAAGTTAAATTTTACAATAATGAAGGTTCTAGATGAAAATAAAACTTATTAAGAAGACACAAAGAAAGTACAACCATAATAAAACAGAAAGTTAATCTCGTATATTAGTGTAAATAATTAAAAGAAACACAGTTTATGCTTACATAAACAAAATGAGAAAAGGAATGATAGTTACTCCACATAAAATTAAGAAAAGTTACAATAAATAAAAATATAGCACTACAATTAATTAAGGACCCTCCAAGGTCAGCGAACTAAGTTAAAACAAATTTCCTTTAATTAAAAAGAAGATACCGACTGAATTGAGAACCTCCTTTTTGGAAAATCGGTTAAAACTACTCGAAAGGCAACCGATAGGTGTTGTATTTTTTAGAAACAGAGTTTCAGTGTTCTCAATACATAAAAATGTTGAAAAAGGGATTAAAACTTCGCGTAACCCTTTCATATCGGAATTGGGCTTAACACGGATTTTTCGAGCTTAATAAAATATGAAACGTGGATAAAATTTCCAGGAGAGCGCAATATTATTTGAAAACAAACACTATCCATTACCTGCTGATTTTAGACTTAATTCAGATAATGCGCGCTTAGTGACAATGTAAGAAGATTAAAATTGCTTTGAAAAGATAACGAGTCTTTCGTCGATTTATAAACAACCTGTTTGTTTGACGCAAAATAAAATAAAACTATTGCTTTAGAACCTCACGTTTTGGTTGTAATAACCAAACAGAGTAAAGGTTAAAATATGAAACCAAACAATAATCAAATCTTTAGTCAACTTTAGTAGATCCTTTTGATTAAAAGTACCTATCCAAGTAATGATTAATTGAAGATATGGAGCCTGCCTGCCAATAGGTTAATAGACTAGTGAATAAGACAGATCCAAGGAATGGAAAGGTCGTATAGTCTAGCTAGTCACATTGCATGGTGCGGTTCGAAGGACTAAAGCACGTGCGATGCGGCGCGACAGGCAGCGCGGGCGGGTGGCAGGGCGAGGGGTGCGCAGTCGTGTGCAGTGGACCACTCGACGTCGCACAAGGTCAAGGAGAATGATTAACAACGAAAATACAGCAAAACAAACGGTGGCGAAGCGGGGTACGAGCGGGGACGCGACGCGCCAGTCAGAGCAGCGACGCCGCCCGCATCGGCCGCGAGACCGGCGCCGCTCGCGACATTTACGAAAATCGATGCACGATCCGTAACCGGCATTTAACATTAATTAACTACCGTAATTTTAATATTAATATTTTATGATAGTCGCCATGACGGGCTCCGCGCGCATTTACCACCCATGTTTGTGATGTGTCACTCGTGTTGACTGTTTAGGGTTGTCTCACGATTTTCAACTTTGGAAATAAGAGCGCATTTGGATCCTATGCAACTACACAGCCGTAATTCATATCATCGTCAGCTGGTGTTTCTATGATTATGTATGCGATATTTATAGCTCATATCTTCGCAATTTTTGTGTGGAGATAACCAGTTCGTCAACTTGCAATGCAAGTAAATAATTGTTAGTAGAGTTCAATATCGATTAATTTAAACATATATTTTTATCGTTAATAACATTAAATTTATTTTTTTGAAATCTTTCTTATGTATTTTAAGTACTTTATAATATTATTTAAATCTTTAATGAATTAGGAGCGAGTAATCAACAAAGCATCAGAATATATCTACATTTTCAATCAATATCTCGCATTGACAATCTCATTTGAAATTTCAAGTTCACAATATTATTTGAAAAAGATTTTCATAAGTTATTAAATGTTTAAAATTAAATATAAACTTTTCTCGATTTACGATTCAAGTTAAAATCAACAACGTTAACATAAGCAATATAAACTTGTAATGTTTTAATGCCCTTATGTCTTTATCTGACACGAGTCGTAAAGAGCAATGCAAGGTTGCAAGTGTATTGACTCTAGTGTTTTGAATAAATTTATCTCTGTGCTCTATTGCTCTAGCTGCTGCATTTCCATTCTTGTATACCCCATTTTCATATCAAGATAAGACAGAACTTTCCTCATTTGATAGTTTGACGTCAGGATGATGTAACCGAGCACCGAAAGCGTGCCAAAGCAGACCGTGATGAGATCGGAACCTCCATAGTTTCGTGATCACACCAGGATTGATGCTGACATCTCTTTGCTTTCCTGGCTAATTGGCTTTAGCATAATACTCTGTAAGGCCTTTAATAAGGATCGATTTAAACATTTAAAAAAATCCTTCGCTATCCTTAACAGATTAGAGAAAACTGGAATATTAATCGTCCATTTTGAATCGTTGGCCTCTAAAATACAGCTCAGAGGTTTCCACTACCACTACTTAAGAAGTTCGAATGGCTCTGAACTATAGAACAAGCTCCAAAAACATTTTGTTCCAAGAAAATTCCATAGTTCTCATTTAATAGACGTAATAATGTAATTAAAAGAGAAAACTTATAGTTGAACAAAGAAATTAGTTAATAATGTTTTCAGAATTCCTTCTAAGTTCACCATCTATAAATATTTTACGTTGGTTCTGTGAAATAATGGACGACAAATGCAAAACAACAAGACAATTGTAAAATTACCACGTACCAGTAACTGAGGCAGAACGTTTGATGTTGTCGTCGTAAATTATAAACCCATGGTTATAATGAATTGATTACCTTGCCTTTAATTGGCACTCCTTTTAAATGCTCTGCTTATTTCGTCTCTCTGATCTTCAATTGTTGTATTTTGTGAGATGTCCAAAACAGATTCACCTAAATTAAATTCTTCGGATCTATCATAAATGCTTTCGTTTTGGATTTCTTCAATAACGATATTTTTTTTCATATTAACACCTGTGTCGTCGCTAAATGAAAACCAATTATAAAATCCACCTGAGAAATCATTGAACACATCGTAATGTGCATTATTATCGGCTATTGAAACACGGTTATTATTTTTATAGCTGTTATCCAAGACAAATACAAGACAAGTTGTATCATTGTCAAGGTCTTCCACTATGTACATTTGAATTCATCGCCGCCCTCGTGGTATTTCACATATGGAATACTAATACGATGCATTACGTTTTTATTAACGCCATTCCATCTTGTTCCGGATTTGTTTTATATCTCCACCTTACTTGAGACTCTTTAGTATAAATCAAATTATTTCGTTGATGAAATTCGTTTAAAGTTCTTCCAACCATTTATCAAAATAAATTGTAAAAACACAATATGATCGCGTCTGGTGCTGAAATTAATTTCAAACCATTTTTCTTATTTAGGCTTTTCTCGTCTCATTTTATTGAATTGAACTTCATTCTTCCAATTTGATCGTCGTTTTTGTTCTTATAAGTCGTATTTGTTCATCTTTATTGTCTTTTAACGTAATTTCTAACAGAGCTGATTGAGTTGATTCTTTAATAGCGTTTGTAACCGCTTATTAAAATATTTTCAAATTTATTACAGCTTGTTAAGGAGTGTTTAGTTTATTGTTGTTGCGTGTACCTAATCGCAGGCGCGAATGCCGGGCGTCACGTCACGCCGCGGGAAGTGTTACTCTCTGGCTTGGTCACGGCCAAGGTCTCGTGTCGACACAGCGCTAGCGTCATTATGTAACGTTTGGGTAAATGATGAAACGCTCTACTTCTCATTATTTTTAATACAAACATATGATGTGGATGTTATTTTGCGTGGGCGATAATAGGCGATATTCGATTTGATCAAATCCTTCTCGATTCACTTTCTTTCACGCATCACATGTATTGACGTTAATTTGTTATTAATAGCGTTTCATTAATGCTTAAATTAATGAGTTTTAAGTAAGTCCAAAGTACAAACGTTTGATTAAAACAATGATTAATGCCAGTTGCCTGTTAAGCCACGTGATGTTACCCATTATATTATTTTTGCCATCTTCCATGTATGTATCTAGTTACGAAAATGTAACCTTGTTGGTAGTTTTTGTTTGATAATATGCTTATAAAAGCAGCATACATAAGTATGAGTTTTGGCATCTCATATCTCATAACCCCATATCTCTCTTCAAAGTCTACATCATTGAGCACAGCTGCTAGCTGGTAGATGACTCCTTTTCTGTCAATTTTCTGCTGCCCTTCTAACTAATGGATTTTAATAAGATTTTCGTTTGGTCTCGCAGATGTCCCTATCGGCCAAAATTAATGACTGATCTCAATCCAAAATCTGGGGATTTCGATCGATTTCTATCAAAAACGGAGATTGATTGGTTATTTATTTCTGCCATATATGAAATACGATTGCTTGTAGTACGTCCAGATCCAATAGAATTATCGTGTTTTCCTGTGGTTGGTAGGAAAAATTTAGTAGCAATTCCGATCCTCTAAACCCTTTAAGAGCCTTATTTAGGTCTATGGCACAAAAACGATGATAAACTGACGATTCTAAATCGAATCACGTATCGGTTAGAGTATAAAACACGTATAGGTTAGTAATAATATAATTACCACGTCGTCTCACAATGAACGCATCTCTGTGTGGAAAATGAGCATTGTTTTGTAGTTGGAGTTCCGGTTGGTCTCCCCGCGCCGCGCGTCTACCGGCTCGCCTAGTGCAGACTGGCCAGCAGCGGCATCGCTGAGCGATCTTGTGCACGAACAAAAAACACCTGTAGTCGTCAGCGAATCGCCAAGGTCGCAGGCCCCCGCGGCGCGCTTCTCTCTGCGTTCCGTTTACCCATATCTCGCGGCGAATGCACGCGCGCCGCCCCCGCGTCTTTGACTCACCGTACACCCGCACGTCTCACGTCTGCCTGTTACGCCACGGGTCAAGTCTAGGACGTTGTTTTGCTTTACTTTTGTAATACTTTCAAAAGGATGCCAGAGCTCCCTTTAAAAATTTATGGAAATCAAACCATTCTTCACCAACAATAAAATGTCAGTGAGGAGTAATACTTGTCATAGTCGTTATTGCCGCTCAAGTAGGTTTAATATTGAAACGTAGAACTCAGGTGCAAAACAAAGAAAGACAATATGTAAAATCAGAGAGTCTGATAAGGTGTTGCGCTCGCGCCGGTATTGTCGCAGTGTAAGCTATTGTTAATGTTAATTGTGTCTGGGTAGCGCGCGTTAAGTCAAGGTCGATGCAGATCGATAGCGCTGCCGGAGGGGGACAGCGGCAAACAGAATCTATATCGACATACTCCACATGCACGTATGCACGCACGTCATGCGGATCAAAGAAAGTGCAGGAAAGTGGAAACATTCCTTGATAACGCGACAAACTGCTCTACGCTCACTGAGCGCTGCGTAATTCTTACTTATCGAGTAGTTGCATCTTTTAATCTCAAGAATATTTTCACGGTTAATGCAATTGAATTCTTGGCTCGGTTTGCACTTTCATCATAACATAATTATTATCATACTGTAACTATAAATTATGTTGTTACAATATGTAATATTTCCTTTGTGGAGTTTATTACCGGTAGTGTTGGTGTCCGCTTAGTCATTGTCGGAGCGATTCCCTTTGTGTAGCCCATCAATCCCGACAATATCATAATGGCTCAATTCATTCATTTCGTGCTTGAAGGCGACGGTATGGCGTTTTGCTAAAGCCTTTGTCGCATTGTCGATGGCGTGTTTTCTTTAGTCTGGTTTCGGTATTGATTTGTTGCTTTGTTGTACACGCTCTAAGTATAAATAAGCTCACTTACGTAGATTAATTTACGAAAGATTCTCCTCTTCTCACGAGAGGCTATCAATTACATAGACACGGGTCGTCAAGGATACGGCTTGATTGACAGGTCCGTGTAAGGTAGTTCTATGATATAGGTGCTTTCCTACACCCTAAACCGAACGTAAATGGATATGGACAAAAACACGCCTGGCTGCTTTTCGAATTAAAGTGAATTTTATCAAACGCCTACGCTGAATCCCATAAATAAGATAAAGATAGTATTTGCATGTTTTCAATGCTACTTTTTATAAAGCATTTTGTAATAAATTTGCATTGTTTTAGATATGTATACCGAATATTAATCTGTTGAAACCAAGTCTTTGCTGATATGTTCTTTGTATCGAATTAAAGGGTTTATTTGTTCATCTATATCGATCACGATTATTCGTTTACCGAGCGTCTCAGTATGTGGTCCAGATGTAATCTAATATCTCGTTATTGTCTTATTTATTTTTCTGAGCCTAACCCTTACAATGTACGGCGTTACACTAGCTTTATTTATCGCAATCCGTACAGCTCTTATTACGTTTTTGGTACTAAGGACTTAATAATTGTGTAAAAAATTATAGCTCAAATTATTGTCAAAAGTCTGCAATAAATCTAAAGTGAGGCTTTGGGCAGGCTTTCTCTGATCTAGATTTCAGTTGTTATTACTCTTTTGGAAATAGAAATACCCAATAATGCTATAGGAATCCGCACATGGGTTCTACAATCATGGTTGCGACATTTGGACTAATTAAAATAGCCATAAATATAAAATTAGGTACAGTAAAAATATTAAAAAAGTTAGGACCAGTGAGAAATCTCTTTGTAATATTCAAACGCATGGCCCTAGCCAGTGGAAAGTTGTCACTTTATGCTTTAAAATCGATACAAGCTTGTTATTGAAGTGATATTAAATTCGTGTCCAAAAATAATAAATAATATATTGTGCAATATTAAAGCGTCAAGGTGTTTACACATTGTTTGGTTTAGGACCGGAAAACTTTTTGCCGTCGATCTATGACGAACACCCTCAACACGTGCAACGGACGTCCCTATACGCACAGCTCCAAGGCCGCATATGTCGCACATTCGAACAAACATTTGGCCATGTTTTGAATTATCTACTTTGGCCAACAAAACCCCACACTTTAAGCCCAACTGCTATGTGTGCTTCGTTATCAGCCAGCAAGTTGTAAAGATACAACGGATACCAAATATGTACACCATAACTTTATGACCTTAGCGCCAAAAAGCTTAACGTTGTGTGTGCCCTCGCGAGATAAATAAACTTGAAGAAATATTTGATTTTGCGAACAATGGATCGAATGAATAAGTACCATTTAATCGCGCTAGGTTTTTCTAAGTGACATAGCGAATTTTTATATGGTAGAGGCTATCGCAGGGAGTTCGGTCTCTGAGTGACGTAAAACTTAATTACAGAAACGCGCCGCAGCCACGATCATGAAGGCCGACTGCTAACAACCACAATTATTTAGATGATTCCATTCTAACATATAACTATATTTTAGATTATCTAGTTCAATTCAGAATCATTTGCAGCTTTAAAGGCAAAAAATGTGATTATAGCAACTCGTTTTAAACATAAAATGAGATTTATTCACGTATGATTGTATGCGGACCTTGAGCACGTCGGGTGAGACCTTCACGCCGGTAACCGCGCGGAAGTTGACGGGTACATTTTTTTGTCAAATTCGAGCTTGTTGAATTTTAGTGCGCATTAGTCACTAGCTAAGCATCAGCGCCGAAGCTCGTGGCGCATTGTTGACGAGTTGCACTGCGATAGCGTCCCGCCGGGTGCAATAACAGTCGCTATCACAATGTCACTACGACGTCTGCTTTGTCCCCGGTCGCGGCACTGACGCTTTTATCCGTATCTCCGGCGTCGAACGCTCACTTACATTTGCACTTATTATTTAGAAGCCTAAGCGCTGCTACCATAATTCACGGTTTGATCTTACGGAGCGTAAATTGATCGTGACCATCGCAGTGCGCGCTAAGTTGTCCGTCACTTGTGTATCTGTGCAGTTTCATTGTGAACGTTGCTGAAGTGCAGTGGGTTGATAGTGATGTGAGGATGCTTGTGCGTGGCCATGTCAGTGGCGAAGAAAGACAAGCCGACTATGTCGGTGACGGCACTTATCAACTGGGCACGACCCTTGCCTCCGGGCCAGCAACAGCAGCCGATGACGCCTACGTCGCCTGGCAGCATGCTCCAGCCGATGGCTACACCGTCTAACATACCGACTGTTGACTGTTCACTGGATATCCAATGTAAATATAAACGTTTCTTAGTAAATATAGTCTAGGAAAATACTTGATCTCTTGAAATGAAACGGCTTTCTATAATCAGGCAGACAATAAAGAAACACGAATTATATTGTCGACGCCGCTGGACATGTTTATGGCACCTGATGATTATTATAGCTCTTCAATTAATAGGCCCAGTTATAGAAAAATATGATTTGTAGTTTGCAGTTATAATATGTGTGCTAAATATGTAAATGAAGGCTAAACATATAGGTGAGCTGTTTCAAGGTTTTCGCTGTGGATTCCGTTGTTCCATATCTGTAGATGTCTAAAGGATTATGTTATTGAGGAAGAAAACACATAATACTATTAATATCAACATAATAAACAAGGTAACCTAACCGCAAAGCGTGTCAAAAATGACGATATTAGCAAAACAATAATTCGACTGTGTATAAACGGAGTCACTCAGTTTATTTATATTGATGACATTATAATTACAAAGGTTAAGTTAGACAGTCGGAACTGCGATTACATTTTTACTTAGGTAATACCTATTAGAATAATAGATTCACACTGACTATCTATTACTTAGATAGAAATTCAGGAAACGTTTAATGTAATGGGAAAAGGTATAAAAAGCAAAAGTACTTACATAATAGATAACAAAAGACATGGAAACCGAGTTTTCAATGTCATAGGCTCATGGTGATAGGAATAGTGTATCACGCTTCCGTTTCATTGTAATTCTGTTTCAATTAACATGATAGATAGTGTCAAACTATACAGCCCGTTGGTAATCTAACGCAAAATTCAATAGCTTCTAGTTTTTCACACGAGTATGATCAAAATCGACTCAAGTATCAAGATTAGCGCGCGTAGTTCGAACGCTTTACTCGTTCTTGATACTTTCTGCCAACACTTTGATGTTCTCTAATAAGCACGACAATTTGATGGGTTCTTTTTTTAGTCGAGAATATAAATCATTAAATTATATTATGAATAGACACGTCAAAATACGCCCGAAATAGCCGACCTGTATGTAAACGCCCTTAGTGCGTGATTTTGATTGAATACTCGTGATGGAAACTAGATTTGTGTAAAAAACACATTATCAAGATTTTCTTTTTCCATTCGGTTTTTCCCTTTCGTACTACATCTAATTTTATCGACAAAAAAAATAATTTGGGGGTTCCATTGAAATGATTTTTTCGGTAAAAATAATTCACAAATGATTCACCAAAACATTATCAAACAAATGAAAAAAGTAATGAATTAGTTAGCCGAGGTTATTAGCTACCGTTTGTCGTTTTTTTTGTTTCTACGACGCATACAACATTTGATATCAAAAAAAGTAAAGAAAATATTAAAATAGCCATAACTTTTATTTGACCCCTTCGACCCCCGACTTTTGTCGATATAATTAGATGTAGTATTCAGCCTTAACGGGTTAGAAGTCTAAGCCTATCACATTGTATAATATTTCTGCGCTGAATAGTCATGTAAAGTTTGAAATGTATTCCCAAATAATTATCGGAGTTGAATTAAAATTTTAAATTAATAAAATTTAGTTAATCAACTTGTTCTCACTGTATTCAACAGGTTTGATTTTCTCAGACGTGAGGCGGAGTTTCTGTCGCTGTATGCGTGCGTTTAAAATCTTTCTTTTCCACTGATTTTCGTTAATTACTAAGATTAACATGAAATTATACGATAGATCTCGTTTCGCGAGAGTGAAAATCGTTATTACTCGCTACAATTACATTCTCTTTGAAATAAAACTCAATTATAAAGCTAATTTGAGCTGTCTTCGACTCTTATAATTTGCGCTAACAATGTAAAGCAGTTTTTATATTTGATTATATAATAATTGTTTATTTATACGAGTTTGAAATAAGATTTTGTAGTCAGACAGTGTGCTACCTACGTAGGTCTTTACCTCGTTATACCTAGGCAATTTTCTTAGCACATTTATGATATGACTAGGTAAAAAACATTACCTAATCTAAATGCTAACTTGTAGGTAAGTCTTACACGTGTCTAGATTTGAAATAGTCTAACGAGTTTGTTTTATTCATATTAGTTACATAACCTGCTTGAACTAGTTGATCTTAATGCGGAATATTACATTATTTTTACTTAATTACAATTAATTAAATAATAAAAATCTTACTTATAAATGCGTATGTTTTTTACTCAATCACGTCAAAATGGCTAAAGAGATCGGAATGAAATTTGGAACAGGGGTAGATTGGGTTCTGGAGTAACACATAAGACACTTTTTTCCCAAAAATAAATCATGCACGACATTTGCATTGAAAGGTAATTTTTTATTAAAATATGGGAACGAATAGGTCAACTCTACTGACTAATTTTGGTAACATTAATAATTCTCAAAATTCTGGGTTCTTTAGCTTATTCAATAATAATGTGAATGTCTCAGTGATTGGTCTATTTGTGTGGCTTTCCGTTCAACTCAGACGGGGTCGCGAACAGTTACTTGTAAATAAGCCACAGTAACTTATTTTCACCATGAAAGAGCAATCACTTGTGGGTTTTCTTCAAAGGGCTGTAGTTTTCAAAAGTCCTGTTTCAAAGACCCCAGTAGCTACCAAAGAAAGCCCCAAGGTGAATGGAATAATATAAGAATTTGACTACCACAGTTATTTGTGAATGAAACCGCCCACAGACATCTAAAATTAATTTTTCGATATAACTTAAACATTTGTTTCGTTGTTTGATTAAGAAAAATGTTGTAATACTTAATTGAGACATTTTATTGAGCTTTATCGCGCATTGTCGTTGGATCTCCCGTTTTAGGGTGCTTTTTCAACAGAGATTTGCTATGCTACGTTACTGTGGATGCGTTTCGCTTCCACCAATCATATTCATTGGTACACATAGCACTTGTGGAAACGGAATGAATTAAGCTATGTGTTTTATATGGAAGATGCGTGTTACGGATGGCTTCCCTCTATCGATACATCGTATACTTGATCTGCGTCGTGTTCCCTCGCACAGCTACATAGCTTAGGATCAGTGGAAACGGTCACATAGTTTCATAGCTTAGTTATTACATCTTCGTAGCATAGCTACATCTCTGGTGAAAAAGCAAGGTGGATAAGGGGTGATGTTACTTTATGAAAATTCCAAAAACCATTACTTCAGCAAACACAGTCCATTTCGTACTGTTTTCTTAGGCTCTAAGCGTCCTTACATGTGCCATTTGTGTAAAATAGAAAAATATTTACTTGCCACACACACACGTGCAAAAACTATTTTAACTGCGGTTTATGATAAAATGTGTTGAGAACACTATTAGATATAGGCCCGTTCTAATTCTATATTTGAATTGATACTATAGCCTTTACAATAAGAATAGTTGCTCTAGGTCAACTTACTCTAAAGTGTATAATTTTGTTAATGCATTTTATATTTTATTACGATGTATTAAGGTGGAAAATTTATTAAAGAAAGTGAACACAAGGATATCTTGACGTGCTGGTGTCAGTAGTTCTGTTCATCTTTTCAAAACATTGTACACAATGTCTTCCGTCAACGTAGCGTAGGCGTGATTCAACTGTGGTTCGGAAACTTAATAACTCTTTGTAACAAACCTTGAATGTTCCCAACTTGCGAGTATTGTGATTTAAATGTCAAACGCCATAATATTTTGAACCGTTTGTTGTAAGTCAATTATATTTGGAACTTTGAACACAATAAATATGGAAACTAGGTACCTGAGGGTGCTTTTCCACTACAAATGTGGTATGCTACGTCACTGTGTATGCGTTTGGCTTCCACCAATCATATTCATTGGAACACATAGCATAGCACTGGTGGAAACGGACTCAGATGTCTTTTATATGGAAAGATGCGTGCTATGGATGTCTTCCCTACTATCGATGCATCGCATACTCGAGCTGTGCATCTTCCTCACACAGCTACATAGCTTAGTTTCAGTGGAAACGGTCACATAGTTTAACAGTTTAGCTATTACATCTTCGTAGCATAGCTACATTGCACATCTCTGGTGGAAAAGCACACTAATACTCAAAATAACACGAGACCCACGTTTCTTTAATGTATTTGAGCGTTTAGAAATTTGTATTAAGTATTTTGCATCTCTAAAATGTTATTTCAAGGTTATTTTTTTCAGGTAGGGGTCGAATGTTATTATAATTTCTAATGTTAGTTGTCTATTAACATAAGTAGCCTGCTCATGATTTCATCAGGTAGAGAATCAGAGTCGCCATTGCAAAAGTTCTGCATTTTTAAATGAGTAAATATATAAGTAGTTTAAGGAAAACACACTTGGAACCACCAATGCCGTTTAATGTGAACAAGTATGACATAAGCCTGACTTTTCTCTGAAACTGGATTTTGAATGTATGATGAAAATGTGGTTTTGACAAATGATATAATAATAGTATCAACACCACAGCATGACTGCATCGTATGTGCAACATAATTGAAAACCACACTCCATATCAGGTCATACATTTCGCGTAAAACTTATACAAAACAAATATTCTAGGCTTCGATTGCTCATAATGAATTTTTATTACGGACATAAACACGTAACTAACAGTTTTATTGATAGTTTATGATATAGATAATTATTTCTATTTATAATACAAACTAGTTACCAAAGACCCATAAGAAAAAAAAATCTAACAACTGGTCGTAAAAAGGAATTTGGGAGGTCGGAAGTGAGGGATCGGACGATTTCTTGTTCTTACGGTGACGTAAGTCCTAAGTAGTATCTTAGGTATATACATTACGTAGCTACTTATATGAGAAACGGATGTGTTAGCAGCCAAGCGGCAATGTATACTCGTTCGTGAAGATAATGCTTGTCTTTGACCGACATCAAAAAGATCAAGTTCATGTTTCTTTTTATGCTCTCAAACTTGGAGATCGTAAATCGAAATTGTATTTTTTTGGAGTAAAATTTTATTATACTTAGAAGTTCTATATCTTCTTCTTGACGGAGGTTGCACATTTTAACTTATGAGTCTGGTGTTCGGAGGTAGTATTTACTACGGATGTTCATTGTGAATAGTTGGCCATATTGATCAAGTGGTCACAAGATCGACTTTTGAACAAGACAAGAGAACTTCGGGCTTCAGTGTCTCGGATCTGAAAATTCTACAGCAAAATTACTTATAACTCTATGACAATAAGCTAGCCTAGCCCCCTTTAATAAACAAGGCGCAATATTATGTAAAATAATTTATGTTTATGGTAAAACGTATTGATTTTCCAGTGTTTGCGTGTATATGCAGTAATGCATTACATACAAACGAAGCGCTTACATATTAATAAATGGTAAATGATGTCATATTTAAATAAAACATGATTATCGATGAGGGTGTGGACTGCTTGATAGGTACTTATAATGTTTATATAGAAAATGGTTTTACTATTTAGTAGGTAGGTTTATTATTAAGTAATCAGTCAGAAGCGCTTTAAGAGTTATTATCAAATCGTTGAGAAATTAATTAATCATTTGATAGGTATATTCCTCTAATAAAACTCTAAATGACTTAATGGGCTCTGTTTTGTTTAGCATTTTGTGGATATAGGTATCTCTATTTATAAAATGTTACATCAGACACACATCAACAGCCTATAAGTTAACCACCAGTGACCTAAGGCCACGGAGAGGGTTTGAGCATTAATCACCACGCTTGCTCAATGCGGGTTGGCGATTTCAAACTTATAAATAGAAATTATAAGCCCAGGTTTCCTCACGATGTTTTCCTTCACTGTTTATCAGTAGTGTCTAAATAATCCTAGAAAGTACATACATCAGGTTTAAGTTGAGTTTTTCAAGCGAAAATATTGAAGGATAATGCAAAAATGAAAGTATCTTTCTTCTCCAATCAGATGGAAAAGACACTTAAATCTTTTTTCAATAAATCTTTAATTGGTCGTAAATTCTCCGATAGAGGTACATTTTGCGTAAAACTCGATATGCTATTATGTTCAGGCACAGATGCTGATATTGAAATATTGCTCGATACCAATTCAAACGTATATTGACGGGAATGAAAAAAAATGAATTCACTCATGTGTTAATCTTTAAGATAAGTACACAGATTTAACTGTATCTAATATAAAATATCAGAAAAGAATCGAGGGGCTATAGATAGGATGTTAAAAGACAATGGCAATGTAAACAAGACAAACGACTACAGAAGCATGTTTTCTTATCCACTTAATAAATCAGATAATAATGTAGCTAATAACATTTATTGTAATTGTTCAACTTGCTCCAAACGAGAATATAACATTTACATTCTAAGAACACGTTCCCACAAGAGAATTGCGTCACGCATGCTTTTAAAAATGTTTTAAAACTTTCAATGCTTTTATCAGTTAGAAACACCTGAACATTTTCAATCATCGCTAGCCAAAATCATTCGATATTATAGAATCGTGGCAATGGAATTAGAAAAAATACATCTTCTAAGTAACCCGAGCAAAGCAAACGTGGCTTAGGAAATCAAAGGTTTTCTACTGCGCAATAGAACGAGGGTGGCTCTGCATGTTTATTTTCTTTTTTGTCTGCACCAGAAGCCCTCGGACTAATGAACCGGTTTTGTTGGTTTTTGGAACAACTGCCATCCATACTTTTTTGTTTTCCGAATTTGTTTAGTACACCATTATGTTCGAAAACGAAGCTTCTAACATTTTTTTACGACGACACATTGTTGTCTCTTTGTTAAAAATGTCTTAACACAATACAATTCCTTGCTGTGAATACAACACATGTCATTATAAAAATCCTTAGGTACAAAGTCGGCAAATGTCTTAGATTAGAACTAGACGAACTCAATATGTTTGCTAGTTCTAAAACAAAAATGTATTAACGACTTGACGCCTATAATTAAGATTTTCATTATTGAAGCAGTTCAAACGTTGATTAGATTTTTTATTACAGGGCTGAACTTAGAGAGCGGTTTTATGTCGCCGATGTCACCGCCGGAGATGAAGCCAGACACGGCGATGCTAGACGGCTTGCGAGACGACTCCACCCCGCCCCCTGCATTCAAGAACTACCCCCCTAATCATCCCTTAAGTGGTTCCAAGCACCTCTGCTCTATATGTGGAGACAGAGCGTCGGGAAAACATTATGGAGTATACAGGTATGTAATATTAATGTCGCTTCTAACTTGTTTCAACTTTATTTCGTGACATTTCTCCAAAGTTATTATTATGTAAAGACGGTCCCGCGTCGCGTAATAATCCTAAAATATTTTGTATACCATACGTGATGTTATTATCGACATAAATTAAGTTACTGCGGAGGTGTTAGGTTTGATCTCGATATTTTAACTTAACTCTCCTCCCTCGGGCCAGATGTTCGATAGATACAAGAGTTTCAATGTGGAGTTTTTGCTCGAATTTTTTCGTCTCTCCCATCCGGCAGTAAACTACGCGTTTAAAACTTCGAAGAGGCTGTATAAAATGGCAGTTATCTGAATCTTTTGGACGTCATATTCAAGAGGCGAGGCTTTTCTATTATCTACAATTTAAGTTGACCAGTGAATGTTAGTACCTTACGTTTGTTATGTGCGTGGGTCTTTGTCAATTTGTAAATCTGTCGTAGCAAGATTCATTCATTTTCGTCAGCTGTTTTGTTTCGGTGACGGCCGTAGTAGCAAGATGAGACGTTTCACAATAATAGACGAAAACCGTGTGTAAATATAAAATAGCCCTGAATATATTTTGGCAATATACGCGTTCACCTTTCATTATTGTTTTTTTAAATGCGACAGAGTTATAAATACGAACCAAATTAAGGGGTTTATGTCTGCTCAAGCGCTATTCGCTGGGGAAAAGTAGAATGGTCGGTCGTTACAATTTTATTTTTCTCTCCGTACCTGTCTGAGCAAGTATTAGATCACTCTTGGGAAACCTAGACTTTTAGACCTATTGGAATAGAATTAAATGTCAATCAATTCGTTTCACATTCAGTTACGGTTCGTGATGGGCTTTGAATTTTTAGTATTTTAATTAAAACACCAAAATGGCCGACTATTTTGAATTTTTACTGCAATTGAAGAATCTTGGCTTTGCGTCACGTTTTTAGATATGGTCTGTATTGATTGATAGGAGATATTAGGGTATTATACGTACCTATTAATTACGTCTATATTTGTGAGTCTGTCTATATCAGATTTAAGACAAGCTGTCAAAGAAATGTTCACAACAAGACGCTTATCTAGTTCGTCTTTAAATTTCCATAAAATTTTACTATTGAAGTCCACGAGCTTGTTATTAAAACATAAAATTACATGTAATATAAAACCTAGACTTTAATTAATTGTACTAAAAGTGGAGACGTACTGCGTTTGCCATTAAAGCGTAATTTAATTAAAGTTTGCGCAAATAATTGTAAAGATAATAACTAGGTATTATTAGTACATGATGGTTGTACCGTTTATTTGTTACGTTGATATAATATAAGTTGCTGGAGATGCCGCCGTCTAGACTCGTAGGTACGCTAGACTGAGTCTGTGTTACACAGGGCCCTGTGTGTCTGTGTGCGTGTACCCGTACCTCTAGCTTAGATACAACATTTATTGGTTGCGTGTAAAATGAATATTATGTTATGGCATGCGCAAAATTAAAGATTTTACACCTTCTTATTATTCTTCAACATTTTTAATTGAAGTTTTGTGGGCGTGGGACGATCGTTTATGCGATTCGTTTATATTTACACGTTTTAAACACTAGGAGGTAACTACAGAGTATAAAATACTCGCCTGGCAATACATTATTGAAACGATTTACAATTCTATCGATCAGTAGCCGCTCGTAATGCCATTCAGAACACATTTTTTTCACCTTGATATTTTTTTATGTTAATTTGAAAATCACGTATTGGTAGGCAGGTAGACTGTCATGTCATGATTTTAACATCGGATCGATCTGAATTTTGTGTCTTCATCATTTGTGACATTTCCCTGTAACTCGGATAAATTTGTCTGACACATTACAGTAATAAATTTGTTCTCTTTTCATTCCTATTAGTACGATAACCCTAGATTCTGATTAGGACTCGATAATATGAGTGGTAACTTTTAACCCCTGTTATACCGAAATATCTCCGTAGCCCTGTTTACTCGATCCCTTCGATGGAATCGAGGGACACAAGATTCGTGATGCGTAGTTGTGTCCACAAATAGACAAGGGCGACACTTGGTGAACTTAACCATATCTGGAGAAAAGGTTTCTGCGGTCTTTATTGATACAAAACACAAAATAGATCGTATTGTTTTTGTCCTGTAATATAAACAGATTGATCCAAGTGTCTATCGAAAACAATCCCTAATACTTCACGTCTAACGCGAAGGGCTTGATCAACAGCTTAATCTCAACAAATTCCCCGAGAATTCCCAAAATTTGTTTATTTTCGCCTCGTATAAATAATTATACGGCTATGATGAGATGTATAGAGTGTAAATTCGTTCCTTGGCACGTGTTCGGAGGCATGTACCAGTACATAGAACGCGTGTACCGCTATTTTGGTACCAAAGCTTTTTTGTGATATAAATTATTAGTGGTATTACAAGATAATGTGACTGATTCATTTGATTTGATATGATTGTGAGAGCAGCTTGTCATCTTGACTGATAATAATAACATTACAATTTGTACGTGGGAGTTACATGGTCGTGGGTAAATTATAGTCGTATGGACCAACCGCCGCGTTTATTCTATAGACGGGTCTAACTATATCGCATTAAAGCTACCGAATTATGGTGGGTAGAGAGGACAATCCCACTTAAACCATTTCATTCATCTATATAACTGTTCACTCATACTTAGAGAAAAAAGGGAGTAGGTAATAAAAATGTCTGCCTTCCATTTAATATAACATATAACCTTCTAAGTCTGAAAAGTACTATGTTGAAAACCGCATCAAAACCCGTGCAGCCAATTGCGAGATAATCGCGCACATACATATGCAGGTCAAACTGAGAACACCCTATTTATATGGGTTAAAAACAGTATCTACAAACCTCTACAGTAATATAGCCCTGTTGTCACAGAAAACATAAGAACGGCAACTAATCTCGAGCCAGTAGGTACATTGCGAAATGCGTTGTAATCATCCCTTTCCAAGCCTGATTTAATTTGTCGTTGGTATAACATTTATCTTCCACACGTCGCTTTCAGACGTCATCTTCACACTCAACCCCTTTTTACGCAGTTTACATAATACGGCCCTGTATTTAATGTCTTTAATCCATGTTCTGTATTGTCAAATGGGAATTTCTTCATTTGTTCGATTGTTTTTAGCAACGTAGATAATCTCTTGTTTAATAAGTCTTAAATATTGCACTGAACTTCATATTAGGAGTTGGTTAGGGCTCTCGTAGTTATAGGAATGAAATCAGAACTGTGTCTATCTGAGGGTTTAGTACGAGTTTGTTTTGTGTTTGCACTCTTATGGTTGGTTCATTCACACCGGCCAATCAGAACGCTGAAAGCGCTCTCGTTACGTTTTTGTAAAACGTAAACCAAATTCGTACTAAGGGTACAGGATTCAAGACAACCCTCAAAATCTTAGAGGAAATCTAAAAATAGTTTTAAATTAGCTAAAATGATTTACTTAGGCTACATTTAATTCAAGAGCGCTTTGCTTTGAGACATGATGTCATTTTAGGTTTTTTACCTTAATTCCTAAACGTGCAAAATCAGGGAAACCCCCTATCTGAAATATTCAGTCTGTGGAGCGAAATGCTAATCTCGTTTCTTACAAGATTCAAGTCTAATTACTTAATGAAACTTCTTTTAACACGGTTGGATAAAAATTATGATGTCGGCACTCCAGAATATCATCTATCTAATATCATTTATCTGTCTCGTCTACAGGCTTTTCGCTGTCTTAGGTCTTATTTCCAAGACCTTAACATATAAACTTGGGTACTTAATTACTGTCAACTTATAAATACATTTATGTACTATTCATAGCTACAGTATACAAATACACTAATGGAATCACAAAGAAACCTACTTAATTAATGCACGGATACCCTAATTTGCATCGAAACGTAATATATTATGTTCTGTGAGGCAAAAGGAAGCCTTACAATGTACGATCGAGTTAATTCTTTGATAGTACACGATTATACTGTGTAGTCTAAGTCTAGTAGTCGTGTTTTGCCAAGTGCAAAGGTTTTGTTCTCACTCCGTTGCACAGTATCGACCGACGCTATGTAAATTATGTTAAAGTAAAGCGCAATGGAATGTGAAACAAGACACACTTTGATGGGTTTTCATTTAATATCTTCAGTACTGAAGATTTTCTGTAGTCAGTGAATCCTGAAATTATACAGATCAGTTTTTATAGTCTTTCGAAAGTTTTGGCTTGGCAAAGTCTCCGTTCTTGAGAGATTGCCATCAGCGATAAGTGTCGCAGATTAGTTGGCTTCAAGTGTTTCCACTTCAAGTTGTGCTTTTTTGCTGTAACAGACTTAAAAGGAATCATTAAGATAGTTAAGTAGTATGAACTTTGGTTCGTTTTAATTTTTCTGGTTTAGAAGCGTATCTGGCACGGCAAAGTCCCCGTCAAGATAGAGCCAAGTATTAGCTCAATAGGGGTGACCACATAGTGTCAACCCAAAAGACCCCGTAAACAAAGATTGGCAACTTGTTTGTATTAAAATAATGTATTAACTTGTTATATGTTTACCTACTCGTCTCATATCTCTGCCTGCGTTCTGAGCAAACTCACGATACACGTAAACGACTGTTGACATTTACCTAATTGCTACAAGCCCTTCAATTAGTAAATGTAATTTGCTAGTTTTATCTACTAAGTACACAGGTATATCAAACAATGCTTCGATAAAAACAATTATCGATTTCTACAGTACTTTTCAATACTCAAACACGATTGTAAATTGAATCGAGTAACCTTCAAAACTTTCAAGTTCGATTTAATCGTGCGCCATTTTGCTCTAGTGCCTATAGCTAATATATTTGTGTACACCTACAACCATTCATTTAAAATAACACTAATTATAAAGCATTAATTAGTCCATAAAGCTAAATGATGGTATAGTTACATTGACATATTAATCGGCAATATATCACGAGGGTTTCGTCGTTTTAAAACAATAACTTGCGCTATAAAAGGGGGTTCCTTGCGAATTCTAAAGCGTAGTACACCTACCTACTACCTGCCTAATTTATTGGCGTGCGTGTTCGCACACGAGTTGATTTAAAGCTCTAACGTATAAGATTTAAAGCTATGTTTGCAAACTTTGAAGAAACCGGACAATGGGTACTCGACCACGCCCGCGACCATGGTTTTAACTCTGATACTGATATCGCATTGTAATCGTAACACAGTACCTAGCTGAAACATAAACACATATGGTATACAAATCCTCTACAACATTGTGCCTGACTCATAAATAAGAGTGACGAACGCGCGAAAAAATCCATGTAACGGTTCGATTTCATGTCAGCGTCTACAATTTCTAAATTGGAAGAGTAATTTACGGGTTTTATTTATATACGTAAAATCGATATCCTTGGTTGTGGTAGGTAGAGAAAGTGGCATTCGTCACGACTGGCCGATGTTGCGAAACACATGTCGAAGGTTCAAAACGCAATCATGTCATTAACGTCGGCCCGGGAGAATTACATGCGTCACCGCTTGCTCCTTTTGACCGGACTCTTATTGATTTTACTCGTACTTTTATTTCATTGCACAATTCAACGAGTAATGCGCAGTTTTGCATAGGAAACATGAGTAACATACCTAACATTTATGCACGTTTTCATAAAGATTTGTAGTATTCGCTCTGTACGATTTATTGTTTGCCATAAAAGTTTTAGGGACTATATTTTCAGAGAAACGATTTAGATTCTTTATAATAAAGGTATTCTATTAAATCACAAGTGCGGATGCAAGTTCTACATTTCTTATGATGAATTGCAATGTTTATTTGAAATCAGCCTTTATTCCCATTTCGTGGATACAAATAGGTTTAACATTTGTAAGTACTTGATCGTTGTTTTTTCTCAGCCGCTCTTTCGTTTTTATAGCTATCTTAAGTTGACTTTTATGACAGTCTTGAGCTGATCCATCCCTTCCATAATTTGATTGTATCAGAAATAACAGAAGCAGGCACTTCCAAATTTTATTTTGAACGTAAATTGGGGTTATTACTAATTTGGCTCAATTTCTCACGACGGGGAACATGTTCCGAAATAATGAAAGATGACATCGAAAATATATTATTTTCTCCATTTCCATCAATAGTCGATACGGCTCAACACCCGAGGATAGCGAAATAATGTAGGATAATATGATCGAGTGGTCGCCGATGTCATCCCTTATTCCCGAAGGATCTGTCGGTATTAGGTATAACTGCGCAGAAAATATATTATTAACGAACAGTGTTATTACGTAACAAGCTCGTGTTAATATTAATGGGGAAGATAAAGTTCATTTATTTATGTGATGCGAGTAACACCAATTGAACGAAGTGAATTTGAAATAGACCACAATGTGCTAAATTGATTCGTGATGCATGCCCCGCGTCACTGTGATAGAGCAGCGAATAATAGTGGAAGCATTCTTATTCAGACTTGCTTGTTTAAACTTTAGGTGGAATGTTTAATTTTAGTAAAATAAAGCAGGGAAACGAAAACTAGGGGAGTTTAACTAGTAAAACATACTATAAAAATATTATAGTTGAAGAGACTCCATCTGTCTGTCAGCACTTGAATATGATGCATGTTTTTTGTAAAATGTGAGAGTTGATAGCTACTTCTTTTGCCTTGCTCTGTTGGAATGTTGAATCCCATTCTAGAAAACTTTTTGTTATCAATATCTATTAGGGTGTCCCAGCCAAGTAGGGCGAAAAAAAAATTTTCGATTTTAAGTACGCATACCCTCTATATTTTTTCTATTTGACCATAATAACTAAAATAAAAAATATCATTGGTATCGGATAACGGGAACCCGTGCCGACTTGATGTCAAAGTTTCAAGAAAAATTTTGTATGGAGATTGTAAGGAAAATCACTTTAAGTTAGCTTTAACGTTATAAATTAATATTTTTTATTATTGTAAATATTTATTTATTATTAAAATAATATTATATACAAAATTTCCTCTGTAATGGCATTCTTCTACAGTCAGGATATTTCATTCTGTGTTCCTGTGCGCAATGTAGTAATAACTGTTTTTGTTCCTCTTCAAGTGTGATTTTTTTCGTGGAAATCTTGCATTAATTTCACTGCTCCCTCATTGGCTGTATCATTTACGGCTTCAGTATTAACATTTGTGCCTTTACTTGTAGAAAAAAAAGCATTCTTTGACCATGAATAGGACCTAGTGTAGGAAACTGTCATCAATTTTAAAATGATCGAACAAGGCCTTGCTTTTGGAGGAGTTACATATGGAATAATCATCAATGTTGAGTCCAAGTGCCTCAATAGTGACCGCCTGAAGGACACTTTGGAACATATTGGTGTATAGGTGGCGGTATGCCCTGTATGGGCTGAGCCCCGCCGTGTCCTCAGGGACGTGCTCAGCGACGGCGACCTCTCGCGTCCGGCATTGGTTCAATCCATGGTGCGGAGCGAGGGAGACTGGGATGCGATCTCCTCCTTCTGCGAAGCAGCCATGCTAGCTAAGGAAGAAGCGGGACGCGTAAGGAAACGAACCTTCTCAAGATCTAACCGTCACGAGAGGCACTCCGGGCGTCAGGGATCGCGCAACGATCTCTGGCCACCGTAAGTGCGGGTCTGCGGACGGCGAGCAAAAGGTAGCTCGCCGCCCGATCAGAACCAGACCCATGCGGTACAAAGAGCCATCAGACCAACATAGATGGACCCAGTAGGGCTGATACCTGATCCGGAGCTGCGACCTACCTAGCGAGTTTACCAAGGCTCCGGTTTTTGTCCACTCCAGCTAAGTGACCAGGCCTGCCAGACTCTTTCTGTCGCTACAAGAAGATCCTATCTTCATCTATCTTTATTGAGCGTCGAATCTGATATGCAATGTCGAATAAATTATCCAAATTAGAAATAAACTTGAGGAGGCCGTTTAAATAAGTCTTGGGTTTTGTTCGAATTTTTTTTGTAGATCTCTCCAAACTTGGTATAAGGTTACTAGCATCTTAATATAGTTGGGTAATGCTTTAGTTGATATACGGGCTTTTTCCCAATAAATAATGCACTCAGGAATAGTTAGGTTTGCACTTTCATTGATTATATTGTCTTCGCGAATGTTGTAAATCAAAACTGCCAATACTTGGCAATTGGAGGGCAATTTCGAACCGCTAATTTGATGTTTTACATCACCTATGAAGAATATGCACTTTTTAGAACTGCGTAATACCCCTGACATCTTGACTAAATGAAAACAATATGTTCCCTAATAAATCAAACAAGTAATAACCAGCACTGCGATACGATAACTCCGACGCGCCAAAATTTGCAAGTACTGGCATGTATAAAGGCAAGTCGGCACGGGTTACTGTGCTTCTAGGTAAATGAAACTTTATTTACGTGTATGTTGACACTATTCGAAAATAATTAGAGGGTATGCGTTCAAAAATACCGACTTTTATTTTTTTGGGACACCCTAATATCTATATATTAATACGTGATGCAAAAACTTTGGACCGCTTTTTACGAAAATTGCGCGGACGAAGGAGCATAAAATTTGGAACACTTATAGTTTATGTGTAGGAGAAGTGGAGAACGCTAATATTTTTCAAAAATAATGCTTATAAAGTACATTAAATCAATAAATAAAACATTACACACACATGCATAGTATCTGATCGTATTTGACAAAACGTCAAAATCGATAGACATTGCGATGATATTCTCACGTCTCATATGAAAAGAGTTTTATAAAAGAGTTTGAGTTTGAGTTAAATAAAAACTATCCTTGAACGTACGCTAAGTGGTATTGTAAATTAAATCGTATAATTATGGTTGAATTTCAACCACTAGGCGACCACTAGTTCTATATAAATCTACCAATAGTATAAGTATGTTCTAACGATCAATGAGTTCACTAGTCTAACAATACTTAAGCAGCTAATAAAATATTTCCAAAGCAACCTTTGAAGCCATTATATCGAGCTAGCGCTATTACCTTTAATTCATAATTAAGTCGTGTTATCGACAGACGATTTATACTGTTTCCAGTCTTTATTAATTCAAGAAGTGATATTCCAAGCTGTCTACGGCTCAATCTATTTATACCACTGCTACAAGAACATGATATCGATCAATGGCACAAACATGCAACAATACGTTCCCAGTACGTCTTCACAGTCAATTAGAAGCTATGCCGTATATTAATAGTGGTTTCTTAGCGAATGTTAATGAGCACTTGATCATGTATGTGCGGCATGTGGACTGGTTTGACACTCCCAAATAATTTTATTGATTGCGTACTCCGCACAAGTGATATACATCATCATTATCGAGCTCTTTAGAACGTAGCTGCAACGTGCAAATTCTAATTATTCTTATCTTTCATCTACATACATAATATATTATTTAGAATTACCAATTTATTTTTAGCTCTCTGCAAATATAAGTAGGTGGTAGGTAGTACCATTGTTTTTCCAGCTTTATGATAATTCCGACATGTTTTGTATACTTATGTATGCTCATTCAAATGTTTCTCGGTTCGAATGAAATGTAAAATGTAGTTTTTGTTGGAGAAAAATCGATTACTTTGAACGAGTGTGTTAATAAATAATGGAAGATGGTGGTTGGCAACTGGGTTGCCAGTAGTTTAGTTACCTTTGTGGCTATTATGCCTTGATTGTCCTTCGTGCCGGCATTAGGTTATTGCCATCTATTTAGACGCAACTGTGGCCATAGGCTATTGTTCCCACAAGTTATCACCTGTCTGGGGATTACAATATTACATTGAACCTTTTGTTTCAGTTGTGAGGGTTGCAAAGGGTTTTTCAAGAGGACGGTAAGAAAAGATCTGACGTACGCGTGTCGTGAAGAGCGTAACTGTATTATAGACAAGCGGCAAAGGAATAGGTGCCAGTACTGCAGGTATCAGAAATGTCTCGCGTGCGGGATGAAGAGGGAGGCAGTCCAAGAGGAGCGACAAAGGGCAGCCAGAGGTACGGAGGATGCACATCCAAGCAGCTCAGTGCAGGTACAGGTAAGAATCGTGCGACGTGGCATCGCTTTTTACTTTTATAGAACTAAGTCTAGTTTGTATTGATTTTATTCTATTGTGATTCTGGGTGCCTTCGAAAATGACTTGCCTTCAAAAGATGCGTATTTTCTCAGCTCTTCAAAGTTTATTAAACCTTTGTAGCCCAATGTCAAAATTGTTTGCGTCACCATCGAAGTGCGCAACAATAAAAATTGTTTTGCAGATTTGTGTCCGAGTGGGGCGCCCTTAATTAACCAAATAGGTACTAAGTGTGCCCTTTACATCCAATAACACGCGTAATTAGAGTTAATATTTAACAGAAATGGTATTTAAACGTGAACGTATCAGTTAAAAGAATTTGAACTTCATAACCTTTGTGTTAAAGTTGACTTTAATGAGAACTTATAACGGTCTTTACTCCTGCGCATAAATGTCGTTGTAACTTTAGATTGGAACCGATTTTAATGGAACGAAGTATGGGCTGGTGTATGCCTAGTTTGTGCTCAAAGTAAATGAATAAGAACTCGTTATTGTCCAATTGAGGATAAAAACTATATGATCGTAAATGTTTACATCTTGTAGGGCCATAAAACATTCGTATTAAATAATTATGTTTAACGAAAGATCAACTTGAATTTTATGAATATTAATGCATTTTAGTTGTTAGGCGATTAACACACAGCCCCACACATACACATAAATATCATTTTAAATGTCTTCCTCTTTGGAACTGCTGAAGTAGATTTTTTATTAAGTTAGGAAATAAGGTCCATTATTGTTTTTTGCCTCTAAACTTACTATTACTACTATGTAAATATTACATAACAGTTTTCAATAAAATTATATCAAGCATTTGAAGTATACATAGAATTCGTATACTAACAACCCTACGGCTAGTGATGCGCCACGCTTGTTTGTTGTGTAGGGACGATTACGAATCACTTATATCAAAGTATCGATTGGTTGCACTGGTGACTAACGTGTTCACTCGACTGTATGTTGATTGTACGTATTAAATTCTTCTATATGTTGCTATTAACATTTGGGTTTAAAATTGTATATTACTCCAGTTGCCCCAACTTTTTAAGAATAGGTTCTACCAATAGGTTGATCTCTCTGATAACAGGTGAAAAATGCATCAAAAACTGTTCAATTGTTTTTGAGATTATCGCGCGTATGTACAGATAATACAGACGGTTAGGTCATATATTTTTTATAATATTCTCAACAGATAGTGATTTTCCAGACTTGTTTAGTATTATCCATAAAGCTTTTATTATTTCAGCAAAGTGATAGTTATGAAGATGTTTTTAGTTAAAAGGGAAAATCTTGTACACGTTTTATTTTACGTGCTTACACTATTTTAGTACATTTCAATTTAATGGAAAACCCACTCGAGAGAAAGTAAACACACACACATTTATTAACCCACCTACGTTAGACCTCATAACTTTGATATGAAAAGTGATCCATATATAAATGTGGGAAACGGAACGCAAGAGGAAGTGTAAGAGAGAGTGTTATGTGTGAAAGAGAGGGATATAGACGATGAAAGGAAGTCAATGGAAGAAAGACGTCACATGATTATTGGCACGAAGACGTTAAGACGGAAAATAAAATAGAAGAAGAGTTATTATTTTTTATTTAAAAATCCTATCCCACAATTTTGGCGGCTCGTCCGGGATTGGAATAAATAAAAAGAAAAACAAGACGGAAGACGAAGAGAATATTCGAGGACGCAAATACGACGGCAAGACGACACGGAACATGGCGGAAAGCAGAACAAATGAAAGTATTTTTTGCAAAGACGGTGTCTTCATGGATATATCAAAGTTCAGTGGCGACGAAGGCGACACATATTCCTCCACAAAATGGGCTCAAGACATCGAAGATAATGCCGAAATATTTGGATGGACGCCGCAACAAAAATTAATAATCGCCCGCAGATCATTAACAGGGACAGCGCATTTGTGGCTCAAAACAGAGAAGGTGCACCGAAGCTACGAAGAATTGAAGGCGGCGCTTCTAAAAGAATTCCCAGATACTATAAACAGCAAAGAAATGCACGAGCTCATGGCGGCGCGCCGAAAACGTAAAGACGAAACCTATTACCAGTATATGTTGACAATGAAGGAAATGGGAAAACGGGCGAAATTTCCTGATTATGTTGCAATTCAGTACATTATCGATGGCATTTCGGACTATGAAGCGAATAAAGCAATTTTGTACGGGGTCACGACGTACCCGACATTAAAAGAAAAACTCGTTCTTTACGAAAATATGAAGAAAAAGATGAAGGTGAAGGTCACCGAAAAAGCTGAAAAACATTCAACATCGACAAGGCAACGGTGCTACAACTGTGGTGTACACGGCCATTTATCGAATTCTTGTGAAAATGGCATAAAGTGTTTCAAATGTAACAGTTTCGGCCATCTTTCTACGAAATGCACGGCCACGAGTGCTACGACGAAGCATTCGGAAAACTTCGGCAGCCGTTCGAGTCGACCAATCAGCAGCGAGATTGACCGACAGCGCTGCCAACATGACGGAGGACGTTCGGTGCGGAAACCGGCCAATCCTATCACTTCAAAGAGCGCAATGTTCACTATGGATTCTATTTCTCCGGTTGGCACTACTGATGGCGATGACGAGAATGACGGCTGTCAATGCAATCAAAACAAAGAGATTATGCAGATTGTAAACAAACCTGATAAGAAGCTAAGCAAGCCGATTTTGGATATTTTCATTAAAAATATCGAAGGAAAGGCGCTTGTTGACTCTGGGAGCGATGTTAACTTGATGTCAGAAGAGTTCTACGACGTGATCGGTCAACCAAAGACGACAGAAGATGGTGTTGTGTTGTCAGGTCTCGGACTTACTCAAGTACATTCATTTGGGAAATTTACAACTTGTGCTATTATTGATCAACGATGTTATGAAGGAATCACGTTCTATGTTGTGCCTAAAGACTGTATGCCCTATAGTATTGTACTAGGTCACGAGTTTCTCACTAGAGTAACAATGATTATGAATGAAGGGAGTGTATTGTTGTTACCCTCTGGGGATGAGTGGATGAGACGAATTAATGGTTTTACTGTAGGAATGAGTGTGGTTATACGTTCTACAGTTAGCCCAGCTGTCAAGAAGGAAGTTTTACAACTTGTAGAGGACTACAAGCCAAATCCAGTGAAAGTTACTGAAGAGGACGAGGGTGAGGCTGCGGAATACAGAGGAAAACCCAAGTCTACGCCCGACCTGCTGGAAGACCCTAAGTTGAGCAGTAAGACTACTGCCGAACTAGAGTTAGAAGAACAAAAACCCTTACCGAAGCTCATAGAAGAAGAAAAAGAAGATAAAGAAAAAGAAACAGCAGCTACAGTAAGCAACATAAGAGCTAAACTCAATTCCAAGAAGCGAGGGAAGGCTCCAGAAGGAGATAGTAAGAGACAAAAGACAGACGATAAGAGAACTAAGAAGACAGACGATAAGAGATCTAAGAAGACAGAAGATAAGAGATCTAAGAAGAAGAAAGAAAAAAAAGAGAAGCAAGCGTTGGATGGTGATTCGCAGATTAAAGAGTATATTGGGAAAGAGGAGAATGATGCTAGGCAGAAGGAGAAAGAAAGAATACAAAGCGAAATAAAGCAACGACAAAAAGAGATTGATGGTAATAATCAAAAAATATACCAGCAAGCTAGAAGACGGCGTAAAAGAAAATATAGAGGCGGTAGATTTAAAACGAATAAAAAGAAAGTAGACTTTGTTGTTAGTTAAAATTAAGATATGTGTAATATGTAATGTGTTTATTTTATTCATGTTGTTTGATGAATGATGATGATGATGTAAGAATGATATTATGAGGAATGGATGTCCGCTTAGCATGTCTGAGGACAGACATGAGTGTCGGATGGCCGAATGTGGGAAACGGAACGCAAGAGGAAGTGTAAGAGAGAGTGTTATGTGTGAAAGAGAGGGATATAGACGATGAAAGGAAGTCAATGGAAGAAAGACGTCACATGATTATTGGCACGAAGACGTTAAGACGGAAAATAAAATATAGAAGACGAGTTATTATTTTTTATTTAAAAATCCTATCCCACATAAATATATATATTTTATAACTAATATCTTTATACTATGTATAGTTTATTCCCTAAAGGGGTTTCTAGAAGCGTAGGTCAGTATAAAATAGGAACACCCACTTTTAGACAGTTATTTGTCATTGTAGAGGGCGCTGTCGTCGATTTTGGGCATTAATGTGGATTGTTTGAATGAATTAATATTAAGAAGTGAAGAACTCAACTTTTTCAGACTCAGAGTCGATTCTGAGTCAATAATAAAGCATGTTAGCAGTCATATTTGCGACTTTAGAAGGCAGTCAAAACAAAAAGACTCATGTTTTTGCGAAAACTAATTAAACCTTTGTCAGTATTTTTCAGTAGCAGCTGTTGATTGATACATTAAAGAATATATTTATGGAAATATTTTCTGTTGCTGTTTCCCCAGGAGTTGTCAATCGAGCGGTTGCTAGAGATGGAGTCGCTGGTGGCTGACCCCACTGAAGAGTACCAGTTCCTCCGCGTGGGACCTGACAGTAATGTGCCACCTAAGTTCCGCGCCCCTGTCTCAAGCCTTTGTCAGATAGGTAAGGAATATTCTATGTTTGCTTTTTGTAAGACTAACCGCCGTACTCAGAGCCATTCAATGGTTACTAAACCCCTTGCTTAGTAATTGTTTTCAGGACAAAATCGTTGCTAAGGAATACTTCAAGTAATCATGAGTACGGCAGTTAGTCTTCAAATCTAGATGTGTTGTTTTATACATATGTCGATCGTCTTTTGTCATGTCACATGTCAATCTATGGCCAAAAGTAAAATAATTTTAAATCTTTGCATTGAGATCGATTTTAAGTAAGTAATCAGTATTTGTATTAAGATCCAGTAAAAAAGTTACGATGTAATATTTGGATAAGATATGATTTTAATTTCGGCCATCAGATACACTACGTTTTGTGACATTTACATAAATTGAAAGAGAAATTTTCTATTCTACGTCAATTGGAAACTTCTTTATTTTATAATAACTATCGTGAGACATACTAAATTAACTAAAATGGCGCAGCCTACGCACGCTGCTCATGATGAAGAGTCCCTCTGTGACTCGAAACTAGTAGAGCTTTTCTCCATTAATTTGCGTGGAAACTTATTAGTTTTTTGCTGTTTGTTTTTTGCATACAGCCTTATTATATTGACGTTCTCAAATATATATAACATATTGCTAGGTTGGAACGCTGTGATATATCCTTTATTCCCAAAACAGGACGATTGATCACATAACACCACATAAACACAACTTTTTTCCAAATGGCTAGACACACAAACGGGTATTTATAGTTGAGACTACATCTACTTTTAGTTTAGTCCCACTGCGGCAAAGCCAACGAAAACCTTCCAGACTCTCTCGTGATTACTGAAAATTTCCGTGACAATAAATAAAAAAAAAAACAACTTATCTCCGTTTCTCAAGAGATTTTCCGATTAATACATATTATTATGAAGGTAAAATAACAGCGGTAATAGTTTAATTTATTCCGAAAACTAGTTTCATGTGGCAATTTGAATGTTAATATATAATTTGCCATTTCAATTCGGATAATAATTAATCCTAAATTATCGTTTGTTTTTCATTCGTCGAACTTGATGATTGCACGTGTATTCATGGAAGTGTGTGTCAAAGAGAAAGATGACCTTGCTTTTTGTGTGATTGAAGGAAAACCACTAAAAATAAGGAAAGTCTCATAATATTATTCATATTGATAAGCAATAACAATTCAAGCAATGATATCCTAGAATAATGGAACTCCTAAATGTATCTACACTTTTTAAAGTAGGTGTTGCAGTTTTGTTTTTTTTTCTAGGATTTAGAAGTAGGTAATAGGTATGTTTTGTATGAAATTGCGATATTCAAATGCATTATTACAGGCTGGAATCTCTGAGTGTGATGTATTGTATGTAGGTTTGAGTCGGAGCATCCCTTGTCTAATTTATCTATGCAATTATCACTTAAAACTTTCAATAGCATATTTTCATAGCACGTTATTTTAGAACGTTTTAATCACCAACACTATTGTTAATGTACATATACATATATCGTGTATCAGGGTTTACTTCTGTTAGATCAGACAACAAAACCAGGATTGAGTTGAATACTAAGGGTTTAGGTCTACATACGAAACCCAAAGTACCAAATAAGCTTGTTTGGCACACAATTATTTTAACCAAACAAAGAACTTTACCCGTTCTATACATTTTATAAACCTCTACTTAATTACCTAACTCAAGGCTCGGGCATGACGGTGCAAATCTTTTATTATTCAACTAGCGAGAATATGGCGTTGTAAATATAAAGTAAAAAACATTAAAGTACTCGTGTACCGGCCGTTTTCTATATCTATACATATAATAAAATCGTAGAAAAGTGCTGTCTGTACATTGAAAATAAAAATAAAAAAAATAGCAGGGGTTATTGTTATGTCGATGTCGAACCCAAAAATGTAATTAACTTTTTTTGTCTGTTTGTCTGTTTGTCTGTTTGTCTGTGTGTCTATGCGCGCTAATCTCAGAAACGGCTGATCCGAGTTGGATGCGGTTTTCACGAATATATTGTGGTATGCTTAAATTTACATTTAGTGTTTGTTTCATGTCAATCGGTTCATAAATAAAAAAGTTATGTCAAATTAAAGAATCACGTCGAACACTATTCTATGCTTATACCATTAATCTCCGCCACTATTTGACGGATTTGGTTGAAATTTGGTACAGATATAGTTTAGAACCTTAGAAAGGACATAGGATAGTTTTATTCCAAAAATCAAAAAATAAAAATAGAAATAGATCGCGCTATGGTTTCGTTACATTCATTTGGTTGGGTATCGGCCGAGCGCTTCGGTACTATCGTAGAAAAAGTGTAATATCAGTCGTATGATTATTTGTCTGTAGTGGTCCTGCTGTTTCGCATATTCTAAACAAATTGGTTTCATTGTATTTGTCAATTAATAAGTTTATTTGTTGGGTTTTTCTGGTTTTCTGGTTAAATTATTTAACGTAGGTTTAGTTTGATATCGATTATTAGTAGTTACTGTAGTTAGTTTTTTAATAAAATTGTAAGTCTAATTTATTAATTAATTAGATAGATTAGATTTAAGTCGTTTCTTTTAAATTATTTAGTTTAAGCTTGGTTATTATAGCATAGAGGATAGGTTGTAATATAATTTCTTTTTTAAATGTTATAAATTCGTAATTCGTAGCTTTCTTTAGTTTTAAGTTAGTTTTCATCTTAAGTTCGGAAAGATTATAATATTTCTTTAGTTTAAGTCCGTTTTTAAACTATTTTTTCAATGCCCTAAGTGAGTATACATCTATTAAATTCAAACGCAGAGCTCATTATGTTGATTTTTGAAGAGTTCCCTGGAATATCTTCTACGTCTCATTTTTGAAGAGATTCCGCGAGATTGGGAACTATGTGGTTAAAACCAAAAATTTGCCGGAAGTCACTATTCCACGCGAACGAAGTCGCGGGCAAAAGCTAGTCAATAATATTATCAATATATTTGAATTGTTGTCTTTTGTATGTAAGAAAACGAGCAGACGGATCACCTGATGGTAAGCAATCGCCGCCGCCCATGGACACTTGAAACTCCAGAGGCGTTACAAGTGCGTTGCCGGCCTTTTTGGGGTTAGGAATTTAAGGGTTGTTGGGGAATCGGGAATTGGGAACATTGGGCCTTCCGTAACCTCACTCACACAACGGAAAAAGTTTCACATCGGTTTTCTGTAAGGCCGTGGTATCACTCCGGTCTAGCACGCTCATTCGTGCCGAAGCATGGCTCTCTCACACTTAAACTTACATGATTTTGGGTGATCCCCAAAGAGCCAAGTTCAAACATAGAAGCTTCTGTAATAGGTGTCCTGTTTTAGGGCCATCAGTAATGCCTTGTTCGCACTACGCTAGCATTTTAGTCGAGTAGCAAGTACATAGTAGTTCTCTCTCGCTTCTGTCCCAAAATTGAAGCGAGAGAGAGCTACTAAATACTCCCTTCTCGACTATAATTTTTAGCGTAGTGCGAACAAGGCATAATAGAAAGTACTAAAGAGTATTTAGGAATATTTATTATCAAAGTTCACAAACAGTGGTCTTGATGCTAAATTACAAATTGTTTTAATGGTCTTAACAATTGGTGTTCCACTAGTTCCAAAATTACTAGTCGGTATTCAGTTCCCAAGATACAGTCTTGGAGACTGTATCATATACTGCCGTACTCAGAGACATTTAATGAATATCCCTTGTAACGATTTTGTTCCGAAAACAATTGCTAAGGACTGGGTTAAGTAATCATTAAACTACTCTTGAGTGAGGCAGATAGTATATTATTAATACTGAGTAACTTATGCTCACTATACTGTAGATATTTTTATAGTAAGTAACACATTTACCTATCTACACGTATAAAGATAAAAACCTCAAAATAAAAGCCACTTTTTGCACTACAAGTAGAGATGAAGAATGGACGTCCTTATTTTAACCGACACCTGTTCTCATTAAAGTCATGTGATTGGAAATTATTATAGTGACACGAATACTCGTGGATCAACATTACTTACTTACTAGTTATTTTTATATAGGAGTCAATATATTATTTTACCTACCCGGAGCTGCGGACTACTTAGCGGGTTACCACGGCCCCGGCTTAAAAAGCAGGAGTAAGAACGGGGTGGTTTTTAGTCAGTAAGAGTCTGACACTCCCTCTCGCCTCGTCACAGGCTAGAGAACTAATAGGATAATTTTCCCGTCAAAGAGACCGAAAAGCGTCAAAGAGAAATAGTGCCAATAGATATTAAAATAGGTTTCATTTTCTATCACACCTATTTGCATAAATAAAATAAAGACAGAGAATTATTTTTGTGTAATATCACAACTTAAAGATTGCATTTAGTTGTGAAATCTTCAAAGAACATGAAGGACTTCTTACGTAGGTGATAATAGCTGCAAGTCATAATGCAATGCATAAAAATACGGAGAATTGCACAAAAAATATTTAGATAAGACAGTATGCACATTGAAAGTATTTGAGATGCTAGAAAGTGTGTAAACAGAACACTCTCTAAAGCAAACAGGTGATGGTAAATAAGGAGATTTATTTAAAAAAATTAAATGTAATCAACTGCTTAAGGCTGATGTTGCATGAATAACACGAAAACAAAAACGATTAAAATTATAAAAACAAAAATAAATTGTAGCGTTTTTCGGGAGCGTTCCGTTTACATCGTGTATAATATAGTAGGTAGTAGAACGCCAGGAATCTGAACGTAGTAGAGACAAATCAATGCTTCACTGTTTCACTAAGCTGGGGCTCTACCATACCTCTAATAGCTTAAAGCGTATTGTTGAAGGTTTGCTCGCAGATACAATGTTTAATTGTTCACACACTTGTAAAAATCATCATCGATTGAGCTGCATTTGTAGTAACCCCATCTTATTCAATACTGACTTGACTTGTATTTCAAATAATTTACTCAACCACCCATTAGACGGAGGAGACCCCCATTCGCGTCAATTGCTCACGCCCCTAGACCAACGAGGCTAATAGCAATAAACAATAACAAAATCCCGAACATAAACAATTAAAATTCCTCAGCCCGCATCAATCTAAAATCATTGCCATATAATGTGACTCCGTCATACACGAGGAATAAAACGCAAAAAATAAAAATTCCACGCAACATAAAAACTCAGGTATGTTTATATGTATTTATGTACATAAATACATTATTACAATGGCATACATAATTTGAAACTGGTTTAAAAATGGCGTCACAGTTTCTATCTACGAAATATATAACTTACATTGAGTTTATTAGTAGTACTTATCTATACTATACTAATATTATAAAGCTGAAGAGTTTGTTTGTTTGTTTGAACGCGTCAATCTCAGGAACTACTGGTCCGATTTGAATAAATATTTTTGTGTTGGATAGCGCATTTATCGAGGATAAATCATTACGCTATGATCAATAGGAACCGAGCACAGCGGGCGAAGCCGCGCGAAAGTAACTAGTAACTTATAAGTATTGAAACATTTTTGCAATGTCTAGCATTCTTAGCTTAGCTTGTAGTTACGTGGGAAGTTAAAGGGACTGTTATTATGTAGGTCATTGCATTAGTAACTTAATCTGTATCCTACGGAATCAATTACTTCTTAATCACACTTGGGAATTTATTTTCAACTAGCAAACCCGGCGAACTCCGTTTCGCCACCAATGATTTACCCTGTTTACCTGCTTTTCTCTTGAAATTTTCCAAACGAATGCAAAACCGCAGAAATCGGTTCGTGTGTTCTGGAGTTATAGCG
This sequence comes from Spodoptera frugiperda, assembly GCF_023101765.2. NCBI lineage: Eukaryota > Metazoa > Arthropoda > Insecta > Lepidoptera > Noctuidae > Spodoptera > Spodoptera frugiperda. Next base: position 5,422,758 of record NC_064212.1, read on the forward strand.
TCAGGAAAGAATACCCGACTTATTTTTATATTATAGATATACATAGGTAGACGGTAGGATGACTAACAGGTCTCCTATTTTTCAACAGACTTCAAAAATTTAGGTTTTCAGTTTGACCTGTATGTATGTATAGCTTTTGCCCGCGACTTCGTTCGCGTGGAATAGTGACTTCCGGCAAATTTTTGGTTTTAACCACATAGTTCCCGATCTCGCGGGATCTCTTCAAAAATGAGATGTGGAAGATATTCCAGGGAACTCTTCAAAAATCAACATAATGAGCTCTGCGTTTGAATTTAATAGATGTATACTCACTTAGGGCATTGAAAAAATAGTTTAAAAACGGACTTAAACTAACTTAAAACTAAAGAAAGCTACGAATTACGAATTTATAACAATTAAAAAAGAAACTATATTACAACCTATCCTCTATGCTATAATAACCAAGCTTAAACTAAATAATTTAAAAGAAACGACTTAAATCTAATCTAATTAATTTATAAATTAGACTTACAATTTTATTAAAAAAACTAACTACAGTAACTACTAATAATCGATATCAAACTAAACCTACGTTAAATAGTTTAACCAAAAAACCAGGAAAACCCAACAAATAAACTTATTAATTGACAAATACAACGAAACCAATTTAGAATATACGAAACAGCAGGACCACTACAGACAAATAATCATACGACTGATAATACACTTTTTCTACGATAGTACCGAAGCGCTCGGCCGATACCCAACCAAATGAATGTAATGAAACCATAGCGCGATCTATTTCGATCCCAACGCCATCTATCGAGGATAAAGACAACTTGGATTATTTATTTATACTCCGTTCGGGCATTTTCTTTGTACTAAAAGTTTAATTATATTGATATTATTTTTTTCATACCTTTTTACTATTTATTTACTTTTTTTCGATGAATTAAAACAATAACATGAACCGAAGTCGTGTAACGATCGACATAGAATTATCTATACTCCGTTAGAGCATTTTCTTTGTACTAAATGTTTTATTATATTGATATTATTTTTTTTCATACCTTTTTACTATTTATTTACTTTTTTTCGATAAATTAAAACAATAACATGAACCGAAGTCGTGTAACGATCGACATAGAATTATTTATAAATAATTTATTTCTTATTTTTATTTTTTGATTTTTGAAATAAAAATATATCTATGTCCTTTCTAAGGTTCTAAACTATATCTGTACCAAATTTCAACCAAATCCGTCAAATAGTTGCGGAGATTAATGGTATAAGCATAGAATGTTCGACGTGATTCTTTAATTTGACATAACTTTTTTATTTATGAACCGATTGACATGAAACAAACACTAAATGTAAATTTAAGCATCCCACAATATATTCGTGAAAACCGCATCCAACTCGGATCAGCCGTTTCTGAGATTAGCGCGCACAGACGAACAGACAAACAGACAAACAGACAAACAGACAAACAGACAAACAGACAAAAAAAAAGTTAATTACATTTTTGGGTTCGACATCGACATAACAATAACCCCTGCTATTTTTTTTATTTTTATTTTCAATGTACAGACAGCACTTTTCTACGATTTTATTATATGTATAGATCTATCGACTGCGGTCTTTTCCCATGGTAAAGTAAAGTGACCAGTGCGTGTAAAGCGTTTGATGAGAAATTTACTTTTACATAATATTGTGTGCACGTTTTAGTGTGCGCTTCGAAATTTAGATTTTATCGCTAAAATCGTGGAGATAAAAATTCGTAAAACGGTTTGTTTTTCTTGGTGGTTAAAGCTGAGTGTTCTGCGTAGGTATATGCTTAGTTACTTTTCTTCTAAAATGACGTTTGTTATTTCTATCTCTTCACTTTTGCTTTTCTCATTACGTAATACCATTAATCCACTGTTAATGTTCAATAAATCAATAATTAAGAGTAGTGATCAAATGTATTGAAACAAGATTTAAGCAATTTATGAACATACTAGCTTCTGCCAGCGGTTTCGCCCGCGTTCCCGTGGGATAAAAAGTTGCCTATGTGTTATTCCGGACCATAATCTACCCCTCTTCCAAATTTCATCTTGATCGCTTCAGCCGTTTTGACATGAAGCAGTAACAAACAAACATACATACAAACTTATGTAGGATTAGAAAGTGTTAACTTTTTTTTATAGGCTTTCATTACTTATATTATATTGTATCGTAAGTTATTTATTATTTACCTACCTATAAAGCATAGCAAACACATCAAATCATAATTACTTTGCTATACTTTATATCCTTGTCAAATTGGACGCGAACCGGCAAAAAAACAAACGAGGACGCAAATATTATAAAAAATAGTTTGTCATTCAAGTTACTTGGAATTTTAAAGTTAAGTTGCTCATGGATAAATGATTTGCGCAGTTTGTTGCCACATTTTCTTTATGTATTGTTTTCTGTGACGACTTTAGGCGAAACTTGAGACTATTTTACCTCTATACTTAAGCCTTTTTTAAATTTTATATATCTACTTTGTATATTTTATCTATCGACCCACTTAGGACTACGTGTTATATTATGTTTCATAAGCTCAATGTAAACAAAACATTTTACATTGTGTGAAAACTAAATGTGTTGTCGGGATTACCCCAAACTACTTTTTTTATGTTTGTTCTAACAAATCTGTGTTTGAGGAAAAGTCGGTTTAGATGCGTTTCTGTTATACGTCATGTTATAAAGTTATAGACACGAAATCTCTGGCCATAGTTGAAAAAAGGTACTAAAATCCCGATATGTTTTATAATAACTATCGTGAGACATACTAAGTTAACTAAAAATCAGACGCGCACGCTGTTCATGATAAAGAGTCCCTCTGTAACCCGAAATTAGTAGAGCTTTTCTCCATTATTATACTTGAGTAAACCGTGATTTTTAGTTAATTTAAAATCACGATGTTACTTGTCTGTGACTTTAAAAAGAAATGAAAGACATGTCGCCGACTTGTATCGATCAATATAGATCAATTTAATTCAAGGAAAAACGTAGCGTGTGTTTCAATATGAAATAATGAAAGGCCCCCAGTTATTCTGCGAATTGCCACCCTATATGTAAACGATCATACGGATGCCTTATAAATTCTTGTAAAAAAACACAGTAAAAACATTATAAAGGGACTATTTTCCTTAACTCCAGGTAAATCGATACAGTAACGTCAGAAGCATATTTTTATCTTTGTAATTTAATTTCAATGTGGTTTACTTACTGTTTACTTAGGTTACATAGAATGAAAGGGAATCGAAATTACGTTTGTTTGAAACGGGATACTTTTTGTTTCCTTGGCTTGGGGTTGCCTGCCAGCTGCCTAAGCTACTATTGAATATGGCTACATATCGACTCGCATTGATGTCGTTTGTATCGATTCCCCCCTTTTTTGTGGGGAAAAATCATCCAATGACTTCTCCTGCCTTGGGCGAGGCGGGAGGGAGTGTCAGATTCTTACTGACTAAAAACCACCCCGTTCCTACTCCTGCTTTTCGAGCCCGGTAAACCCGCTAGGTAGTCCGCAGCTCCGGATCTATCGTTTCCTAGGGAAACGAAATATTTTGAACAGCTTAACTCTTCCTAAAAAGTATAGTAATAGCTGGATTTGCAACGCCTTAAAAAGGCAGTTAAGCTGTTCAAAATATTTAAATTAAGATCTGTGTAATACTTTATGCAAATGAAGATTAGGAGTTTTTATACCTTGCACATTTCTGCCTACGAGTTCTTCAGAGGCAATTTTATTTAGTCATTTATTTGGATTCTCAACAAAGGAAACACATACTATAATATAATACACTAGACATACTATTGGACATAAATAAAGACCTAACATTATGAATCTAACTTGTCAATCTACGGTCGTATAAATTATGCGGGACCCGAAACAAACATCTTGATTGCACCAAATAACTACGTTCTGTGACTTTGTGAGACCATTAATTCTGTATGGATACGAAGTCAGGATCAATTCGCAATAAATTAAAAGAGAATTACGGCTTAATCGAATCTCTACCCACGCAAATTATAGGCAGGACAAACAAGAAGGAAAAGGGATTCAAGAAAAACAAATTAGACGTACATATACATATATATCTATAGAGAATACATTATAACATAACATAACGTCACGCCTTTTATCCCCGAAGGTGTAGGCAGAGGTGCACATTACGGCACGTAATGCCTTAAAACTTCACCATTTGTGTTATAAGTCCCAGGTGGTGACCCATATACTAAGCACAATTCCAGATTCCGTGATACCATTTTCGAAAAACTGAAATAAGCCCAGTAATACTTTGCCTGACCCGGGAATCGAACCTGAGACCTCTTCTCCGGCAGTCGCACTTGCGACCACTCGACCAACGAGGCAGCAGAATACATTATATGTTTGTATAAACATATATTGGAAGGCGTATCTACAGTGGCTGATTCGAATTTCATTGTCAGCTTTATATGATAAGTTATCGTTTAAAAAATGTAAACCATTGTGACATTTAGTGCTAAGATAAGAACCTGCTTGGAACAAAAGTGATAGTAGAAAGTGCTCCGATATGAAATAGGTCGAATTTGAGACAAATACTTTTATCAGCGCGTGATATGTATCACATAATGTGCAATAGATAATTATGTATATTCGATTGTTAAATTATTACGTGTATTATTTTACGAGTACTAGCAAAGCCTGTTCCCTGTTTTCCTGCTTTTCTCTTGAATTTTTAGTGATTTTTCTTTGCTATAAACCTCACGGAGCCTTTCCAACAAATGCAAAAAACGTGGAAATCGGTTCGTGTGTTCTGAAGTTATAGCGTCAGTAAGGAATACCCAACTTATGTCTCATGAAACTTATAATTAAATGTTAGACTATGTTTCCATCTCTTGCGATTATACGGAAACTATACCCAACAGTGACTTATTAAGTCCCTTCTATACTCTATTTTATTATCTTTTGCATTATTTAATATCTAGTCATAGGTACATATTATTTACTTACATTGCACTTACTGTAGTACTCTCTAAACTTCGATATCAATTACAATAAGTATTTGCAAACAAAACACAACACCTTTTGTTAACATTATTATTATCAACAAGGACGAATTTCCTTATTTGTGATGTGTGATAGTGACATGGATGGTATCCATCAATCAACGTCGGCGAGACACGATAATATCTACGCGTATACGTTACTTGTGTATTGATCTGGGAATCGAATATACAACTTGTAATAATACTTATAAAGCTGTCGTGTTTACATACATACTATAGTTAATGTAATGATATCTTATCCGACTTCATAAAAGGAGTATATTTGCTCGTTTGACAAACTAAAAATTAGACACTATTGCTTACTCTCGTAACTGCGCGAGGCGCTCGACTACTTTCGAGCCACGACAGGGGCTCATAATAATGAGCAGCGCTCGACGAGTTATTAATTTATTAGTGATCTTTTCGTCTATGACATGACATGAATAATATTATTGTAACATCCAGTTTTCTCCAACTATGTCATGAATTCTATAAATTAGCATATAATAAAGGTTGATTTTGTGTATTTTACAATATAATACGTAATATATAACTTTGTTATATACTTTCCAGGCAACAAACAGATAGCCGCGTTGGTGGTGTGGGCGCGCGACATCCCGCACTTCAGTTCCCTCGAGCTGGAAGACCAGATGCTGCTCATCAAGGGATCCTGGAACGAACTACTACTCTTCGCTATCGCATGGCGGTCTATGGAGGTATGTACCGATATATCTTTGAGATTTGTAATAGATTTTTAACAAGAGTAACTGAAGTTTCTTACTTGTTCTTCTTTGGTTTGGAACAAGCACTCTAAACACTTTTGGCCGTACTTTAAGTAATTTAATGTTTGCCTAATCCAGTCCTTAGCAATTGTTTTCGATACAAAATTACTAAGGAATAGTTTAAGTAATCATTAAATGTCTCTGAGAGCGACAGTTAGACAGACTTTAATGCTACTAGCTATCCGCTGCGCGACTTCCCTTGCATTCAAATAAGATTTATTTCTGATAGCTCCCAAAAAAGTAGTCTCCTTGTGGACTTACCAGCCATTGAACAGCAAATATTTTTTCTCTGTTCGTGACCGTTTTCCATTCCATCGGATCACGAGGCTTTTGTCCCTATTGAAATCATTGTATTGTGTAATTAATACACAAGATTATGAAAAAATGTCATACAATTATGTTATGTATTAGAAATACGTAGATTATGTATTTTAGTTTTTTGGTGTTAAGAATGTGATTGAACGCCATGCGGGATAACATAAGGCCCACGATGGCGACAGTTTTCTGTAGGCAGTCAAAGCCCTACTCAAAAAATAGTTGCAATATAAAATAATGGTATGTTTGTGTGTAATTCCAGTATTTGACGGAGGAACGTGAAGTTGTAGATAGCTCCGGCAACAGGACTACATCGCCACCACAACTCATGTGCCTCATGCCTGGTGAGTACTCCTTCTCCATATCACTCCCATCATCATCACCCGGGATATAGGTCTTTGTTTTTTATTGCATAAGTCACCCTCTCCAGACGGTCAATGCGTCCACTGCTAAACAAAAGCCTCATCCTTGAGGGCTTGTCATAATCGCATACCAAATGCGAAGAATGAAATATCTTAGGGATCGCAGTTAGGACACTGAATCTTAAGAATATGAGCATGCCTTGATGGACATTTGCTTGGTCTCTGACGGTCACAGTTTTCGGGACATACCTACCTGGCCTCATCGTATGACAAACTTAGCATAATTAATTATTAGCTACAACAATCACACAGACCCATGCAAGAGTTCAAAGCCCATATAATGACAGCAGAAATGCAAAATAATTGTACAAAAAAATAAATTATAAACAGCTCGAAACGAATTTCAAAGTTTAATTATGTTTCGTATGTCTGGCTGGGTTTATTGCAAAATACCTATAACATAGGTCATTCCCTATTACCTAGAATTAAAATTTGTATAAATGCTTCGTCGTCCTGTCAGTAAGTGGGTTGGTGGCCAAACGCAGACTTATAAACGTTAGAAAAACAAAATGAAAAAGTGTGTTTTGCAATTGTAACGGCATAGCGTATACTAAAGATGTGTCATGTTGTAGTCTAAGCTAAGTTTGTATTTCATACATGATATGTCAGCATTGTGCAGTATGTCTTGTCTACCCATGCTATGTGTATTTGTCGTAAGTTAAGAAACAATACATGAATTATTCTTAATTGAGTTAACCCAAATGCTAGCTTCCACATCAAATCCTCGCAACAACACTTCTATAAAAACAATGATTTTAGAAAACACAAAAGGCTTTCATAACCAAATAACCAGCCAAAAACCAATTATATAAGCAATACAATAATAATTAAGTATAAGTTATCGCACCCCAAGTCACGTCAGTATTAGTTTAACCATTCGTTTTTGTTACATATTACATTTTATAAAAGGTTACTGACTTGCGAACACGACTCTGTACATTGTGCGATAGTTACTACCTATTCAAATTCAATAATATTCTCGAACGGTCAAAAACGGACGTTTTGTGCGAGATTTGTATGTATGTATGTAATCTTAGCTGTGACGTCATATGTTTTTGCTATATCATCATTGGTTTGCTTTGTGTATTAAAGACTAGCTTTTGTATGGATTTACTCTGCTATTCATTTTTGTAAACAATTTGTCAACAAGTTTAGTTATAGAAAATTACATCTTAAGTTTTTTTCTAACTGCCTAGTGGGTTACCGAGGCTCCGACTCGAAAAGTAGGGGTAGAAACGGAGTGGTTTTTAGTCAGTAAGAGTGACACTTCCTCTCGCTTTGATTATGGCGTGAAAGTCATTGGATGATTTTCCCTCCACAAAAAAGTCTTTTTCTAAGCCATATGAGTTATTTTAGACTACAATCTACACACACACTCACACGACACAAATAATCTGTGCCTAATTTCATTTAGATTTGTTTAGCAATTTTGTTTTAGTACCCAAAATTCAAGTAATCTCTAAGTTTAATTACATACTGTTAATTTATAGGTAATGTAGGCAAGTATTAGTTAGTATTTTTTTATTAAGACATATTTTAATAGGTATTAGGTATAGACTTAATCGTTACTTTATGTAAATACTAGCTGTAAGCAGGCTGACTATCGTCGACTTACCAGTTTTTCTTTTTTTTGGAACCTTGACCTTATATCTTTTTTAAAATCTATGAAAATATTACCAAAACGTAAGTTTTTACATAAGTGTATATTAATCTTGTATTAGCATTCGATTATGTAATCTCTAACATAAATCCTATCTATAAGTAGGTGCTAAATTACTAACTTCTTAACATTTTGTTGTTTTTTTTTTGGAAACATAACTTTATTTAAATTTCCATGATATCCATTTTATTGATGATTCAGATTACATTCGGCAGTTTCATATCTGTAATGTTTTAGTTTAAAAATGCATAAATTAGATTGGCTTTTAATAACATTATTAGTCTAGATTCTAGGGTATATTTCCACCTCTTCTTAAACTCGAAAATAATTGTAGCGTTATGTTACTTTACGATCAGGGTATATTTTTATACACTTTCAAATCGAATACTGGTCTCTTTACCATCGACTATAAGAAGATGAATACATGTCCTGATACGATAGTTTTGTGATAATGTGTCTTTATTTCTCTCATCCCTTTTAACATGGAGCTCACTAATGAATAATGGCCTCATTTAGTTATTTGAAAGATTGATGTGGAAAAGAGTTACATTGTAACCTATTTGCAAAAATAAATATCATTTAACATTTAATGGGTGCTACATTGATTAATATGTGGTACTCTCTTTCTTCAATCGAAAAGTAATATCTAATGTTGTAAAACAATACTTTTGAATATTCCAGGTATGACCCTACACCGCAACTCGGCTCTCCAAGCAGGCGTCGGCCAGATATTCGACCGCGTCCTATCGGAACTGTCCCTGAAGATGCGCGCTCTACGCGTCGACCAGGCCGAGTATGTCGCGCTCAAAGCCATCATACTGCTTAATCCTGGTATGTATACTAATATGTGAAAAACTATAATATATAATAGATAATTATATTAGGTTTAAAGTAAGTTTTAGGAAATTCTCAGTAACGTGCGTGGGAATAGTGTCTGATATTAGACTCACAGCAACAGAGACATTTAATGATTACTTAAACTACTCCTACTAAGGAGCAGTTGTTTAAGTAAACATTAAATTATTCTGAGTACTCTCGCTCCTTATTATGTGGAATTCGTAACAAAACATAAGAATTCATTCGATATTACACCCACATTAATTGTGTGTGTGTCTATTGATGGCGACCCCTTTGGAGATGAAACGGCGCGATGTTATGTTATAATGCAGTTTACACGGTTAGGTTATGATTAAAATATGTATTAGATTATATTATCTTTAAGATTTGAATACTTTTTCTACAGAAACGCGAAGCATTAATCGCTTTTTACAGTTAGTTACAATTTATATACTTAATTATTTGTAGTCAGAATTATTTCTTCAACAAACACATTTATTTGTTTAGTTAATCCACACTGAACATTCACATATTTGATCACGTGTGTTAAACAATGAAATACAGGTATAAGAATTACTCTCGTTTATTTTTTCAGATGTGAAAGGACTGAAAAACAGACCAGAAGTTGAAATTCTACGAGAAAAGGTAAATTTGCATTCATTGTCTTAACACCTGAGTGACGGAGTAAAGTTACATTTGAATATTCTGAATAGAGACAGTGGCCAGCAAGTCAACTTACTTCCACTCAGGTTTTTCCATTGAATTTTCAACTTTATAACATAACTATAAAGTTGTAAATGCAATAAAAAATTTACAGAAAGGAGTAAGGTTGACGTGCTGTATAAGAGATCAATTTTATTTATCCCACTCTGTCAGGCTTTTCCATTGAATTTTCAACTTTATGACATAACTATAAAGTTGTGAATGCAATAAAAGAAATGATAGAAAAGAGTAAGGTTGACAAGGAAAGCTACAGCATTATTTTCTACGTTCGACGTCCGATGTAACGATATTACAATATTTACAATGAATTCGCATGTCGTATCACATTTGACCTGTTTTGCATTTGAAAGTAATTAGCATTGAATTAATGAGGCTGTGTAGTTACACTTTATACTGTTGCGAACACGTGTAGAGAATGAACTTCGCGCTAAGTTGTGATGTATGTGTATTGTGTAATATGTACATTGGTCGAGTGATCTCAAGCGTGATTGCCGGACAAAGTATCAAGCTCAGCTCTTACTGGATATGTCTTAAAACGATAACTGTCAAATTGTGGGTATTACAAAGATTGTTCTGACCTCTGCTTACGCTTTAGGGGAATAAAATCCATGGTGTTCATGTATTAACGCGTGTTGTACGTGCAGATGTTCTCGTGCCTGGACGAGTACGTGCGGCGGTCGCGCGGCGGCGAGGAGGGACGGTTCGCGGCGCTGCTGCTGCGGCTGCCGGCGCTGCGCTCCATCTCGCTGAAGAGCTTCGAGCACCTGTTCTTCTTCCACCTGGTGGCCGACACGTCCATCGCGTCCTACATCCGCGAGGCGCTGCGCAGCCACGCCCCGCCCATCGACGCCAACCTCATGTAACCACACAGCTCCTACGAGGCAGCTACGTTATACTTCTCTTATCTATTCTATCATTATAGGAGCGACCGGTCGAAGGTCCGAGGTGAAAGCACTGGTTTCGGCCATCTAATTAGGGTTCTTTTATGGAAAGTTAGCTTTAGCAGACGTCGAGCGGGCGTGTCGAAGTGGTTAAGAACGTTTCGAGGTCTTAGATTAATAATCTTGATACCTCAGTGTATGTGCGTGTGACCGCTACACGACCTCTACGATGTACGAGTTTATAAACGGTTCTGAACAAAATTGTTGCTATAATTATAGGAAATTCTTTAATATATAAACTTAAGTGAAATCTCATAAATCGTTAAAGATAACCAAAAGGCCTTTGTTTTATTTAGAGAGCACTGAAGGCTGTGTTTGACAACATTCTGGCTATGTGAAGTACGCGGGCGATGTACTGTGTAGTGTTGTTGGTTATATCAGTTACTGTGAGTACCTGGATGTCGATAGCTTCTATTCAACCGGCCCTTCGTCCACACATCGTATTGGAGAGAGCTACTGAGCTACGCGAGCAGTAGAGTAAGTACAATATCGACGCGTCGTGTATCGGTCCGAGTATCGAGTACGTATCGAGAATCACGTTAGCGGTTAGATAGTGTAAATGGGGCCGCCTCTTTTATTACGTAGATTATGATTAACGTAAATATTAGTCATTCATTTATTAGGGAATTTTAATCGTCAGGTAGGTGTCCATAGCGAATTAATATAATGTTAGACTAATTAATGTGTAATTTTAACATTTACCAAATCTCTCTTCAAAGCACATACATTTATTATTATGTATTTTTAATGGATTGATAAGTGTCCTATGAGCCACAGATAAAATCATGTTGATTCGTAAAAACTAAAAGATAAATTATACGAAATTTTATGCTTCATATATTTCCCATATTATATATGTACATGTTGGTGCTTTAACATGCATTATTTACATATTGTGCATATTAAATATGCATAGTAAACATTAAAATTAATGTTACTTGATAAATTCTTATTTTCATTACGTCTAGCATAGAATGTTATAAAACTGTAAATATATCTTGCATGTACAATGTAATTTTATTGTTTAGACGAGTAATTTATATTGCATATTAATATATAGCTCACCAGCAGTGTAGGTGGTGGGAATAAACGGATAGAATGGCCTACAAAATGTAAACAGAACATGTATTTCTTGAACAGGCCACTTTATTTTTGTACGCGAGGATGTCTGTAACATGCATTTGAGAATTCACTAACAAAATTAACCAGTATTATGTGTTTAACATTCACACACGGAAATCAAGTGGACGCGGCATTTGAGCGATATATGGACGAGCATGGCTAAAGAAAAATGTTAAATTATAATGTTTCATTATACATATATTGTTGAAATTTAGAAAGCTATGTAATGTTGACTTGCAGCTCAATGATCTTAAACTGGTATATTTGGTACACGGTAGGAACTGTTTAAGATTTTCACATACTGTAGTTTGTTGATCGTTGACAACCAGTATTCCTGTTATGAAGATAAATGTTGAACAATGATATTACTATATGGATTGGTTTGAATTATATGACGGAGATGTTGCAGTGGTTGTGAGATGATTTATAATGATGTTCACTAATTATCTGACTAAATTTAAGTTATATTTTTTGTATAGACATACATAGCTTTAAGATTCATAAATGGTGATTAAAATTATTATCACAATTTTGGTGTTTTTATTGGATTAAATAGATGTATTTTTTTTAATTGTTGCCCCACACAAGTATTTTCTCCTAGGTTATGGGTGCGTTTACAAACTTACAAGTTCACACACACATCACATCCAAACCCTAAACAACAATTTTTGAACATCACAAAAAGTTGCTCCATGTGGGAATCAAATGCGATACCCGTAACATGGCAGCCAGTTGCCCAGCCACCACGTCGCCATGACAACGTCATTAGTTGTAATATTTCCACTTTTTGTTATTCATGTAGATGAATACCAATAATATGTTTCCTAAAATAATAGATACATTGTGGTTTGGCGACCGTTTGCTATGAGTCGAGACACTGGTTTGATTCCTAGTGATACACTAATTGTTGAAAGATAAACAAGGGTAAGATCAAGGAGATTAAATATAATATATCAAAAAAGGAAACATGTGTTGTATACGTATTTTATTCAAATAAAATTGTTTATAATAAAATGCGAATAGTTATAAAATGAAATACTTCGAACATTTATACTTAGTTTAGTATCAGGCACAGCCAAGCAATATAAGAAATAACAGTACAATTATTATATATTGTAAATACACCAACAACTTTCATTGCTAATAACTTGTATTTATAATTGAGATAAAAAACGATGATATAGTTTTATATGTGTATAATAATCATTATAATACACTGGTGGACATAACAAATAGGCCACTTATTTTAACTGGCTTAAAAAGGTTGTTTTCGGTAGCACTTTTCATGATGTTTACAGATTTTTTAAAATAGATATTAAGCTCCGGGGTATATAAGACAGCAATAGAAAACACATTGTCTCTCGCGTGGATTGGCGTTCCGGCACATGAAGAGTAAACGGTAAAAATACTTTTTATTTTGCAACAGCACTAACTAGCAGATTGGTAGGTGACCTAAATTGTATAGTCCACCAGTCTGGGTTGTACACTTAAAAGCACCTAGCGTTGTACTTAACTACTGAGTTACTTAAAATGCGACGCTTCCATAGACTCGTAGACGTCCAGTTTCACGTTCATTCTGTGGAGAAAGAATTTAATTTTAATATTTCCGCCAACCATCTAACTTGTAGTTATTACACACAACTAATAAAATGATCCAAATTCTTGTTGGAATTATGTTGGGACCAGATTCGTTAATGTCTGAATGACAATATAATATAAGGTTAATTCAATACCAAATGTGATTTGTCAGCAAACGAGCGAACGGATATTTGATCTGATGGTAAGCAATCGGCACAGCCCCTGTACACTCGAAACACCAGACGAGTTATAAGTGCGATACCGCGTTTTGGGTTGGGGTTGAAGCAAAATGTAGCACCATCACTACATGGTGTAAAACAAACGCTTTTTCTGTCCCTATGTCCCTTTGTATGCTAAAATACTTAAAAATACGCAACGGATTTTGATGCGATCTTTTTTAATAGATACAGTGATTCAAGTGGAAGGTTTATATGTACAATACAGGCATAATATATCACCGTTGCACCCATGCGAAGCTGGGGCGGGTCGCTAGTATTAACTAAATGAGTAACTTACTTTTCGAAAGCAGTGTTCATGTCGTTGCATTTACTGGGATGGCAGACGATGGCCAGCTTGCCCTGGTCGGGGTCGAAGAGGGTCGGCAGCCAGCGCGCCGCCGCCGCGTGGGCCGCCTCCGGCGTCACTGCTGATATCGCTTTCACTAGGTCACTGGAAATATAATCATACATTTTAGAGTTTCTATTAACATAATATCATCACCTTTGAAGTGGACAGGAAGGAAGTAAAAGATTGTACGTGTGGACATGTCTATTGGTTAAATATTCAATTCAAGACGCTCTAAGCAATAGTTCTGTCACTACATCCTTTATAAAATGACAGAGATAGCACGTTTTATAAGTACAACTTAATATTGAGCAGCATTTCATTATTCGGGCGTATATCTGTCAAACGGTAGAGAAGCATACACTTGTCTTTACACTTACTCTTGTTATGGGTGCTGTAAGAGCCAACTAGGTGAATTACAAATTTGACTGAGACTGGGCAGCAGCACCTGTCAAGCGTGGATATTATGCCACACCTCATGAACATCGGGTTGTTGATGATGTGAAATGTGAGGTAGTTGCTCCTACCACTACTTAGTACAAGTTTGCTTTACGTTTAAAGTTAACAAAACGAGAGCGCGTTCGGCACTCACTTGGCAGTAGTACAGTTTCGTTTACGTAAAAATACCAGACAGATTAACGCCCGAATACTGAAACGCTACTCAATTTTAAGTTGTACTTAAATATCGTGCTATCTCTGTCATTTTATAAAGAATTGATAGAGACAGAACTAGACTTGAGAGCGTCTTAAAATTGAGTAGCGTTTGAGTATTCGGACATAAGCAGCATAGTAAATAAGTTACAACCAACTTACTTGTTGTATGAGGGTGCTTCCCTGTACAAGTAGTACATGAGTGACCGTTTCACGACGTCCGCGGGACACTTCTCGTTCTCCACCACCTCGAACATCACCGTACTCTTCGCCGACGCGAATAGGTCGTCGTCAAACTTAGCGTCGTTCAAGTATTCTTCCTGTAAGAATTATAATTAATGATTGTAATGGAAATGTTATTAAAATGTGAAGTCAGATATATTTTTATTGGATTCCATCACTCCATATTATGTGCGTGGTGTGAATTAATTACAGGTATAGTTTTAATGCAACAATAGGCTATTTTCTTACTAGTCAAATTCAATACTTTTTCAAAACCTCAAAAACTATATTTTCTATTTATTTCGTATGAAATAATGATTTTAGAGAAGTAACTGTTAACCCAATTATTTAATACAGAGCAAAGTTTAATGAAATTACAATAAGTTCTTACCAAAATGCTCTTAGCTTTGCTGTATGCTGCGACGGCGTTAGTTGCTCTGTACAGGGAGAATATCAGTCTGCCCTCGTTGGGGGACATGCGGATAGCGTAGCCATACGACAGGCCACAACCACGAATTAGACGCCACATTGGACCCTGGAAGAAAGTGATAGGTATAACTTTTTTTTCTTTTTTTTTATCTGCAATCAGTCACTAGACTTTAATCAGATTTCTTGGAGTGTTTATGGATCAGAAAGTTAGTGTCTCACTGTCCATTTAGAACATATGATATCTTTTATAGTTATAAATAGCGAGACATCTTTAGTAGTGGGTTCTGTCTCTTTTGTTCTGTGTATCAGATAACTAGAGCTTACGAGTGGTTGGAGTTGAATCTCGTATAATATTTTACTGCCACACTCAGAGTCATTTAATGGTTACTTAAAACGTTCCTTAGTAACGATTTTGTATAGAAAACAATTGCTAAGGACTGGGTTGAGTAACCATTA
Organism: Spodoptera frugiperda; assembly: GCF_023101765.2. Lineage (NCBI taxonomy): Eukaryota > Metazoa > Arthropoda > Insecta > Lepidoptera > Noctuidae > Spodoptera > Spodoptera frugiperda. The sequence goes on from NC_064212.1 coordinate 5,438,500, forward strand.
AATGACTCTGAGTGTGGCAGTTAGTCTTTTTATTTTAAGCTACCGTTAAAATAAATAGACTAATTTAAAGTTACTATTTTTAAAAGACAGATGTATCTCAGGTGGACAGGGTTTAAAATGACAAGTATATCTTGATTTTATCTCTGTATGAATTGAACAAAATCCCAATGCCAATGGAATGGAATCTTACCTCGAGCTGCGTGAAGTAGTTGAGCGCGACCATGAGCGGCGCGACGTGTTGGACGGAGTGTCCGAGCGGGCCGGGGCTCAGCGCCGCCACGCAGCACGACTCCCAGCCGCCCACGCCCAGCACGAACCCGCCGCCCACTGATGACAGCAGCTCCGCGTCCCAGTACAGCCGGGGACTGGAAACATACAACTTATCATCATCAGTCTGTAAATATTCCACTGCTGAGAAAAGATCTCTTCTCACTCGGAGAAGGAAAATTATACAATAATCTATTAATCTACTACCAAAAATGGAATAGTGTTCACTAGTGTTCAGTCGAGTCTGTTTGTATCTAGTGACAAACACAAAAATGACTGCACGGGTTTTGATGTAGTTTTCGCCAGTGATTCGTGACAAATGGTGATATGTTCATAAAAGTTTGAATACAGATAAAGCAGTCAGTAAGTCTTAGAAAAGAGCAAGTATAAAACAAAACGTGTCAAATTATAAAAACAAAATACAGCAACACTAAACTTCTAAAATACTCACACTGAAGGCGTAATTTCATTCTCCCTAGCAAACCTCTTCCAAGGTTCAGTTCTTAGCTTATATCTTTCGAAGTCTGTCGCTAGATGGAGCCACGCGTTCTCGGTGATACTCTTGAATGACTTCCTGGCTTCTAGGAGAGCTGACTCGGCGGAGTCTCCACCGGCTGTCAGCTGTTCTATGAGCTCTTTGAGGAACTTTTGCTGCCTTAGTACTGTGCACCAGTGCAGGTTGCTGTTTTTGCTGTAGACCGAGTCGCGAAGGGCATCGTACATCATCTTGTCGCCTGATCTTCTTACCTGAGATTACAAAAATAAGAATTTATGTAGAAAGATAGACCCTTATTAATGTGTTTAGGGGCCAAATCTATCAAACAATAGACATATTTAGGGACACAGGTACAAATCTGAGTAAACAATCTATCTAATAGGAAATATAATGAAAATAGAGCTAAAGCCTATTTATATTTAGTTAAAACAAAGTTCTAGAATCAATATCTGTTTCTTCTTTCTATGGGCCGGTTCATATCCGACGGAACATGCGTTGCTTATCGTATAATCATTCGCTTAACGCCAAAATAGACAAATGTATAGAAAAACAATTGACCGTTCACACTCAACCGATGATACGCTCGACGTATTTTACGTCAGATATGAACCGAAGGTACAATATTTCTAGACAAACGCTATATACATAACTACTATTTACCTGCGCAACATCGTTGATTAGCCTCTGTGCGAAGACTAGCAGCCTTTCCTTGGTGATCTCCGCGGCATACAGGATCTCGTACAAATGGTTCACGACTTCCTCGTAATCTTGAGGTTCACACTGGAAATAAAGATGGAAACTTTAAGATGAATTAATTGCAACCTCACGCCTTTTATACCTGAAGGGTAAGGGGTAGGTAGAGGTGCACATTACGGCACTTAATGCCGCTATACATTGTACACCCACTTTCGTGTTATAAGTCCCTGTAATAAGGGGGAGCCTATTTGCCATTTACTGGGCACCTTAGATTGGATTAGTGCTCAAACCTTCTCCATGTGAGAAGAGGCTTTGGTCAGCAATGGCCACTAATAGGCTGTTGATGTGATTATATACAAAGTTATTTACATTTTTTATGTATCATAACAATGGCTACAAACTTCATTAATGAATACTAAACAGCAAGATAACACATACTTTTGTTATCATTGTTATGACATAACTACATCTGCTTAGATCCGGGAACCTTTTTATTATTGTGTTATTATGTAATAGTAACACATGTTATCTAGAAACTTTAATTACTGCTCGCCTTTGATAGTGTGTAATATTTTTACAATAATATAACGTAACATTATTACGCTAAGGTAAATAATAATAATTAAGGAGATTATATTGTTAGGAGGTTTCTATCTCTCTCTACAAGTTCACATGCATATGACCCAGAGCCGAAACAACAATTTCTGGATCACACACTATAATTGCTCCAGGCGGTAATCGAACCCGCTACACGTTACGCGGCAGCCGGTTGCCCAGCTACCACGTCAATCGTTCAGTCTATTTATTTACAATTTAATCTATAATGAATCTTACCCTCGTCTCAATATGGACAAAGTTGCCAAAATGTCCGATAGAGAAGTTTCCAGAACGATCGAAGCCGATGTTATTGCTGAACATGACAGTGAGCTGTTCCGTAGTGGAGATGACCTCTTCATGGGGGATGAGTGTATCCCCGCGGCGGACTCCGCACTCTGCCAGGCCGTTCATGTGTAGAGGGAGCCACTTGCGCGTCGACTCGTCTACTGAGGTCGTGTCGAATATTAGGTTTATCTGTTGATGAAAAGCAGTTTTGTTGGGTTTCACTGTTGATTATAGTTTTTTGAAGTAAGTGTATGTAAATAGAGTGATTTTAATATGAATACAATGTCATATGTCTGGTAAAAATGTTAATGGTTATTTATTGCAATTTGGTGTCGAAAATTATAAACTCACAACAAATCTATAGGAAAATCATAAAAATAATCACTTTACTTTTGGATTTCTTATCCCACATACCTCAAATCTAAAGTATTAATTTACTGAAGAACTTAACACATTCATTGCCACCATTATTTTTTTGAAGTTACGATATCAAAACCTAATGATTATAGCGATGCCGCCCTATAATCATTAGATTATTGCTAGCAAATTATGTATTGAGAATTCCAAAAGGCAATTTTGGCAAATTTTCAAAATATCACTAAAGCATTTACGAGGACACGCTTGGCGTGTCGGCGGCATTGAACGTTTAAATATACTTACATAAACGAAGTTAGTCTTCAAGCTATGTACTCTGGTGTAGATGGGTACTTCCTTGAGGTCGAAGTGCGGGCAGTTCGCGCCGTCCGTGCTCCAAGAGTCGATCTTGTGACATTTGAAGTTGCTGGGAGGTACGGGGACTGAGGCTAGAGTGCCCGGGGGAGGGGGGCGCTGTGAAAAAATGGATAAATTTAACTAAAAATCCCGGTTTACTCACGTACATTATTGAGGAAAAGCTATATTAGTTTCGAGTCACAGAGCAGCGTGCGCAGACAAGGCAACGTTAATTTAGTATATGTGACAATGTAGAGTATAATAAAATACAGATACATTTATTAATTTATTTATTTCCGACCTGAGTATTGAACCTGAAAAGCCATTGCCATTAATGGCGAGATTTAGCAGTCCTTCTAGAAAAAAACAAAGATTTCGTCATCAATCTTCTTTTTTAACATTTCTGACTAATTACTGCCAAGATATGAAGGTGGTTTGTTCATCTTTATATATTAAAATCAATGGCTGTTCGTTAATCTCGCTAAAACCCGAGAACGGCAGGACCGATTTGGCAAATGTTGGTCTTCAATTGTTTGCGGAAGTCCATGGAAGGTTTAAAAGTTAAGTAAAAATGTTTACGAAGTTTGCCGGGTCAGATAATTAAAATATAAGAAAGTCCATGAAAATATTGGCAACAAATAAAATGAAATAGGTACAAAATTACCATACATAATATTTACATCGAGTTATGGTTCAACAACAATGACTGTATGATTGCAAGTTATTAGCTTCAATGATGAATTATTAATTATTATTCATACATTTGCTTGACGCATGTTTATTTGTATGTTTACTTGGATGATGCCATGCATATAGTCACAGGTAATACGTTTTTTTGTGATTTAATACTCAGAACAAGGTTTCCCAAACTATGGGTCGCAAGCGAATTTTTCATGGGCCTTGTCTGTACAAAGATATACTAACCAACTGTTCTGTTTTATTTTTTACATTGGTAACGGTTTGATTCCCCGAAGATGGGTCCTGAGTTTGGGAACTTAATTTAGATAGGTTACAGTCCAGACAACTTTGGGAACCACTGACACTGAGTATAAATCCGATGTCGATCCGTCTTTCTGTCAGTTGGCACACTATTTCTCAACAAAAAACTTTTGTTAGACCGTTCATGAGCAGCGTCACGGACTCTTGAATATGAGACCCGATGTGACTTGAAACTAGTAGAGCCTTTCTCGAAAAGTTCACATGTAAGATGGTTTCCTACCTCGTTGAAGTCCATAGCTTCCTGTAGCCGTGCCGCCTTCTGTGCTAGACCTTCTTCTCCAATCTGCTTTCTTTGCTCTTCTATCCTATTCTTCTCTTCTTCTGCCATCCTAGTAAAACATTAAAATCACTCACTTATTTTAAGTACAGTGTACCTATATTAAATCATCAAGCTACAATTTATTGTCGAAAGGTTTCGCCCTGCTAAAATAGCTTACGCATCCATAGCACGCATCTTGCCATATAATAAACATACACTTAACTGAGTCCGTTTCAACCAGTGCTTAGCTGGTGAAAGCCAAACGTATCTACAGCACCGAAGCGTAGCACATCTCTGTTAGAAAAGTACCCTTAACTCGTTAAAAGTGGGGTGACATATCGAAATGCTCGTTTGTCCTTGGAGCATCTAAAAGCGTAAAATTATGTATGTAAACCTCTTTGCGCGAACTTCAATAAATTCTAAATTCTGGAGCAGCCTAAACTATTTATACATACCTTTAGAACTTGAAACGGGATATTTACCATGTTTATTAATATCAGTTCATCCGTGATCATGGATTGCAACAGTGCCGAAATATCGGAAACTCATAGAAATTAATAAACATGGTAAATATCCCGTTTCGAGTTCTAAAGATATTGTTAGTGACCATGACAGTTTAAAAACTTATATTGATACATACTTGGTCTGCAGTTCGATGCTAGGTGATCCCATAACGGTGACGATGTCCTCAGTGAAGTACTTGCGAATTAGACCGAGCCAGTACTCCGGAGTCTCTTCTAGTAACGCCGTCAGGTCCGATTGAGGGTTCATGCGGGAGATGAACTGGAATCAAACGGTTATTATCTCTTATTATTATTTTTTTATAAATGCGACAGTTTATACCAACGGTAAGTACTAATGTGACTTTTTCCGAGTTATTATGTACTTTGTCAGATTATTTAGACACCACTGACAAACGGTGAAGGAAAACATCGTGAGGAAATTTGGGTTTATAATTTCTAAATATAAGTTTGGAATAGCCAACCCACATTGAGCAAGCGTGATGAATAATGCTTATGCTTCATGGCTTAATTTTCTCATCCTTTTTACGATCATAAGATGGAAAGAAGTCGTTAGTCGTTAAGCCATCATAAATGCTCATTGTTTCACAAATACACACATTCCGACTTATTACTTCTACTTTTTAATTTCTTTCTTGATAGAACGCAGTCTTTAAGTTTTATGTGTTGTAACAAATTGTTATGAGAAGCTACATTACTTAAGTTATAAGCAAATCATCTATTGTTCTTTATTACTTAGATTTATATCAATTTATTTTACACTACTGCTTTATTTTATTGCTCGTTTTATTATTATATATCGTAACAAACAATTTTGTTGTTTTGTTATTGTTTTAAAAATAAAACTAATGAGTATACAAAAAAGTTTCTTTGGGAAAGTTGTTTGTAATCATGAGTACAATCACGTGTTTAAATATCGTTCACTATACCTAATGCGCTGTAACAAGGTGCGGCTGACAGATGCCAGTATGACGTTGACGTCTCTCTTTAGGGATGGACATTAGAAAAATCTTTTTTTATCGCTATCGATACTCGCAGCATACATTTAATTCTCTTTAATTTTTTTATTAAATGTGTGTGTTATTTAGTTGTGCAGTGTAACTACGTGTATATACTTGTCAAAATAAATATTTTATGACCGAGCCCATTAAATGTAAAAAAAGACACACAGTTTTACAAAACAACCAAACATACTTACATGGTGTTCACTCTGAGAGTACAGAGCATCTCCGATACAGCGGAACGCCACAGCGTGGTGCGGATCCGACTCCAGACTAGCGATGGACTCGCGCAACTGTTTGCGCAACAACCTGCGCAAACGCTCCATGTCTATCGCGTCTTCTCCACTGCGCACTGTAGCCAAACACTTCAGGGCTTCATCCCGCGCCAGCTCCAACTTGTCGATAGGCACGTTATCTAGCTCTATCTTTATTAGAGAAGCTATGTTTTCTGTTAGGTTGTAGGAGATCTGAAACGAAATTATAATTTATTTAAAACGTGTTAAAATGGGACTACCTTATGTTATCGATAAGTTAAAATCATCGCATACCACTAAACAAGATGGTGGCCAAACGCCATCCTATTAAGCATAACACTTTACTTTATTTTCATGCTGCATTAATATTTATTTCGGAGACTAAATATGTCCGGTTGGTTTTAATTAAAGGTCAATTAACTAACTGGGGTGATTAAAGCATAATAGAAATGTGATACATCGTTGAGGTTACTAAGGAGGCCCAACCCAAAAATCGCATTAAGCACCTTTCGTATTGGGTTTCGTTGATTGCTTACCATTAGGTAATAATCTATCTGTTTACTAAAGAAAAATAGGTATAGAAAGTTAGAAATAAATATCTTACGTCTCCAGCCAAAGCATCTTCTCTCTCGACGAGGCAGCGCTGCAGCGGCGCAGCGGCTGTGTCACAGAGGTAGCGGAGAAGTATAGCAACCGCTGTCAGGTTCTTCAAGGCATCTTCTTCTGTTAGGAGCGGACCGCGCCAGCCGAATATCACCTATAGTAATTAAAATTACTCCAATATACATTTTCAACACCCCTATTCTTACTGTGGATGTCATAGAAGCTGACTAAGGGACAAATGACAAAGATTGATCTTTAAGGCTTGAAGAGGAGATCTTGAACCGTAAACCTTGTAACTGTGATCTTAAGCCCGTTAGTCAAGGGCACAGTGTTTTAGAACGCCCTTGGGGAGGACATTTTTAGCTACTAGCGATATCGATGTAGTTAGTCGCTAACAACACAAATTGCAAAAGCAAACCCCATGTCAATTATTTTTAGTTTTCGAGAAAATAAATACTAAAGTTGCTAATTCGGAGTGTGGTTTAAATAGGATTTTTTAAAATTTTTCTTTTATCTTTAAAATTAGAGCAAAATTTGATATCCGGATTTTATCACATATATTTATGTGTTATTCAAGCTTTACAACACGAAAATTGTAACTAGGTACAAAGATAGCAAAAAATCCAATTTTAGTTTCTAATTTTTTTATTGACATAGTTTCCGCACGAAATCTTCATGGTAAATGATAGTTAGCCTTTTGTACTATGTACTTAAATTAAATCAGCCACATAATCCGTGGTATTGAAAATTATGCAATTGAAAAAAATCCAAGCGCCTTTATTATTACAAATAGCAAAGTCAACAATCAGCACTTTGCTTTGTAAATGATACAATAATTTTATCTTGAGAAGTGGATATTTTAGAAGATGGTGCTTAAAATAAATTCTTAGTTAATCTACCATATAGCAAAAGTCATGTCATAAACAATTAAAAATCGTGTGGTGACTATTACTAGGACCTACGTAATTGAAATACACATTAAAACATGTATATATTAAACATACCTATATGGTAGATTAAATTTGTAATACCACGGATTATGTGGCTGATTTAATTTAAGTACATAGTACAAAAGGCTAACTTCATTTACCATGAAGATTTCGTGCGGAAACTATGTCAATAAAAAAAGCGGAAAAAATAGAAACTAAAATTGGATTTTTTGCAAATATCTTTGTACCTAGTTACAATTCACCGCGCCAGCCGAATATCACCTAGAGTAATTAAAATCGTCCAAATGTACACATTTTCAATACTCATATTCTTACCGTGGATGTCATAGAAGCTGACTAAGGGGTATATGACAAAGATTGATCTTTAAGTCTTGAAGAGAAGATCTTAAACCATAGAACCTTTTAACTGTCAAGTGTGGAGATTGTGGCAAAACTGTTGGATGGCAATGCGTCACATTTACGAATACGGGTCCGTTTATCGACTGCGCGAGCAAGAAAGAGCACGGAGCCGGTCACATTAAAAAATAAACCTTAATACAAATACGTAATACTCTATTTTCAACGTGACAAAAATTTGCTCACCTCTCCGAGCCGGTATGAACGGACCCTAAACAAATTTACTTGGATACCGTAGAGGATCCGATTAATTATCACAAGATATATTTACCTGACCACAGTCCTCGGTGTCTGCTGGCCACTGGACCTTCAACTCGCCATATTTGGGTTTGGGAGGGATGGTTTGCCAAGGCTTCACCCATTCTTCTTGAGGTTCACTGGCTTTCTGCGTACAAAAACGTTATTTTAAAATCGTGGAATAAACTTACTAGGTTGGTGTAAATCAGAATCAAAATCAATAAAGTTTTGTTGAGTAATAAACGATTTTAATTTTAGTACGGTAACAATCAGAGAGTAACTCTAGAGAAAACAAGATGAATTTAGCTTATCTTTAACGTCACTGAAATAGAGACCTTATGTGCAAAGACCACGAAATAGAATTGAATAATTCATGCAACATTATTTCTTCTTTACAATCGAAAGTCGATATGTCTCAAATACTCATTTCCTGGCTTACAGTCTACGAACAATTTACAATCAACAACGTATCAGCAAAAACTGGCTCAACAACAGACAGGATGACATAAGCATTGAGTCATCTCATGTAGTTATTATGTATCTTAAGCTTTGCACACAATAGTGCAGTTTGCATTGGAAATTTTATCTCGTTGAAATATCTTAGAAATCTGGCAAAGCGATAGGCTGGAAAGATGTATGAACTATGGAGCAGACGTGTGTCAACATACTTAAATCTCTCCGCGAATTTTGTAAGACCCGACTAAAGGGTATATCACACTTTAACCGCACCGCTCCAACCCAGCAATAAGCTTGCCATTTAAATTTCAACAATAAATCTTATGTAGTATGATATATTCCATAACGTCAATATGAAAATGCTGTAAGCGCGCGGGCAGCGCGCTGACGGCAAACCGCGTTTTTCAAAGTAAAAAAACACCGTGCTGCGGCTGTATTATATCTGCGGTGCGATCACCCTAAGGCATTCACTGGACGTCCATTGATAAGCCCGAACCTTTTATACTGCAATGTGACTCCAATCCACTGACCAAGAAGAGTGGTGATTATAGCATACACTCTTTTGTAGAGGATGCTCATAAGCCAGCAGTTTTACAGGGTGTCATTTGTCGACAATCGGTGGGCCTTATAATCAGTCCAACCTGAGTTTATGTCGGCGGGGGCGTGTCAGAAATCGGAACCTTCATCAACATAATCACATAAATAGATTGGTTAGATTGATATTACCGACCGTTGGCCGATAACAAGGCGATAAGAAGATAACGAAGTTTTCACTATCTTGTTCAGTTTATTACCTACAGGTGTGTTACATTGCATTGGTTCCGGTATGTGCAGTTCCTAATTGGCTATTAGAACAAAATTTGTAATATCTGTCCGAATTAGTCGAGGTCGTTTCAATGCAAAATAGAAGGAGATAGGATAGGATTGTAGGTGTCAATTATTCAGAGTAGTTTTTTACGATTCATAGGTATACGGGTACTTTGCCGCCAGAAATGTACTATGCTACGTTGCTAACACACGAAACTTTATTAATAAAAATAGGTACAGAATTTTTCTTAATTAATAAAAATAAGTTCAGAATTTTTCGAGTTCATTGCGTTTAATAAAACCTTAATATTAGGCACAGTAAGCACGTAAAATGGAATTGTCCTTCAGTCAGTTTGTCAGTGAAGCTAGGTGATCGTTTCAAAGTGTAGTTACGAAAGGAAAAGGAAGAGCAAATGCTATCGTTACTCTTAAAGAGATTGTGTATTTTAATGGCGTCCCAAGTTTTAATAAAACTGAGTATAAGTATTTAAGTGAGTTTAATAAAAAATAACTGAGTTATGTTGATTGAATAACCTTAACCTTTCCAAATATATTTATTTCTTAGTTCTCAGATCCCATTACGATAACACATTCGTGTTTTAGTATTTGCTTACTAATGATTGTTCTAGACTGGCTAAATTTAGTCTCAAGGCCTTAATCGGGGACAAGCAAAAGAACAATATATGCAAGTGTGTCGCCAGCTTTTTAAAACTCTTTTTTTATTAGTGAACTGATTTTAAATGTTTTTTTTTTAAGTTAGGTAATGTACCTAAACCTTTCTACTAAGTCTGAAAAATATTATGTTCAGCATAGTATTTTTAACCGCATCAAAATTGTTTCAGCCAAACGCGAGACAATCGCACACAAACAGGTCAAACTGAGAACCTCCTCTTTTTGAAGTCGGTTACAAATAAATAGCTACCCTATTTTCTTAAGTGTCGTTTGGGTTAAAAAAATGCAGACAACAGAATAAACTTATCTAACTCCTTCAAAAAAGGGTGTTACGTTTAGAATTTGGGCGAAAGCCAAAGAAATGCACGTTGCATTTGATTATTTCTGTAAATTTAGAAGATGTTGCCAAGACGAGAGAGTCAATGTCAAAGGAAAAAATATCATTAGAACTTGAGACTGGATATTTACCATCTTTATTTATATCGATGAGTTTCCGTAATTTCGGCACTGTTGCAAGCGCCATGATCACGGATGAACTGAACTTAACCTATTATTACAGGTTGTTAGGTAATCGTCACGCCCTTTACCCCTGAAGGGTTAGGCAGCGGTGCATATTTACAATTTTCAACATTTTAACTGTATAATGTATTGGCTTAAGCTGTAAAATTATGCATGTTTTTCTAAATAAATAAATAAATATTATGGCACGTGATGCCACTGTACAATGTATACCCACTTTTCACAATTTTAGTTGTAAGGCCCATGCAATTGGTGGTGAGCCTATTGCTATATACCTACTGAGCACAATTCCAGACTCTGTGCTACTACTGAGAAATTTTCGAAAAACTGAAAGAAGCTCAGTAATTCTTTGCCCGATCTGGGAATCGAACCCGAGACTCCTTGTCCGACAGTCGCACTTGCAACCACTCGGCCAACGAGGCAGTTGTAAGGTAACATGGTAAATATCCCGTCTATGATAGTGTAAGTGACCATGTCAGTTTAAAAACTTATAAAGGAAATAATGTACATATACAAAAGTGAAGAACGAAATGCAAATGGTTTTTATTGATTTGACCTGAAAACGTGTCGATGTACGAGTAACGTGGTAGATTACATACAATTTAGATTCATATCGACTTGTAGCGTCGGGGTAGAGTCGAAATGGCGCCTATCAGCCACACCCCAACGGGCCGAATTTTAGGCGCAAAAGCCAAACTTGGTAATCTGTATACCTAGATAAATATGAGTCACTAAAATGTATGCTTATTCCTCTATTTAAGGCACCTTTATGTATTTAAAAAAAAATCTATGACATTCGCAATATTCGCATGAAAAATTGTGAATACGAATATCAAAAACTTTTACGAATTTCGCGAATGCGAATATTCGTTCCATTACTAGTATGCATTTGCCTCAAGCTGTAATTAAAGAAAAAACCTATTATTACAGGTTGTTAGGTAAATTCTAGAGACTAACCGTATCTAGAAGAGTTCAACAAGGTTTTAAACATGTCTATATTTTTATGCTAAAGACTGCCATATAACGCTAGATCAAGGAGAGAATGAGGAAAATAAAATTTTATTGTTTTTTTTTTAACATTCAGTAGTCAATTAGCAATATATTATAAAGATCAAAAAAAAACAAGAAAATAAGGTCAAAGGTAAATTATTTCTACATACTTATATTATGTTGTCTTGTGTGGTTCGAAGATTTACGTTTTTACTTAATTTTTTATATTTTTTTTTTATTGAAAACACACCACATGGCTCCTTACATGAGTTATATTACTTTTGAACGACTACAGCGGATACTACAAGATAAATGCGGCCATGGAAACTTTTAACATGTTTTTTCTGAACACACAGAAAAAACATGTTGAAAGTTTCGTTCAAAATCTACCAAAGAGAGTAACCAGCAAAAGCTAGAATCTATTATTTCTTCAGCTTCTTACCTTTGCGATGATGTCATCTTCCACAGTAGATAGAGCTGCAAACACATCTTCTGCTTCAATCTGACCAGTCAATATAATCGTCAGGTTCTCAGCACGGTAGAATTTCTTGTGGAAGTTTCTGATCTGGAAAATGGCAACTTGTTATAAATTTAGTTTTTTACCTATATTCATAGAATGAAGAAGATCGAAGGAGGCCTTTGCCACCGGACATGCAGAAGTGGAGAAAGAATGCTATGGTAGCTTGAAATAGATTTGTCTGAAAAAGGCTATAAATAAACATTGATTTTATCAGAACTTACTTATGCTTTTAATTTATAATAAGAATCTTTTAAGCACATATTTATATATAGCCTCATTTATTTCTGTTACTTAATTACCTTTAAAAGTAGAATATTTTTGTGATTATTCAGGTGAGGCATAACTTACTTTAGTATTATCAGTAGAGGTCCTGAGATTCTCCATTATGCCACCAGTTTCGGCGGAGTAACCGCTGTCTGGGTACATTGCTCGCAGTAATTGAAGTTCACATCTAAAATAATATAGAATTTTAACAATTGACCCTGACTTTGTATCACAAAGATAAAAATAGTAAAGCTTAGTTCATTGTTTAACCAATTTATTAGCAGCTCGGCTCACATCTTGTTTTTTAAGCTAACGAGCAGACATGTCACCTGATGCAAGTAAGCAATCAGCACCACCAGTAGTTCAGAAGTAGATCAGTAGTTTACTGGTGGATTTATAATCTTACCTACAGTGTGAAGTATTTTCTCTTCCTTGCATTTCACAGTACACAACACCAGCATCCTCCCCTTCCCCATCGATATGGTGGACTTCCGTAACAAAACCATGGTCCGTAAGAGTAGGCCGAAGTATATGATCCAAGTAAATAGGAAGCAGGGTCAGCATGCCAGCGTCACCCGCAGTGTACACCGTATAGCATGTGTGGTCTGTGTCCGTCCATGCGTTTGTGCCATGTGCCATACATCGGTTGGCGAGGAGATCCAGGATCCCTTTGTAAGGGTACCGTTCAGATCCAAGGAAGATCAGATGCTCCAGCGTGTGTGGAAGACCATCATCATCATGGGCTTCGGTTGCTAAACAATAGAAATACAAATATTATGTCAAAATTGTATAGTGTGTTCACAAATTCATTATCTGTTATCTTAGACTGTTATCTCTGCTTGTAAAATGTGTTCTATTTTAATATAGGCTCTATTTGTATTATTTTACAACTTCTAAGAGTTAAAGTATCTTATATCTCTTCTTTATTGTGATTATAAAATAGAATAGAGTAGTGTTTTTAAAGATATGATGAGTAAACAAATTTTACAACTGGAATAAGTCCCTAACTACTCACTAACCAATATTTTTCTTTATATTTCACCAGAAAAATGTATTAAAACATTTGTATAATTATGTGTTTACAAAAAATATAACCTTACAATTATTAGTTTGATTACAAAATAACAAAACATTGGACAAAATATAAATACATAACAAAAAGTTGTGCACCCCGAAATAGGGCAGTTATCTTATTATTATCACAACAAAAGTCTTATTTATACTTAGCAAATCTAATCTATCAGTTATTTAAAGCAAAGAATGCCAATAAGTTCAACAGGACTAAAAAAATCTACAGCAACTATGTTCCAAAACTTTGATGTAGACTTAATAGTTCCTAATTTAAATATAACTCACCCAGACAAAAGAATCCGTTAACTAAAGGCCCTTCAACTCCAGCTATAATCACGGTAATACCGGTCTTCTCCGACACATATTTGTTCACAGGAACCACGTCGGAAGCTTTCGTCGACGAAACCAATTTAAAATGAGACATTCTCGGTCACGATATACTAGATCTACTCACTAATATAATGTTTATTAACAATACTATAGGAATATTCGGTAATAATGCGCCCGATGCCCTCACTTGATGTGTAAGCAACTCAAGCAAGTGGCAAATAATTGATGAGAAACGAGCGACAGCGCATTAGCATCAAGAATGAAATACGAAACCGCTGACTTGCTGTCCGATAATGTCAAAATTGACAATGTCATTGTAATTGTCAAAAAAGAACGAATGATTCGCTCGCTAGTGATGTGCACAAAATATTCATACCTTTGATCATAATACTGTTATTGTTATTAATAGTGATTCAAGAGGAAGGAAAGAGGAGAAGGAAGAAATGCATAATATATCGCTAGTATATGAATAAAATTTTATTACTGTATCACTTTAAAACATAGGTGATTATAAACTACATCTGAGCGCACGTAATAATTTTTGTTTTTTTTTTAAGTTTTCTAGTTTAGTTTTAATTATTATGTAGTAGTATAATGAATGTTCTATAAAATGTAAGCTGCCTGAAACCAGATATTTTTATATTTGTGATGATGTGTGATTGTAATAAATTAAAATCTTGTCCGTCCTACTTTTGTTTTAAGTTACATGTGGTCAGTACAGAACAATGTGATCTTTATATTTTACTAAAATAATACTCACTTATGAATAAATAACTAAATTATTATAAAATAAAATGAAAATTGATAGTATTTTTTTGCATCGTTATACTTATTAAAAATAACATAAAATATATCTTAAGTATTATTATTTTCAACGCGCATCACTAGCATCAACATCACATTCCTTCATAAGGAACGAATGTTCCTTATGACACATAGAATGTCACAGATAACACAGATTTATTGATGTTTAACAAGAACTGCTATGGATAAGATGAGAAAAATCTGGAGGAACAAAAACATCACCAAAGCAACAAAAACCCGGCTAGTACGAACCCTCATTTTCCCTATTTTCTTATACGCCGCTGAGACGTGGACGCTGAGAGAGACTGAGAGAAAGAAGATAGACGCCCTAGAGATGTGGTGTTGGAGAAGAATGCTCCGAGTGTCATGGACAGAATTCCGGACTAATGCCTCCATACTGCAAGAACTTGGCATAAAACAGCGTCTGTCAGCTTTAGTGCAAAGTCGCATTCTCAAACTGTTTGGGCACATTTCAAGGCGAGACAACGACTCCTTGGATCGCCTTGTTGTCCAAGGCAAAGTGGAGGGCTCTAGACCGCGTGGACGATCTCCAATGCGATGGACCGATCAAGTCAAGGCAATGGTTGGTAACCCCGTGCACGAGTGCACCAGATTGACCACCAACAGGGAGCGATGGCGGGACATCGTGAGGCGAGCAACATCTGCCACACAACCCACAGACACTAGGTACATGTTGACCACGACCACTCTGTCAAGAGTGATACGAATGAGAAGAAGAATTGATGTATATTTTTTTATTCGTGTTTCTTTTGCTTTATTCTGTGTTTTATGTAGTCGCGGGACGCGCCCGTTTATAATAATGACCTCTGGCAGAATTTGGGTACCTATTTTATTTTCTACTAAATGGATTTTTTTTTATAAAATATAATAATCCTTAATACACCAGCTGCAACTCATAAAGGTCCTGTCAAAATCCAGCCATTTCAGAGATTAGCCAAAAGAAACAGATAGATAGAGAGATAAACACACATACAATAATATTGGTATGCATGTAGTAAAAACCGATTATTTCAATGTTACAAACAGACGCTCCAATTTTATTTATTAGTGTAGATTTTTGTGTGATACCTCAAGTGGAAATGAGAATTTGAATTAAATACTTGGAGATAATACCTACTTACCTAGTTACTATGGGTATCTTGTGCGCCCGTATAACTCTCTCACATCTCTCTCGACCTTGACATAGAAATTAAAATCGGACAAAGTATGTTTTTTCAATTTTGAATTTCGAATTTCCGACTGTAGGTATATTTTTAACGTATTTTTAATATTTTGTTTTTTTTTAAATAACATAAAAATCCCTACACTAATAATTTCTCGGTGTCATGAATACCTATGTGCATTTACTATCACATCTGGGTCTAGATTAAAGAACAATGATTAATTTACAAAGAATTATTTCATCTGGAATAGAATTTGCGACACGTTGCGCAATAGCCGATCGTCTAGCATCACTGCAGTGACCGTGCAGCCAGGCAACAGGCTTGCATTAATTATGTAAATGTGAACAAGAAAGATATTTTTTTGACGCGCTTGACAACTGCGGCCAAATCTTGAATTGGTAGTTATCTATTTAAGTACCTAGGCACCTATTAAATAAATACTAATTACCAACGGCTTAACGATTTAATACTTGCAAGATAAGATAAAGCGATATTATTCGATGTCCAATTTAAATTATGTTGTAGTATTTACATATGTACAGTACAGACAAAAAGAACATTGGTTTCTTGACCTAACATTTTTTGTCAACAGAATCGAGTTTAGATTTGTGTGCATTTTAATTTAATTGATTTGTATTTGTTTATTAATGATGTACTTTTTTTTAAGGGGGAAATTACACTAGATTCTAGTGTATTCTCCCGCCTGAAGCGAGGCGAGAGGGAGTGTCAAACATTTACTGACTAAAAATCACCCAGCTCCTACTCCTACTTTTCGAGCCGGAGCCCCGGTAAACCCGCTAAGTATCTAGTCCGCAACTCTGGATTACTCTGGAATAATGTCGAGCTTAGAAGAGAACTCTTCTACGAGTAAAAGTTAGAAAAAAATTTGGCCATTTAGATAATATGAAACATCTCATATTCTTAAAGTCTTTTTAATAACTAAGTATTCGTCTGGCGTAATGAGTAAAAGTCATTAATATAACTGATTCATTAATATGATAATGATATATGAAAAAATAAACTTTTTAAACTTCAACAGACTTTTTTATTCTTTTGATACCCTTATTCGACCGCACCAAGGTCACCCATACATGGAAGTTCATCAGATGACGTGACTACGGGCATTCGTGTTGTAAGGAGATTTTATTGCAGGCTGTATTTTCATAATATTGGGGGCAATAGTCCAAGGTTGCCAACGAATTGGCGAGTTAACCTACTTGAAGAATTTTTAATGGGATACTACGCGTAGTTCGTAGGTAAGCTACGTGCTACGGGCGTAGGCCTCGTAGACACTGCTACGCCGTATCCACAGAAACTAGATCCCGTATCTATTAATGGTTAATCAACTTGTTTTACAAACTACATTTCTTTTTTCGAAAATTTCTCAGTTGTAACACGGTGTCTCAAACCGTACTTGAGTACATGGCTATAGGCTCACCTCATCCCCTTTTACATGGGACTTATAACACAAATAGTGAAAAATGGGTGTAAAAGGCGTGACGATCCTTTTTTGAAATAAAAACTAGACTTTTATAGGAAAACGGGAGGAAACTACCGGCTAACAAAGAGGAAGATTTCTTATGATAATAATTTCCTACACGCTTAAACAAGACGACTTGAAATAATGTTTTAGTAATGAATTATTCGTTATTACGAGTATGCAGATATATAAAATGGTTTTTACTGTATGATGTCAGAATGACACGTTATGTATGTATTTCTAAGAATTTATTTATTGTACTTTAACACTAAACCTATAGATAGAATAGATTACGGTCTATATGGGAATTCTAGATTGACTTTTGTATCTAATTACTCCCAAGTGTGAAGTTATAAACAGTTGTCTTTGATTTTTATAACTATATAGGTTCTGCCAGAGGTGGTGCCCGTTTTCGGGCACACAAGACTAAGTTATGTTCCTGGGACGCGCCGGACGTCAGTGTTCCGGTGTTTTCATGGTTGTATCTGCTGTAGATCCTGGCTTTCAGGAGTTGCAACGGCATGAGAGGTCATGGCAGGCTTGTCCCAATAGAAAAAAGAAGTTTCACTCGCATTCCCGTGAGATAAAAAGTATCGTATCACCTAAGTCAGCTCATACCCAGTCTGTATACCAAGTTTCATAAAAACCCGCACTGTAGTTTCAGCGTGATTGACGAACAAAAATTCAAACATCCAAATAAACTTTCACATTTATAATATTTGTGTCTTTGACTATTGCGATATATCATTAAGTTATTTCTACTTTCTACAGTCCATTTAACTGATTATTTCTAGCTCTTGAGAACTAGAACTTTAAAATAAATTGTTATTTTTATATTCAATTCTTTTGTTATTATATTTTTCTCACGTTATGTATGCTCAGCAACATGTTTCGCAAGTGTATAGACATACAAGTGACTACGTTATTCTTAATTAACCAACTGGCTGCCAGGCAACGTGTAGCAGGTTCGATTCCCGCACGGAACAACTCTTTGTGTGATCCACAAATTGTTGTTTCGGGTCGGGGTTTGATGTGTAGATAAACTTCTATGTTTGTTAACGCACCCACCATACAGGAGAAAATCCTAGTATGGGGCAATGTATAAAAAAATAAAGGTTCTATAGTACTTACCTACCAAAAGATCGAAAAGTTATTAATGAACCTAAAAATATGTAAATATAGAGAGAATCACGCTAAATATTAACCTTGCACTACAATATTTTACCACAGACTTTATAGTACCTTATAATTGATGTAAAGTGGGTTAATGATCACTGAAAAACAAAATATAAATCTGTGCACTCGCCCTTCAGCCCTGACCGTTTAAGTCAAGGAGTCGGACTCGTACTCGGTTAGATTTGGGCCAGATAATGTTCCTGATAGTATCGCGTGAAAATACAGCCTTTGCATGATGACATGGGTGTTTGAAGTGAGGGCAATTAATGAATAGACCCTATAGACTCCTTGTATAAATACGAAGCTAATTAATTGATTTAGTAAACTCGGTTTAAAGTTGTATTTATGATTGGTTGTTTGTCTTAACCAAAGGGCGAATTTATGGCTACAGCTTTGTAGAACGCTTGCGTTATGTTTCGTTGTGTAAGTGAGGTTACCGGAGGTCCAATTACGTAGGATAATATTCCCAATCTTCCCAATCCCCGATTCCCTAACAACCCTTAAATTCCTAATCCCCAAAAGGCAACGCACTTGTAACGCCTCTGGTGTTTCGGGTGTCCATGGGCGACGGCGATTGCTTACCATCAGGTGATCCATCTGCTCATTTACCGGCTTATACCATAAAAAAGATCCTCCATGTTTTGGCCAACTTATTAAGACTTCATAATAATTCACATCATATCATAGCCATAACATACCTTTTAAGGAAGAAATAGGTAGAGACACATATATAAACTTATCACCAGTTATGAATTCCACCCATTGCAGGGTGAGTCTATTCCAGGTTTCGTGCACTGCGGGCTTCAGTAAGAAGTTTGGAAAACCTAATGACTCATCTATTGATCCGGGAATGCCCCATTTGCGAACGGTATAGCACGTGAAAAGTACCTAAGTATACCATAAGAACAATATTAAGCTTTGTGTTAAATAAAGTATAACATTTCCTGATCCGAAGTTGCGGACTAGCTAGCGGGTTTACTGGGACTTCGGCTCGAAAACCAAGAGTAGGAACGGGGTGGTTTTTAGTCAGTAAGAGTCTGACACTCCCTCTCGCCTTGCCCAGGGTTGGAGAAGGAATTGAATGATTATCCCCCCTTAAAAAAAAGGTAAACCAAGTACAGTCAACTCTCGTAAATTCGAAACTTGAGGGACTCTTAAAATATTTCAAATCACTGAATGTTCGAAATATCAAATGGTTCGAAATTTGAACTCATTGAGCCCTAGCTTTGTACCTAGAAACTATGTAGATTTTAACAAAAAGTTGCAAAACTCCCTTAATCACCAGAACGTTGACATTTGGCATGACTTCAAAACAAATTAGGTAATTACCTGGTCAATCCTTCATTTCACCGTCAAGCGAGCCCTCATTTTATTCCATATAATTATTCTTTTGACGTTAAAAAGCTTTTTATCAAAGGTCACTGAACTCTGTATGTGTCATGTGGACTATAATAAAACTGATGAGTGTGAGAGAGATGAGAGAAATCGTCTAACGATTTTCCCGCCAAGGGTGAGGTGAGAGGGAGTGTCAGAGTTATACTGGCTTAAAACCGGAGTCCCGGTAATCCTCTAAGTAGACCGCTGTTTCGGGTCAGACATCATCCCTACTGGACCCCATCTGTAGTGGTCTGATGGCTCCATGATGGCTCCTTGAAGAGTACTAAGAATTCCTAGAAATAGGTGGAAAACACTGATAAATTATGGAAATGTGAGTTAAGTAGCATCTATATTGAAATCAGTTGCTGTCTTTTCACTGATTAGAAAAGTGTGTGTACGGTAAATATGAAAGTTTTTTTTTATGTAATCAATAAATTCGTTCATAACATTAGGTACGGTACCAGCATAGGTTACCTAGATACGTATCTGACGTATTGCTTGTTTATTATGATTTATCTATTTTCCTATAATGTAAAACTAACGCCCTTTGTTACCGACAACAAAGATTAAAGTTTATTTGCTCTAGTTAACTCGTATAGCAATAAACACATATATTCTGAATATATTACACACGTAACTGTTCTGTTGTGTAAAACACATAACCCTCTTTCTAGTGCAGTTGGGTAAATTAATGTAATAAATAAAGAGTGTGTTGGAAGGAAATACATGTATTTCTTCTTTTGAATTGAAAAAATGTACCCATTGCATTTTATTTAGTAGACTAAAATTGTGTATTAATTAAGAGTGGATACCAGATTAAAACTTATGAAGTGACAGATTTAAGAGTGAAACTTGTTGAAAGTGAATAGTTAATTTTTGAAGATCAATTTAAGTGACATGTCGTGATATGATATCTTGTAATGGACTCAACAAGAATCCAGGTAAGATTTACCAACATTGGAGAGCCACCCAACACCCATATTTATTTATCCATTGATTATAGTATTTATGTCTAACCCATTGATTAGTTTATATAAAAGCTACTATTTATCGCTCATAGTAGAAATTGCTTAGGTCTATACATTTGCAACAATAATCTTACCAAAGAAGATTGAATTAATTCAAATGTTCAGATTCGTCATTATTTTTCCAATACATAGATGGATCTATTATAGAAGATATCTTCAGCTATTTATGCAAATTATATCCTTAAGAAGGACTTCTTATGAATGTCTCGGTCGACGAAATATCTGCAAATTCTACTCAGTAAATCGATCAGTCAGAACTTCGCAGTAATCGTGACAATCGGTAGACATACAACTGGACGATTATATCATAAATATATGTAAAACAGAGCAGTGTTTACATACGACATACGGCACAGTAATCAAACATACATTAATGTTTTGCTAAACTACGTCTCCACTTTCTCCGCGGTAACTTGAAGCTATAATGTTTTTACTCATCTTCGGTAGTGATGGCACTTGTGTTACTTGTTACCTATAACACCCCCTACCTAATATTATAACATAACATTTCTGTTTTTAAACTGACGGAGGTTCATCCGTGATCATGGCGCTTGCAACAGTGCCGAAATATCGGAAACTCATCGACGTAAATAAAAATGGTAAATATCCCGTCTCAAGTTCTAATGATAACATTTCTGGTAGTGAGATGTAAGGCTGATTGTCAAGCAGGTCTTGGACTGAATTCCCGAGCAAAGTTTTTTTTTTATAAATTGTCCGTATCAGCTCGTAGCCCTTTGTTTTTGATGAGGGAAAATCATTCAATGACTTCTCCCGCCCTGGGCGAGGCGAGTGTCAAACTCCTACTGACTAAAAACCACCCCGTTCCTACTCTTGCTTTTCGAGCCGGAGCCCCGGTAAACCCGCTAGGCAGCTCGCAGTCTGGAATGGTGCTCAGTGAAGATTCATTTTGTGCTACCTACAGGGGACTGAAATAACATTGCGGCTGATGGGGTGGAATAGTTCTGGAAGCTATATACTGGCAAGTGTACTGCAGGATATCCAATCCCACCCACAAGTGGATCGGCTCATCTGGAATTAATTGGGGAAAGCCTATCTTCAGCAACAGACGTCTTGTAGCCAATATGAAGGAGATAATTAATAACATAACCAGTGAAAGGTGTTACGTTTCATATAACCAATGTTATGTTTTAAAGAGGAGTCCCACGGTGACAATAATGTGGCACAATCACCGGTGTTCCGTAGATGACGGTCGTATGAAACCCCGCTTCCGCTAATCGGTCCGCGGTCGCCGGTCACCGGTTGCGTTCACAAAGTCGCTGACTCGCGCGGCGGACGCATGTGTAGTGAGTTGTTAGACTGTCGCGACATCGTACCGGTAAAAGTTATTTAAAATAAAAGTTATTCTAAATTTAAAAAAATTCGTTGACTAATTTTTGTGTGCAATATTCGAGTTTATTTATACGGATCAAGTGCTGGCTGTTTTTTTTTTCGACACAGGAGCAAAATTGTAAGTTTATTTTTTTTTGTTTTTAAATTATTTATACATAGATAAAATATAATTTTATTTTAATAATGTAAGCAAGTGAAGGACACCATGCAAGATTTTATATTAATTATTTAAAGTGCTTGTGTTAATTCCTGAAAATTTACGAAAATATTTTTTATTTAAAATCCTGCGATAAGAAATTAAGAGATCTATAGGTATTCAAATAATTGGGGTAATTATATTAATTTTAGTGTAAGCCAATCGAACATTTTCTCTCATTTTCAGGACTGAAAAACAATAAACACCATTGTCAGTAGGTAACTTGATAAAGAGATTATATTGACATTGGTATAAAATACAACGACTTTTGATAATTGTATCAAAATTATAGTAATACCTGCAAACAACGTAATAAAAATTAGCACTGCATTACATTAATATTACAATACAATAGGTGCATTAGTTAGATACCTACTCATTACGTAAAATCGATCATTTGTTAATTTAATGAGGTACCTAAAACTCATTTATTTTTATATTATTTTATACTAGTTTCTACCAGCGGATTCGCCTACGTTCTCGTGAGATAAAAGTTATCCTATCACCCAATTCAGCTCATACCCTGTCTGTATACCAAATTTCATCAAAATCCGTTCAGTAGTTTCAGTGTGATTGACGGAAATATCTAGGTAAACATTCAAACAAACAAACTTTCACATTTATAATAGGATTATAGTGCGACACTAAATATTTTCACAAACTGGTTCTCACACAAAGATGATGCAGTCTTATATGAAGTTAATGTTACCTAGCAACTGAATATTTAAGCAGCAATTAAGTTACTAAGTGTTATTGCTACTTCGCCTGCATGGTCAAAGGAAGCCATATTCCATAAGAAATTTTGCGGCGACGTGAAAGAAAGATCAACCAAGAAGCAAACAAACAAACACACTTTCGCTTTTGTCATAGTAGATAGTAGTTATTGGTAAGGATAGTAAAAGTTGAATTCAGATTTAATAATGCTTTGTACCTAAATTAGCTGTTGTTTATTAGTAGGTTGGCCTCATTATTTCAATTGACTTCGTGAATTGTCTGTCAAAAATATAAAAACCACCCTGTACCTACTTTTGCTTTTTGAGCCGGAGCCCTGGTAACTAACTAGGCAGTCCTCCTGGTCGGTATTAGCCTTACTGTGCCCCATCTGTGGAGTTTGAGTGACTAACATCCTAATTTGCAAACATTCGCGTAATTACATCGTACATTAAATTAAAATCCTTAGACTCAGACTAATTACCTAGCATACCTAGTTTTTCTAAATAAGCTCTTTCCTACATAAAAACTTTTACAAACAATACATTGTTCATTCTCATGCATCTAAGCATTATAAAACAAGAAATAACGATTTATTTAATCAAGAACTAGAGTTGAGAAGGAAGTTTTTATTGAAATTCTCAGTTGCAAAACAATTTTATCTTTTCTTTGATTGCTTATCATGTTAATTGCGTAAACCGACGTTGTATCAAAAGATAATTGTGTAATTATCTACATAATATTGATTTGCAAAAATTAAGACTACGTTTACCCCCCAATATCTAATAGATAAAATTAAGAATTTCATAAAATATTATCTGACCATTGGATTATTTAATTATTTCTTATCTGAAACGAATCGTAAATCTTTCATTTGAATAATTAGGTAGATATACAATTTTTCTACGTTTTACCCAATTACCCCTCTCCCCAACTTCCCAATCGCAGATTCCCCATCAACCCTTAAATTCCTAACCCCCAAAAAGCCGGCAACGCACTTGTAACGCCTCTGGTGTTTCGGGTGTCCATGGGCGGCGGCGATTGTTAATCATCAACTGATCCGTCAGCTCGTTTACCGACTTATACCATAAAACACGTGTGGTTATCGAATCCCTACTAAAAATATTTGGTTCTTTTGTAAATTGAAGTTTATTACATGTTTTGGTTATTCGATAGGTAGGTACATCATTACACATAAATGAAACCCTTATTATAATGTAAACTGATAATTTATGATATCTCACTGATGAAAAAAAAACACGTGCTGTATTGTACCTAGGTATGACTTTGCGTATCATTTTGGTGACTAACGAGTGTGATTTATGACTGCTAAATGATTTTGTAATGTATATTAATTATTAATAGATTGTGAACTTTACCGTTTTGACTTACCTAGAGTTGGAAATTAATAAAACTATGCATCGATGCTCGTCAGCTCTTTAGAGTGCATTCCCTTCCGTTATATTTATTTTTAGCCGGGACTGCCTCGGCTTCTCAGCCAACAGGTCTTAGTCTACTGTCTAGTCTAAAAAGAATATTCGTTTATTTGTTGAGTACCTAACAATAAACAAAAAACATAATAGCTATGCTTATGCGAAGTGTAGGTACGACTGTGTCATACTCGTAGATGTTATTAAATTTTTCTACATGTTTTGTCGGTACCTACTTAAATGTTTTTACGTCGTACAAATGTATTTAAATACGTTTGCAGTTAGAAAAGAAATTAACTTAATAAGCACGCCAAATACCTAACACTATTCGGAAAGAAAACCTAAAAGATATTGGAAAAACTCAAAAAAGAAAATTAGTTATAGTCTAAGATAATTAGATATATTTTTATCTATCCTAAAGTGAAAAATATTTTCAGACTGCACTCGCTCAAGCTGAAATAATGTTCGTGGGATAAACTTAAAAGAAAGTTCTGACAATGATGTGCAAATAAAAAGTTATTGTAATATGTGAACGCAGCCATGGCCCCAAGCGCGATAATTTGAATGAATTTATTCGTTCTTTTGTTTTAATTTTCCCACAGCAAACGTCATTTTTCGCGCCATTAATTCTGTCACATTTAACTTGGCGCTCACATTAAAATATTAAAATTAAATCTACTTAGAATTTGCTTTTTTGAAATGTTAAAGTATTATTATAAATAATTACTTATGCTGACACTTTGTATTAGTTTGACCTTCACCAAATATTAATGTTGTCTACTTCTTTCCCTTAACATTACGAAGTATGTACCGATTTGTGTAAAATTCTAAGTAGCGCCACAGATAATTATGTCCTGCGTATGTCTACGTCATGTCATAATGACAATGACGACTGTGGCGAATATTTTGACCTCCTAATTTAATTTTGATGTGCTTCTCACGTACAAATGAGTGTTGGAAGCATAAAATTAGGAGTTTATTTCACTAGTCTTCCTATTAAAATTCACAATCAGTGTCTATGTACGCATTTGAAATTCTCCGAAAGTAATGTGGAGGTGTTTAGGGCTCTGGATTTACTATGTCATGTGGAATGTAGATTAAATTCCAATCAATCATAGTAAAGCACGGGATTTAAATAATTAGGATTTATTTATGGTATCACTATCAATAGGCATGTTTTTTCTAATACTAATGTTGCTACGGATTAATTTTATTATCTAGTTTATACCTAGTTAAGATAGAGCGTTGCTTGTAACCAGAATACTCTCAATAATTAGTTATAATATCAAAAAATTGTTAAAATATGCATTAAATAAATATCCTTTCACATTAATTTGGTCTTCCGCGTCTCCATATCAGAAAGTTTCGAAGCCCTTAGATGACTCTAATGGTAAGAATAAAATTGATGAGTTGGTGTCTTCTCTACAGTTACCGCACTTCAACTGCAGCTTACCACTTTAAACGCCACGGGGTTCACCGGTGACAGACGTTAGTCTTTAGTCTTTGGCAGTCAAAAACATAACCCGTGGTGTGGCGGAACGCAGATTCACGCGAGACACAATGTGTTTTCTATTGTCTTATATGTACATCGGCATACGAGAGCTTAAAATCATTCCATAGGTACATAAATGCTTTAACAATACATAGTTACCCACCGGTTAATATAGTTTGTATACCACAAGTTAATTTTTGTCTAGTCTAGTCCGGTTTTCTCAGTACAAAGATCATACATACGTACTTCGGTCATTATTCGGCTGTAAGCCGTCATTAGAACATAATAGCAACTTTTTATTAAGTCTGGAAAACCCGAATTAACGAAACGTTACTTATTTTGTTTCATTTTTGCTTGAGTAAATGCATCAAGTATCAACGACTCTTGTTGTTTTTTCTTCTGCTTTGTACCTATTTGTACATGAGGTCCTAGTCCTTGGAGCATGTGAACATCAATATGTTTGTAAACTTTTTAACGTAGTAGGCCAGTGCAGATACCTCTAATAAAGGTAAAAAGTAAAAGAAATTTATAGTAGAATGAAACCTATTGGAAATGGAAGAGAATATGCTAAAACAAGAAAAAAATAAAAATTCCACTCCATCCGAGTTCGGGAAGTGGGGGGGAGGGAGGTTTTAAGAGTAAAAATCGGTTTATCGCAATTTTCGGCGAAACTACAAGTCCTATGAAAAAAAGTTAAATGGCAAAGTTGTAGGTAATAAAAAGATCTACAACTTTTGTATTTACAGTTTTTTTTATATTACTTCAAAATTTTGTGGAAAATTAAAAAAACTACGATTTCGGTTTTTTATTCTTATCTTTGACAAAAATATATATTTTTTATCGAAATTTTGTGAAAACGTGCCTTTATACGTACCAACGTAAACTGTAATCTTTTGGAATTGAAAAAAATATTTTTTTACCAGATATTGATTAAATACCGAAAAATTATCCTAATTTTCAATCGAAAATTCACGCGTCAAAATATCAGCTTTTTTATAAAATTCGGTGGGCTGTTTGTTCGTTGAAATCTCTACTTTTCGATAGTGTAAAAAAAAATTAACGTTACTATGAAAAATGTTCTGAAAAAACAGAGGATAGTGAGTCTGGAGATCGTCCCGCGATTCCCGACGCCCGGATTGTCTCTGGAGGAGCGAGCGACACTGGGATGACGTCTCCTCCTTCTGCGAAGCAGTCATGCTAGCAAAGAAGAAGGCGGGACACGTGAGGGAACGAACCTCCTCACCTCCCAGCCTGCACGAGAGACACTCCGGGCGTCGGGGATCGCGCAAAGAACTCTGGCCTCCGTAAGTACGGGTCTGTAGACGGCGAGCAAGGGTAGCTTGCCGCCCGAACAGAACTAGACCCGTGCATGCGGCGCGTCGCGTTCCGCGCGCGCCTCAAAGTGCCATCAGACCACCTCAGATGGTGTCTAGTATGGCTGATGCCTGATCCGGATCTGCGGACTACCTAACGGGTTTACCGGGGCTCCGGCTCGAAAAGCAGGACTAGGAACAGGGTGGTTTTTAGTCAGTAAGAGTCTGACACTCCCTCTCGCCTCACCTAAGGCGAGAGGTCATTGGATTGGATTGAATGATTTTGACACCTTAAAAAATAAAAAAGGTTTATAAATTATCTTCAAATAGCAACAAATAAGTATCTACGTATTTAATTAAAACAAAATTCTACAACTTTCTTATAACATTGTAGATGTCTTATCAAATATAAACATTATTAACTTATTTGATTGTTAATCATAGTAGAATGTTTTAATTTATATTTTTTTTTATTGGTCAATGTACCATTTAATCTTACGCTACATGAGTTAATTGTAATAAATAGCTCAAAATTGTGCATAATGATGAAGAACATTTTTTTCGATTCGAGTTTTTTTAGTTTATTGCGTTTTTTGAGAACATTTTTCATAGTAATGTTTATATTTTTTTTAACTATCGAAAAGTAGAGATTTCAACGAACAAACAACCCACCGAATTTTATAAAAAAGCTGATATTTTGACGCGTGAATTTTCGATTGAAAATTAGGATAATTTTTCGGTATTTAATCAATATCTGGTAAAAAAATATTTTTTTCAATTCCAAAAAATTACAGTTTGTTTGGTACGTATAAAGGCACGTTTTCACAAAATTTCGTTAAAAAATAAATATTTTTGTCAAAGATAAGAATAAAAAACCGAAATCGTAGTTTTTTTAATTTTCCACAAAATTTTGAAGTAATATAAAAAAAGTGTAAATACAAAAGTTGTAGATCTTTTTATTACCTACAACTTTGCCATTTAACTTTTTTTCATAGGACTTGTAGTTTCGCCGAAAATTGCGATAAACCGATTTTTACTCTTAAAACCTCCCTCCCCCCCACTTCCCGAACTCGGATGGAGTGGAATTTTTATTTTTTTCTTGTTTTAGCATATTCTCTTCCATTTCCAATAGGTTTCATTCTACTATAAATTTCTTTTGTTTCAAAACCTATCTGCACTGGGCTATAGTGGATAGTTGCTTTTTTATGATATAAGCCGGTAAACGAGCAGACAGATCACATAGTGTAAGCAATCGCTGCCCCCAATAGACACCCGAAACACCAAAAGCGTTACAAGTGCGTTGCCGGCCTTTTTGGGGGTTAGGAATTTAAGGGTTGTTGGGGTATTCGGGATTTGAAGATTGGGAAGTGGGGTAATTGGGCCTCCAGTAACCTCCCTTACACAAGGCAAGCGTTGTTTCACGTCGGTTTTCCATAATTCGCACCGTATTGCATTAAAAAAAAATCCCAGTAATAAACAAATGTTACAATCACATGCACATAGTAGAAAATACATTCGTCCGTTAGCGACGATATAGGAAACTTGATGCAACGCCAGCTGTTCCGGGCGCATCCAGGATGCGGATTATATACGTACCTGTTAATTTCTTCATTGGATTTTCAACTTTATAACAAAACAATACAGTGTAAATTTAATCAAAATTTTTGACAGAAAGGAGTAGGTTAACTTGCTGGCTTCTCTACCTATATGTGTATGTTAAATATATGGATAGCGTGATGAAACAAACACAAATACACGCCATTTATTGACAAAACAATGTATTGTGTGTGGTATTTGTGAAAATAATGAGTAATGATTCCCAAGATTTATAATTTTTTAATTGTTTCTTTAATCCTTTGTAACTATGAGCTGTGTAGACAATTAGACAGGTTTCCTACAAGGTAACTAAGTTTTAAATTTTAGCAGTTTCGCGTAAAACTGACGTAAGATACCTAGTTTGATCTTATGTGATGTAGAGTTGTAGAGACTATAATATTTTTTTAACAAAATTGTCCTTGGTATTGTTTTAGTTTTTTGTTTATAAAGGTAAACTAACCTCAGCGAATTGATGTTAAATTCTGAATTTAAATTCATCTGAAAAGAATATTGTACTCACATAGCATACTCTCTGCCCTTTATTTCTCTCTGTTATTTAGGATCTAACATTGCCTACCCAAATAATAGAACACTTCAACAGTCTCCACACTATTATAGAAACCTAGATATTCTAAAGTTAAACACATGATTCATGTCTTCTAATACCTGCTTCAAATTCACATTGAAATTGCCAATCATTAACAAAGATGCATAAGTTTTGTAGGTATAATTAGGTACGTAGTTACCTACCCATGATAGTGCGGTTGATTACGCGACAAAAATTCAAGGCTAGGAAGTACCATCACTTCGTAATGATCGAATAGTAATAGAGAAGACAACAGCAAGTCAACCTACACCAATCTATCAAATTCTACATTGGATTTCCGACTTTATATCAAAATGGTTAAAGTTGAAAATGTAATGAAGGAATCTCTAATGCGATTAGAGGTACTTATAGTATGACCACCATTAGTGTTGCCATATGTGTATGGCAATGCCATGGTGTATGAAACAAAGGATGGGTTGTAAAACGATTGTGTACCGGTTGTAAAAGGTTCACGTGTCACGTGTCAAAATAAACATTAATTCATGATATTTTCCCGTTCAAATTTTATGTTTTTCCTCGCGATGGTGGCGTTTAGATTGCATTCTGTCAGATATTTATTTTGGCTACTTATTTATCATTTATGATTTACTAGCTTCTGCAAGCGGTTTTGATTGCGTTCCCGTGGATAAAAAGTATCCTATCACCCAAATCAGCTCATACCCTGTATGTATATCTGGAGCTGCGGGCTATCTGACGGGTTTACCGGGGCTCCGGCTCAAAAAGCAGGAGTAGCGACGTTGTGGTTTTTAGTCAGTAAGAGTCTTACACTTCTCTTATAGCGTCGCCCATGGTGAGAGAATTTTCGGGGGAAATCATCCAATGACTTCTAAAAAATACGTTTCTAATGTTTTAAAATAATCTTCAAGACGGACATTAAAATAAAATTAGTCATCTAACTTATTATTTGGATACTAAATTTCTAAGAAATTTTAAAGCTTATTGCAATTTTGTTAATATAAGTAAGTATAAAGATATATAAAATATATTTAGGTAAGTTTTATTCGCGTAAATTCGCATATTATGTTATTACAGTGATAAACTCTTGGGAATGAATATAATTGTATTGTTTCACGTGTTTCAATGAGACTGGCTACTGAGTACTGAACAGGAAGTATAAAGTTATGACTAAGATAATGAGATCAAATAAAAAAATAATAATCATCCTCATGGGACCGATTTCTTATTGTTCTTGAATACGTCAATGTTTTGTCTGTAATTTAATTGATTTACTACATGGCTGTATTGAATATTCATTGATTTCTTTTAAACTTTACAAAATATGTCGCTGTTTTTGTTAGGGCGGGTTTGACATACATCATTACATATAGCTTATAGCAGTTTAAGGGCCTATTTTACCACCTTATAAGTAATGTGGCAGATAGTTCGAACAAATAACGTTCCATGTATTTTTTTTATCGAGACAAAATCGCCGCTGCCTACCAAAACCGCTGCAACTCTTGTAAGCCAGGATCTACAGTAGATACAACCATAAAACATGTTCTATGTATGTTAACATTAACATTGTGAAAAAGTTAGGTACTTGAAGTTTGTCAGAGAGCGTTACCTACACTCTTTCTAATGCTTTTTTTACGGTTCATAGGTATTATGATATCATTAATTTAGAGATAATCGGGTAATAAGTAGTCTGTACACAAACATATTGTTATAAAGTTAAGGGTACACTAGAGGACAATGAATGTCCTGCGACACATGTCGCCAGCGACGTTGTGTGAGGTAGCGCGATGTTGTCGGACTTTGGTCGACATGTCGGATAACATCAACGACGCTGTGGACTCGTCATATATTATAATTATGTCGGACGGAATCGGCCGGCTTCGCATCACGCCGATACCATGTTATTGGACTTTTGTCCTTTAGTGTGTACTAGCCGTGGTGCCATTTGTCCCCTAGTGTATCCTAGGCTTAAATGTAGATGTCAATAGAATTATTCATGTGTTATGCAACAAAAATTACAAATTCAAATTATTTTTACAACATTTGCATAATAATGTAAAAAATACAAGTTACTTATATTGTTGAAAAAAATTGTTATTAATAATCATTTTGGTACCTACCTATGTTCAGTACAGTCGTAAACACGCATAATGTGTTGGTACGTAATAACTACGTATGAAATATAAGTAAAGATCCTTGGCTTCAGGTACAATGATACACAATGCACGTTTTCCATTTTCGCTCTTTGCCCGATAAACTCTGCCTACCTTTAGGTACGTCAGTCCTATAACCGTTTACATAGACCACCTCTGAACCATTTCTTAACTATGTAAACGTTACCTATCGTGACATAGAACCTAAAATAACCTCATACTTGTACTGTACAGTAGCTGACAGTAACTTCCACACTCAGAGACATTTCTAAACTATTCATTAGTAACAATTTTGTTCCGAAAACAATTGCTAAGAATTGGGAAGTAACAATTAAATGACTCTGAGTACGGCGATAAGTCACTCTCCTAGTGTTCTACCCCATCAAGAAACAAAAGAAGTGTTTGTTATGTATATAAAAATAAATATTGTCAATCAGTCAGTTTAACTCATCACAGCGATGTTACAATCTCTGTTAGTTTAGCAATGAATAATTGCATTGTTTGCAAAACTTGGCTCATCCATCACAAATTATGCGTTATTTGCTGTTAAAACTCGTAAATATTCATAGTTTTATGATGATTCGCATGTATGAGAGTCAGGGTCATTGAGATTTCTAACTTTATAGAGTTGGTTTACTTGATTACGCATCCCGGTGTTGCTTGAAAATAATCGGGCTTTTACCAAACAGTTCGTGAGTAAATGGTGCATTTGAATTAACTGCTAATTAATCTTAGTTAATTCTAGTTTTCTATTTATTTATTTCCTGTACTTGTTTGATACATTTTTAAATATTTAATTATAGAAAAAAAAGTTAAAACATAAAAAGCAGTAGCTTACCAGTAACGGGAGAAACTCAATCCTAGTAGTTTGATTATTAGATAGCCATAACATTCAACAGAGTTACTTTCGAGAAATAAAAGAAAATCTAGTATTTGCTTAATAATTAATTATTATGTTATCGCGCTGCTACTGTAGCAGCTCGACAATCGCCGCGTCGTGTGTCGCGGAATGCTGCTCATGAATATGAGCCTCTAGCCTGGCTTGAAACTAGTCGAGTTCCTCGTCAAACAGTTACGTGAGCCGATAACATAATAATTAATTTAATATGTCTCACGAAAGTTACAATAAAATTACTTAATAATTGTTTACGTTTCGCGAGAGATTCTTCCCTAACGTCACATTACACAAGAATCACATTATGTAATTTCAATACACCAAATCTATTTCCCTTTTATCTATTTCCTAAGTTATCTAATACTAAACATTATAATATACACGTGACGTTGCAGCACGTGTCCTAATGATACCTAATAACAATGCTTTATTGTATAATCGATAAAGAAAAAAATTACATATTGAAATCTGTGCGCGATAAGACACTACGTACATTAGTAAAGGCAACTGCACGCTGTATGGGCAGAAATACTGCTTCTTATTTTTACTTTTAATGCGTGTTTTCTTGGGTGAAATGTTTTTTTTTTAGTTACTTATACGATGTTTAAAAAGTTGTTTTAACGTATTTGTTAAGATTAAAATTGATATTAAAATTGTTCTACTTTTTTTTATTTTATTCATCCATACGTACTTACGTACCTCCTACAGAACTGGAAAAAAGGTTTTATTTATACATTTTATAAATAGAATGTGCACCTCTGGTTTTGCTTTCGGGCTTCTTACAAAGCGATTATTATTGATTAAAATTGATCAGCTTAACGTACTTTTAGTTAAGTCTTACGAGTAATGAGAATGGCAACCAAAGACTTCGCCAGTGTCTATCTTTAATATTAATTATTCCCAATTTTTAAATCTATTTATGCCATTGAAAAACAAATTTCTTTACAAAAAACCATCGGTATTGTTTCCATATTTCTATTCTCTCTCCGACACAGGACGGATACAGTGCGTGATCATCGTAAGGACGTCGCTAGACGAGCGTCACGTCACGGCACCACCACATGTGTCACGGTGTCACGGTCAATAAATGCGCGACTCCAAATTGAGTGTGGAAGATTGGCTCGTTTGTTACTCACAAATTGACCGCTTTGTTCTTTGAATAGTCTAGTTGTAGGTAGGTAATAGACGATAGTCTGGATGCTAAACAATTTCTAGATGTATTGCCATACGTAGGTAGATAGGTTTCCGATAGTTATTCGGTTTTTTGTGTGAAGGAAACTTCGTTAAACTAAGACATTTTCTTTCTGTAATATTAAAATTTCTACTTTTATCCACATTCTCTGACCCTAAATATCGTAGTGGGATGTAGGGTATACACAAAACTTAAACTCTTCAATCTAGAACCAGATTCAGTTCAGATAAAATAAATCCTAAATTTCGTGAGACATACGAAAGTGAGTAGCAGCGCGACAATCGCCGTGTCGTGTGTCGCGGAATGCTGCTCATAAATATGAGCCTCTAGCATGGCTTGAAACTAGTCGAGTTCCTCGTCAAACAGTTACGTGAGTAAGCCGATAACATAATAATAAATAAAGCCTAAATGTTCAGTAAGATTTGGATAAGACAAAGTATGAAGAACAATCACACCCAATGTCATCTAGATGCACCTAATAAAAGTATTTGCATGATTCCCTTATCGAAACTCGATTAATGAGCTAATCTCTTCATTATCTCTCTCTCTCTTTCTCTCATAGTATCAGAAACAGTGATACTGCAAAAAATAGTATACACACCGCTTACAGCAACGTAATACTACGTATAATAAGATAACTGATATCTAAGGATTAAAGGATAATTAGCAAGCTAATAGGTATATTTTTATTTTTACTGATACTCACCGCAAATAGAATTAGTTCCGGGATCATTTTCTGACAATAATGATGTAGAAAACATAGTGCTATGAGCGAAATGCAATTTAGTGCTTAATCTACTTGTAGAGTAGAAAACTAAACTATAGGGTCTGGCAGTATAGTCGACCACATTGGAGACTCGGTTGCCAACAGAAGAAAAAAATTCAATCAAAAATTGGAGGCGTAAAAAGAACATTAAAGGCCTATTTTAAAAAGTTATTACTAGTTATGATAGAATGAAAGAAAAACAGTAAGTTATATTAATAAGTAATTGAATCTAAGTATTACCATTTCCATAATTTCTATATAGGTACCTATCGAAAAAGTTGATTTATTGAAACCACTTAGGTAGTCAAAAATCGTACTCAAACAATCAAACAGTTAATCTAGATGAAAAAATATGGTACCAATCTGTAGTTTGCCGTAAAATGCACGCAACTAGCAACAAGCCTTATAAAGATGCGACATTCTTGACCCTGGTAAGTTTTAAGGTCATATAACAGTAGCTCTGTGTCAAATATTGACATTCATTTCGATATCGATTACTGATCAAACATAAAAAAGTTAAAATTTGACAAGAAGAAAGATTTACACATACTCTATATAAAAAATATAACATGTTGAAGATTTTTACTCCCAAAATTGACATACCGTACCTATGTACGTATCTCCGGCAACGTTAGTCATCCCATTATTCGACCATTCTCCAGTTTAACGTTTCTGTTTACCATTATTATATTTGGACATACTAAAGTATAAAAAATCAAAGAAGCAATTTTAGTCAGGCATGTAACAATTACTCGTACCTAGATTTCTGAATAACGTGTTTAAATAAATTAAAAAAGGTCACGGTAATTAGAAAAAAGAAACGTATAATTTTTCTATTAGGATAGAGTAACATAACTGCTTAAAATAAACTAAAAATGAATCTATTTAGGGACTAATACTACCATATCTTTTGTTCAAAATAGGTTCAAAACTAATTGAAATCAATATTAACGTCGGGATAAATTATTTCATAACACCACCTAGGTACATTGACACAATCATTTCCTACAATCGTTTGATAACGCTCTTACATTACATTATACATACGTGCGCTTGCGCAGGCTATCGTAATGATAATTAATTGTAGATAGGTACGTAATTCACCTACGTTCAAGATCATTGTATGCAACGTAGTTTATGATTTACATGCATACTAAATTAGTAGGTTTGGTAAACAAGCACGGTGAAGACTTTGAAGGTCAGTCCTCGTAATAAGGTGTTTATGATGCACGTACTATATGTAGGGCCTAATGTATTGTATGCAACTGTTATGTGCATAGAAACAATCACTGAGTTATCTAAATACCGTAGTCATTTAGGTAAATTAATTATTATGTTTTTCGGCTTACTCACGTAATTATTTGACAAGGAACTCGACTAGTTTCAAGTCATGCTAGAGGCTCGTATTCATGAGCAGCATTCCGTGACTTAACGAAGTGATATTTATGTCCAGCTGAGCTAGTCTGCCGCAACTGTGGACTGCCTAGCGGGTTTACCGGGGCTCCGGTTCGAAAAGCAGGAGTAGGAAAGGGGTGGTTTTTAATCAGTAAGAGTCTGATACTCCCTCTCGTCGTCGACCAAAGCAAGAGAAGTCATTGGATGATTTTCCCCCAAATATTTATTTTGTAATTGACAATTCGAAGTGAGCTCCATCGTTGCCGGCCAAGTCATTGATTGTGAGAATAATCTCGACCAATGACGAGCGAGAATGCGATCGAGCTCACTTCGAATGTTTCAAATTGACAATTACAGAATAGCCTAGCAGTATTTGGAAATAGATCTTGATCTATTTAGAAACAATGAGGTCTATTTTTGAATGTACCTTTTTCTTCAGTTAGTGAAACCTTGATTGACCTTTTAGGCTTAGGATAGCAAAGTGTCAGGTTCGTCACTGATGAACGGCGGTAGATTACAAAGATTTATAACCAAACTAGTTACCTTTTTAGGTTTACATTTAAATACCAAAAACGTCTTGACCCCAACCTAGTTAAAATTTCTAAGAAAAATAATAAATTGAATTAAGTTGCATTATCGTTTCCGTAAGTATTTAAATATATTTTATTTCTTCATTTAAATTGCAATATAAATAAATTAATTTATAATTATGACGTCAACTATCTAACAAGAAGTTTAAATATCTTGCAACTATTGCTAAAATTAATTTAAATATTTCTGCTGACTCCGTTTGCGTCAATTGTGTGTGGGAGAGCCATGCTTCGGCACGAATGGGTCGGCTCGACCGGAGTAACACCACGGCCTCACAGAAAACCGACGTGAAACAACGCTAGTGATTTGTTTCCTCGTGTGAGTGGAGTTACCGGAGGCTCAATTACTCCCTTTCTCAACCCCAGATTCAGCCAACAACCCTTAAAAGGCCAGCAACGCACTTACACGTACATTTTTTATTGTAAAAAAATATAGTAAGTATCGGTTACTACCGCCTATTGCTGTGCTTAAAATCATCTGTTCATGTAAATAAACACAAACAAACTGATTTAGATATCCTATTTTAGATAACTTAGCTCAGATTTAATTTGAATTTGAAACAAAAACTAAAGTTTTTATTTATTTAACGCAAATAAATGAGCAAAAAGTAAGTAATGCATGCGCAATAGGTTTTAAAATAAAATAAGATTAATATTTAGCTAAAGATGATACTAAATCATGTTTCAATCGAATTGTGTGTGTGTGTGTGTGTCTACTCGATACTTTTTGTGCACATTTGTTAGACGATTTTTTTACCTTTATTAATATTAGATAAAATTAATATTGATATACTTGACAAGGTTGAATAATAATATAATATAAACTGCAATTTTAAATCATAAGGTAAATGGTTTAAAATTGCAGCATACCATATCTTAACTTAAAAAACGATATTTATTAAAAATTCTTAGCTAATATACGGTCATGCCATATTTGTTCAAATACTATAATTTTTTGGTGTTACTAAATATCGTTGCAACACCATAGTCTGTTGGCTGAGCACCGGCATCGTAGGCCCCTTCGCTGCGCGTGTCGCAACCACGTTACCCAAATATTGTTTGTTCTTACGCAAATTACGCATCCATGGTTGTTTTTAAATCGAAAACTAATTGCTTCATGAGCCTTCTGAGCCATGTGGTAGATTAAAAGGTTCTTCGTTAGCCTTTCTCTTGCCGCTGGTGTTGTACGATCTGGTGTTTTGTATACTACATTTGAAAGAGACCGGGCACCTAATGCCCCCCTTTTAATGTGCCCAATCCCCAAATTCCAACATATCATAAATTCTAACAATTAAGGGGTAGGTCCCCAAAAGACCATCAACGCAATCTTACAAGTGATCTTACATTGATAATAATTAATCTTACAAGTTTCTGTCTCCATGTCTGGCAGCTACGACTGCTTACGATAAGGTGATCCGTCTGGCTTATACGGCTTATAAGAAAAAGTTGTTGAATGATTAAGTTATGATTCATTATTTTTTTAAGCAAATAAATGTATGGTGTATACTGCGTTTACACTTATATTTGCTAACCTTCAGGTGGGAGGTAGACAGGTCTTTAAATAATGAAAATAAATTTGCAAACAGCCTACTCATATCTCTTTAATTTAAAATAAATAATATTTCTGCATACTTGTTTGTGCATGTGTCAAACAATAAAGGTAGTGTACAGTCAGCCGAGTTATTTGCATTCAGTACTCAAAGTACCTACCCACAGGTACGGTATTAAACCGTTGGCATAGGATAAGTTTGAGGCTTTGTTTAAAAGTATACAAGTCAGTCAGCTTTAGCCCGCATCCCCGTTGGATCCTAAGTCACCTAAGTCAACTCATACCCTGTCTGTGTACCACATCAAAATCTGTTCAGTATTTTCAGCGTAATTGAACAGCGTGACGGGTTTGTCCGTCAATCCAACCAAACAAACTTTGACATCTATAATATTAGTGTGATAACAGCATTAATTGTTATTTTTGTACTGAATCAGTCTTTATTTTATTACCTACAAATGAGTGCATATTGAATAATCTGACTGTACCAAGTACTACTGGGCCAAGGGCATTGAAAAACAGAAACATAAAGACCGGTAACCAAAATAAGGTACGAAATAAAAACATATCTTTAGATATAAGTATGTTACATATGTAAATAAATAAGGTAATAACATAAATATAAGTTCTTTTGCGACCAATAACGAATGTCGAAAATATTAACACTGAACTAAGTACGTAGTTAAGTCTTAGTATGTTAAATCTAAAAATAACAACTATTTTTAACTGGTAATAATTAAAGTTTCATGTGCAATTTGAAGGTTTTAGTAGATAGTAGATACGTACCTAGTACTACGTGTTTTTGTGTATTTATTAGTGTCTAGTTATTTTTTGGTTGTATAATACTTATTGCAATAACTATTCAACAAAGTCAACTGATGCAGAACGTAGTAAAATAATTGTATTATTTCTGATATAATTAGCTTATTTCCCCGAAAAATATTCGTTCTAACTTTCAATTCTAGTTTTACGACGATGTGCCAGGAAAGCGTATCGCTCAATTGATATTTAATATCACACATTACATTCGCATTGTTATACCCATAAGGCTTTTTAGACGGTTTTAGGTATTTAATTTGCCTTGTTTGTTTGGGAGGAGGTAACTTCAGTCACACAACTAAAAACACAACACAAGCAGTGTTTCACGTCGGTTTTCGGTGAGGCCGTGGTATTACTCCGGTTGAGCCAGCCCATTCCTGCCGATGCATGGCTCTCCCACACTTGAAAATCCTACATAATATCAGTTATATCCGTATTTCGAATTCAGTTATTAAGTATTTTAAGACCTTTCCCAATGATTTTCGTTTCGGCTGGTGGGAGCAACCAGCTTCCAATGGCTCTCTGTGTGTGATATGTAACAAGTTGTCTGTTTCACCAACAATGCAGTTAAATAATAATTAATTCTGACGCTAATTCTGGTATTTTCCTTATTAATGAAAAGATAATAAAACGAGTATGCGTCTAATCATTTAAGTATTATATTTTGTTTCCGATCTTATCACGAGTATTCTAGAAAAAATCTTAGTGGAGAGATACCACAGTATCAATATCTAATGGATTCGTTCATTAATTTCTAATTAATTGAATAATCCTAATCTATAATCCATTGACAAGTTTTCCTTTTATAAATAATATTAAATATTAATATTAATTTATTGCTACCGTTATCAGCTAAGTTTATCACTGTAACGGTTTAAAGGAAGATGTTTTCCTGACCATCCGAGACATTTTACAAAATTGGATAGTTTCCTCAGTCAAAATAAATTATTTCTACTTTTCAATACAATAAAACATTAAAAATAATCACACTTTCATTCATAGATTTGATGATCTATTTCTTTTTGACTTTTTCTAGCCAATTTACTAGAAATAAGTCTGATATTTGACGTAAAACTCTGATGACGTCATAACACACTATATCATAGAAAATTTGGTTTCTGACATTTCGAAAAAAGTATTTAATTTGACTAGTAGGAAACTAGCCTATTATTATAATGTTTTTGAATTTTGTTTCTAGTTACACCAGGGTTCACCCTCTACTCACTAGATATTAAAGACTCTGAGACATGTGACTTATGGGAATATTAAGTAAAAACAGAGTGACACATACGATATAAGGAGTAAAATCGCATGGCAAATATAGTCAGAACTGAATGATATACGAATACGATCATCGAATGTCAGGTAATTGACTCGAGTGAATGTAGTGTCAATAACTTCGACTGGTACCTATATGGAGCATTATGTATGCTTGCAGTGTCGCGTGAATAGATTTGTTAAACGTTACATAATAATTTATATGTCTTTGCTACACTGTTCGAGTGTTAGTGTGAGTACTACGTTCGATTCTGTAGCCCAGAAAAGTAGGGCTTTTTCATTACATTTTCAAAAAAATGTAATGAGATCTTCAGTTTGTCCTGTTTACGTACTTACTTACATACATACTTATGTATGTTTATCCGCGATTATTTCGTAATTGGCCGAATCGATTTCGATACGGTTTTTAGAAAACTGTTTGTTTAAAGTCGTTAAAGTCCAATAAATGGAGATGGAGGTTAAAGTCATTATTTTTTTTTTGTAGATTATGGATATAAACTAAAAATAGCTTTTCAATTGACAGTCAGGCTAGACAAGTGAGATGTTAATAAGTACAGTCTATATTAAATATTACATAATTAAAATGTTCTCATAGTTTATGACCAGCTCTTAAAGTAGGTACTTTTACATTTATTTTAATGGACTCAGTAAATGTTAATATTAAATTAAATGAATGAAACGATTAAAATAAATTTAACTTTTTCCTGGAAGACATAAATAAGATTTTATGATTCATTAAGCTTTAACAAACATTAAAGAAATGTTTTAATAAGACTTGGAGAAAGTAACTACTTACATAAGTATTATGTGAAGGAAATAATTTTAATTAAAATATCTTTTTTTACGGAACACGTCGGTATACTAGCAGACGTATTACCTGATGGTAAGCAATCGCCACCGCCCATGGACACTTGAAACACCAGAGGCGTTACAAGTGCGTTATCGGCCTTTTGGGGATTAGGAATTTAAGGGTTGTTGGGGAATCGGGGTTTGAGAAGATTGGGAAGAGGGTAATTGGGCCTCCGGTAACCTACTCACACAATGACTCCGGTTGAGCCGGCCCATTCGTGCCGAAGCATGGCTCTCCCACACAAATCTCCCAATCTTAATGAATCACACCTCGTAAAGCTTTCCTGCTGTGCAATCTTGCAGCCCTTCCTTCAAACCTAAGAGAACAAGCGAATTCCTTTTTAATATAATGACAAAAGGATAGTTCAAAAGCCTTAACCATGACACATAAATAGCTATCGGCTGTCACAAAGAGCTGGGGTAATACCTGGCAATAGTAAACACATGAAGCTATACACATCCAGTATAAACTGACCGTTGGAAGTACGGAACGAACAAACAAAGCGAGACCATGGTAAACTGGTGTATATAAACATGACACGAATATCAATAGACCTCTGGTTAACGCTTGTGACTAATCTCCGTTTTGCAACTGTCCTTAGCAAAAGTTTCTTAAAGGTCAGTAACATTGACATCTCTGTGTTACCATAAGTATATCACGATTTGACAAAAATGCTATCTAAATACACATATATAACTCAAAGATGACTGACTGACATAGTGATCTACTACGCACAGCCCAAACCACTGGACGGATCGGTTTGAAATATGGCATGCAGGATTTTAAACAATTCTACCCCCAAGGGGATAAAATAGGGGATGAAAATTCGTATGAAACTTTGTCATTTTTAAACCGATCGGTTTGATATGCATGGATGCATAAAGCTACTATGATGTAGGCATCCCCTTAGAAATTCTAAATCAATATTTATACGTATTTCTTACCTGCATACCAAATGACGTGGTTGAGTGTACTTTAATTCTTTAGTAAATATGTTAAAGATATATTTTTTATTTTTTTCCGGTATAGGTAATCTTGCTTGATGGGTACTTACTTACTTAGTGCTCTTATAAATGTTTGAGACCAATAATATTTACAGTAGAAGTGTTCTGTGTATTTGAATTACGAATTGAACTTGAAGTACTTAATTAAACTGCACTCAAGTATAATGTACAAGCAATTAAACCTTTTTTATAATATATATATATATATATATGCAACGTGACATTGCATAAATCCGTGCCTTTTATTCCCGAAATTGTAGGCATAGGTGCACATTACGACACGTAATGCCGTTATACAATGTACACTCATTTTTCACCATTAATGTTATAAGTCCAATGTAATAGGGGGTGAGTCTATTGCCATAATTCCAGACTGAGAAATTTTCGAAAAACCGAAAAAAGCCCAGTAATCATTTGCCCGACCCGGGAATCGAACCCGAGACCCCTTGTCTGGCAGTCGCATTTGCGACCACTCGACCTACTAGGCAGTCTAAACGTATTTTGTTTAGTAACGTATTTATATTTATAGATTTTAGTATTCAACTTAAACCTAAGAAAAAGCTTGCTCAAGCATTTCGTATCTACATACAAGTTTCCCACGGTATACAAATATTTGATTCGACCAATCATAGAGTTCACACATTCGTGAATAATCGCTAGACATAATACAAGCAATCTTCTATAACAAATTCACGTACAAAAGTCAATTATGAATTTGCGAAACCCGTCGTGGAATAAATCGACTTTCTTCATACTATGAACAAAGAAGTGTTGGACATTAAATCGCAATGCAAGTCTTAATCTACATAATTACGAAAGTCTAAAGCTTTCACTCGTGAGCTTATGATACTGCACTTTCTCATGACTATATTGAATAACAGATTACATACTGCAGTCAAAATATTGACTAGAAGATTAGCTTGAAGCAAGCTAATAGACAAATAGTTGCATGACTTGAATTGTTGGCCTGCCAAGAGAAATTGTTAAACTATGTCTAATTTTAGAATTTTCAGCGTGCGTGATGCGTGCTTGGTGTTTTGATATAAAAGTTAGGTGTAGATAATTAAAACAACTTTCTTTTCAAAGACGAACGACTTCTCTATTCAAAACCAACAAACCATAGATACAGAGATCTAGAACAAAGACAATTGACCATAGACAAAAAACTATTTTGTTACTTTAATCGTACTTAAGACTAATATAAGGAAAAACAAAGATTTTTTTTTAAATTTTAGTTTTAACTTAGATTTTATTCCTTTTTAGGTATTTTTAAGTTGTAAATAATGTAAAAAAAGAATACTTAAAGTTAGGTAGATTATTCAGTTTATGGAAAAAGAGTAGGTAATAAAAAATACCAAATCGTCATTTCTGTCGCGCAGTTCAGTAAAAGCAAATATTTTTAATCTGTATCGGAAGAACTTATTTACAATACTGCCTTCGACTTATAATTTACAAGAATAACATCTAGTGTACCTACTTTAAAGTTGAAACTTATTTGACACCGAAATATATTTGGTTTCAGTTAATATTTGCCTCTTCGAAAAATAACAAAATGCCAAGGTGTTATGTTTTACGATGTTATTTCATACAACAGTCTACCCATACTATTTTATTATGTAACTTACGATCCTAGGTACCTTAATCAAATTCAAAATATCCGCATACCATTGCAAGAATCTATGTTATCACAGTACCGGAAAGTCAACATTGATCTTATGTACAAATAACGTGAGTATTTATATTAAGTGATGTCTTAACTAACGCAAGGCTAATTAATTACCTATTTTTATTTACTAAGCGCATACGTCTAGACGAAGGAAGGTATTTTAATTAGTTGCTGTGAAATATAAGATACAACTGACAGATTAGGGTCAATAACATTGAAAAA
Organism: Spodoptera frugiperda; assembly: GCF_023101765.2. Classification (NCBI taxonomy): domain Eukaryota; kingdom Metazoa; phylum Arthropoda; class Insecta; order Lepidoptera; family Noctuidae; genus Spodoptera; species Spodoptera frugiperda. The sequence goes on from NC_064212.1 coordinate 5,482,476, forward strand.
TGGCGGGACAATAACGTTAGCGAACAAATATAAACAAAGATGGCATCGCATTCTTTTTTTAAAAGCTGAAGTGTCAATGTTTGTAAGATTGATTCATGGTTGTCTTGATTGAAGTAATAAGCAATGTTTTTTTTTATTCTTTGGTTTTTGATTGTTGTTTTTGAGTACTATTAATTTTGCTACTTTTTTACGAGAGTTTGAAATGTTCTGATTTTGATAAGTAAATAATAATAATATGATAAGTTCTGATTCAGCTTATTTCCTTACAAAATGTTCTAAATTTTCTCACCAGATTGCGCTAACGTTACGTCGTGTTTATATACTTACCTACATTAAACACCTATTACTTAATCATTGTTTACTAAATAAGTTAAGTAGCCATGTGGTTATTAGCGTATCTAAATATTTTTTTTTTTTTTTTTTTTACATTTAATGGGTCGACGTTTGACCGCTATCTCACCTGATGGTAAGTGATGATGCGGCCTACGGTGGAGAAATAAATATAAACTCATTTGTTTGATTTGTGTGTTAGTGCTAACAAGAAAATTATCCTCATAAACAATGCAAAATACCTAACATTATATATATACAAAATAAATAGTTTTAAATACTTGTAATACCTAGGTACATAAAAATGTACCTAGGTATTACGGGAAAATCAGCGGAATTCCACCCACTGCCTAATACATGGGTACTTATTTTTATGAATTAAGTAAGTAGGCAACGACAATCATAAAATTGTTAGAAACTCCTTTCTATTATTTTTACACAAAACAATTATTATGTCTAAGTATTTGTTTAGCAGATAAATGTAATTTGCACATGTAGAACAAGTACTACCTGCCTTGTAGTCGGTTGTTACTTAACTGCAGTAATAGTAAACATTCAATATTTACCCAATTAGTTTGTCACGAGTTATACACAAAGATTGTTGTAGTAATTTTCACTTGTGTAGAAACTAGAATTTTCGTCGATTGTACTTTGATGTATTGAGAATAAAAGAAATTAAAACATATTTTTTGGTTTTCAATTCATATTGTGTGCTGTCGTATTAATTATTTTTTATAAACATAAAAAAGGACACACGTATTATTTTTTTCTTATACGAATAATAATTCTACGTCTACTTTTTTTTTTGATGGGGAAAAATTATCCAGTTACTTCTCCAGCTGTGGGCGAGGCGAGAGGCCATATCAGGCTCTTACTGACTAAACACCACCTCGTAAAACCCTACACCTACTCCTGCTTTTCCAGCTATTCTACGTCCACAAGATCACAAAAGGTAGAAACCAAACATAAGAAGGACGAGAAAAGTAAAGACTTATCTTTCTGTTTTTGAGCCTAGATTGTTAGACCAAATCATTTTCCAAGAACATTTTAACGTCTGTGTATCTTGTGGTTCGATCTAAAACATTACCATTGACTTCAAAATCCTAACTTAAGTAATATTTAATGTCGTTTCCGTTCAGTTTTCCTTGAACCAAATGTACGTAAAGCGGAACTTATACAAAAACTAAGATACTTACATTTTCTAAGTACCCGGCTACAGATCAAGCTATACATAACCAGTTTATCATGGCCTCGCTTTGGCTGATCTTTCTTCACATTCCACGGTCAGTTTATACTGGTTTTGCATAGTACATAATGCTGGTACAATCGGCAAATGTTGTCAATATCCAGTAATGTTTGACATAACCAAATCCAGTTTAGTTCAAACAGTCTAAAGTGTCAACTTATATAAATAATGTAACGTGATTCTTATATATTTGTATTATATGTATGTGAACATGTTACAAAACTTATGTACCTAAATGATTTGACGCTTTCATAATATATGGAGTGTTATGAAATATATAGACAAATATTCATGTATGTGCTAATTATTCGTATCTTGTTAGTACGGATTTTGTTAAAAGATTATTTAGAAACGTACATATTATATTACATAGATTGAATAGGTATTTTATTGTATAACTAGCTAACTAAAACTACATAACGAATATTATTGTTATAACTAGCTTCTGCCAGTGGCTTCGCCTGCGCTCCTGTCTGTGGGATAAAAATTATCCTATCATCAAAGTCAGCTCACGCCCTTTCTGTATTCCAAATTTCATCAAAATCTGTTCAGTAGATTCAGCGTGATTGGCGGACAAACATCTAAACAAACAAACTTTTGCATTAAGTGTACTTAAAATTTTAAGTGTTATAACGTAGTCATACAAAACTATACATATAATAAAGATTTTTAATATTATATTAGAAACTAGAAACGAGTGAGGCTCTTTTTTCTTAAGTCTCCCTTTACACGCAAGAAGTATAAAAAAAACTACTTAATTTTAAGCATTTGTTAGGCTTAGTTCGCGTTAACATGTTTTGTTAAATAATGCAAAATCTCATAAATTACATTACAAAGGTTTCCTTTGTGTAAAACCGAATGTCTACCTACCTAAAGTCTCATCTAACTTTTTGTTAAAATTCATCAAATATTGCCCAACGGTTTATGAGTTAATGTGTGACAAATGAATTGTTATAAAATGAACTATGAATATAATACAGCTATAACCAAAGTCAAAGCATTTATTTCAATTATTCCTGAATTCGATACTTTTGAAACGTCAAATTGATTTTTTTTTATTGTCCGTCAATAAGTCAAATGATACATATAGTAAATTGTACCTTATCGTATAAAAAGATAACATTCAATTTGTTTCGGTTTCGCTTTCTATGCCAACTTACTATTATGTGTTTATCAAAGGTCATTGGCACTCACTTTCATTCGTGAATGAGGTTCGATTCTATGTTCGTACACACCTACTTACTTGTAGCTACTACGTTAACTGTTGATCGTAACGCTTGCCAAAACATTGTAAGTAGTTATTTATGTTAGGTACTATTGATTTTTAGTAATGATTTAACTTTTACTTGTCATTTATTTCAGGCTTTTTTTGAGGGCGAATAATCATCCAATGCCTTCTCTCGCCTTGTGCTACCTAAGTGAGTGGGAGTGTCAGATTCTTACTGACTAAAAACCACCCCGTTCCTACTTCTGCTTTTCGAGCCGGAGCTCCGGTAACTCGCTAGGCAGTCCGTACCTCCGGGTCGGCATCAGCCCTACTGGGCCCCATCTGTGGTGGTCTGATGACTCTTAGAGGCGTACGGAAAGCGACGCGCCGTACGCACCAGTCTGGTTCTGATCGGGAGGCGAACTATCCTTGTCCGCAGACCCATATAACTAAAAAGGACATAACAACTATAACATACCTACTTATTGCTTACTACTTCATAATATTACTATTTATTTACGAAAATAGATATTTACGTATACAGAGAGCATTTAAAGTCTAGAATATTTTGTGTGATTATCCTGTCCGTTTAGGAAAACTAAAGCCTTATAGTCTAAAAAGCATAGTAATTAGTCTACCTCAAGGTTTAGGTATGTCATAGTTATGCCAATTTTTACACGGATTTAACAGACTAAACTCCTACAGTACAGTACAGTACGTTTTCTTTGCTTGCTATAAACCTCACGGATCCCGAGACCTTTCCAACGAATGCAAAACCGTGGAAATCGGGTCGTGCGTTCTGGAGTTAGAGCGTCAGGAAGGAAAACCCGACTTATTTTTATATTATGTAGTACTTTTAATAATCTAGATATTACTAGCAGAACCCTCGAACTTTGTTTCGCCTTGAAAGGTTTTCTGTGCATTAAGTACTTATTTATACTTTTTTTTCTTACATAAGAACCTTCTCTTAACAATCTAAATCGGTTCAGTTGTTCTTGACATTTGCGATTTATTTATTTTTTTGTATAGATTTACTATACCGGAAAACAATAAAATGTAGCAGAACAGAGTACGGCTGGCCTCCTCTTACTTACAAAAAACAAGTTATAACAAAATCAGTTAATATTATTTTACAATAACTCTAGAAGTTAGAATATTCAATCAAAAATAGACAGATATTTTTTGCAGATTAAAAACTATAATCCTACATAGATTAAAAAAAAATATTTAATCTTCAAATTAATGGGCATAGACATCAAATTCCACCTTACACGTGTTTTTCTAATTACACACAGAATTTTAGGCCTTAAAAAGGCTTTATGTTAATTAATGTTTTTAGCTTTTTTTATTTTTATTGACGTTTTTATAATTCTGTTTGAAATAAATATAAAACCAGTTGTTCTAACAATGCTTCTTTTTTTAAAAGGCTAACGTGCGCCCTCCTTAAATAATCTTTTGAAGTTGGTTATAAAGTCGTGTCGGTACAATCGACAAAATGACTGGTTCATTAATTTAAGTCCTTGCTGTTAACGATTTGTCAAAAATCCTTAACTCGAGTTGTATAGCCAAGGTCTGCCCAATCATCTGCTTAGAGGAAGTCTTGAGAGGTGACGAGAGTGTGTTGACAATAGTACCTATTTATATCTATTGAATTGATATGAAGAAGGGTTAAAGATGTTTCGATATATTTTTTCCCAACATAGTGTTTTTAGATAATTTGAATTTATCATCATCATCAACAGCCAGAAAACGTCCACTGCTGGACAAAGGCCTCCCCCTAGTCCTCCAGATAATTGGAATTTCTACGATACTTAATTTTTATTACATTTTATAACAAACGCAAAATGTAGAATAAGCCGACCGCCATATCCAAGGGTGTCCATGGGATTTATAGCATAAATTGTCAAAGGTGGGTGTACATTGTACAGTGCCATAATGTGCACATCTGCCTGCCCATAAAACGCGTGACGATATATATGACAGATATGCGTAATCTATACTAATATAATATTATAAAGTACTGAAGAGTTTGTTTGTTTGTTTGTTTGTATGTTCGTTTGTTTGAACGCGCTAAACTCCAGAACTACTGGTCCGATTTGAATAATTCTTTTTGTGTTGGATAGTGCATTTATCGAGGAAGGCTATAGGCTATAAATCATCACGCCATGACCAATAGGAGCCGAGCAGAGCGGGTGAAACCGCGCGGAAGTAGCTAGTAAATAATAAACTAGGCTCTGAAAAATATTTTTGCTAACCAAATTAGACTGTCCTTCAGTTAAATTTACATAGCCTAGCAGTATTTGCAGATTATGAACTAAGTTGTAGGCAAATATTAAGTCATTTATCATGCCTATTCATGTCTGATTAACGCAATACCTGTGAGCTATTTATTTAATTTTATTATATTTAACTTACATGCACGAATAGGTTATGGCCGCTCCTTATTTTTTTAATTCTATGTCGCTTTGGGTAATCACCTGATTAGGTAGGTACCAATTCTTATATTTGTTGAAGGCTGAATCTAAAGCTAATATTTAATCAAAATACCACAAAAAAAGATTGAAATTAGGAAAAAATATATCACGGTTTACTCACGTAAATTAATGGAAAAAAATCTCTATTTGTTTCGAGTCACAGTATTGACTAGGGTGCTCAACGTGGCCGTGTCTGTGCACGCTGCTTATCATGATAAAGAGCCCCTTTGTGACATTTGGGTAGTTCTTCAGAGACAAAATTTTCGATGTCTATTGGAATATTTTTGAAACTAACTAACAAAACGGCATGTAATATTTTTTTTAGTATAGTTTAGCTATAACAGTTACTAGGACAAATAATATTTTTTAAATTATTGCAGTCTAGGTACAAAAAATTTTTTTTAAAGCTTGTTCTTCTGATTCATATGGCGTGTCCGTTTGCCATTTTCCGGTACAAAGTAGTCGATTTCGCTTTTTCCCTTTGATACTTCAATATAAATTATAATTACATCGAAAGGAGATGAGTTGTTCTCTTCAAAAAAAAATATGCATTTGTTATAACTATGTTAGTATGATTATAAATAAATAAAAAAGAAGTGTCCGGCGTATAATACTGATTAATATGGCGTAAGCTGCGAATGCCCATACTTGGTCGGGTATTAATCATGAGAGTCTGGCTTCCTGTGTGGAGGGAAACCAGGCGTGCAACGGACAAGCTAGGAGGCGGACGTGCGGCTGGTTGGCTTAGATCCAGGTGTTACTAAGGTAAACATCTGATTCATCTGTGTTTGGTTTACATGGCATCCTGATTACAATGCCTATTTTATAAAATTTACTTTACAGTTTTAAAACTTCAATCTATGTTTCGTGTGAAGCTTTTTGGTTATACATTCGTGTAGAAAAATGACAAGAATTAAGTCTGTATATACGAAAAGTTATGCATGATTGTAAGCAAAATTCTGATTCATTTGTGCCTGATTCGTATGGTCAAACCTGCATATGAATCATAAAATAAATTATTGATTCTTCTGTACATTTTTTTACTAGTCTTATTTTTAAATTAACTTAGCTATAAAGGTTATAGCTATAATTTAAAAACTTTTTTGAGGAATGTGATGAATATGAGTCTGGAATTGCTAATCCGCCCTGAGCAAGCGTGATGAAGAATGCTCGTGACTTCGCGAAAGTACTCGAAAATGGTATGCTAAAAAGAAATTAAAGAACGTGAAATTAAAATAAATACAGAGCTCATTTACATACAATTTTCAATTGTTTAACAGATTCATCTGTAACAATTTCTGATTCATCTGGGCAGAAAATATTCGAACGTCGATATCTCGAAAACTATTTTTAAAAAACGAGTCCCTCATTCGAATATACGTTATTTGGTATACCTATTTTCATATGAACACGTGTTACAGATCTTAAAGTGGAATTAAATTTTGGCCATATGAATCAGTCGAAGAATCGAATTTCGAAGAACTACCCATTTACGTTATTTTTAGTTAATTTAAATAAGCTTTATTTTACTTGTTACTGAAGTCAGGCTACGAGGTCTAAAACGTCTACAGATCGAGTTTTCTGCTTTAAATCTTCTACATTTATTACCATTTAGTATTAAACTAACACTTGTAGAATGAAAGACTTTACCATTCTTAATTATAAATTATAACACATAAAACAGCATCTACGGAAATTGCGAAAAAGTATATTACGAGTATACATAGATTAAAAAATTACGCAGCCATCTTGATTACAGATAAGCAATTATAATAAAAACGTAATGGGCAGCGATGGGCATAATGCTGTATGCGCAAGAGTTTATCTGTAACACAATAGTACCATCACGATGGTAGACAGGCAGGAAAAGTGATAAAACTAACATTACGAGTAATTCAGTAGATAGTAACACACATACTCCGGAACTGCAGTATGGGGTAATATGGACTATTGTTTTGTTTTCGACTGCAAATTATATTGCGAAATGTTTGGGGGGTGGGGGAAGTTATTCCTTCATTGACTTCTTCCGTCTTGGGTGAGGCGAGAGGGAGTGTTGGACTCTTAGTGACTAAAAACTACCCCGTTTCTTCTCCTGCTTTGATCCGGAGTTCCGGTAACCTATTACGTTGTCCACAGCTCCGGATATACTGCAAACTCTTATATTTTTACTTTCAACAAGCTGATTTGCTTGCGTGGATTACAGACTCTGGACGTTGTGACTAAAAAATAATACCAAAAAAAAAAAATATGCTAGTTTTTTCGCAACTTCGTCAGCATAGAATGTGAATTTTAGGACATAACTGTTTTTATTTCTTCTATCTTTCATCTTCTAAAATAAAAGTTGTCTAACAAACAATGTACCTACCTTAACCTCGTGTCCGCTCGCGAGAGTGTGACCGTAGCATTAGAAATCAATTTATACACTATCAGTATCGGTCCTTTCAGTTCGTTGTACTTATATCGAGTTGTGTAGAAATGCATAATAATCAATGTTTGCATTCTTTCTCATTGTTGCTAGAGATGTGAGCGAGTGCAGTCGATTCAGTAACGTGAAAGTGATTTTTAACACTGTTTTTTTTTTGGAATTCTATAATGTGTAGGCCTTTTTGTAATTATTTGGAAAGTTAAAGTTTTTTATTGTGCTATTGTACGTATTGAGCAAGTGGTTAGATGTTTCTAATGTTGTTTTCTTTACAAGTGTCATTTTGCCACCTCATATTGGTTCAGTATTTTCAGAGATTAATGTGTCTAAATAACCCGAAAATCTATCAATTTCCTTTATAATGTTCGTCGTATACACAACTTTAAATAAATGCTTAATTTATATTTGTTTTGTTCCAGATCATTTAACCAAAGAGAGCCACCAAAACATGGGATTGTTAACTATTTAAAAGAATAAAAAGTAAAAAAAGTGAGTAAAAATGTCCAACATGGAAATGAGTGTCGACAGTAATATGAACAAGACTGATATCAGCCAACATAAGTTTGAGGTAAGGCATACATACATATACTAGTTCCTATAGATAGGTCATTTTACGTAGGAGTGCCATGCTGCACAAATGGCTCGGCTCGACTAGAGTGATACCGCAAACCGGCAGCGGCGTGAACTAACGCTTGCGTTATGTTTCGCTGTGTGAGTGCGGTCACCGGAGACCCATTTCCCCTATCCACAATCCTCATATCTTTGAAAGACTGACAACGTACTTGCAACCCCTCTAGTATTGCGAGTGTATATTGCTTTCCATCAGCAGGTGATCCGTTTGCACGTGTAGGTACCGTTCAATTCCATAAAAACTGTGTGATTGAGGTCACCGGAGACCCATTTCCCCTATCCACCTCAAATCTCCGAAAGACTGACAATGCACTTGTAACCCCTCTGATATTACGGGTGTATATTATTTCCATTAGCACGTGTTCCGGTTGTATATGTACCATCCCATTCCATAAAAAACTAGGCTCATGCATCTTATATATTTTCCCTGTACCTTTAATATGCACCTTGATACATCCACATCTGCACACACCTTTATCTTTTCAACTAATTGGAAACAATTAAGCCAGAATAAAAAAAACACAATTTGATAGATCCGATTATACCAATCAAATTGGTTTATACATCTCAGAAATAAATTAACACTCATCAACTAGAAAACCAGTTGAAAAAATTGTAGTTTGTATCGAATTGTGAACCGGAAAACTCGTGTGGTATTTAAAATTTTAAAGATTTTTGTAGTTTTGTTGTGAAATACATATAATTTTGATAAAATTAAATGGCTGTGTGGTGTGTAGTTTAGAATAAAACTCAAAAACGGCTAAACCGATTCGGATAAATTTCCTTATTTCAATATTTCCAAGAAAATAATTGCTAATACTGGAAAATAATCAAATGTAGCTTGTCGATTCACATGTGGCCACGTTGTGGGTATACATTGTATAGCGGCATTACGTGCCATAACGTGCACCTCTGCCTACCCCTAACAGGATAAAAGGCGTGACGTTTAGTTTGTCGATTCAATTGTAAAGGAAAGGTAGGTTTGATTATTATCAGTATCTGGTTTTTATTATCTATATTTATTATGTAAATTGAAAAAACAATAATGATTTATTCATCAATTAACTATCGATTTGACCTATGCATGTATATTATTATGTTTACATAATATTATGTATTCAATTTGTAATTATTGTTTTAAAATACTTAATATTATAATTGAATTATTTCTTGTAACTACTAGATACAAGCATTTTAATAAGCAGTATAATATGCCATCTATTTCTTGTCACATAACCCTTTTTTTAAGGGGGGAAAATCATCTATTGACTTCTTTCACCATGTGCGAGGTGTGAGGGAGTGTCTGACTCTTACTGACTAATAACCACCCCGTTCCTTCCTTCCGGGGCTCCGGCTTGCAAAGCTCCTGCTTTTCCGGTAAACTCGCTAGGTAGTCAGTAGCTCCGGATTAGTGATCAGCCCTACTGGACCCCATCTGTAGTGGTCTGATCGTTCTTTGAAGCGCTCGCGTGACATAACCCTGGAAAACTTGTTACGCCTTGATGATTACTGCGTTAAAAATATGTTAGACCTGAATCCGTCCAAGTGCTCTGTTTAACTTTCACCAAAGAAAAACACTATCCTCTCACTACACCTTGAAGGGTCAGAAGAAATACAATGCGGGGTGATATTTGATAGTAAGTTGTTATTTGATGAACACATACCTAACTCGGGGTGACATTCATAGCAATAATAAACAAGTCAATGAATGTGAAAAAAATATAAGTTTAAGGAAAAAATAATAACTAAAATCCTACATGACACATGTCATGAAACAAGTATGCACTTTAGACTGATATTTAATTCCTTAGAAAGTTACAAAAAAGATTTAGTATGTATTTATGCTGAGCTTAGGTGAATACATATAAGTGACTATTTAAAACGTTTAATTTCTTGTCATTACGAGAAATGCCAATTTTTGTATTGAAGATAATCAAATATCCAGTTCAAAAATTTGATGGTCGCAATAGTGACACGACTTATATAGTCGTCTGCCAGTAGCAAAAAATGCAGAATAGTTACAATGGGCAAAAACTAATGCTAGTAAAACATGCAAAAGTGACAAAAAACCTTGCACACAGTGAATAGTACTAGGTACTTACTTAAACACCATGTCTGTTAACATGCTTAACAATTTGATTTAACTAGTAGTTTGATGGTCGAAAACTTTATAGTGACTGCTGACTATAAGCTAGAATTTTGGGTTCGAATTCACTCTTCGATTTTATGACTCTAAGCTCGTACTATTTCGTAAATAAAACTACACAAGTAACAAAAATAGTTTTATTAGGAAGTTGTACAATAACTTTTACCAATGTACAAATATGTATTAGTAACCCGTCTAGTTCCCATAATAACCATTTAATCTAATTAAACACTGTTTTGTTCATTTTAAATTAATATTGCACCTCCAACCTCCATAGTGGCTATTGTTTCAAGATTTGTATGAGACTTTTTATAGATGGCAGTGCAGGTGTATTCCATTCACCTTATCAGACTTTCATCTCTTTAATTAATTTTATTGCCTTTTGTATCGGCTTGTTGAATGAAGAAAGCACTTTGATGATTTCTATCTGAAACTGTAGTCTAGATGTCTTTCTAAAGAATCAGATATGGGTATCTCTTAATCGAGATTTCGCTGGTAGTACCTAAGCAACGCTCAACATAAATGTGGTCTCAGATATGTTTTCTTACTTTAAAAGATAAATAAAAACCCGACTAAAAAAATGTAACACAACAAGTTCGTTTCAGAAGCGTAGAAAGTAATTTAATTAAATTAACTTTAACAGTATAATAGGTCCCGATTGTTAAAGTTGTTAGCAGTAGTTGCACTTGCGACCACTCGACCAACGAGGCAGACGAATTTCATTAAAATAATGTTAATCAATAACGAGTCACTATCATCATCATCATCATATCAGCCATAAGACGTCTACTACTGAACATAGCCCCAATGACTTCCAGATAGGCCGGTTGGAAGCGACTTGCATCCAGCAGCTCCCTGCGACCTTAATCAGGTCGTCTGTCCAGTCTAATTAAATCTTAATAATGAACGTCCTACGCTGTGCTTGCCAGTACGCGGTCTCCACTCGAGAACCTTTCTGCCCCAGCAATCGTCGGTTCTCCGTGCTATATGCCCTGCCCACTGCCACTTTAGCTTGCTTATCCGCTGCGCTATGTCGGTGACTTTTGTTCTTTTGTGGATATAAAAATAACAAGTAATTATTAATATTAAATATTTATTAATTAGTAACGATTCACACCCAGGCTAGTGTCATGGACAATCTAGTATTAACCTAGCATACCTAGGTACATTATAATACATAATAAATTATATACGTATAATTACATTATGTACGTATATTTTCCTAGATGCTAACGACAGTGTGCAAGTAGACTTAGCTTTGAAAAGGTGGGAATTTTGTGTTGATTTCTCTATATTATTATGTGTTGTGGGTAAACGGTGACTTTAAAAAGGTTATTCCTCTTTCAAAATACCTAATAATTATGTGCACAAAAGGCAATAGACTAAACGTAAAATCTTACAGGCGGTGAGGTCATGAAACTTTTAGGAATTAAAAAAGAAAATTACGTTGTCCGTTGCCAATTAACGTAAACTGTGAGTCAACGCGTATGATTTCTTTTTCTTTTTTTGTTAAGTTAACTCGTATCTATGACTTCTTTTTTTTGAATTTCTTATAGTGCTAAAACAAAAGTGTGTTCGTTGTGTGAGTAAGGTCCGTTCTCCATTTTTTATTGCGATGAAATTCCTTATTGACAGGAACTTAATGGGGACTAACGGAAAAGTGCCGGACTAGCGCACTGCTTAACGGCTAAAACGCATCGTGGTGTTTTGCTTGTGGTCATGGGCGGCGGCGAATGCTTACCATCAGGTGCTTCATCTGGTCGTTTACCAGTTTATAACATAAAAATATGACCTAAACCAGTAAAGCAAAGTTCTAAGTTTATGTTATAAAACTTTGTAACGTGATTTGTAACTTGTTAGCATAGTTCGAGACTTTTATGCAAATATTTTTGTGCGACAAACATCACTAGTAACATAAATACATGCGTCAATATTTGGCGGTAATTTTTTTTCTCGTATTGTTTGTATGTCAAACGGCAAACATTTTTTGTTCACGCAATGTTTCTATTAGTGTCAGTAAAGTTTGTCACGGTAATGCTTTATAGTTTTTACTTACGTTTGTTTGGTAAACTTTTCAAATAAATCTGATTTATGTGGTAATGTTGTGTATTTTCTAGAATTTTCTTATTATTTAAGAATTTGGCCTACAATATCGGGATTATCTTATGTCGTGGGTGCGTTTACTAACATACAAGCTCATGACACCCAAACCCGAACAGCAATTGATGGGTCACACAAAGAGTTGCTCCGTGATTAAATCGTACCCGCTACGCGTTGCACGGCAGCCAGTTGCCCAGCCACCACGCCAACCGTGTAGTAAACAATGGACGCTTATGATACACGTTATCGTTCATTTAATTTCAAAGTTCAAAAGTATATGGAATTAATAATTTAAATATACTGTTATTCTTGTATAGGCATATTATATGTATAACACATCATTGTATTGTAGTTACAAACAGAAGAAACAATATTTTACTTTGAGAATTAATTTTCAACTCGGTTGATACAGACATAAACTATTTTTAATGTCTATTACAAATTAGCATTAAAACATATATTAATCAATAGATCTATAAATAATCAAAACACATCTTGTTACCATAAAGATAGAAAAGAAATACACATATAAAAAAATCTTGCAAAGTCCATTCGAATAATCCGCAGATAACTTCACAATCTTATCTTTATAAGCATTGCGAGTACACGGACAGACATAAAATTGTTTATCCGATAAATTATCGAGTCTGTATCGAACGTTCAAGTGAATAGGTCCTGTTCAATTTTATTTTTCACTAACAATACATTCGATTTTAGTGTAGCACGGATTTTCAAGTAACGCCTGATTCTATTCCATTTTCTTTATTTCCAGTTAAAAAACGGCAACGCTGACGTAGAAAAGGGGACAGTAGTGAAGGCTGGGTCTAAAATCCCTTGGACGAAGGCGATTATAGCCATGTTAGCGCTCGGTGTGTTGGCCGCCGCCTGCGCAGTAGCCTGGGTGTTCCAGGATTGGCAGGCCAGTCTGCTAGTCCTCGCCATCCTGACTATTGTCTACTGCATAGCCTTCTACTGGAGGTGGATCTACGTCGCCATCAGAACTGCGCCCAGGGATTTCTCGTAAGTTGTTTTACCTATTTATTTTTGTCATGAAAATTATTTATTACGTTGGCATATGGAATTTAATAGTTGGCATGATTCGTTAATAAGTAGACTACCTAAATACAAAAAGGTGCTTACTGTCCACATTTTAATGTGCTTGTTTCTGAGCGCTTATAAAACCTATTTACACCTTTTTACTAATAATATATCACTGGAAAGGGCAGTTTTTGTGTCACAGTGCACAATCACATTACGGCATCTTCTTTTTGTAATTGCTTCATGATACTAAGTATCTTTACTTACTACAATAAAATACGTGTTCATCTTCCAGTGCCCTCTACTGCTACATCAAAATCCTGAGGCTGACGAAGAACTTCACGAAGAAGAGCTGGTCCATGCCTGACATCTTCCATCAGCAGGTCCTCAAACATCCTAACAAAGCATGCTTCCTATTTGAGGATGAAACATGGACGTTCCAGCAGGTAAATACCAATATTTTTTTAAAGGAAACGTTGCCCCACACTTGGATTTTCTCCTGTGTCGTGGGTGCGTTTACAAACATACAACTTCACAATGCGCATGACACACAGACACCTTTATCTAGTTACTTATTATTATACTTAAATGGGAAAATTTGTAAGTCAATTTGCGTGTACCTATGTTCGTTACTGTTACTTAGGGGGGGAGCTAGGGTAAGGTTTGGTGGGAATCGCTGTTAGTGAGATCAGCATTGCCTATAAAATGCCAAGATGCCTTCTGCTGTACTCGTGGCGGAGTACCGTAACAAGCAGAGCCCTAGCCAGTCCGCGTCATCCACGTCCTCGCCGTCCTCCCTGGGACCTGCTGCAACCGCGCCGCCGCGCGACCGCCACCTCGAGTTGCAGCTGAGCTAACGGATGCAGGGCGCAAGGCGAGTATTCTGCGCCTTAAAACAGAATCAACTCACTAGGGAGGAAACCCGACACAAAACTGAGCATATCCGCAGGCTCTGAAGCGGCAGCCCCGCTAGCGGATTAAGGCACAGTGGGCTAATCACCTGCTTGCCCGACAATCATCGATTAAAGAAACTGACACAGAGATAAACCGGACCGATCACTTACCAACGACTTTTGGCATGAAAAAACGGACACGAATTGCTTTTTGGAATGTGCGAACGCTTGTCGATGACAGCAGACTAGCCCAGGCAGAAGCAGTGATGCTTAGATACAATCTGCAGATACTCGGACTGAGTGAAGTTAGAAGAAATGGTTTCGGGGACCTGAGAACATCCGGGGGTTTGACCTTGCTGTATTCAGGTAAAGAGAGTGAGGAAGAGGTGCGTGAACATGGAGTAGGGTTCCTACTTTCAAATACAGCTAGGAAAAGCCTTTTGGATTGGAAACCGATCTCGGACCGGATCATATACGCTCGATTTAACTCAAACGTCCGCAAAATTTCAGTTATCCAGTGCTATGCCCCAACTAATGCAGCAACAGAGGATACCAAGGATGACTTCTACAATGCTCTGAATGCTACCATTAAGAAAATAAAGAAACAAGACATTGTCGTCGTCATGGGGGACCTAAACGCTAAGGTTGGCAGCGACAACACTAACCGCACGAGGCATATGGGTACACACGGACTTGGGGTGTGTAATGAGAATGGTGAGCGATTTGTCGAGTTTTGCCAGAACCATGATCTGACCATCGGAGGGACATTATTTATTCATGGCGACCACCACAAATACACGTGGAATTCACCCGATGGCACCACGAAGAACCAAATCGACCACCTAGCCATCAGCTCCAAATGGCGCTCCTCATTGCTAGATGTCCGCAACCGTAGGGGAGCCGATATTGATAGCGATCACCACCTGGTTGTTGCTGAAGTTCGGCTTAAGGTCGCGGTGGCTCGCGCAGCTGGAGGACCTGGCAGGGTTGGGAAGAGATTTGAGGTGGGCAAATTAAACGATCCAGATACGCGCAAATCATTCCAACTTGAATTGCGCAATCGTTTTGCCACACTCGACACGGCTACTAACACATTGGACGAGGAGTGGAATCGGATCAAAGTGGCCTATACAGAGACCAGCTCCATCGTTTTAGGGCGTAAGAGCACTCACTCAAAGGAGGACTGGATGTCACAACGTACATGGGACCTGATAGAAGACAGACGGAGACTTCACCTGAGACGCCTCGAAGCCCATGATGACGCTGTTCGAGCCGAACTTAACGTGCAATACCGTCAAAAGCGTAAAGAAATCTATCGCAGTACCCGCAAGGATAGGAGGCAGTGGGCTGACGGTATTGCAGATCGTGCTCAACACGCTGCAAACACAGGCAACTTAAAGGAGCTATATAAAGCTACAAAATCCTTGGCGGGTGGCAGTAAGTCCAGGAGAAAAAAGCCGCTGAAAGATAAAGATGGGCAACTCATTGTGACACCAGAGGGGCAGCTGGCACGCTGGCATCAACACTTTGTAGAGGTCTTCCGGTTACCTACGACATCAACACCTGGCGAACTTCATTTTAATTCCCCACCGCCACAGTTGCTCGATATTAATGTGGACCCACCTTCAGCCTTGGAAGTAGCTAAAGCAATCCATTCTCTGAAGACAGGCAAAGCACCAGGACTCGACCTCATCACTGCGGAGATGCTACAAGCAGACTTACCTTCCGCTGTCGATGTTCTGACGCCTCTAATCGAGAAAATTTGGACTTCAGAGGAGCTACCGGATGACTGGAACAAAGGCCTTGTTATCACTGTACCTAAGAAAGGAGACCTTAGTATGTGTGACAACTGGAGAGGCATCACATTGCTCTCGATTCCTGCTAAGGTTTTCTGCAAGATCATCCTGGACAGACTGGCAAGGGCCGTGGACCCTCTCCTCCGCAGGGAACAGGCTGGTTTCCGATCGAGCCGCTCGTGTACGGACCAGATCAACACTCTTCGTATCATACTGGAACAGGCATCAGAATGGCAGAGAGAGATTTACCTCACATTTGTTGACTTCGAAAAAGCCTTTGATACGTTGAAGTGGCCAAGCATCTGGTCTCGTCTACTGGAAATTGGAGTGCCACCGAAGATTGTCCGCCTGTTGGAGAGTATCTACAGAAAGTACTCCT
The DNA here is from genome assembly GCF_023101765.2 of Spodoptera frugiperda. NCBI lineage: Eukaryota > Metazoa > Arthropoda > Insecta > Lepidoptera > Noctuidae > Spodoptera > Spodoptera frugiperda. The sequence continues at coordinate 5,499,137 of NC_064212.1, forward strand.
GTAGAGTAACTCACAACGGTCTCATTTCGGAAGACATAACGGTGCACGCAGGTGTCCGCCAAGGCTGCCTTCTGTCACCTCTGCTTTTTTTGGTCGTCCTGGACGGAATTATGCTTCGCATCACAGATAAACGGCGCCGCGGGATAGAATGGGGACTGTCCAACACATTAGAAGACCTGGACTATGCCGACGATCTTTGCCTGCTGAGTCACACCCATGCCGACATGCAAGCTAAGTTGGACGATTTGCGACAGGAGGCAGCAAAAACAGGGCTTAAAATTAATACCCGGAAGACCAAGGAAATAAGATCTGGCGTGAAGAATAATTCACCGTTGCTGATTGGCACAGAGGCAGTGGAGCGCGTCCACAAATTCACATACCTCGGGAGCGTCGTGTCAGAAACTGGAGGAAGTGAGGAGGACATCGCCTCACGGATCGCCAAAGCTCGAGCAACTTTCGCGCAGTTGAGACCGGTCTGGCAGTCCCGAAAACTGACCCGAAGGATCAAGCTTAAGATCTTCGGGTCCAATGTCAAATCGGTACTGCTATACGGGTGCGAGACGTGGAAGGTGACAAAGGACATCTCCCGCCAAATCCAGGTCTTCGTTAACCGATGTTTGCGTCGCATTCTCGGTATTTACTGGCCCGAGACCATCTCCAACTTAGACCTGTTGGAGAAATGCCACGAAAGTCCTATCGATCGCCAAATAAAACGCCGCAAGTGGGGATGGATTGGCCATACTCTCCGAAGAGACCCCGACCACATTCCTAAACAAGCATTAGAGTGGAATCCCCAGGGGAAAAGGAAGCGTGGCCGTCCTCGGCAAACCTGGCGACGTACTGTAGTGGCGGAAGCGGCGGGCATCGGCATGACGTGGAGCGAAGTGAAGCGGGAAGCTCAAGACCGATCGAAATGGAGGACCTCTGTCGACGCCCTCTGCCCCATCTAGGGGTCATAGGACCTTAAGTCAAGTAAGTCATGTTTGTTACTGAATCATGTGAAAACGGCTGAAGGCATCACGATGAAATTTGGAACAGGGATAGATTAATGATCTTGGTCTGGAATACTAGATAGGTTACCTTTTATTCTACTATGTATTACGCAGGTGAAGCCGCTGGCAGCAGCTAGTGCATACTTACATATATTAAAATTGTTTTAAGTAACACTAAGATCTTACTTACTACCGAATTTATAATTTTCTGTGTTGTGATGGACAAGGACAGGGTACTACGTCCGAACGGCTCAAATCCAATGGCCCATGGGTCGTTCGGACGTAAACAAAAATCAGCTACGTCCGAATGACCCACTCATAGTATCGGACGTAGTACCCCAAGGACAATGGTGTTTCTCACAAAAACAATTGATGATCATGATTCCAAAGTCCTCTAAAAGTACCTACGGTCATAGTTAGCAGATCTTTTTGGCAACAGTATTTGAGAAACGATAGTACGAGTATTACCACTCTCAATAAAGCTATGAAGAATTGCCTTTATTGAGGGGGAAAATTATTCAATGTCTTCTGCCGCCTTAAGTGAGTGTGTCAGACTTACTGACTAAAAACCAACCGTTCCTTCTCCTGCTTTCAACCGGAGCCCCGGTAACCTATTACGTTGTCCGCCGCTCCGGAGTCTGATCGATTTGTCCAGATAAATTTTGATACATTTTGTGTTTGTCTTAATTAGTTAATTATGGTAACCAAATCTACCGATATAAGGTTATTCAGATCGTAATCAGAGGAACTACAATCCTACTTTTAACGTTTTGTCTGTCGGTACCTATATGAGACACAATAAAAAACACATTTTGTTTCACGTAGGTAGATCTGCGTTCCGGCTACTACTACGTGTTAGGACGTTTTGTCGAGTTGAAAATCACACTAATTAAAAATAAGTATGGCACAAAAAAACCACTTTCTAACTTCAAAATAAGATACTCACAAAGGGTCCGATACATTCAACAACTGTACCAAGCAAAAGTACTATCGTTGTACCATGTACTTGTCCATTCACTCATTGAAAAGAAGAAACCGTAACGATGTGTCAACATATGTACCTACCTATGTAATAGTTACAGACTGACATAACCGTCCACAGGAAGTTAACATTCATGTTGTAACAGTTAAGTAATGTCTATTCTATCTGTTTGTTATTTACTGTGACAGTTACGCTTCTAATACCTATATGTATTATAACTTCTGCCAGCTGCAAATTTCGTCACGATTCCCGCCCGATCCCTTCAGCCGTATTGACGTGATTGAGTTACTCACATGTACACAAATTCACTTACCTAGACACTTTCGCATTTATAATATTAGTGACATGCAATAACATTTATAAAGCATTTTTAACACTTTTTTTAACACCCGGAAATGGAACCCGCTACCCTTTACAGTCAGTGGAAATGGAACCGTGCAGTCATTTAATCTTTTATTCTATTGGGTTCTTTTGGTATTGTATGTACGTGTACCTATGTTATGACTGGCATAGAAGTAGACGAGCCATTAATAGGGGTAAACCTAACTACACTATGCACACTTTAAATCCAAATATTATTATTAACCAACCCGGAAATTGAACCAATTACCAATGAGGCAATCATTCTCATATACATAGGTACTGACATTAATTAAATAAGAAAATTAAATATTAAATATTTAACTAATAATCCCTTTATTATTACAACTAAATTTTATTATATTTTATTAAGTGCAGACGTGACTTAGGTGTTAGTTCATTGTGTAATACCTAAACCAATATTTTACTATAATTTGTTAATCGACAGCATTTTCAAATATTCTATTTATTCTTTTTATAGAATTGCATAATGTGGTAAAAACATACTTAAGTCAATTATTATGTTATCGGCTTACTCACCTAACTGTTTGACGACAAACTCGACTAGTTTCAAACCATGCTAGAGGCTCATATTCATGAGCAGTATTTCGCAACACATGATGCGGCGACTGTCTGCTACTTACTGAGCTACTAACATGAGTCTCTAGCATGGCTTGAAATTAGTCGATTTCGCCGTCAAACAGTTACGTGAGTAAGCTGATAACATAATAATTAACATAGTCTCACGAAAGTTAAAATAATACATATCTACTTAAGTCATTGGGAAAGCACACCTTTGCTTTAATTTAGATAATTAGATTCTTTGGGAGTGTTCCATTTACACCCTATACATCTATTAGTGTAGATGTAGATTACATTAATAAAACTAATTTCAAGCAATTTCCGTCTCCTTGACATTAATCATTTCCTTCGGAAGCAATATGTACGGCAAAAGCTTTTAAAATAATGCAGCTTGTCACTTTCGTTTTGACCTCAATCCGAATGGGAACAACAGGTTATTGACTAACACCATTGAACTAACACAAAGCAGACTTAAAATAACTTTTTAAACGTATATCTAGTTATTCATATCTCTTTTTTTAATTATGGTGATGTAGAGAAAATATTATAAATTTATTGATAGCAACGATAGCTCACGTCATGGTACTTACTACAATCAACAGTTTTTCACTGCACACACACACACTCCTTCAGGATCAAGTCAAATTATAACAGCAATAGCAGCCTAATTATACAACACTTGTATAAAATTCTGATGTCTATTTCACCCATATTCCAGGTAGAAGAATACAGTTTAAGAGTCTCAGCAGTGTTAAAAGGCAAAGGAGTCAAGCGCGGAGACACGGTCGCGGTCATGATCGGGAACTGCCCCGAAATGCCCTCCATCTGGTTAGGAGCCACGAGGCTGGGTGCAGTATGCCCGCTCATCAACACCAACCAGACAGGCAACACTCTTCTGCATTCCATCAACATCGCCAAGTGTGACGTCGTCATCTATAGCGACGAGTTCCAAACTGGTTCGTTTAACTTAATATTAATATGTGTCACTAAATAACTCGTTTTGGGTAGATATCTGGTAGCTATTCATATTATGTTTATTGTGTTAAGAATTGAAAAAAATGTTTGTGAGAGATCACTTTTGCGGAATAGGGTATCAGCTAAACTGTTTGTAGTATAATAGTGTCAAGTGTAGCATAGAAATGGGGCGATATTCTAGATTTACTCTACAATTTATCTTTTATCTCTAGTCTCTATTCACTTGTCCTATTTCTCTCTTCTCTACAAAAAAAGTTTCTCTAAATTACTTTTTTTCTATTACAGCATTCCAGGACATATCAAAGGAGCTGAGCCCATCCCTCAAATTGTTCAAGTTCGTCCGTCGGCCACTCAACACTTCACCTGATGCTGTGAAAGTCGTGGAATCTGACGATGACTTCACTGCAATGTTAGAGAATACTGCTCCATTTACCTGGACTCCATCCGACAGTGACGGATTCAATGGAAAACTCCTCTACATCTACACTTCAGGAACCACTGGACTTCCAAAAGCAGCCGTTATCTCATCTTCACGGTAAGATTCCTTGAAAGGCGATAATTGCTTGTGCAAATCATGCTAAATTGGTACATTACTATACGTTGAAACAAACATGCGAGGTCTTTAGTTTGCATCATGTCATATTAAGTAATTATAAGATCGTGATTATGGCCAAACTTCGGTACTTATACATTGCTCAATGCAAGTACGGTTTAAAAAATAACAAAATACTTATGTCTTTTTCCAGTATGGTGTTCATGGCATCAGGAGTCCACTATCTGGGAAGTTTGCGACCGAGTGACGTCATCTACTGCCCCATGCCTCTGTACCACTCCGCCGGTGGTTGCATCACAATGGGCCAAGCCTTTATATTCGGCTGTACGATCGCGCTAAGAACCAAGTTCTCAGCATCCAGATACTTCCCAGACTGCATCAAATACAATGCGACGGTGAGTGAAAGCTTAGAGAAAGTTCACGATGCACTTTGTGAGAGATGTGATGCAGAGAAATCAAAACTATATGTGCGGATGGTGTCTGATCGTTAAAAACGAATTGCTCTGTAGTTGAAGTGAAAGTGTGTGTCGTGACGTTTGATTTGAGCTTTGGCATCGCTGTTTTACGCAAGCCTTGCCGCCGATTTGTAAACATAATACATGAGTTCTTTTTTAGGCTTGACATCTCAAATCTGAGAGTAAAAATGATGGCAATCGATTAAACGCTATTAAACTTTTAGATCAACTGATTTGAAGGCCTGCTACGATTTTCACTTTATTGAAACTATTTGCAATGATTGCTGCATTATATGTACAAATAGGCTTACGTTTTTTTACTAGCTGCATTTGTACTTTCTGTATTGTTAGCCAGTTTCTCCAGTGACCTGGTGCCCGATTCTGACATAGTTTTATAGTGTCGTTTTTCTAATGGATTTTTAATCACCAGGCTGCCCACTACATCGGTGAGATGTGTCGCTACGTGCTGACGACACCGCCTTCCCCTACGGACACGCAACACAAAGTCAGAACAGTTTACGGCAACGGAATGAGGCCAGCGGTAAGTTTGTGGTTTTCTTGCAAAAAAGTCAATGAACTTAGAAACTAGGTGTCACAATTGCCACAGGGCTCTGTTGCTTGTGGATTCGAAAACATCCTTTAATTTGGTCTTGATAAATGCTATTTTCTTATGCCAAATAGTTACCATAAAATGTCAAATACATACCAAAGTAGTGCCTTGGGGTAGCCCAATAGGTAACTAATTTTAAGGCGAGTAGTTTTTTTTTTTTTTTTTTTTTTATTTATTTAAAGAGCTTTGTCGCTTGGCGACCATATCGCCCAGTGCAGGAAAAACAAAGTTTGGTTACTTATTACTAGCTTACGATCTACTTATCACTAATTTGTACAAGTGTTGTGCTTTATCGGACACTGGAAAAGCAAGCATGGAGTTACAAAGGCCAATGTCATTCACTCTTTGCGGACCAAAAATACTAACCCTAGTAAAGGCGAGTAGTTTATTTTAGATTTAAGTATGAAGGTTTCTACAGTGTATTGATCAATTGCTTTCAGATATGGACAGACTTCGTCAAACGTTTTAACATCAAGAAAGTGGTTGAATTCTATGGAGCTACCGAAGGAAACGCGAATATCGGTAAGTAATATTTTTTAAACTTAACGTCACGAAGTAGCCTTGTTAAATAAAAACTCTGAGTCTAATAAAGTTTATTTTCTTCATTTCAGTGAACATTAACAACAAAACAGGAGCTATCGGCTTCGTGTCTAGAATAATCCCAGCAGTATATCCAATTGCTATTCTCAAAGTGGACCCTGATAGTGGAGAGCCTATTAGAGACGACAGAGGATTGTGTCAGGTGAGTCATTTTAAAACATTGGAAGTCTACCTGGTCTTGATGATGGCTGGTCTCAATGGTGGCTGAGTACAATTAATTTGTCACCAACTGGAACATTCCTGCGATTGTTATAAGAGTCGATTAAGGACCGCCAATGCTAAAAGTGGGAATAATGATAAACTCTATTATATGGTGGAGGCCGGCATTGGACTGTTGATATTGATGCATTAATTTTTTTGCATTTTATGGGTTGACGTTTGGCCGCTATCTCGCCTGATATCATGATATCCACAATATAAGATATAGTTCCTTCAAATATCTTTTCGTGTTTGCAGTTGGCGAAACCGAATGAGCCTGGTGTCTTCATAGGAAAAATTAATCCAAACAATCCTTCAAGAGCGTTCCTCGGTTATGTCGACAAGGCTGCTTCAGATAAGAAGATTGTTAGAGACGTTTTTAATTATGGAGACTCCGCGTTCATTTCAGGTGTGTACCTAGAATGTTCATTTTCTTCTGCATCGATAATAATTATGACCTAAGTTCAAAATTACATTATTTAATGGGTACCAGTACCTACCTACCTACAAACCGCCTGGACCACTTAGTGAAAACCAGGAACACCTCCTTTTCTTTCTTCTTCTGATCGGGACTGGGGGATTAAAAAGAATTTATTCTTCTCTTAAAGAGTTTAAATCAATGGCATCCAACTCTTTCCAGGTGACATCTTAACGGCTGACGAGCTTGGCTACCTATACTTCATGGACCGCACTGGAGACACTTTCCGGTGGCGAGGAGAGAACGTCTCCACGACTGAGGTGGAATCTGCCATCTCGAGGGTGGCAGACCAGAGAGATGCTGTTGTTTATGGTGTTGAGGTGAGTGCTATGTTATAGACCTAAATCCCCAAAAAATCAAAGCAACAAAATCTGTAGGTAAAAAGACTCTTGGGTTTGATTTTAAGCTCCAACACCACATTAAACTGTTGATCAAGAGCCCGCCAGGCCTGTTTAGAAGATCCTCCCACATACGAAAATACGGAGAACATTACTGAAGTTCCAGTTCTAAAAATAATATAGAACTTTAGCTTTCGTAGATTTTCTTCGCTAAAATTCTTCGTTTTTTCTGCAGATACCTAATACGGACGGTCGTGCTGGTATGTGCGGCATAGTGGACCCCCAGGAGACACTGGACCTGGACAAACTGGCGAAAGACATCGCTAAAGACTTACCGAAATACGCGAGACCTGTATTCATTAGGATTATGGCTAGCGTTGATATGACGGGTAAGTGTTGTTTCTTTGGTTTTTTTTCTACATCTCATAATTAGACGCGACAAATTCTTTTATTGCATGATACGTTTTGCTAACCTTTCATTGCCATAATATGTTTTACTAGTCTTTACGCGTTTAATTAATAAGGAATCCGATAACGAAACAGATAATATAATCCTAATTTCCATAATGGAGTTTTAGATCACCTATTTCTTTAGGGCAACTTTTTGATTGAATGATGAATGGGGTGAGTTTTATATTAGGTACTAATATTAGTTGTTATTTTGTTCACAGGAACTTTCAAGATGAGGAAAGTTGACTTGCAGAAAGAGGGCTACAACCCTTCATTAGTGAAAGATAAACTATATTACGCAGACCCCAAGACGGGCAAATATCTGCCCCTAGGAAACGAAGAGTATGAAAAAATTATGTCTGGACAAATTAGACTGTGATTTTAATTTTATAAACATTTACAAACTCATTATGAAGATATTATTGTGCCTTTATTTAAAGAAATTTACTTATACAATAAGGATGTGATACTGTGAAGTGCAAGTTCTAGCTAGATATAATTTTTAGGAAAAAAACTTAGACTTTTTTTAAATTGATTTCTTCAACATTTTATGTTGAAGAACGTGACATTTGTGTTTATTTTTTTACGTAATTTTTGTAGGAACTATCAAAATCATATAAATGATTAAATTGAGAAGCATGAATGTGAAGTTAAAAGGTTGATTTCGTGTAGATAAGTATGTCCTACCTGCCTTGTAATTCTAACTATTTTATAAGGACCTATTATATTATGTAATTATTATAATTAGTAAAGTAAACTGATAATTTTATTGTGACACAATAAGCAGGTATTATTGATGTTGCCCCTTTGGGAGTTATGCTACCGCTAGTCGGTACCTAATGCGCAATAGGCAGGAGAAAATCACATATGAAAATCAGCTCAAATGACAGTAAACTGTTTTAAATTAGTTAATTATTTAATACAACAATTAATTTATTAAGGTGGTGTACCTATTATCTAATTTTGTAAATGAATCATGATAAATAATTATGTTTTTGTTAAATACACAATTGTGGAATGTAATTTAAGTGACTATATTTTTATGTTTATTTTTAGACGGACAAATGGTTTCTTTAATTAAGCAATAAAAACATTCAAATTGTAATATTTGGTTTTATTGATAAACAATAGTTTGCCCTATACATTTGCTCTAGAAAAAACTAAACGTTGATGTCAATATTTTATTGATCATTTCTAAAATGACAGTGACACTGACGCAATAAAACAGCTAACGTCAAATTACGACCTAATGCCATAGTTTGTTATACATTGCGTATTGTCCTAATTAACGTTATTCGGATTACAATAGTGTGCCCTCATTATCATTTAAATTTAATACAGTCACTGAATGTCGGTGGATCATTGGCTTGCATGACCAACGATATTAAAATTCAGTATTTTTTATTTGTTAATTTTGACTGAATACATTTAGGGATTGTTTAACTGGATTGGAACTTGTTTACGAGGTCCCTATATTTTTTTTTGTTGTCACCGAAAGCGTACAAAGTTGATTTAACAATAAAGTGTTATTGTTTGTTATCAATAAGTATTTTCGAGTCTCGGTAGTAGTACTGCGAGCGAATGAATTAAACATAGTCATCGTTCGCACAGCGCGCAACAGACAGTCAGTCACGGTGGGTCGCCGATCAGCAGTAAGTCGCGTTTCGTTGCGAAAGGTGGTCGCGATGGTGCTCGTACTCGCCGCGCTCGGGGCCGCCTGTGCCGCCGTTTTGTTCACCCAAGGATTCCTCTGTATGTTGGTGTCTATTATAATACTTGGTATTGTTTACCTCCTTGCATTCCACCAACGCTGGTTATACGTCGCCATCAAAACTACTCCAAGAGATCTCAGGTAAGGGTTCTAAACTGGCACGTCATCGCTACGCATTTATTAAAAACGTTAATTATTACCTTTAGTGTGTTAAATCTTTCATTAAAGTCTAGTTTTCATTCAAAAATCTTTAGTAACAGTGAATTAAAAAATTAAACTAAGTATGGAGTTTTTATGTCAACAGAATGGTGTCAGTGGGTGTTGTAACATCAACTTGTTTATTATTTTAGGGCTCTATTGTCATACATAAAGATCTTATGGCTAACAAGGAAGTTTAGTAGCAAAGACTTGACTCTGCCGGATATATTCCACGATGTGGTCAGTAGACATCCGGACAAACCATGTTTCTTGTTCCAAGATGAAGTCTGGACTTTCAAAGAGGTATGTGACCATTTAACAAGAAATTATGCATTTAAGACCCTTTAAAAACATTAAAAAGTTAGTACTTTCATATAAACAACTTTGTAAAAATATTTAAATAAATCATCATTACAAATTCAGCTGTTGTTCGCCCACAGGACATATTACATCACAGTAGAAACCTTTGTGGTCTATCAGGGGTATTGTCTATGCATGCATTAAACTTATTAAACATAGAAAATATTATAAAAATTAAGAAGAAAGTAGTAGAAAGCAAATTGAAGTTGATTACTTAGCTATTGTAAAAGAGAAAGTTTTATGTTTTTACTTATTGTAAGAGTATCATACACAGTAGGCACACACATGTTATCATGTATTATCTGTTTGGTATCATCTGTTTAATATTCAGGATTATCAACTACTTAAATAGCCAGTCTGGTTTTTCTATTATAGTTAATCATATTCAATAGTTTCTATTTTTTTGTTTTCAAACTCTTGCAATTTCAAAGCAACATAATTATATTGTGTTTACTTTATATCTTATATACCTACATATAAGTTAATGTCTTGAATATCAATTGAATCACAGAAACATTAAGGCAATATGTTAAGATCATAATAACTTTAATAATATTAATCAATCGAAAAATAAATTGGGTACAAAATCAGCCTTATTGCTAAAGGCGAAATTTACCAGGCAACATAAACTTAATAAGTAATTTTACTTGAGTACTACAAAATGCAACAATCAAGTAATGTAAATAATAAACAATATGGCTAGTAAAACAATATTTTCTTCCTATATTAAAATAGCTTTACCCGCAGCTTCAACTGCATAAAATTTATTAAAAGTTTTCTCTCAAGTAGCTTACAATCCTTTATTTATTTTTCATCTTTAACTCAAATAAATATAATGTGCTCTATATAATAGACATAATAACCTATTGGTTATACAATATAACCTGACAGTATTAACTATAATAACCTGCCTCAAGAAGAAAAATATTAGATTAGATTTGATGTGAAATAATTATTTAATTCGAACTTGCTCTTACATGAATGCATTCAAACAAAGAATAGAGTAATTAATGTTATAACCATTTAAGTTATGTTCACACGAATGTATTTAATATATTCGACTGAATTTAGTGAATTCGATAATGAAGTATTGTTTTAATTTATGTAAATAAGTTTAGCAAAGACGTTAAAATGACAATTTGGTCAACGGCAACCTACTTTCATGACTTATTTTAAAATGTTACAAAATGTCATTAATCTAATTTCTTTTAAGTTAGATTTATATTGAAGGTAACTATTTAAGAGTGGCATTATAATATTTGTATACAAGAATTTTAAGCATTTTTATAAAAGTAATAAATTAATTGATTAATTATAATTTTGAATGTGATAATTTTTGTGGAAATTGTGATTTGAATTAAAATTAAGAAAATACTTTTCAAAAGAAAATACTTTATAGGTTCTCAAAGTGTACACCTATATATTATGTAAAGTTATGTAGCACATTATGTAACTTTGTCTTGCAAAACATTTAAAATAAATATTGTTCTTCACATTGAAAACCAGTTTTCTGCATATAGACATAAGTTTACAAAAAATGAAGCTAATATGGAATTTTATTCTGGTTTATTTCTGTATAAAAAATTGTTTAAAGGAACTTTTATACATAAAAGATTTATTTAAACCGGTTGGGTAGTGACAGTACTAGTTAGTAGTCTATTTGTGTTTTACATTATATTACTAAAATATACAGAGAGATAGACAACTTTGCTTTAGAAAAAAACACACAGACAGATATCTCTGTTCTTATTATTATTAACTACATTACATACATGACTAAGAATTTTCCCTAACAATATTTTAATTTCAGGTAGAAGACTACAGTTTGCGTGTCACAGCCGTGCTAAAAGCTCAAGGCATAAAGAAAGGAAGCATTGTAGGACTATTGGTGAACAACTGCCCACAACAGCCGGCTCTATGGATGGGGATAGCTCGGCTAGGAGCCATCACGCCACTGATTAACACGAACCAAAGAGGGAATGCATTGATCCATTCAGTTAACGTCGCTAAATGTGACGCACTCATATTCTCTGACGAATACCAATCTGGTAAGACACTTGACTTATGTATAAAACAGGTTTTTTGAACATTGAACTTTATGATAAAGGCGCAAAACTTGGCACTTTGCGGCACGAGTTTTCCGGAATGATCTTTGGCGGCATTTAATTGTTGATGGTGACATAATGTTAAGCGAAAGTGTGTACTTAGTATTTTTGTTAATCATTTTAAGACACATTATCACCCAACTTTGTATTGATTGTAACAACATATAAATTACGTTTACTACTTAGACAAATTAAGTCATTCTATGAAAAAATAGAAATATTTGAACCCAGTTCAAATTATTAAAAATGGCGCAGCTCTTTACGTATGAAAAAAACAAGGAAATAAACTTAGGAACTTTCGGTAAGCACCGGTCGGTCCAAACAATCATCCGTACGTACGGAACGTAGAACCTCCTCCTTTTTTGAAGTAGGTAAAAACTAATAAACTCTTGTTCAAATAACATCTGAAGAAGTTCTGTACAAAGATCTCAGAATAAAGAGTTTGTTTAAGTTACTTGAAGCGGAAAAAACTTTAACATTATGACTTTGATGAAATACAAACTAAAAAAATGAATAAGTATTCTTTGAAGTTCACCTGCTTTGTTTGTATAAAGTGATTGTTTTTTCTTAATTTTACTAAATCGAGAATTGATGTGATTACCTATGTATTTGAATTTGGAATATGTCCCATATTAGTCGAAGCATGATTTATAGTATACCATAACCCATTTTCACGTTCCTAGATACATAGCTAACACAAAAAAAACAATTCGAACCAGTAGTTCCGAAGATCAACACGTTCAAACAAACCAATAAACTCTTCAGCTATAAAATATAGTTTAACTGGACTTTGAACTGTTATTCATCAGCAATTAGATTATTCTATCATAATAAAACTCTTTTATCTCAAACAAACAATATATGACTACAATATTATACCTTTAATTAATTATTTAAGCATACTGAACCATTTTATCTAACGAGTAAGATATGAATTAGAACAGCGTCGAAATTAACTGTCCGTGACATCTAACCTGATTACTATATTATTATTTTAGTTAGTTATTAGAATATTAAGTGTATAACTGCGTGCTTGTAGGTTTCTGAAAGGATAGACAGATGTATTTATTTATTAAACTAATGAAATGAAAGGACAATTGGATAGTTATATCAGTCAAAAATGAATAATTTCGACTTTTAAATGCAATAAAATAATCAAATTCATAAATAATTTTTTTTCTAGCAATTAGTCTGCTATTTAACGTAAAAATCTGATGACGTCATAACGCACTATTTCATACAAAATCATAAGAATATCTTTATTATCGTTTCAAAAAACAAATTGAATTTGACTAGTAGGAAACTATTTGCGCAAAATTGAATAAGTATTTTGTTATTGAAAAACACAAATGACCGACGAGGCAATCTTTATTTAATTTGTTTATCTACAAATCCACAGTAGTTTGCCGTAAAAAAGGCTTCTATGACCGGGTCAAACGAAATCATTACTACCTATTGTTTATAAATAGTTTTACCTAAATCATAATTATATTTAGTTAAAAAAATGTTTTGACACTTAAACAAGTCATTGAAAAGCGGTATTCTTTTGTTTAACAAGACAATAATTAAATAGACAATATACTATAAAAGTAAATTCATAAACGTTACGACGCTAATGGTTTACCGTAGATACATAAGTTCTTACCTCATTAATACTTATTATGAATACGTTGGCTTAAATTTTTAAATAGGTAATTATGTAATAGGTACTCGTACGACAATTACTCGTTTGGACTATGTGTAAATAGCGTCATTTCATTGGCACTGACATAAAACCGTTTATAATAATATAATAATTATTAGATACCTGATTGGGGAAATAGTTAATCGGCTACTGCATAAAGATTCGATTTCCGCATGGAATAACTTTGATCCATAAATTGTTGTTCCGGGTCTGAGTGTGATGGGTGTATGAATGTGTCTACATACAAGTCTGTCTAATTAGAAAAAAAATATATAGCACTTATCTCATCTGTAGTACAATTTAGTTTCTATAAAACTAAGTTTATACATAAGTTTAAATGTATAACCACGCGATATTTCTAGCAAATACAATTTTGTATTGTTAGTTTCCGAATTTACAAACTGTGCGACCCGGTGACACAGTGACATTGATGTATGCTCGCTTCACGAAGATTTTACTCTAATGTTTACGCTTAATACGTATTTAATGACACATATGAAGTATTTTTTGTAGACACATTTTTTTTATGAAACACATTTTTTTATGTAAACGAGCCTACGTATCACCTGATGGTAAGCAATCGCCGCCGCCCATGGACACTTGAAACACCAGAGGCGTTACAAGTGCGTTGCCGGCTTTTTGGGGTTAGGAATTTAAGGGTTGTTGTTCGGGAATCGGGGATTGGGAAGATTGGAAAGGGGGGAATTGGGCCTCCGGTAACCTCACTCACACAACGCAAGCGTTGTTTCACGTCGGTTTTCTGTGAGGCCGTGGTATCACTTCAGTCAAGCCGGCCCATTCGTGCCGAAGCATGGCTCTCCCACACTTAATAAACTATAATAAATTTCTTTACAGCCATTCAAGATGTAGCTAAAGACTTAAGTCCCTCTTTGAAGCTATTCAAGTTCTCCCAACGACCTTTGAAGACTTCCAATTCCAAGTCTGAAGGCAGTGGAGATGGTATCGCCGATTTCACCAACTTGGTGGAGACCACATCACCAGCGCCCTGGACCTTGGCTGATGCTGATGGTTTCCAAGGAAAGCTGTTGTATATCTACACGTCTGGAACTACTGGATTGCCTAAAGCTGCTGTTATTTCTAATGCTAGGTGAGATGTCTTTAAAATCCTATGGTATGGTCACCTAAAGTTACATTATATACGAAATTGATCGAAATATACCGTCAAACTCATATAAACTGTTCGAAAAAAGTTTTACAAAAGAAGCTCGACTAGTTTCGAGCCACACTGGGACTCATAATCATGAGACGATGATCGACGTCTATCATAATATTTTAATTAATTTTCTACATCTCATAGTTATTGAACAACCAATTAGACTTAAGACTTTCACGTAGTGATGTGACTACTGTTCCAGAGCCAGAGGTTTGGAGTTCAAATTTTAGATGGGACAAAGTAATGCAGCATTTCGATATTCTACTGTAATCTCAAATTGACTCTGTATAAACATAATATCTTTGTAATTGGAGAACAAAAGGCAATTATTATGTTTTTACGAGTCATATATAATTATAGGACATTCTTATCGGTCTTTCTCGTGTCTTCAGATAACCTCAGGACAATGAATAAATTGTCAGTAATAATGACTGTTTAAGTGTTTATTATGTACCTGCGATGGCATTTGTAATCCTGCTGACGTATCAATGTGTTTACCATTTTTTTGGGTTAACAATATACACAAATATTTAGTATTATTGAGTTGTGATAAGATGAAGAACACATATTTGTCTATGCTATTCGGATATAAATGTGATTGTTTTTTTTTTAAATCAATTTACTACTATGAATGTTACTTGCATTACATCAACAGCCAGTGGTCTCTGCTGACCAAAGGCCTCTTCTCGCAGCGAGAAGGTTTGAGCATAAATCACCACGGTTGCTACACGCGGATTGGCGATTTCAAACTTAAAATTAGAAATGATATATAAGCCAAAGTTTCCTCACGATGTTTTCCTTCCCCTTGTTTGTTAGTGGTGTCTAAATAATCGTAGAAAGCCCAAATAACTTGGAAAAAGTCACATTGGTACTTTGCTGTTGGTAGGCTTCTTGTATGAGAAGTGGGCATTTTAAAGCTCCGGGCCACTACGACACTGATTGACAATCTGGCATAGCACATGAGGTAGATTTTATTTTGAGGAATCACCATGACACCCGTACGTAGGACCCGATTACCAAACAAACAAACTCATGAACAACAGCTATTACTTAATAATAAGTATATTTTTTTCTAATTTCTTACAAAACCCCTAATTTTCTTAATTTTAGGTTCGTCTTCATGGCAACTGGACTCCATTACATGGGTTTGGAAGGGAACGATGTGTTCTACTGCCCTCTCCCTCTCTACCACACCGCGGGAGGAGTGATCAGTGTCGGCCAAGCCATTATATTTGGCTGCACAGTCGCACTGAAAGCCAAATTCTCTGCTTCTCAGTACTTCCCCGACTGTGTCAAGTATAAGGCTACGGTATGTAAATACTACAACATATGTTATACTCTAGGTTTTTGGGTTTAAAGTCCATTTTGCTTTGATTGGTACTTTAATGTGTGTGGTCATTGAAAAAGATACTTAAACTGCAACTGAATAGAGTAGATTTTTCTGTACTTATTGAAGTTTTCAACTATCCATAGTTGTTACTTTTACATACGCTTAATAAGTGCGTACTATGATTTTGGATGTTTTTGTGTATTAGAATTATTTTGCTGCGCTTAGCTAAGCATGGAAACAACTGGTCTGTGGTTAATCGTCGCTATGACTGAGTTTAACTCTATTTAAAATACATTTTCTTTAATATTGAGTGTTGTTCTTCAGTTTTTAATGGGAATATAGAATGAACTATACGTGAAAATAGTATGATAAGAGCTTAAATAGCTCTAGGTATTTTAGATTCATATAAAAATAGAATAGCCTAGTTAACTGGCTCTAACATAATAATAATTATTATAGCATGGAGATAAAGTTCACTATTCAACGAGTTGTTAAGTATTCAAGGCCAATGTGAATTTATCAACACATCGGCGGCATAATTTTATGAACTGCAATTATGTTCATTTTATTATGCATATATTACTGTTCTGCAAGCTATGTACTTATTTTTGTATACATAGAAGGTATAGTTAGGACAGTTATTGCTGATTTAATTGTTCTCGGAGAAGTAGTGGAGAGTTGTGCAATAAGTCCCATGTGATAAGGGGTGAACCTATTGTCATATACTGGACACAATTCCAGACACTGTCCTACTACTGAAAACAAATTTAAAAGCCGAAAAGTACCCAGCCCTTCTTTGCCCGACCCAGGAATCGAATCCGGGACCCCGTGCTCGATATTCGCACTAGCAATTACTTGATCAACGAGGCAGTCTCTCCAGTTATGAGTCCTATTATTGCCCGACAAACGGGTTTATCGGGCAAATTCCCAATATACCCCAATACTTTAATTAATCTACTTGTTATACATTAAAATTTCTTCTACGGCTCTACCCTTTTATTGCTTTTTGTTTATTACAGTTCTACCCTATAACTCAGAGATGTAACTTAATAACTGTAGCATTAAAGTTACTTACCTAAGAACTCTCCTGTGATTACTCAATCAAGATAATAAATTCGTTTATGTAATTTCCAGGCTGCCCACTACATAGGCGAGATGTGTCGCTACGTGTTGGCCACGCCCCCCTCGCCTGCGGACACGCAGCATAGCGTGCGTGTCATCTACGGCAATGGACTTAGACCTCAGGTGAGTTAACATAAACTTATAATACATTTCAAGTTCTACTGTTTTGTAATAAAGTTGAAAATCTATTGATTTTGGGTACCTGGATTTGCTGGTATACATCTATTTAAGAACTCCATTTCCTTCCGTGGCTTGTTGTCCTATCCATAACAACGCCAAAATGTCGAATATCATACGTATTTGAAATTGAATGAAATACGTTCTTCATTTAATTTTATTTTCGTTCATGCTTTCAACGTCAGAAAAAAAAAAATTAATGTATTGTGGTCCGTTTTTAAATTATTACTGCATATATTTGAATTTTAATAAAAAAAACATCGCTGTATATTGTTCACCAATAAAAATGTGTCAATCACCTAAATAAAGTAAATGACTGCATTGTTGGCGCGGTGGCTGGGCAACTGGCTGCCGTGCAACGTGTCGCGGGTTCGATTCCCGCACGGAACAACTCTTTGTGTGACCCACAGATTGTTGTTCTGGGTCTGGGTGTCATGTGTATGTGTGTAAACGCACCCACGACACAGGAGAAAATCCTAATGTGGGGCAAAGATTTAAAAAAAAATATCGTAAATAATAACAGGGCAATGAACTTTGACATTGATGCTCATTTTATGAGAAACCAAGACAAATGTAATACAATGAAAACACAGGTCAACCACATGTCAAGCTTGACCTTCGTAACGTCTTTATGTTGTGAGCAGTAAGAGTGATTTTCCCACGTTAAATATTTTTTATGATAATACACTTACTTACATGTGACTCAGCTGTTTTTAATGGTTTATTAACCGATGTAAACATTATGTAGGTAAAGAATTAATTTCATTGTATATTTAATATTTATATGTAGATAAGAATAAAAACAAAGAACTGTTTTCCCTTTCTGGACAATGACTTTGCAATTTATTTTAGTCACAAAGAGTTTTATTTAATTTTCAATTTAAGTCCAAAGTACATTAGATTTTATATATTATTATGTTTTTCGACTTACTCACGTAACTGTTTGACGGAGCACTCGACTAGTTTCAGGCTTAAAGCATACAAGCCTACAACTTAATGTTAAAGTTAGTTCATTCTGGTAAATAACTGTCTGTAATTTATTTTAATTATGATGAACGAAATTAATTGATCTTGCAGGATATACATATGTATTTTTTACACATTTATAAATAAATAACGAGCAAGTGCAGATAGGCTTTTGATTAACTTACAAGTACAACATATATTTTTAATGTATTTTTAAGGGCTTTACCCCTCGTAATTACTTACCACCTCATAATTACATTATTGTTAATTAAAGTTTGTTTCGCAAAGATTTTCCGAATTTATTTATTAATTATAAGGCAAAAATGGCGTAAGAAGTTTTTAAACTGCAACGTGCAAAAATCACAAAAGAATCCTTTACGACAACAACAAATATTTTACATTTCTTTTATTTTTACTTAATTAGTTACTTACTCTTGTGACACTATTATGCTCTTAGAAGGCTAATATATTTTACTGTTTCTTTAATTTCAGATCTGGAAAGATTTCGTCAAGAGATTCAACATCCAGTCGGTGACAGAGTTCTACGGGGCGACTGAAGGAAACGCCAACATAGGTATTTACTATTAATTATTTGTTGGAGTAGACTATAGAATTTAGAATATTATAAAAAATATAAAGATATCAAATAAAAAAGATCATTCAGTATAGTAGATCACTTTTACAAATTTTTAGTGGGGTAGGCCATTGTACAATGTACATCCACACTTCACAATTTGTGTTGTAGGTCCCATGTAATAGGTGGTGAATATATTGCTATACCGGGCACATTTTCAGACTCCGTGCTACTACTGAGATATTTTCGAAAATCCGAAAAAAGCCCGGCAAGTCGTACTTGCAACCACTCAGCCAACGAGGCAGTTTTACACATTTAAACATCGAATAACTACACAATATATTACAAAGTTCCTTTTACCATGATTACAGCGAACGTGGACGGTACACCAGGCGCCATTGGCTTCGTATCCAGAATATTCCCCAAAGTATACCCCATCGCCATCATCAAAGTGAACCAGGAGACTGGAGAGCCTATCCGGAACTCGAAAGGACTTTGTCAGGTAATCAAACTGATATACTATATACTATACTATACTCATTCATATTCCGATAAAACAGTACCCATACTCATACTAAATGAGTTTGCTTTACGTTTTTAAAGTAATCGAAAGGAGAGCGCGTTCGGCGCTCTAATTGGCCAGCTCGAATAAATCAACCAATCAGAGCGAAGTTCGATTAATTTAAAAATAAACCAAACTCTTACTAAGAGTACAGAATATTGTAACTAACATAACATTGTAAATAGTCAAACACGTTTGTTTTTCGCGTTTATATCTTAAGTAATTCAATAAATGACAAATCTACTATTGATGAATCGCAAAACTCACCTTAATCTTTAAAACTACTGTTATATTAAGATCAAACTATAACTAAAAACGTGTAGGTGACAAAACTAAGCCCATTTTAAAATAAATAAAACCCATGTATATTTTTTACATATTTTATGAAGAATAACGGAATTTTTGCGCAAATCCGTTGCGCAACTTGCGCATCGCATATTAAAACAAAATCTTTATCCAACAGCTAGCAGAACCAAACGAGCCGGGAGTGTTTATCGGCAAGATCCAAGCTAGCAACCCGGCGCGACAGTACCTCGGGTACGTGGACAAGGCAGCTTCAGACAAGAAGGTCGTTCAAAATGTCTTCCATTTCGGAGATTCCGCGTTTATATCAGGTATGTTGTTTTCTTTTTGTAAATAAACGTTGCCCCACACTAGGATTTTCTCCTGTGTCGTGAGTGCGTTTACAAATATACAATTTCACATGCACATAACACCTAAACCCGAAACAACAATTTGTGGATCACACAAAGAGTTCGTGCAGGAATCGAACTCGCTACACGGCAGCAAGTTGCCCAGCCACCGCGCCAACCGTGCAGTCAGAAGTTTGTTGTAGAAGACTTTTTGTTGTTTCTAGTTTCCCCTCTATTTCTTTTTAATTAGGATAATTCATCATCGTCACCATTCATCTGGTTAAAACCCTGGTCTGGTTAGATGTATGACGAATGAGATGAGAGAGCCATGCTTCAGGATGTATACCAGGGATTGACTATAATAGACTTATACATCAGACTCACAGAAAATCGGTGTAAAAAAATGCTTGGAAGGAGATAACTGGAATCTAGAAAATTGTATTGTGTTCCTCAGACTCATTATCCAAACTCAAGACTACGATTAACCTCATATACAGCATCCTATCTCTCTCACAATCTTGTATCAACTCCATTGCATTTCTTTCCAGGTGACATCTTAGTAGCAGATGAGTTTGGTTACCTGTTCTTCCGCGACCGTACAGGCGACACGTTTAGATGGCGCGGAGAAAACGTGTCCACTACTGAAGTCGAAGCCGCCATTTCTAGAGTCGCTGACCATAGAGACGCTGTCGTTTATGGTGTATTGGTAAATATTCTTTTTATTTCTCTTTATAAAATAACTTTTTGTCTCATTGCATTTACAAACGAAACGGTTCGAAATCCACGTTCCTAATCCGTGCAGCCAGGGAATGGAACAATCTGCCGGCTTCTATTTTTCCTGAGAAATACAACCCGGGTCTTTTCAAGGTCAGAGTAAATATGTACTTTCTAAGTCCGTGTGCTCCATCTTCGGCCACATCTTCGCTTCGCCGTCCTGGCAGTAAGCGATTTGGTGGCTAAACGTAGACTTAAAAAAAACCAAATACAGACTTCTAACCCAGAAAATAACATTTTTTATAAATGTTATTTCATTAGTAGTGTATTCTAATTCACGGTATAGTACGTAGTAGTAATTATGTAGCTACTACGCAACCTAGACTAAATTAAATGTAATCTTGAAGATAAACAAATATAACATAATATATGTTATGTGAATGAACAAGGTATTGTCTGCCAAGTGACCGCGTGAACGTTACATAACAAATTCATTGAGTAATCAATTCTGAATGGGTGTAAACAATGTAGTATTAGTGCCCTTACACACGCTCCGGTGGTCGGCTCACCGGTGCCGGGGCAACATCAGCTTGTATCTCTGCGAAACTACTAGTCTAAGGCCTCTTCTCATATACAGATGGAATGATCATTAATCACCAGATTTCCTCTAGGCGGATTCGTGATATCAAATGTTGCCTCACGATGTTTTCCTTCACCATAATTATGTGATCTGGTGGTATATGGTGTCTACATAAACTCAGGGAGTATGTGTAACTTGGAAAAAAATCACCTCATGGTAAACAAACGGCACCGCCCACGGACACACGCAACATCAGAGGGTTTTTTTGAAGGGTGGAAAATCATCCAATTGCCTTTCTCGCCAGGGCGAGGCGAGAGAGTGTCAGACTCTTACTGACTAAAAACCACCCCGTTCCTACTCCTGCTTTTCGAGCCTGAGCCCCATGTAAGCCCGTAAGGTAGTCCGCAGCTCCGGATCAGGCATCAGCCCTACTGGGCCCCATCTGTGGTGGTCTGATGGCTGTTCGAGGCGCACGCGAAACGCGACGCGCCGTACACCAGAGGGGATACAAGTGCATTACCGGCTTTGTTTATTCTGTGCATGAAAAACCTTCTCTAAAAACCTATCTTCATGGAATCTTTCCCCAATCTTAATGCCTGGTAAAGGTATTTTATCTAACAAATATTAAATAACACTTATTTTTTCCCAACAGGTGCCCAACACGGAAGGTAGAGCGGGTATGTGTGGGATAGTGGACGTGGACGGTACCCTGGACCTGGACAAGCTGTGCAGAGACCTGGCGAGAGACCTGCCCGTATACGCCAGACCTGTGTTCATCAGGGTCATGGATAGCTTAGATATGACTGGTGAGTATTTATACATACCCATTTGTTACAATTTTGTTACAGTATGAGCCTCTAGCATGGCTTAAAACTAGTCGAGTTCCTCGTCAAACGGTTACGTGAGTCGTTAACATAATAAATAATTTTGTATGTCTCGCGCAAGATACAAATTATTTGTTAAAACTCAATAGAATATGCACCGTGTCTTTTTGAAAAAATCTTTTTCGAATTTAACGATAAGAAATGTGGGAGCCATTCGCAGATTTGGGACTTAGCAACAACTATAGGGTGACTGGTAATTAGTCAAAGAAATTTAAAACACGTACGATAAAAATTAAACTAGTAAGTATACAAAAAAAAAAAAAAACAAAATGGGAAAGTTGATTGTATTCATGAGTTCACATCCTTTACTAGTCAGTCACCAGTCTCCCTATATATAGTATTCATTTATGAGATTTTTATTTTTTATACATATTTTATTTTGGACTTTTGCTTGTGTCTATCTTAGATTTAAACCTTTGCATTTTTAAAGTTTATTACGTAGTCTAATAATGTTTCATTAACTTCATTATCAAATGTCAATAAATGTCTAGACAACGTGCATACAATGTCTATATTAATAGTATTATGTATTATATGACAATATTATCGCATTGGTTCTCAACCTGTTAATGTGAAGGATGTTAAATAACTCAAACTCAAACTCAAATTATTTATTGCATTCATGTGTACATTAAGATGATACATACATAATTAGGAACATTTGTCTCAACAACAAATGAAGTCTATTCTAAAGCTAAATAAACATTCTCTCTCCACAGGTACATTTAAAATGAAGAAGACTGATCTACAAAAGGATGGTTTTGACCCGAAACTAGCAAAGAAAGACAGGCTTTACTACTTAGATCTGAAACAAGGCCGGTATCTACCGCTAGGCGTGGAAGAATATGACAAAATCATTAGTGGACAAATTAGGCTGTGATCTGTTTTATAATCTGTTGTCTTCGTGTTGTTATCTGTGTATTTACAGCCATTCTTGATTATTTATCTGTGGATGGGGGCCTGGGGGCCTAGTGTTGTCTCTGGTGTTGCAAGTGTACTTAGGCTATGGTGACTTACCATTAGACACTCTGTAAGCTTTATTGCTACTGATGTGATTTTAAGTTATCTGTAGTAAATTATTCCATTGATAGATAAATTATTTAGAATGGCTGCTAGTAAATCTATAGACTTGCTATGTCTATCTTATGTTAAAGAATAAAAAACGATTCATCGTAAAAATCAAACATTTTATTGTGCGTTGACTAAAGCACACGTTTTCTATCAATTGTTATTTTCCAACAGCGTAACTATTCACTTTGCTCGATTTCGAACATTAAATTCATGACTATACGGTAGAAAATCAATAAAACCGACGAGAATATGATTTTTCTTAGTTTAATACGTTATAGAACTTGGCAACACATCAGGCTATGCATAACCAGTGTAAAGTGACCGTTGAATACATAGAAAGTACATACAAAGTGAGGCCATGGTAAACTGGTTTTGTATAGTTCCATGTACATTATACATCGGTTAAATAGTAGAAGTAGCTAGGTGTAAATAAATATACATATTTAACTTAAAAACTGTTTCATTAGCGTTGTTGTTGATATAAAACTAAGCCGTTGATGTCACTGCTTCCGAAATAGAAGACTTAACATAGAATGTGTAATTTCCTTATGTTTTGCATTTACTTTGTATTAAAAAAGGATTTGTTTTAATTGAGGAATGTGGTAAAACAATAATATGTTTAGTATTTTCTGTCACTAAAGCTAAAACTGATGTTTATTCGTCGATTCTTTAAAAATTAATTTGGTCCTTTTGGACTTAAATCGACAGTGGCGCCACTCAAAGCACAAAAAAGTATAAGTCTCTTTCATGCTGAGATTTGGAATTATAATTTTGATGCTGTTCTTTTAATGCATTGTTGATTAACTTGCTGTATTATGTCTGTCTTCAATATTGTCACAAATTCTCTAATAAATAGTCTGTTATATAATATCTTCTGCAAGATGGAGATTCTATTTCTCGTACTTTTGTCTCTGTAAAACATCACATGTGTCTATTTTTGCTAAATATATATCTAGACCTTTTAGACACCTTACATTCCTAGGCAATTTTCGAAAGCCTGCTTTACGGAAAAATAACTTTATAAAAAAATATTTCACTGTTTAAACGTAATAGCTGTTTAATTTGTGATTTAGAGGAGTTGGGAATCTATGAATTTATTAAATTAGCACTTTTGATGGACTGATCTGTTTAAGATGTGGTAGAAAAAAGAAATAATAAAATATAATATGCTGTATGTAGTCTTTTAAAGACATTTTATTTGTTAATGCATCGTATGTACTTACACTTTTGAAATAGGAACTCTTAATAAATGAAAAAAAAAACGAATAATGTAATTTATTTTTAAAATGGGTAATTGTTGGTATACTAGACAATGTTCTGTATATATTTTTGCTTGTATTTAATAAATAAATATTACGTAATTTAATTTTGTGTATCTTAATTAAAAGCAATTTCTTACCTGACATAAATAGGGGTGACTTAAAGAGAGGTACTGAAATTTCGGGTTATTTTAACCCTGTAATATAACTTTGGCCCAAATGCAATACTGATGAAAAATGAATACATATGCGCTTAGTTACTGGGTTAAAGAGTTTGGGACAAAGTTATTACGTAGGGTCAAAAAAACCCTAATTTAACCGGTAGCTAATAAGAGATATTATGTTTTGTTACGGCAATTTTTTATATTTTAACCAACAGTTATACCTCAAAAATCTTCGAAAAAGTAGTTTGTTCGCTCAAAATAAAGCTTGTAATAAGTATTGTACTTAAATAAAAACAACGTTTTGGTGTGGGATTAATAATAATTTCTTTATATTACTTCTATGAAATTAGTTTTAAAGGCTGTCGTCACAATATTTTTTTAATTATAAAAATCAGTTAGAAAGAATTCTCATTATCATTATGTAAAATTATTCAATTTTATTATTTAATTATTATAGTGAATATTGTACAGTTTTTATTTAAAGTCCTTGCCTCAAATTTTATTTGTTTTTAAAGGTTGAAATTGTACTTGGTTATTGTATTTAATTATTTGTTACATAAATTTAATTCTAAGAATTATTTAATGGTATGGGATATGTTGCAAAAAACTACATTAAATGTATATTTTCATAAAAATGTTGTCGTTTTATTTTTTTCTTTTTTAGTAAGTCTTATTTAACACCCTGGTATCGGCTTTAGGAAGCATCGAAGTACCTAAAGAAAAATACTTAAAAAAAGTAAGTTTTTTCATATGAATCACTAAGTTTAATATACGCCAGCCGTAGGAGTAACTCTTATAGACACACCTAGTATCTGCTTTAGGTAAGTAGGAGGTAACCGAAGTAAAAAAAATACTTTAAAAAAGTAAGTAAGTTTTTTTAAATGAAACACTAAGTTTAATATGACGTCAGCAATAAGTACTTGAAGAAAAAGTACTGGATTTAATAAAATAGTTATTTCGTCATCGGTGTAAACCAAAGAAACTTTAGTTATAATAAAGTTGTTAACGAGCACACGAAAATAATACTAGTGATTAAAGTGAATATCTTTAATCTTTTTAACACTAAAGACTTTTGTGAAGGCTTTAAGGCTAAAGACTTTTGTTATGTTTAAAATAATTAAGTGTATATACTTACGTACTTATACTTACATACCTACACCTATTTATATATTTGACCCGGCAAACTTCGTACCGTCTCAAACATATTTTTTCTCACCTTTTAAACCTTCCCTGGACTTTCACAAATAATCAGTCCAGCCGTTCTCGAGACTAACAAACATCAAATTATTTTTATATAATAATATATAGACCATATAACCTAGCCTATATATTTATCCTGTCTATCAATAAAATTACTATTTCCTTCCTCCTTGTATCGTACTCTACATGGTCATGACCGAAGTTAATTATAATGCATAATAATAAATTCTGTACGTGTGCAATGTGTGCATCGTCCTGTGAGCGTTACACGGCGCCTGTACTAGTGAACACGTGCGGAGACAACTACCGGGCAACGTGGAACCTTCCAACCATAACAACTACAGGTAAGTTTACATTGCGTTACTTTGATTGACACTGATAAAAATGTCGAGATAACAAACAGACATGTCGAAATACTTTTACAGAAAATACAATAGGTATAACACCTCCTTTCCTGTAAGAACCTTCTCTTTTGTATGCTTGTTTTTTATTGTCATTTATTGTTTATGGCCGTTGAAAAATATTTTTGAATTCCGAATATCATTGAAATATCATAAAATTATGTGAAACGACAGCTATAACAAAGACATCCGCGAAAAATTTTGTAACTGTCGCGTCCTATATCGGTATTATTTTACACTGAAGCTCAGATGAGTTAACTGGGGTTGGTAACATAGCGCGCCTACCGTTCGAGGATCAGCTGTTGTCGGCGCATGTGCAGCTGGCGCGAGGGGGGCTGTAGGCCGGCGCTCCGCCATTGACGCGGCCGCTCGCTCGGCACACGCACCGCTCCGTGCTGCGAGTCCTTCCCGCATTTATACGAAACTGTTCGGTGTCGATGGACGCGCGCGTCCCCGGTGCGTAGTGATCGCGCATCGTACTCACACGTACTGTTTATCTGTTACCGGTGTATAGTTAGCCGCTGTGCGCCCTACTGGGCCGCCCGCCAGCATGGACGCGATACTGGCAGCGCTCGTCGCTCTCATGGCACTGGCCGCCGCGATGGCCGCCGTGCTCAGTACACTCTCTAAGGCGGCGATATTCGTCATCCTTGCCGTAGCGCCCTGCGTCTACCGATATAGGAGGCACATTTACGTGTTCATCAAAACACTGCCGAGAGACTGCAAGTAAGTGCCCTTGTTTTTATTATTATCCTCTCGCAGCAATAAACGTTGGCATGTATGGAAACACCTGCAATATCCACCACTGCGTCAAAAATTTACCGGTTTTCGATGTCAAGGAAACCGACGTGTATTTATAGTAGTTTTCATGTATGGTTTTGATATAATTAAATGTTAAAACGAGCAATATTATCAAGGTTTGATATTATCGGTTAAACGTTTTGCGCGACGGTTGTGGCACATAGGGTAATAAACAACAATAGAACGGTGTGGCTGAGTGACAGCCACATCGATTTGTAATCCAAAAATCCATATTTAAATATCAGGGGTCGTTTTATTCGGTGACTGAACGTACTACGTTCGCATTATTCATGGCTGGCTCGTAGTGAGTACTTGACTACCGAATGTTTTTTTAAGTACCCGCAGGAACCGGCCAGCTACTGTATCAAGTTGCTATATACCTGCTAACTATTTAGATTTTGATGGCTGAATGCTCCTATGTGATGGAAGTGCTTACTGCAAAGGACCGGTGACGTCCTTTGCATAAATAATTAATTGTTCGTCACGTCGTCACGACATAAATCCTCTGTCACATGGTTATGGAGAGGTCCTAAAACGTACCTACATAGTAATCATAATATATGTAGTGTTCAAGCTGCTATATAATTTACATATCACGGTAGACTGTGAATCTACTGATATGTTTTATTTATATTTTATTTAACTTATGGTATGAAAAGATTAGATAAAATAGATATAGGAACATAATCTGAAAGCTTTCCTCGTTTGTGACTGACCATAATGTGCTTAGTGTTAGTTTACTACATATTTATCTGTGTAATTATTTTACATGTCAATAAACTATGCAGAACACAAGGTCCTGATTTAAATTGTCAGATTATTTTTTGTGTGGTTATCTTAATTTTTATGGTCGAATTCTGTTTTGAGTCTAACTAATAAACATACATATATTAATTAAACAAAACTTATGTTGAATAATGTATTGAATTAATCTAGGTAACAACTCAAATGAAAAAAAACATAATTAAAACTATAATTACGAGATTACCTAGTTTTTTTCATACCGATAAAATTTTGTGGATTTTGTCTAGGCTACAATTTTAAGAACAAAGGATATGAATAATTATATTCAACGGCTTATTTACGTAATATTGTTTACGAGGTAATTTGACTAGTTTCAAGCGATACTAAGAGCTCATAATCAATTTAATATCTTACGAAAGTTAAAATAAGTACCTAAGTACAAAGGATTGAATCAAAAAGAAACTTCATTCCAATCTGACTAAAGTCCATTCTGCTAATCCTTTGTTACAAAAATATCTTTATGGAATGAATCATTGTCCTTATTGCGTACAGCTTTCGGTTTACATTCTTCATTCATATTGTACATACAGTTTATGCACATGTTTTACTCTAACAAAGCACTTTGAACCTAAATGAAGCCTGTATTAGACCTATTAAGTTATCACTAATTTCTCATGTCTTTAAAGGTGACTGTTGTAGGTGTTTTTATCCAGGTACTGTCGAAGCAAGTACACTATATCGAATTAATCAATCTATTATTGTTTGTAATATCAGCTGAGGTATTTTTCACACATAATTAGGTAAAATATAACTGTTACAATTTCAATCTCAAAACTTTTTATAATTTGTCGAAAACGGAATTCTGGAATCGTTGAAAGTTTCGGTTTGTTAACGTCTCAATAATTTCCGGGCCTGACAATCGAAAATGCGACCTCGTCCTCAGTCCTCTCATAAAAAATGTGTTTTACATTTTGAGAACTAACTTTTTCTCGAAAGGAAATCAAACGCAGTGCAGACTCTAAATAATTGATCGAATAATCGACTAACTATCGAGTCACGTATAAAGTAATCCATAGTTATTATCGATTACTTAGGTGCTGACTTACTTCACAACCTAGCTATGTTATTGATTGGTTTAGACACTACCTTATGACCTTGATGATCTAATAAGTGATCGCAAGCGTTACATTTCAGACCAAACTTCTAGATGGTATAAGATGCAGATAGCAGGTCTACTGGCTTGTTCGGCTGGCCATACGTCTTATTTCTTTTAGATTTTGAGAAAATAAAAAAGGTTTATCTATACTTACTTCTACATACTAATTTACTAACTAGTAACTCTTACTCTAAACTCGTTTCGTTTCGTCGTTTGTTTGTTTGAACGCCCTAATCTCCGGAACTACTGATCCGATTTGAATTATGCTATTTGTGTTAGATAGCCCATTTGTTGAGGAAGGTTAGAACTAAATATCATCATACTACGAATGATAGGAGCGAGCAGAGCGGGTAAAACCACGAAGTAGCTAGTGTTCTAATAAAATTGTTCTAATAATATTCCTGCTAGATAAAAAACAATAAATAACAATGAATGTCGATTTTTAATTGTATTCGTTATGAGAAAGTTATTTGTTCGTCGTTATAAAGGTTTTACGAGTATCATCAAAACGTAGCCTGCGGCGTTTCCCTCGCTTTGTGTAAGATAATAAATAAGAAGTTTCAGCTGAAATCTTCCAGATCGTGACTTTGTTAGATATTCTTAATAATAACTACATTTATAAAATAATCTTCTGCCAGCGGCTTCGTCTGCGGTCCCGTGGGATAAAAAGAATTATACATGTTATTTCAGACCATAATCTACCCCTGTTTCAATTTTCATCTCGATCGCTTCAGCCATTTTGACGTGATTGAGTGACAAACTTACAAATATTCGCATTTATAATATTAGTAAAATATTTTCGGTATTATTTTACTTCTTAGACTTGTCGTCGATTTCATGATAATTCTATTTCGACAAAAAACTTAGGTTACTTTATCCAAAACAATATCTTCGTATTTTTCTTCGTCTAAGCTAGCCTAATTTAATTGGACTACAAGTCTATAATTTGTATCTCATCAGTCATTTTATTGTTGTCAAAGGCATTAGCCATCATTATTTTCTTGCAATATGTCGCTAAACCTACCATTTTCTTCCATGACTGTTTACTTATTCTTGAAATTGTCATTCTGTCTAACTGTCGTAGGTACTCAGAGACATTTAATGATCACCTAAACTATTTCTTAGTAACGATTTTGTTCCGAAAACTATTGCTAAAGACTGGGTTAGATAAGTAACCATTAAATGACTCTGAGTACGGCGGTAAGTTATTACTTAGATAAGCAGCTAGTAACTTAAAGGTGAATTAATCTGTCACGTACCTACTCGTTATTTCTCTGGTATTGTAGATGTACCTATTTCTAGTTTAAAATATCAAGCGAATCGTTAGCATTGTTGCTACCAATATTACAAAAAAAAAATGTTGAAAACATAAGTATTTTCTCCAAAAACCAGTGAATTTTACTCAATTTAATCACTTAGAATGTAGCACAAATATTCTGGCTACCTTTTTGGGCATAATGTGATTAAATAGTGACCCTTATTGACATTTAGTTATCGTCTTTTTTATATTAATATCGCTTGGCATTGAAAAGGCCGTAGGGCGAGGAAGGGACATCAGGCAGACACCGCTATCGATCCATTTTGAAACGATCTTGTTGGAATTAATTACAATACATTTTACCTTTTTTTATTTATAAAATTCGTATATAACGTATTATGGTAGTTGGACTTTAGACAATGCCATAATTTAAACACTGATTTATGCGTGAATAATTTATTCAAGTTTGTTTATGAAATGTGTTTCTTTTTCTATTATCTTGACAGTTTTTTAGTAAGAATTAATCTGTTTATCTTATACAAATAACAAGTTTCATGGAATATGCAAAATTGAAATCAATAAGCTTATTACAAGACTTCATAATTGATATAAGTATGTATGAAATGTTCTTACATTTATACAGAGATGAGGATAAAATATGTTATTCCTTTCGGTATTTTTTACATAATATGACAATGTTTTTTAAGTCCTATCAATTACTAAATAATGTTGTAAGTGTGAATGTAAGCTTAGGTCTTATTTGACTCTTTAAATAAATAATATCTCATTTTGTTTTTATGCATTGTACCTATGGTTGCGTAAAATCTGCGTATCATCTTCGTAGTCACTACGCTACATATCTAGTGGTCTCGTAGCACCTTCGTAGTCACCAAGTAGCCGCTGCGAAGGGCTCGCGTAGTAGCGTAGTAACCTCGTAGACATAACGTAGTATTCTATGAAAATTCACGTTTCGTAGTTTCGCTCGGTAAATTTTAGTTTAAAGTCCCCCTTTATTTATCGTGTGTTCTATGGTAATTAAATTATCATCATCACGCTTGGCAGGCATGGATATTATGGCAAACCTGAATGTATAGACTGTCATGAGCTGTTGAACATAATATTAAAGATGTTAGAAAAGTTGCTTCTTATTATCACACTATAAAGTTAACATTTAAAATCTTTATTTTGAAGGTGAAATATTGTTTGTTTGAAGTTTTTCCGTCAATCACACTAAAACTACTGAACGGATTTTGATGAAATTTGGTGTAGGTACAGACAGGGCATGAGCAGACTTGAGCGATAGGATATTTTTTTATCCCACAGGAACGTGTGCGAAGTCGCTGGCAGAAACTAGTTGCCTATAACATTTCATGATGCTATAAGCAAAAAGAAGACATACATAATTATGTATCTATTGTAATATTTCACTTTTCATCTTTGCACATCAGTCAAGTCTATACATATAATGGACATGAATTTCCACTTAAAAATCCCTGCAAAAGTAACTTTACAACCCCCAACATGTGACCTCAATCACAGTTTGGGACGATCGATGGTACACCGCCGAGCAGTCTGCGATGTGATGGGAATGGGAATGGGACAGTTACCGCTGTCTATTGCAAACGGCAACTGATGACGTCACACCATCTCTATACACTGTCTTGTTTGTTACTTGACGACTATCTGAATGGCCTTGAAGTTTACCCTATGTTGTTGTTTTTAAGCCTTTTGGTGTGAAAATAGGGGTGTTTTAAGTTTTATATGTAGATCTGTCAGTGGAATCGTAGCTTCTAAACGGATGAACCGATTTAGATCTGATTCCTTTTGTTTGGAAGGTGGTTTAATTGAATTGATTTTAGATATATATGTCCTTCATGGGTTTGTTTAACAGTGGACGTGTGGACGTCTACCGGGCTGATGATGATGTAGTTGTATGTAAGGGCTTCACACGAATACCTAGCATCAAATGTCCCTGATCTCCATCGATTTCCTAGTTAACCAAAAAACAATAATTAAACTTTTGATTTCGTCTATAAATTACAGTTTCTTTAGCTCCTGTGAGTCTTATAACTTATAAATCTCCTCGTATCTCATTAAAAGTTGACATTATCCTTGTATACTTTTTCAGTAAATAAAACGTATTATTTTATGTTAATCTGTCTTCTAAAGCTGCTGACTTAATCCTATAAGTTTTACGTATAAAATAACAGAATTGAAATAACTGAATAATAAACAGTTCACTTTACTTGGAGACAAGATGTAGGTAATTCAATTTCTAAGTCCTTTTAAATGACGATATTGAATTTGTTCTTCATAATTTCTGAACACAATACTCGTGTTGACTTAAACTATACAAACCTATATCTAATGAATGTTTAGAAAGCATTTCTTGGAGTTCATTTCTTCCCATAACATAAGGAGTAGATCAAGTTGACCGTTGACGTGCCTATTAATATTATAGTACCTATTAACGTTACGAATCACATTAATAGGGAGCCAGCTTAACTAGTAATTAGCATAACCGATCATAATCCAAAATCTGTGGATCGATCTTTATTTTGACTGAAACTCGAACGAATGATCGATTACTGAAAAGGGCAGTCAGCCATTTAAGACAGTTTCAGGCTCTAGGCCAATATTTTACCTGACGCAGGGATTCAATCACAGACTCCATGAGCTCGTTAGTCGCACTTGCTCAACCAAGCTGCACGAAACGTGGTCATTAGAAATTTGGACGTACGATAGGCTAATTATCAGTTCATATTAAATTATTTAATTTCTGTTAGTTCACGTGTAAGAAGTTACGCGTCGTAGATTATAATTATTTACGTATCTGTAGTCTGTAGAGGAACGGAAACTTGCTGTAACGCCCTTGGATCTGTGTAAACAAACATACCTTGAGAACAATCGGTTACGTGAATGCGTATCATAACGTGCCAAGCCCTTTATTTACTAAAATACTAGCTTTTGTTACGTGGTTTCTTTCATGTCTTTCTGTCAGCTGTACCTGAAATTTTTGGTAGTTTTATCTAACCCTCTAAATTCACATTGTTATTAGATTTTAAAATGTTTGTATCTGTAGAATACTTAATAAAAGCATTCTTAATATATGATGCTCATTATTTTTCGAAAAAATGATTATAGTAAACATCGCGGTCTTAGTTCATTGTCCCTATAAAACAGATTAAACGAAATTACCAAGCTTACTGATTTGATATAAACCTTTTCAGATCTGACTATCTGCCTATTTTTATCTCTGATCAATAAACTAAAGAAATACTAAAAGAATTTTCATACAGTTTGAACCATTAAATAGAATGATGTATTTAATCTGAATTGGCAGACGATGTCGCATCCTATTCGCAGGTAAATGTCAAACTCACTCCAGCCACTGAAATGAACAATTCTTGGCTGCCGTCCACAAAATGACATTGCAATAAAAAAATAAAATAAAGTTAATGTATGCTAGGATTGCCTAGATCCATTTATAAATAAGTTTAAAGGTAATAGTCTGTTTTAAATGGGGAATTAAAACGTTAATGTATTCGTCATTGTATCTATTTTGTCTGTGATTAGTCACAAAAAATACAAGACTCCGATTTGGAGTTGAACTTTCGACTTTGTACCGTAAATTAACTATTGAAATCTAGATGCGGTAAACGATTTCCGTCAATTATGTTATTCAACAAAGCGCGTTTATGACTGATGCATTATCATAATTAGTCAGTGTACTAAAAACACTTTTGCTATAGAAATTATTCTATATCAGTGTGATACAGTTAACCAATGCTTTCACAGACTATCAATATCTGTTCATCGATTGTGTTCAAATATCGATCGAACTACTAAACTACGTAACAATGAGATTTTTTTATAGGTACTTTGACTTTATTATCTCATACAAAATATGTATCAAGTAAATAATAATAACAAGTTTATTAACAATTCCTGTATTAACAATTACAGTTATTTATGCCCAGTATGCGTGAACGCTCATTGATCTGCAACTCTTCCTGTTTTAGTGAGCCTTGTGCCACATCTATTTATAATAGTTATCGTTTCGTGTGAACACTAAGGGCTAACAAAGGCCGTTGTATCATAACATAACGTATTGTCTTAGGTTAGTTTAGAAATATTCATAATACTCATTATCCGTATATGAGCTAAAATTGATGATGGTAGAATGGATTGATCTCGTTTTTATCTAATAGTAAAATGAAAGAACCTAGAGCTTATATTCAACGGCTATCTCACGTTATTTCTTTTGTGTAAGTCTCGACTCATTTCAAGGCGTGCTATATAGGGGCTCATATTCACGAGCAGCAAGCCTATAATTATTGCTCGAAACTAGTCGAGTCACCCGAAAAGAGTTGTGACTATATATCCCATTGAATAGTTTAATGTCTCATAAAAATTGCTAATACAAAATATTAATTACGTTTTTTAGCAAATACCTATACAAAATACAATACTCACTTCACAAATTAGATGCTAAAAGAGCCAATATTAATGGAACATCTTTAGTTATCTCTGAAAAGTTATCACTGTACCTAATATTCTGCCCTTGATACGATCCTAGGTGTTCCCGATCAAGAGTCACTCTTGCGATATCTAGGTCGGGACCAAATTCAATTAGGTATCAGAAGCTGCGAACACAAGTAAATTGTTTAACAAAATAAATACAACACCCTAGCTAAAACATTTACTTAAGTGCCTACATCCCTCAAAATAGAAAAGTAAGACCTATCACGTAGAAAATTAAGTTGTATCTTAAATGTACTTTGCTAACATGAACAAAGTGCCTTGTAATAGATCTCGTACGACATTTTCAGTGGTTATCCGTCTTGTTCGCTTCATCTCATTACATTGTTTACACACGCTATGCGCACATCTATTTTCGATTCTGAACTTTAGACGAAGTGCGTTCGTTGAGATTACGATGGTACAA
Source organism: Spodoptera frugiperda (assembly GCF_023101765.2). NCBI lineage: Eukaryota > Metazoa > Arthropoda > Insecta > Lepidoptera > Noctuidae > Spodoptera > Spodoptera frugiperda. The sequence goes on from NC_064212.1 coordinate 5,534,485, forward strand.
ATATATATACAGACGTCTGTGAGTATATGAGTATGTTTGAACTATGTATCGTGTGTTATTGACTGTTGAACCAACATCACATTACTCAGAGATTGGTAGACAGTAGAATATCTAGCCTAGATGTACCTATGTTTCAGCTTAAGTGCTGTATTATACCCAAGCAAATACAAAAAGGAGATGTCATAATCTGAGTTCCCTTTAACATAGGGCAGGACCCATTTGTTTTGTCACACACACTCAATCACATTTTGCACAATCACATTATGACATCTTCTCTTTGTAGGTACTTGTTTCATGATTGTAGCCCCTATGAAACCACAGCAACTGTTATTTATTTTGTAATATAAATTTAATTTTCCTACTCAAAATTAATCATACGGATTATGAAATATTACTCTAATATTTGAATTTGAAATAGAAACAAATCACGAAATTAAATTAGTTTAATTTATATTTGTACAAAAAGTTTCAGGTTTCGCCTAAAACTCTTTAATATGAATGTAGATTCTAGTTGCTTGTTTAGTTTGAAACCGAATGAATAAATGGGTATTACTTTATCACAGTTGTATGAAACCACGTGCTGTGCTATTTATAAAGTTACATCGAATGTGATTTAGGTACTTAAATTATTAGCATTTTGCTGGCTCTATTGGTCGAGTGATAATGAATGACTAATAAATTGGATGAATGGCGGCGATAAAATATGTCCGTCAAAAAACGCGATTTTCAATTTTTAAACATTTCCATCCTCATGTCGCGGAGTTTATGATCTCCGAAATGGGCATTGCTCTTGAATGACTGCATATAATAAAATTATAAGTAGTTTGTTATTGGGAGTGCCACGCTTCGGCACGAATGGCAGGCTCGACCGGAGTGATACCACGGCCTCATAGGAAACCGACGTGAAACAACGCTTGTTATGTTTCGTTCTGTGAGTGAAGTTACCGGAGGCCCAATTACCGCCCCCCTTCCCAATCCCGGATTCCGCAACAACCCTTAAAATCCTAACCCCGAAAGGCCGGCAAAGTACTTGCAATTGCGGCGATTACTTACAATCAAGTAATCCGTCTGCTCGTTTACCGTCTTATACCATAAAAAAGGTTACGTAAAACAAGGAAAATACGCAGAGAAACAATCTCAAGAAATAACGGTCAAGCAGGACAGGCCGCTAGTTAATATTATATTACATTATATTACTTAATATACTAGTGGCTTGTATAAGGAAATTACGTATCACCAAAGTGTGTTCAAAACCAATGTATCTTTCCTAGCCACAAGTGATGTTGACATAGCCGACAATCTGTTGGTTTGGTTCCACGCCACACCAAGTTATTTGATACGCAAAATAAACAGGATAATCTACCAACAGGCCAAACACGTGACTAAACATTAGCTAACACTGGATACGGCATAGTTATTCCTTATGTAAATCATTAATGTTTATTTATTTAGGTACTTATTTATAAATATGCAAACAATGCCTCATATACTAGTAAACATTATTATTTAGCTATGAAATAGTAGCAGTACATATTACATACCTATCAGAATTTGTGAAATATGTTTCCCTAAGGATACCTACTCCTACTCGGATGGAATGTACGAAATAAACTTAGCTACTTCGTGTTAGAAGTACCTGAGTTTATTATAATAAAAGTACACCTACTTGTCTAGTACATAAAGTCAAAGTCAAAGCATTTATTTCAATTAATCCTTAATTTAGGCACTTTTGAAATGTCAAATTAAATTGTCCATCAGTCTGTCTGTCAGCGAAGCTAGGTGCTCGTTCCAAAGTGTAACTTAGCAAATAGAAAAGAACGACTGAGAAACACCATCGTTACTCTTTTCAAAGAATTTTTTTTTACAGTCTCTCTGATACTGTCTGCATAACCGGTGTATATTGTTTTCAAAAAAATATTAATCGTTTAAATAACACTTTGTCAATTTGTATATTTATCGATGTTTTTCTTTATTATAGTTGCATTACAAAGATGAAGCAACGATTGATACATGGAGTGTCATTATATAATTATCTTTATTTGTGATATCAGCACCCTTTGTGCCCTTTGTTTTATTGTCTTATTCAAATATTTGTATTGCATACCACTTATATACAAAGGCTCATATAAATGCTTCTAGATAATAAATATCTGTTGTTATTTGAACTAATTAATCTTTTGTAAATAAGGTTATAATAAAGTGCTATTTGTAGGGCACTTTTATTTAGTACGATCGAATACTCCGTCTAGACAGTTTTTAAAGATTAGGAGCGTTTGTTCTTAAATACTGAGAAAATCTAGTCTGAAACTCAATATTTATTCTTAAAATCGTACTCATTTAGTCATTTTAAACTTAAATTCATGTAGATTTGTTTAGATATTCCAATAACTTTGTTGTGAAGTTTGTTAATTAGGTATAACAGTTAAGTAATTGGATCCTTTATTTACTTTACAGGTGTCAGGGTAAAATTTCATCCACCTAAATATTGTAGTTCAGGCAATATGGCGCAATGCTAGGGAAATTTGGCATACTCTGTTGGCCAAGCTTAATATACGCAATGCTGTAGTTTCCTCGTTACATAATTTACTAGGTTTTCCTTTAATATTTCCCTTTTTCTCTTCATACTCTCAAATGTGGAAAATTAATCATTGTGTTTATCATGACCTTGGATTTTGTTCTTACTTATTACGAGTAGGTTCTACCTGAAAAAATTGATTGTTTCTCAGCTAACTTTAGCTAATGACAAAAACATGTCGTTTTATAACAAAGAATAATGTATTTTTTTTCACTTGAATGATAAGAAATATCTCTATACCTATAAGTATGTCTATTAAAATGAATAATTATTATATTTTATACAAATTCCCAGACAGATTTTAATAATTAGCATTCAGTTAGTACTTAGTTATTTTGGCATTCATCTTATTCAGACAGAATAATTAACCTTCAGATAACAATGTATTTTTCACAAATAATTAATTTATATCTAGAAAAACTAGGTTTATATGTAACTAGGTATATATTTTATTTAAATAGGTGGGAACATTTCCCACCTATTTATATAAAATCTGTGAGAGATGTTCCCACCTATTTATATATATATTTTAATTCATTATTAAGTATCTTTTTTCTCTTAATTCTTAAACGTGTCTAAGATACTTTTATCTTGGCATTAATCTAACAATACGAATTTATTTTTAGAAAAATCTTTCTACAACTTTGTAATACGATGACGGATATCAGAGAATACATATTTATATGATACGTACATATATTTATATGCTGGCATGCTCTACTTGTTCACTCTCGATAACTGTGTAGACACAGACACTAGGTTGAGAAACGTTGTCCATTTGTTTGGTTTCAGTTTACAGTATTACAAGTAGATTTTCCTTATCAGGCTGTAGTAAGTGCTTGTTTTTAGGAGATAGGCATGTCTTTTTCTCAATGTTTTTGTTTCTTATTAGCAAATTGTAAGCTAAAGTACTCCTTTAGTGATTTTGAAACGTGGGGGAACTTAACTGGTTGATACATTTTCCCAAGCATAGTAATAATCTAGTAGGCAATCTAAACTGCGCATTAAACTTTTTGCCTAACTTCTTTGTGGTATCTCTATAAATTATCTATATTTCAATCTTCTATATTTACCCATATGTTAATTAATATATCAACATATATTTTCTTATTTCGACGCGCTATAGTAATTTTTTCCTGCCAGAAAGGGTCTACATGGTGATAAACAACTATAGTCTTCTTTGAAGTCCAGTACACGTTCCTATATCGACAGTTGACTTTCCAAAATTGAAAACTTATAATAAAAACTTTATAAGCGCATCACGATCGCATCGGACGTGAAGATCATCGAACCCACTGCGCCTAGACGGCTCCGGTACTTCCATACCGTTATAGGAAGATACCGTGACCGTCCGTACTATGCAGTACAAGCAATATTAGAAAAATATTATAAGTAGACATAATATGAAAGAATAACGACTTGATGAATAGGTACTCTCGCTTCCACGAGGCAAGGTGAATGACAGACAGAAGTCGGTACCTTATCACCTCTATGTAAATTATTTACACAAGAAATTAACACGATATTGTAGTTCGTCTGTTAAGCCTCGTCCCCACTAGAAACATTTGTTGAGCGACATGTGTCCCCGGAGACATCGGCGAAACTGTTCCTTGTCGCACAGTCAACAATGTCGCGGCGATGTCGTCCGACGTTATAAACCAAAGAAATTGATTGTATTTTAATATTTCAGAAGGTTTTCATAATTCTTTACCTACACAGCTAGCTACTTAATTAAAATTCTTTTCGAAGTAGGTATTTAGTCGTAAAATTTTCTCATTAACCTCAGCTGCTGTAGGGTAACCGAATTTGAATCTTATTGATTTTGTTTGTATGGTTATTGTAATGAGATTATTTTAAAAGCAAATTGAACTGCAATTGTTTTTTAATTGTAATTATCAGATACGTGAAAATTTTAAAACAGAAATACTTAGTTTCCCATTATTATTGTAGTTTTTTTAACGTTTCTTATCTAAAATATGACAGTACGTCATTTACTTACAAATCTTAATATCTTTTTTTATATTTTAATGTATTTTAACACTTAGTATTGTATAGTGCTTACCATCACTCATGATCAAATTAAACTCCTAGATTTTTCTATACTCTAGAGTTTTTGCTGTTAGCTTTCTGCTGTTTTTTTACTCTTTACCTTTTAATTGTTTCCCTAACACCCCAACAAAGACTATTATGACATTACCTATGACGTTATGTTTTAAAAGATTTGTAAGGCTGGGTGGGAAGGTCGTATTTGTAGTCATTTAATTATAGGATTACGTACAAGCTGTTCGCGTGACTGTCGCGCGGGCAAACGCCGCGGCTGCTCTCGTCTTTATGGCTTCCTCTATATTCCAAGTTTCTAGATCGCTGCTGTTAGGGGTGACCTTGCTTTTCCGTATTTCGAGTAGACATGCTGACGCCAATCTAAGTCGAAGTTGTAATATGTTTTTGGAACTTTAATAGTGCAGTTCATAGCTGTTTTCGAATGTATAGTTTTAGAAATCGTAAGCTTAGACAACATATTGTGTAAACGGCACAGGGACTATTATTACTGAAACTCTTATTAGGTAAAGAAAGGAAAGGAAAGGTAACATATGCATTTCTATCTATACCAAATAGAAATCTGAGCTCTCTAGTAGGTACCTAGGTAGGTATAACTGAACATTTCAAAATATAAGCGGTACATAATCCGATCGTGATTCCAATCCGTCTCGTGCACAACCACGAATCACTTACTTTGCCTACAATGTTTAATAAAAGTTAAATCAAACAAACCAACTATTATGTTTTTATTATGTTTTATTACAATAATAATATGCTTTTATAAGGTCATTTTCCCGCGGACTCAACATAACTCGTTTTATTTGATTCCAGTAGTGGAGCGCCTGGGGGTTTTGACCTCAGATTAGAGTTAAAGTGAAAATTAATATGAATGTGGGAATTGTTTTATAAACGCATCACGATTGCAATGTTTACCCAAAAATTTTTCGTGCACTCCATTTTTTCATTGTTTCCAAATTATTATAGGAAAATTAATGTTTGACCGTTTTCACTTTACAACAGTATTAGAAAAATTTATATGTTAAATAATATGAAAGACATATACGAACATTTTTCAATAGATACCTGTGTCTCGATTCCACGTATCTCGCAAGGTGAAAAACAGTGGTCGGAGACCTTAGCGACAGCTGCTATGTAAATGGAACTTTTACAGTTTAATTAGAAATGAAACACGATATTGTGTACATTGAAAAAAATACGGTAATTAATTATGACTAATGAAAAGAAAAAAAAACTACAAAACATTTGTCGAGTTGTCTACATCATGTTCCCTAGACTATCGGACGACGCCGGACGACGTTGTGGAAACTGTTCCTTGTCGAACAGTCAACAATGTCGCGGCAATGTCGTCTGACTTTCTTAAAGCAATATAATTAATTGTTTTTAAAAAATATACCATCAGAAGTTTTCACAATTCTTTACCTACACATTGTAGCTACTTTTTAAAATCTTTCAAAATTAGCGGGTATTTACTCGTAACAATTTTCTCACAAAACCTCAGCTGCTTAGGGTAACTTTATTTGGCTTATCTTATTACACATTTTGTTTTATTTGGTTATTGTAATGAAGAATTATTTTAAAAGGACTAAATGGAGCTGCAGTTGTATTCGTTTTAATACGAATTAATCAGATCAAGAACATAGATGACGCATCGAAGACAAAACTAAGCCGCCAATACCTAGTTTCCCATTATTATTAACGTTTACGTAGTATGACCGTGTATCAACAAATCTTGACAGTGTCTGAGTTTACTCACCCCTAAACGGCCACAGGCACCTGGCCAGTTCGCCAGCGGAATAATCTTAGCCTTATCTTTCCAATTATATTTTAAGACAATTTTCGTTAGGTACCTGGCCTCCATTGTACTTATACTTCGAGGTGTTACCATCGCTCGATGATCAATTTCGGGCCTGTAAAATCCTAGGGATGTTGGCTTCTTCAACTCTCCGTGCTGTTAGCTTTCTGCTGTTTTTTTCGAACTCTTTACCTTTTTATTGTTTCCCTAACACCCCAACGGTCTATTATGACATTACGTATGACGTTATGTTTTAAAAGATTTGTAAGGTCTGAGGTGGGAACCGGTCGCTTATTTTAGTCATTTAATTAAGGATTACGTACAAGCTGCGTGTACCCTCTTGATACGCACGGGCAAACTCAGACCGCAGCAACTCTTCGTCTTTATGGCTTCCTCTAGTAGTTTCAAGACTTCGGTTCTGTTAGGGGTATCCTTGCTTTTCCGTATTTAAAAGTAGACATGCTGTACGCCAATCTAAGTTGATAAAGTTGTAATGTGGATAGGGGTATGTTTTTAACTTGTTAGTGGAATGCAAATACTGTTTTCCGCTGAATTAGTTAAATATTTTAAAAGAAATCTATTATCAGCTGGTACCAATAGCTGAAGTCATTTAATGCTTACTCTAATGGTATATCGGTTTTTCATTACTATTCCTTAGTAAAACATTTTGTATGCGAAAACACTTGTAGGTTGAGTTGCTAAGGACTGGTTTCCCGAGTGTAGTAATGCATTATCATGTGACTCAGGGTGCGGCAGTTAGACCTATTATACAAGATATAGAAGAAAAATTAGTAGACAACATAGGTAACAAGTGCATTTCTATCTATACCAAATAGAAATCTGAGCTCTCTAGTAGGTACCTAGGTATAACTAGCCATTTCAAAATATTAGTGGTACATAATCCGATCGTGATTCCAAACCGTCTCGTGCACAACCACGAAGGATTTACTATTTCCTACGAATGTTTAATAAAAGTTAACACCAAACAAACCTATTCACTCCTATTATGTTCAAAGTTAAATATTATGTTTTATTACAATAATAATAATGCTTTTATATAGGTCATTTTCCCGCGGACTCAACACGTCACTCGTTTTATTTGATTGCAAGCAGTGTTGTTTTACCGTCGCGACACGTGCACATTTTCCGATCGATTCATTTCCCAAGTGAATATTTTATAAGGGAATGTGCTCCATCGGTGGAAACTAAAGGACAGAAATAATCGATATCCAACTGTAGTAGCCGTGAAACACAACATCTGCGGTCATTAAAGTCTAGATTGATTTGTACGTAGTTACGATTCGATAGCTAATTTTAGCATTAAATGGCAGTACTCGTTCATTTTTCCAATGAAAGCTGAATTAGCAATACTAGGCTTTATTACATTCTGTGGCGACTTGTTAACATTCTAGTAAATATTGAAGCAAATGATGGTAATTTTCGGCTATTGAAACTCGTAACTCAATATTGTATTTTATTACCTGTAACAAATCTAGGCGCCCGCCGCGCCGCCAACCGCCGGACCAACAAAGACTACCTACTATACTAATTAATTGCCTTTTGCCCACAGATTCCTATGGCGTTACGCCAATGGTATGATCAGGTCGAAGAGATGGGGTCGCCAGGATGCGACAGTGGCGGAGCTGTTCACACGGCGCGCCCTCAAGAACCCGGACGCTCCATGCTTCTTCGTCGTCGGTGACCGCGACTGGACCTTCGGGGAGGTCAGCATTATCATCGATTTATTCATTTCTTCTTGCATTCTTTATGATTGAAGCCACGGCTATTACTTCGTCAAGTGTTTTAAATGCAGATAGGCTGCATTATTTTTCTAGTGGTTCAATAATCTGTTTTATTCACTTTTGGCTTATCTAAACTTAATTGACTTAAATTTTGCCAAAATTTTGAGAAAAGGGACAAAGTACACAAAATGTAGATTGACGTAACAAGGATCTGAATCTGAATTACATTAAGTGTTCTTTCTGAAAAATTCTTAGAAGGAATTTAAATGCGAAGTGGTGGTGGCGTTAGGATTGGACTAAATTTTAAAGATGAGAGTTTATTACTTCAGAATAAAACAGTACAATTTACCATCCAACAGATGGCGGCTAACTCCAACAAGGTAGCTCGAGTGATGCAAGAGCACATGGGCCTGAAGCGTGGCGACGTGGTGTGCGTGTTCATGCCCAACTGTGGGGAGTATGTGTGGACGTGGCTGGGCATGGCCAAGCTGGGCGCCGTGTCCGCGCTCATCAACAGCAACCTGCGCCACAAGCCGCTGCTGCACTGCATCCAGGTCGCCAAGGCAAAGGCCATCGTCTTCTCCGATCAGCTTGCTGACTGTAAGAGAATTTTACATTTAACAATTTTTTGTCGCTCTTGCTACCACAAAATTTCTCAGTAGTAGCACGGAGTCTGGAAATTGTGCCCAGTATATGGCAATAGACTCACCCCCTATTACATGGGACTTATAACACAAATGGTTAAAAGTGGAAGTAACTGTACATTGTACAATGTATAGCGGCATTATGTATTTAGGGTGCAAATGTATGATAGGTAACTGTTATCCTAAACTTGATTGCCTGTCGAAGGTTGTATGATATCGCCAAGAGACTCGTACACGCGTTTGTATTATTTAGTTTATTGACAATTTTGAGGCGTTCAATCACTTAGTCTGAATGTCTAACTACCGTACTCAGAGACATTTAATGATTACTTAAACTGTACCTTAGCAATGATTTTGTTCCGAAAACAATTAGGTTGAGGTAAGATTTTCTTTTCTAAAATCACCGAATATAGATTATAAAGTTTTATTCAAAACATTATCCAAACGCTTCCCTCGTAAAGCCACATCGTACAGCAAGACAAACGATTCGTAAATTATTTATTTAGGTTAACCTAGATTAGTTCGGCCATGTGAACCCAAATACATTAAAGTCTTGAGCAAGATTGGATACATTTACATTTCATACATTAATTTTCACTGTAGTCATTCTGAGTAGGCACAATAGAGTTTTAATTGAAGTCAAGTTTAATAAGTACTCATAGTAAGTGCATAATTGCATTACTCATTAAAACCTTTGTACTTTTAACCGTACCTAAGTACACGTTAGTTACACTTTGGGTTCCTTAAATGTATCATCTTAAAAAATCCTGTGTCATCTGTTGTATTAATTAATACCAGTGTTTACCTAAAATATTAATAAATTACATTGAATGCAGAAAGCTTATAGAAAAGTAGCTATATTTGTATGGAGTCAAGTTACAACGCACATGTTCATCTGAATCTCATTACGATCCCCCCACCATGAAATAATCGCACTCAATTTGTGCCAGAAAATCCGATAATAATGCGTTTATGGTAATCTCATCCACCCTAATTGAGGTTCGTGTACGTTGCTGATTTATTTCATTCTTCATCCTCATAAAGATATGCTTTGTGGAATCTTTTTCATGTGCCAAATGTTTAATTTAATTTAATATCTAATATTGTCACTCCTCTTTCGAAAATGAGCCTGACTCTCGAACGTGAGGTCTTAAAGAAAAATTATACGAAGGTTAATATCGTCCTTTATAAAATAGTGCAGTGTTACCCTACTGTTCTCTACTGCCCATTCCCTTTAAGAAAATCACGTAAAGGAATATCACCTTACAATAAAACTTAAAAGAAACTCTTCATTCCAACTTCCCAATTTAATGAGCCATCAACCGCGAAGTAACAATCAAGGGGCTCGCTGCTCTGGCCATCAAAACGAGGGGCCGTCATTAGACACACCACAAAAACAGAATGACTAGGAATTTATCTAAACAACAGTCTCGAAACTATACTTACTTCATGTAAAAAAAACATCATCATACATCAACTCTGGCATTTTAAATGAGGAAAACAAATAAATAGAAACGTATACCTAATGCCAATATTGTGCCTTTACGAATTCTGAATATTTACTGTGCAATATAAGACATTACCAGACTCTGGTCTATGTATTAGTATAAGTATTTTCAAAATAAAATCTAAAATCCTTTAATTAACTACCCAAACAGGTCATCAATAGGTAATATTCTCGTGATGAAATTGCTTTTCAAAATATCTCAATGTCTAGACCCTGTCACTTAAGTTAGGTCTGAGCTAGACTACCTAGATTAGGTGTAGGCAAATGGCTCATTTTAGTTTAGCACCTGGGGACTCATAACATATTTAGTCCGCCTCTACTTACCTGCATTACAGTTAAAATCCTTCGAGTTCCTACCCACTCGTATTTTGGAAAGGAAAAGACAGGTCGTTGTCTTTTTTTTTCAAAATAATGATTTTGCCGTTGGCGTGACCGTATTTTTTGTTCGTCATCGCAGCTAATAATCACTGTAGACATGCATTATCCTAATTTCATGCAAGAATATTAAGCAGGTAGCCGGAATTTGGAAAAAAATGGGTGGGATTTTAAACAAATGCGTATTTAAAAGTAGTTTCTTACAACTACGTAATAAATATTTATATCCTCTCTTCTAAGTTAGTTTGTGCAAAAATGTAGGCAATAGAATAATAAGTATTTTAATTTTTAACATCCTATCTTAGAAAGATACCTACCAACGAAACAACCAGGCGCTTAGCAAACCCCTTATAAGCCCAAGTCAATTGTCAGCCATGAGTTTTTTGGAAAAACAACAACACGGATAGAGTTTTAAAAACTACAAATGTAACTGATGTACTCATGGTAGTTGGGGAACCTTCGGGGATGAAAGGCTTGACGTTTGTGTTTTGTTTTAAGATAGTGATTGGCGTTGTTGGTCGTATGAGAGTTTTTCAATACTACCCCTTTCTTCCACCAGCAATATCCGAGGTCCGCGACCAGCTGCCCGAAGGCTTGAAGCTGTTCCAGCTGTACGGAGAGTGTTCCCCTGGAGTACTGGACCTGGCCGCGGAGATGGAGAAGCATCCTCCGGATTATCCCATCGTGACTGACAAGCCACGGTACAAGGATACGCTGCTTTACATCTACACCTCCGGCACCACCGGCATGCCCAAGTCTGCTATACTGCCCAATTCTAAGTAAGTAAAGGCTATGACTACGTTTTTGACATAGACCGGGCAGCAGTGCTCTATAGTAAACCTGACATTATTAAACGATTGCCTATCCAACTGCCATGGGTAGAAATCGACAAGCCCTTCTTTTGAAGATGTCCATAATTGGAGCAGTTGACTCTCAAGGACTTTTGATGTATGTCAAGTTTGTAAAGGCTATACAGCAGCTCAGTAGTAGGTAATGTGAAGGCATCAAGAAAGAGTTTTGTTTTTTTTTCTTCTTTAAATAACCAATCCATTAAACAGTCCCCTGTTACGACGATAACTAACATGAATGACATCTTTAGGTATCTCCTGGTGGTGGTGGCGACGGTGCACATGTTGGGTCTGAAGAAGTCGGACCGCATGTACAACCCGCTGCCCCTGTACCACATGGCGGGCGGGCTGGTGGGCACTGGGGCTGCTCTCGTGGACGGCATCCCTTCTGTACTGCGCGCCAAGTTCTCCGCGTCCAACTACTGGACTGATTGCATCAAGTATGATTGCACGGTGAGTTATACGACGAGGAGTAATAGAGATCTGGTACCTGAATGGTTTATTTTCTCCTCTGGTCTTTTAAACTCGAGAAATTCGTGTCTGGTTCTTGTTGAACTGATTAGTTGTCAAGGTATTGCCGTGGATAGAAGGTTCTTATCTCTTGAATTTTAAATTATGAGAGATGCTGAAATCATAAACTTGGTGCCTCCAAAAAAGCCGAAACCAAACTTCTTTGAACCTTCTATAAGACTTGCTTCTTGATACCATTTTGTCTTAGATCCAGTTGCCCTACTATGATCACGATGTTCTTTTATGTAATAGCGCGGCAAACTAACATACGGATAACCTGCTGGTAAGGCAGGCTCCGTCATAACCACTCACAACCACAGAAGAGTTATAACAGTTATGAGTCGACCTTTTAAGTATTTGGGGATGGGGGTTCATTGTTATTGCTTAAATTGGACACGTTATAACTTGAATAATGTTTCACCAGGTGGCTCAATACATCGGCGAGATGTGCCGCTACCTCCTCGCGCAGCCCCCGCGGCCGACGGACTCGCAGCACCGCGTGCGCATCATGGTCGGCAACGGGATGCGGTCCGCCATCTGGCAGCAGATTGTAGACAGGTAAATCTCATACGTTATTTTATGTACTATGTGCTGTTATGTAACTGTTGTGTAGTTTTCCTTGTAACAAAATCGCGGAAGTCCAAAGTTTATTGCATCTGAATTAACATGTCTTCAAATTCTCTTCCAAGATATTTACATTATCGTTTTAATAAAACTTTTTTATATGGTGTAACATTTTTAACTTTTGGAACAGTTATATATAACACCTAATTAGAACGAAGATTCGAAGCAAAATTCCCAATAAGTGGATAACTAGGTACTATAATTTAATTCCCACTTGTTTCACCGACCATAACCTATGGACACGCCATAACGTTTATTAATAACGTTAAATTTTCCATCAATCGATACCATCGCCGCTGCTAGTACACTCGTGGTGACCTCGAATGAAATGCCTAGATTATATTTAGGTCCAGTGGCCAATTGATCGCCTAAATACCTACCTACAATACCCGGTAATAAGTACTGCACATCGACTTTTGTAAAGAGACAATTTTATTAGAAATTTCATTTTTAATCTCTTTATGGTTTGAGAAGAGTTTTTTTATTTGATGGGTCGACGGTTGACTGCTATATCGCCTGATGGTAAGTGATGCAGCCTACGATGGAGCACGTCTGCCAATAAGCAACCTATTCACTCTGGCTTTGAAGACACCCGGGCTATACTCACGAAGTGAGTATAGTAAGTGAGTGATTGAGGAGAGTGCTTCAACTAATTTTGGTGGCACATAATCATGAGCTGAATACGCGGCGACTTGGTCGAATTGGTCGATTGTGTCTTTCCTTTCCATAGGTCGATGTGCAATATTTATCGCCTGCCACTGTACCTACTTTATTTACAGAAAACATACAATACATGTCAATCACATTTGCCCTTATGGACCCAAACATAGTATTGAGTCATTATGTCGGTTGTTTAGATACATAATTAATTATATATCTTGCCCCATCCAGGTTCAAAGTGCCTCAGATAAACGAGATATACGGAGCGACGGAGGGCAACGCCAATATAAGTGAGTGAAAGTTTTATTTCTATATTGATACCCTATTTTTACAAGATTAACGTCATAAGTAAAATTTGATCGATGCGGTGAAGCCACCTCTGAAATACTATGCTGGAAACCGCATTAAAATCAGTTCAGCCAAACGCGAGATAATCGCGCACATACATACATACAGGTCAAACTGAGAACTTCCTTTTTTTTTAAGTCGGTTAATAAAAGTAAGTAAATAAACATTTAGTATCAACCACTACTTAAATGTTTAATCACTAAATAGCACGTGACCCTTGGTCGCTCGTGTGCCATTTCGATAATACAAACATACAATACATACATACGTACATACATAAGTACTTTAATATTATCTGTCGCTTAATGTGGCTCATCGAGTAGTATGAATGAATTCGTTTACTAATTAAGTACCTACTGAACAATATTTTAGGGAACAGAGAGTAAAGTTCCCTAAGCAAAGGAGGATCCTCCGACCAGGCGAGGTGATCATGCCTGGCGGGCTTTCTGCCCAACTGTTGTTCGTTGGGATTTTCTATCCGTGTTATTTCGCATGTAAACTTCATATGTGCGATGCAGGATATTTGTGACGTCATCCATTGATTTGCTCGTCGATAGTCTATGTGCGACTTCTGTCATCTGTCACATGTCACTTGTCAATGTGTCGCCACATCACTCCCCCCCAAGACCGGAGGTCGATCCTGTTGAGACGGCTGTCGATGCTTGAGATGAGCGGTGCCAGAGCCAGTGAAGAATGTCCCTAGTTCCAGTGAGTCGGAACTGTGCCGCTGAATGCCCAGTGAGTCGGGTGAGCGGTGCAGGGTGATACTCCAGTGAGTCGGAGTAGTGAAGCTCGCAGTGTCCCACGGTGAGTCGGGGAATAGATGCTGCGAGGGTAGGTGCGTAGTGGCTGGCGTCTGCGTTGACGGGAGGAAGACGTCCTCAGACCGTGTGCAGAAGGTGCTGTGCCTAGACGCTGATGAGGCCGTAGGGAAGAACCAGGCTGCATATCTTCGATGTAGCGTGTGGTGGTCCCTGATGAGGCCGAGGATGCTGGTTGGCTGCGACTTGATTACCGCTCAGCGGAGAAGTGATGGGTGAGGGCGGGCGGGCGAGAGAGGGTGGCGATGAGGATGACGGTGCTGATCTGCTCCGTGAAGGTTGGTTTCAATCACGTCGGGGTCACCACTTTAGGGAACAGAGAGTAAAGTTCCCTAAGCAAAGGAGGATCCTCCGACCAGGCGAGGTGATCATGCCTGGCGGGCTTTCTGCCCAACTGTTGTTCGTTGGGATTTTCTATCCGTGTTATTTCGCATGTAAACTTCATATGTGCGATGCAGGATATTTGTGACGTCATCCATTGATTTGCTCGTCGATAGTCTATGTGCGACTTCTGTCATCTGTCACATGTCACTTGTCAATGTGTCGCCACAATATCATTACAATAATGTACCTACTTCCTTGTTAGAGACTTTAATTAAAAGGGCACATAACGTTGGACTTTTGACTTCTACGTTTCAGGTTTTACTTATGTTAGGTAATATTGTGCATTGATTTGTTAGTAAATGGCGTCTGCCAACGGCTTTGCCCATGTTCCCGTGGGATAAAAAGTCATCCTGTGACCTAAATCAGTCATACGCTGTCTGTATACCAAATTTCATCAAAATCCGTTCAGTAGTTTCAGCGTGATTGACAGACAAATATCCAAACAAATAAACTTTGACATTTTAGTGTGATAGTGTGATGATAAGTACTATTAGGTACCTACCTACATTAATTCATTAAATCTATGTAGGTAATGTGTATGTGTACCTATTTGTCTACAGATCTAATTAAGCCTTTGACTGCCAAAGAAAACTGTTGAAGGCAAATCCGTTAGCGGACTAACGTCGATCACCGGTGACCACCCGGAATTTAACTTAAATAAATGTTATTGACAAATGCTCAAGTAATTAGCAAGTTAAATTCCATTGTTGTCCCGTTTGACACGGTGTATTCCGGACACACATCGTCATGATGACATCCTTTGTCTTGTCAAAGGCTAAATGTATACTAATATACATACTCTTGTAGGTATGCAAATTCACACAAAATCTTGTGAGAACTACTTGTAGTTAACTGAGCATTTGATCCATGTAGTACCTTTTTTTTGAGGGGCTAAAATCATCCAATGACTTCTTTCTTCTCTCGCCTTGGGCGAGGCGAGAGGAAGTGTCAGACTCTTACTGACTAAAAACCACACCGTTCCTACTCTTGCTTTTCGAGCCGGAGCCCCGGTAAAACCGCTAGGTAGTCCGCAGCTCCGGATCAGGCATTAGCCCTATTGGGCCCCATCTGTGGTGGTCTGATGATGTAGTTACCCTAGTACCTATCCACGCTCATTTTATTTTAAACAACAATAAATAATAGTCCGGTCAAATTGCAACTGCTAAGGCAAATGCTACATGCCGTTTCAATATCTCCGAAACGGTGTCTCGTGAGAAAAAAGTATTGATATATTTTTTATAGATAATTTAATGATCTACAAATTTTAGTCTGAGGTATTTTTCTGATAAAACTTACCGTTTTGCTGAAAATCGCGAAAATCTCATTTTTTTGTCATTTGACCTTGAATAAAATATTTTCCACACACGGGAATGATGGGGAACTTTCAGCTATTGTTTATAATCGTGTTTTGAACAATTGTAACAAAATTCAGCTTGTTGCGAATTTATGTAATTTCACCCTAAATTTTTGGTCTAATTTGACTAGACTATAAATGTTTGTTTCTCTTTTGTAAATGAGCTATCAGTAGTAATTATGTGAATAATTTGTTTCCAGTAAACGTGGACAACACGGTGGGCGCGGTGGGTTTCCTGCCGAAGCTGGTGCCGACGAGCCTGCACCCCATCGCGCTGGTGAAGGCGGACGAGCACGGCACGCTGCTGCGCGGCGACGACGGATACTGTATACGCTGCAAGCCACGTGAGTCTCACACTGCTTAAGCACTTTTTTATGGTACAAGCCCACCACAACCTTCCAAACCGCAGCAACTCCTGTAAGCCAGAATCTACAGTAGATACAACCATGAAAACACCGGAACACTTAAGTCCCACGCGTCCCAGGGACATTAATAACTGTCCTAATGCTCAATGTGTGGACAAAAGCCCATGCCATGGGTTTTACTTGATAGTTTTAGGTCAATCAAGAGATTAGATGTAGTCTCTTGAAGGCCGTACTTGCCGTAGCTTCTCTAGTAAGATACGACTAGTGGCCAATTCTTCCGACAGAACAGATATATTTATTTGATGATTACTTAATTTATAATCTTACACATTGGCTACTAGTGGCAATTTTAATGGATTGGTTTTTTAATTTCTGACCCTTGCTGTCCTTGCAGATTTTGACTATTGAACTCGGCAATCAAACCTGAGTTAAAAAGTTATGCAGCTTTTAATGACCACTAAAATAAAAAGACACTGACCTATATAAAATGATAGCATAACCCGTCTATTAAACGCTATCGTCGCATTTTATTAAAACCGGAAGCTTGTAATCAAATATTTGTGTAATTTCCGTCGAGATCGGTTTCATTGCGAAGCGCTTGCGCACGTGGTTTGAAAGAGAACGCGTTCGTTACAGATGAGCCGGGCATGTTCATTGGGCTGATTGCTCAGGGCAACGCTTCGCGGGAGTACTACGGATACGTCGATAAGGTAAGTCTACTAAATAAAACCTGGGTTCACATAAATAGAAGTGCCTTCAAATCTAATGAATGCATCGCTTGCAAGCTGTTTGCGGGATGCGTTTGTTAGATGGTGGATGCACCACTCAATATAGATATCATAGAATTACAAGATATTCAGGATTTTACATCAAAAATTTTTATTAGTAAATGTTTATTTAGCAAAGTTTTCACAATACAACCAAAAAGCCTTGATTAAATAGGAACCTATTAAATAGGAACTATTTAATCAAGGCTTATTTATTGCTCTAGAGATCTCTTCTCTCCTCTAGGATGATTGTTAATCTCTTACTTACTTTTATGATTATTACGTACAATAAAGACTTCCACAAACACATTTCCTTTAAAATAAGGTTTAGACACAAAAATAAAAGAACAAGCTTTCAGCTTTATCTTATTCCACTTTAACATTTCCAATTCCAGGACGACAGCAACAAGAAGCTAGTCCGCAACGTGTTCTGCAAGGGTGACGCGGCCTTCGTGTCCGGGGACATCCTGGTGGCGGACGAGCTCGGCTACCTGTACTTCAGGGACCGCACCGGGGACACGTACAAGTGGAAGGGGGAGAACGTTGCCACCGCAGAGGTCGAGAACGCCATGTCGCCCAGCCTGCAGCAGAAGGCCTGCGTCGTTTATGGTGTTTCTGTGAGTGGGGCGTTTATTTGTTTTTTTGTTTGTTGGTTGTTCTAAGTGGTGTTCCAGTGTATTGGTAATATCGGGAACTGAGTCTCTGGCGACAAATATTGAGGATATAAGAAATATTTTGTTTGATATTATGTTCTTTTGCAATCTCTTTATGGGTGTACATGTGCTGCCTACATCTTTGGAGTTAAAAGGCGTGACGTTTACTTTTAAGAGTTTTCTTTTCTTAAAATATCATGACAAATCGCGTTTTATTCCTCGAAGAGACAGGTACTTATAATTATATAAAACACCCCCTTTTTGCAGTAAAGAGTTTCGCTTAATTTAGTCGTATGAACCTATTGTTAAACACCATGGGCATTTTCAAACTTCATCCTATGCTCGGCTTGACCGTGCTGTGTCTAGTGCGAGATTTTCATCTGCGATTTAACTAGCATAAATAAACCATAAAATAACGTAGGTATGTGCGTGCTGTCCCCAGATCCCGCAGACGGAGGGGCGCGCGGGCATGGCGTGTATAGCGGACCCGGCGCGCGCGCTGCCGCTGGCCCGCCTGGCGCGCGACCTCGACGACTCGCTGCCCTCCTACGCGCGCCCGCTCTTCCTCAGGATCATCAACGATATTGAGATCACTGGTCAGTATCCTGCGATAATCATCTAAGAAGAAAACTTAAACAATCATCTTATAAGAAACTACATAAAAATAAATTTAAAATGTCATCAGTTAATTTGGATAATATTGGGAGCTACGGTGTTACATTGAACCTTCAGCAAACACGTCGTATGTTTCATTAATAGTTGAAGACATAGGTATAGAAATGTGTATATTCGAATGGGACTATGTATTTCCTACTTGTTCCCATAACATAGGTAAATACGTGAGTCTGTATGTTTGTAATTTTGTATAAGTAATCTTTCATCATTGTGCTCCAATAACTAGATAAGTACAATGAGAGAGGGTACGAAATGAATGATGTCCTTTCACATGATACGTAAATTAAACAAAGGCATTATTCGTATCTGTAGAAAGTGCTCTGTATGTTTTGTTTGACCTACATTAACAATAAGTGCATTTTATTACACACAGATCGATAACCGATACTTAGCTATCGCCCACACGGCGCATTAGATAATGGAAGGTCAACCGTAACTGCAGGTCATTTCAAGTAGATAGTAAACAATATACTATCTTGTACATTGTGTCGGGTACAATGTGCAATAATATGTTGTATCATAATATATTATTTTGTTTACCATCCTCACTCTAGTGTTTCTGTGGATGACACGAATCCATGGGCTATTTTATTTTTACTGTTAATTTCAAAGATTTTGGACAGATTCAATAACCTATTTGTAGATTTGTTT
Source organism: Spodoptera frugiperda (assembly GCF_023101765.2). Lineage (NCBI taxonomy): Eukaryota > Metazoa > Arthropoda > Insecta > Lepidoptera > Noctuidae > Spodoptera > Spodoptera frugiperda. The sequence goes on from NC_064212.1 coordinate 5,553,841, forward strand.
ACCTACTCTCTAGTAATCATAGGTTATCGAAATTGGTCATAATGTGGATTTGAAAATGGTCAGTTTAGAATTTAAAGGCCTGTAGATTCGTACAAATACATACAGATTCAAACTAACAAACAGGAACGACAATGTACATTATAACATACGTATTCTAATGTCCATATAATTTGCAGGCACGTTCAAGCTGAAGAAGCTGCAGTACCAGAAGGAAGGGTTCGACCCCGAGGTGATCAAGGACCCGCTGTACTTCCGACTCGGAGCTGACTTCGTGCCCATCACACCGCAACTCTACACCGACATCTGCACGGGGAAGATCAAACTGTAGACACGCACGCCATCTCTGCGCCAACCGCCGTACTATACAGACTGGACCATCGCGTGCAACAGCCAGGCAGACATAATACTGAAACAGTATCTATTATTTCATTGGGAGTCAGTGCTATCGTTCACGTACCGTAGTCTACCTGTATCGTATGATGGTTGAATCTGTGTAAATTGTTTCGTGAATTCTACAAGCATTCGGCACCGCTCAAGCCAGCAACCCACTGGCATTTGTGATACACTATCTATAAAAAAATATAAAACCCTAATTGGGCTAACGAGAGAGTTGTCTGCTCAAGCAGCATTATACTAAGTTAGACCAACACTTCTCTGCACGATGCCGGCATCATTTCCTTGTATCCAGCAAGTTTAAGCTTTATTACATTACCCATTAGGTAAAATTTACATTAATTAATAAAGAATTCGTAAATTGTTGTTCAAAACATTAGTAGTTAAGGTAAACGGGCGAGGAGTGCGGAGGAACTAGTTAAATTACGATGTATAACCTAGAAGGGTGTGGGAGTCAGTGTGGGCTTATTTATAAAGTAAATAAATAATAAAATATCGTTCGGTCCTCGTTGTGAACAGGTGTGACGTGTCGTGTCGTGCGGTGACGTCACTTGTGTCGTGTCGTATCAAGTCGATAATAATTGTTTAGGCGTAGCCAGGGGTAGACACTAGTTGTTGGGTAATGTTTTCTGTTGGGAACTAAATAATAATAGCCTTACGATTCCGATATCTAAATCGAATCCTATATTCCAGCCATTCCCGTCACATAAACGAATCATTCTGCAATTATACTTACTTACACTTCATTATGAAAGTTACAAACGCTGATAAGAGGAACAGGTAATGTATGTAGCTTATTAGTTGACATTCCACCATCTAGTCACTTAAGGTGTTCTATTCATTTATCTTAAAATATATTAATATACCTATGTATGAGTTCCTAAGGTTCGTTTTACTGAACCTCTTTCAAGCTCTGGCGACAACTCAACTGGTTTTTGGGGACGCCTCGAGCCTTGAACGTGGTTAGGTAAACGTAGTAATGTATTATGTTTTTAGGCACTTTAAAAAGCCTGTTGTTAGCGAGACAGACACCTAATTTATGTTAATTCCACGGCAATTAGTCACAGTACGGACAGTGTATTTAGATTTTTGTGCCTTGAAACGAAAATCGCTGCACAGTAGTGTAGACTAGGGAAACTTTGCAGTTTACTCCTAAACAAAATTATTACGTAAGTTGTAAATAATTATAATAAACGATTAAAACGTCTGTATTTTGTTTTATTTATCACTTTTACTTCAAAGGTGACACTGTGTCAATAAGATAGTTCAATGATCCCAATGTTAATTAATTCAAGGAAATAATCTCACTCTGCGTAGTTAATCACGTACTCGTACCTACAACGTTTCATAGTCATAGACTGCCGCGCAACATTACCCGGGTTCGATTTCGCCCAAGGTGGGAGAAGACATTGGATGATGTTCCCCCTCAAAAAAAAAACCCGGGTTCGATTCCCGCACAGAGATCAAACAAATTGTTGTTGCGGGTCTGGGTGTTGTCTATGTGATGTGAGATCGTGTCATACTCTTCAGCAGAGCCACCAATTTAGAAGTTGATCATTTTATCCTGAAATTTTAACCCGTGGGGCCCGCAAACATAAGATTGATGCGTGACACATATTGAACCTCGATAGAGACTGAATCCATGAAATTAATTAAAGATCGCTTAGGCTAAGAACTCACGGAGCGATTTTCACCCGCGCCCGCCGCGGTTGCGGGCCCGCAGCTTCCGTAGAGTGCAGATATACATGTAAAAAATTAAAGCACATTTATTTTCACGTCGTGGTTTACGGCCGCAGTCTGCGTGATTTTTTGCGGGTCCCGCTGCACCGGCGTACACCTAGTAGAATCGCGCGGGCCGCGGTCATTCGTAGCCTCGGCGGGTTGCGCCCGCACGCTCTGCAGTCGTTATTTAGTAGATATCTTTACAAATTATTTACTAAATGTCTGTATTCACAAAACCTTCTTTTATAAGATACTTTCCGAGATCTGGCTGATCGTCTTTGAGAACTGAGGGACCACACTTTATGGGTCGTAGTTTTTAATATATTTGTTTACAAATTCCCAGATTCGTTCTACAATTGTTTTAAGTCTACTATTAAATCCTAGAACTTTCATTTCGCGAATTCCCAGTGTGGTCCCTCAGTTCACCCACACATGGGGCGGGCGGGCGATCGATATGTGGGTGAACTGAGGGACCACAAGTGTGGTCCCTCAGTTCTCAAAGACGATCAGCCAGATCTCGGAAAGTATCTTATAAAATAAGGTTTTGTGAATACAGACATTTAGTAAAGAATTTGTAAAAATATCTATTAAATAACAGACCACAAAGCATTAAAGATAAAAAAAGTATAACAACTGAACTGGTCCCTCAGTCCACATGACAAAGATAAATATTTTTTAGTGAATATTACTGAATAAAACCATTATTATTCTACATCAAGTTTTAGTAAAAGTCTTAAAACATATTGTAAAAAGAAATGGATCTTAAATATCGAAGCATTTCGAAGATCGCGATGATTAAAAGTGGTCCCTCAATCCTCTCCTCCACTGACATATAGACACTGCTAGCTGCTAGACGAGAGCTTAATGCTTTGTGGTCTGTTATTTAATAGATATCTTTACAAATTCTTTACTAAATGTCTGTATTCACAAAACCTTATTTTATAAGATACTTTCCGAGATCTGGCTGATCGTCTTTGAGAACTGAGGGACCACACTTTATGGGTCGTAGTTTTTAATATATTTGTTTACAAATTCCCAGATTCGTTCTACAATTGTTTTAGGTGTACTACTAAATCCTAGAACTTTCATTTCGCGAATTCCCAGTGTGGTCCCTCAGTTCACCCACACATGGCGATCGCAGTGGCGATTTTTCTTCGTCCTTTAATTCACTAATAAGGGTAACAAATAATCCATAACGATCGCTATCCAGAATCAATGGATACATCCAGAACCTTTTGGGTCTTTTTTAGGGTTCCGTAGCCAAATGGCAAAAAACCCTTATAGATTCGTCATGTCTGTCTGTCTGTCTGTCCGTCCGTATGTCACAGCCATTTATTTCCGAAACTGTTGGGCTTACATACTTGAAACTTTGTAGGATGATGTATTTCGGTAACCGCTATTCGAATTTTGAATAAAATTTAAAAATTAAAGGAGGGCACTCCATACATGGAACTGATTAAAAGAAAATTTTTTTCAGCTAACATATACGTGATGTCTATGGATAGGTCTTTAAAATTGAGGTTCCTAAAACCACTTTTCGTCAAAATCAATCGTTTGAAAGTTAGACGCTTCCAAAGTGGAAAAAATAGTGTCCCCCCCCTCTAACTATAAATAAGAGAGTGAGAAAACTGAAAAAAATATATGCTGTAGATTTCAATGGAAACTAACAACGAAAATTGGTTTGAACGAGATATTATTATTAGTTTTTAAAAAATAAAACATTTTTAAAAACCGCAAATATAACTTTGTCGTTCATACAAACACTATGTAAAACCAAGTTATTTTACAACTTTTATATTATGTCACCTACTTGCTGTTACATTTAATACTCGACTGCTGTTTACTGTTGCTCAACGTGGGGTCCAGCGTTTGACCATTGAGCAACCACAGTGTATACAGAAATTCACAATACGACAGAAGGGGATTTTCAAGCATCAAAACCACCAAAATAATTACTTATCATAACTTTATTTAAATAACAACATAAATATAAGATAAAAATTAAACAAAAATAACAAATAAAAAATATCTTTTATCTTTCGTCACGTACCTATAATAATAATAATCACTAAATAAATTACAGTAAAAGGGACATCTTACAAAATAAATACTGTGAAAATTAGCGAAAAAATAATGTTCTTTGTAACGACAAAATATAATAAACTCTATATTAAACAAGCTAAGGTCTATAATGTACAATATATCGATATTCGCAGATCTTTGACAACATACACCACATTATCTACATACATTACAAGTGCCAAAAATTGACAGTGCGCCTCTTTCTAAATATAAGGAATGCTATACAAATCACTATCAAATTATAAATAGCCCATTTCATTTTGTTTTATTTTACAAGACAAAATATCGATAATAGGGATGATGACGGGGTATGAATATTAAAAATCTATTTAATCCGTCAGTTACCTAGGTTTAATTATGAAAAAATATTAGACAAGTATTTTTAGTCATATCAGAAAACAATTCTTAGATAAAAACGAATCAAAGTTATTTATAAGTATAAAACGCACAGAGTATCACGCGATATTTAAAATTAATAACATATTGTCGAAAATACATATTTGTTTCTATAAGAATATAAAAAATACTTGTCTAATGTTTTAAAATAATCTACCTGACGGATGCTAAATGCCCTATTCACGCTGAGTTAAACCGCTCATCACTGAATGTGCTTTTTTATAACAATATTCTTACAAAAGTGAAAAACATGTGGATGCCAGTAAAATTCAGACGTGGCTGTATATGGCTTGAAATGACAATATTACATTTTTATGCTAGAATTAATACAACTCTATACAAAATATGACAGTGTCAACATATCTTAAGGTATACGAATATTATGTTCTTTAAACATCAGCACCAAACTATCGTATCGTACTGAATCGACTGAGAATTGATTTAGATTTTATAATTAGTCCATGTCAAGCCTATGTCTTTCTGTCACAATTTGCACATGCAATGGGGGCTACCGTTTTTTATTTTGCAAATCTAGAAAAGGGTCTGTTTATCCAATCACTAACAGATGTCAAATATTAAATAAACGTCCAATGATGTGGCTAACTCCCTATTGGACGAAGAATGACAGATCAACACTAGGGACATCTGATGAAAAATAATTCAGTACGCAAACTGGTGGAAAAATTCAGTAGCCCCCATTATTTTTATGTTTAGCTAGCGGCAATTCTCTATTTTGGTACAAAAGGCAAAAACATCAACAAAATTTTCGGTTTTCACACTACATTTGTAACAACGGCATTATTATTTATTTCATTAACAAAAGCTTCATTATCTGTACAAAATACAAAGGGCAGTGTAATTACATTATCACTTGAATGTTTCTATACATTTATAACAATATTCTTCTAAAATATATTCAGACTATAATACTAATACAACTTCTTGAGGCGACATCGCGATGCATCAACAACATAACCCTTGTCGCTATTGCAACATAATTGACAACACAAAATAATATATAGTCTTTATTGTGTATATCAATAATTCAAGTTAATTTATGTTTAATGGCTTACTCACGTAGCTGTTTTTTTCTGATCAACTCGACTAGTTTCAAGCCACGCTAGGGGCTCATATGAACAACATTGCGCGGCATACGCAATTTTTGGAAAGTTGTTTGGTTTTAATCTCATAAATGGGTGCACCAATTTTGATTTTTTTGTAAGAATCAGAGTCGATTATATCGACACCAGCAATTTATACTGCGCTAACTCAAAAAGCGTACTTTAGAGTAGAGGCGTTTAAAGGGAAAAACGTGATAACTTTTACATTAATTAAGATACTTTTTTGAAATTTGGTATGCTGAATATTTAATTTATTCATTGTAATATCTCATAATTATATTTCCTTTATTATTTCTATTGTTTGATTTAGCGCAAGTTAGACGTATATAATGGTAATTCATCAAAAAAAATTACATCTTATACACGTCTAACTTATGTTAGCGTAGTGTAGTACGGGACGTGGTAGTGCATGATCAATCATCTGATGCATATTTCAATATTTTATAAAGAACATGTACTTACTTACAAAAAGAATAGTCAACGTACCATTAATAAACTAATTAATACGTTAACACATAAGTATTTACTATGTAAAAGTCGCTAAGTCGTTCATTTTACAAACGAACAAGTATTCACACGAACGCACTAAACTACGCTAACTATGAGTTAGTGCAGTGTTGCACGGACTTTGACCAAAGTGATCCGCGCGCACACTCCGCTAATAATAGTTGGCGTAATATAAATCGAGTGATTTCAAAAAGTACCTTTACTTAGCGTTTTATAAGATTTGTAACTTTCTTATTTTTGCATATTTCTTCTTAATTTTTTTATGACGTATGTAAACACACATTTTAAGCAACTTGGCATAAAAAAAGTTTTTTCCAAATTTCGAGTTAGCGTAGTATAAATTGCTGGTGTCGATATACAGTCGATTGCTTTCTTGGCAGGCTGTGTTATTCGATTTTTTGCTCAAAAACGGAACAAATAAAGTTTTATTATTTACATTTCTACACACTTTTACAGAACTATTTATTTGCATAGTATAACAGTAAAAAGGAAAAGTATTTTACTTTCATATTAGTTGATATACACAATAAAACCCGAATACAATAAACAAGCATAAAAAAGTTGTCATAATTTTAATACAATGAGTTAATTAAATAATGACTAGCAGCTATTAAGGCAACTTTAATTAAATTTCCACATGTGTGTGTTACAATACGGTTGTTCAAAAATACAGTATAGGTACAAGTTGGAAACGGGCGTCATGAGGCAGCAAGAGACGACGTGGTGTCTCTTCATGTCCTAATCTGTCACTGCAGTCATGATTTCCAACTATAACAGCGACAATACCCCACCCTTAGTATGAGTTTGCTTTACGTTAAAAGTGGTCAAAACGAGAGCGTGTTCGACGCTCTAATTATTTTGTTTATTCGAGCCAGCCAATCAGAGCGCCGAATTATTCGAGCCAGCTAATCAGAGCGCCGAATTATTCGAGACAGCCAATCAGAGCGCCGAACGTGCGTACTAAGGGTACTGATTCGCGGTCAGGCAATACAGGCGTCTGCCACTCGACGACGCGTCGCTTACTTCGTGTCGGTAACCACGGAGGTAATTTCATAGAAACCAGTAGTGTTGTGTCATCCGGTCCTGCCTCATGTCGCCCGCTTCCAATTTGTACCTTAATGTTATAATACTTAGGTACCTATTTATACAAACGTGTGATGCTGTATTTATTCTCTCATTGTGCTACTTATACCAATAAGTCTGACTCTAAAAGTTTGATCACCGTTTGAGTGATTCTGCAAACGTCAAAATAATATTATCTGTGGTTGGAGATGATTTTTATCCTTCAAATGTTTTTTTAATACTTATTTTGATTTTGATCAAGCTTTCGGAAATCAAGGGCTTAAATATGAGTAGCCTACTTACACCTTACCGGCTAAACGGATACTGAACGAAGGCAGCGGGTTCGAATTCCGCTTGTGTCAAATTGCTTTATGTTTTCAAAAATAACCGTAGTGTGTTTTATTCCTCTATTTCAATATTTAGAAAGTCTACCTTGCTTATGAATTCGTTGATCGCCAAATATAAATAAATAACAAAAGAAAGAAATTAACAAACAATCGAGATCGGTTTTCAGTTACAAATATGTTAGATGTTCACTAAATAATATGACAAAGTTTTATAGATATTTTTGAATTAGGTACTACGGCATTTTAATATTTTTAACCGTAAATAACGCCATATAAATTTAAACATAATGGAAAAAAATAAGGGCTCACAAGTCGCAACTCAATATAAGAATAATAATTATAATATTTTATGTATAGAGATTCTTTATATACGAGCACGATTTAAACGATATTTTCAAAATTTTTTGATTTAATACTGAAGATAAAATACATCTTTTATTATTATTTCGATTTAAATTCATGTCCTTACGATGAATGACAATACTTTTACGATTGTATGTATTGGTGTCTCTTGTCACAAAATTATTATTTAATGTAAATTATATACAATAGACGAACTAGACACACCCGTTAAAATTAAAGCTTGATCAAAGGGGATAGTTATTCTGTTTTAAAGTGAAGTAACCACCAAAAGCGCGTTCGGCGCTGTGATTGGTCGGCTCGATTAACTCAGTACGACTCACTCAATCAGAGCGCCCAACGCGCTCGCACGTCGTTTACTTTAAATGTAAAGGAAACTCGTACTAAGGGTGCAGTAATTTTGAATTATTATCGGCTGTTAAATTCAGCTGTCGTCAAGAGTTTAGAGATTAGAGTTTATTTAGAGTTTTCTGTCAGCTGTTAGTTAAGAAAGATCCAATAGAAAAAAAATGGCGTCAAGTACCTACAATCACACGTATTCAAGTAAAAGTCACCTTATTATACACAAATGATCTCGCTCATATATGATCCGTCAATTTCATAACTAAGATAATTTATAAAATCATCATAACGTACTAACATCATAAATAATATAGTAACAAATAGCTAAATCTTCTCATGTGTACAAATTTCCATACAAAAGCAATAAATATCTACATTATATTGCAGTTATTTTGTCAACGAAAACGACTCTCGAATTCTCATATGCTACTCCAAGTCTTGCCTTGTCCAGTGACATTGTACATGACATACCCCCGAATACTGAAATGCTACTCAATTTTAAGTTGTAGGTACAGAAATATAGCGCTATCTCTGTCATTATACAAAGAATTTATAGTGACAGAACTATTTTTGAGAGCGACTTAAAATTGAGTAGCGTTTGAGTATTTGAACAATAGGTAAACATACGCTTTTCTCCCATAGATTGGGTAGAAACAATCCTTAATTACCTACTTCTTTAGTTTCCATCACATTCATGCAAGCATCAAGACACATACATGGTGATATACCCGCATAAATGACATGTACATTTTATTTCTTTTCACAGACAAGGAAAACCGTTGAGACGTCATTCTTTGCTATAAAATCTTGAGAATTCATCTTTAAGCGTTCTAACTCACATACATACGATCCTATGCTCCGTTTAGACGGATCAGGTGTTGAGAGAGGGGAACCACGCTGCTAAGCCAGTGCGAGGGGGGAGTGCAGCCCGTAGTAACGCCTCTTCGTGAGCCGACAACCGAAGGAGAGCGGCGAGTGCGCGAGTCAACTGTCTCGCTTCCAACTCACGCGCCGTTAGGAAACGGAGCACCACGTGTTTTAAGTACCTGTAAAAGAGTATATATAATATATGAATTTATAATACTGTATAAATTACACATTTTTTAAAAACAAGTTTTTCACTAATAGTAATAATTATTTTATGAGTTACTAGTTTCTGCCAGCGGCTTTGCCTACGTTCCCGTGGGATAAAGAGTATCCTATCACCCAAGTCAGCCCATACCCTGTCTCTGTACTAAACTTCAACAAAATCCGTTCAGTAGTTTCAGCGTGATTGACGGACAAAAATCCAAACACACTTGAATTTCACATTTATAATATTAGTGTGATACCTTGGACATACAAAAGGTATATTTATATTATGGCCTTATGAAACTAAAACCAAACTTAGTTATGCATTACTGTGATATCGCTGTCGGGCAAGAAATATTTTTAGTTGTGAAGAGTTTTAGGAGATATCTCAATTTCACGTGTAATTTGGAAAAAACTTTCCATAACACCCGTCTTTTAATACTACCAAGATATAAACTATACAAAAAGCTATATATTAATAAATGTAAGAAACTCACCGTCTGCTAATATCTTGTTCCTCAGCCGACGTGAGGTCCGACTTACTGCTCTGTAGCTCCCTCTGTAGTGTCTTCTTCATATCCGATATTCTGTTGTCTAACGTTTTTATTTTCTGAAATAATAATAAACATTTCTTTAATCATAATGTCATCTTACGAGAAAGCTAATAATTCAAACAATACATAATTCATTTGGGTGTCTGTCAAACAAATATAAATGTTATTTTTGTACAGTAAATAAATTATAAATAACTGTCTAAAGTACGAGTATCTGGCATGAAATCATTACTTTAATTTTCATTAATATTATAAATGCGAATGTTTACTTCGTCTTACTTTCATATAAATCTCTAATTAAACATAATCAATATATAGGGTGACTGGTAATTAGTGAAGGATATTTAAACACGTGATTGTACTCATTATTACAAACAACTTTCCTAAAGAATCTTGTGTTATATGTTTATTAGTTTTGCACGAAATTTTGTTGTTTCTTTATTGTGACAAAAATAAAACTAAAGAGTATACAAAAAAGTTTATTTGAGAAAGTTGTTTGTAATCATGAGTACAATCACGTGTTTAAATATCCTTCACTAATTACCAATCACCCTATATAGTATTATTCTATTACGATATAAATTTTCCAATAACGTCGGTAAAAGCCATATTAATGAAATATGTATAAAATCATGTTCTGGTATGAATAATAAATCTCCTACGTCAATTAGTGACGTTAGCTATTTCATTCACTATTTAATACCAAACTTGAATATAAATTTGATTAAAAATAGATGTAAGGTAGATATTAATTAAAATATGGATTTTATTCAAAAACGTGAGCAAGTATGTTTATTATTAGATATATATTGATATTCATTCATTCATACATGAATTTACATAAACACGTTTCTTTGCCGTGACAAGAAATTAAAACACATTTGTAAGAGCCGAATAAGGGACTAGACTTTTAAAGGCATAAGCAGGTAAACGAGCCGGATCATCTGATGGTAAGCAATCGCCGCCGCCCATGAACACCCAAAACACCAGAGGCGTTACAAGTGCGTTATCATTTGGGGGTTAGGCATTTAAGGGTTGTTGGGGAATCGTGGATTGAGAAGATTGGGAAGGGGAGTAATTGGGCCTCCGGTAACCTCACTTACACAACGAAACAGAACGCAAGCGTTGTATTGCGTCGGTTTTCTGTGAGGCCGTGGTATCTCTCGAGACGAGCCATTCGTGCCGAAGCATGGTTCTCCCACACTTAGATAACCCAACTCTACTAAAAACAGAAATTATTGAGAGGAGGCCCATAGTCCAGTAGACTGTCACGGGCTATTAATGTGGAATTACGTACATTAAAAAGTTATTAATATTTTTATTGTTATTATTCATAAACAGACACGTTTTACGATCGCAGCGACAAGCGGAAATTAGCGTGACTATGTGTCACGTTTATCTTTAACAATAAACGATCCAATAGTAGACGTTTTGATAACTTTATCATGCAATAGTCATCGTTTCCCGTACATAAACTTACTTTTTAATATACTAACTTTATTTTTAATCTGATCAGTGGTATGTGAGCCTATGAGTCAAATGGCTTGAGTGATTTAGTCGACTGAGATAATAGAAAACTCAATACATTTTGACATTTGTCAGAGTTGAGTTTACTTTTTATTTATATGCTATGCCATTCAGATTATATAATAAAGATCTACTTTAATTATGGTTCAATTATATTTTTAAACTTAAGTTATTAGGATTAACAATGTGCCTTCCTATTAACAAAAAAATCTGGTGGTTGTACTAATTGATTTTTGGTCTCATTCTCGTGCAAAACAGAAACTTCTTAAGTCTTTCTATATCTCTTTTTTTCTCATATACTCTCTTTCAATCTATATTTCTTTATGTCACCCCTATTTCTCTCTAGAATACATAATTAACTTATCGTCTAGAAAAAAAGGGTTTGAGATAATCTCCACGCTTGCCAAACGGGTTGGAGATCACAACGTTATATCTAGAAATATTATAAATTGTAAACTCACCTTATTTTTATCACAGATATCAGTTTCTAAGTCTTGTATAGTCTTTTTGAGTGCAGTCTCGTTTTCTATTAATTCGTCTATTTTCTTCTTAAGTTGTTCGATTTCCTGTTTTCGTGCTTCCTCTGTCTCTTTTATTAACATGCAGGCAGCTTGATTCTGTAAAATACAAATGTAGAATTAATATAGTTTATAGAGTCAGAGATTACTTTGAAATAATAAGAAAAAAAATCTTATTGAGGTACTGAGAGATCCAGACAGATCGTCTCTTAAACACACGCCACCTATCCAAGCTAACGTCCGAACTAGAAAGTGTGACGTCAATACAAGATTCGCCCATTTGGCGGCAAAAAGAAGATGGTCCATCAGGGGTGTTATGTATGGAGAGATTCATTTCTTGATGACATGGAGCGGCGATAACGCCACTGTCAGTAGCCCTAACCTTGCCATACCAGAAGCATGGAAACGCATTAACGTGCACCAATGATAATTTTGAGCCCGCAAGTGACTGCAAGACACACACACACAAAAATCTTTTATTTCATCCCCTTGTCTTGAATATTTTCCTTATTGTATTTTACTCATTATTTCCGTGGTTTCAATAACTTTCCAGGCATTAAAATTCCTAGGGTCATACTATATGGTGCTCTGTGGTTGATTCACGCGAACAACAGAAAAATCGTTCTTACATATTTTCACGTGAGTTGACTGTTCATGGTATATTACTTAAACTACAAATTTCAGGTAAGTAGTTTATATATGCAGATAGCAGACAGGAAAATTGCAAGGGATTTTGACATAAATATTTTAAAGTGGAAAATTAGAAGTTAGGAAAAATGCATGAGGAAAAATTCTTATCTCATAATATGACAAACGACTGATGCACATATTTTATGATATGAAGAAGACTATCACGACAAAATCATTTTATGATACGAGGAAGACCATTATGACAAAATGATGACTAGTGATGATGATAAAATGATTTCAACAGAATGATAATGAAGAGTGAACTAAGGACATTCTGATAATGACGGACTAGTGTGGTGATAATAGCATGTTCACCTCTTTGTGCTGTGCGATGAGTCCCTCCAGTTCTGCTATCTTGCTCTTCAGGTCTGCTATCTCTGTCTCTTGGTATCGCACGTTACATTGACTCATCTCTATCGTCTGTGACATGTGCGCGTTCCTTAGTAAAGCTTCGTCCTTTTCACGTTTTTCTCTAAAAAATATATAACTTTACGTTTACTTGGGTGATAAAAGTCAATATACCGTACTTACTAATAGTATATATCTAAAATATAAAAGAGACTCTGCTCTGGTCTAACTATAAAAGAAACCTCTGAGTTTGTTTTGGCATTTCTTCTCAGAGTAGTCCGATAGAAAATACCGGCCTCATCTAGTTATTTTAGAGATTGACATGTAAAAGTAACCTTGTAACCTATTTGCAAAAATAATTAGCATTTTTTTATCATTTAACATTTTTGGCTGGGTGATAAAATTCAATATACTATTAATATATAAATTAAAAGAAATCGCTAATGGCTTAGCTAGTGAACCTATGAATAATTTCATTAAGATTATTCAACGATTTAAATTAAATAATCCTGTTTCTTATATATTTTTTTTTTTGAAGATCAACGGCGATCGGACTTCATAGGTAAAAATACGTAGACATATTTAACCAATATCACCCGTAAAATATCTTTAAACAGGAGTATGTAATAATATTGTATTGTATCTACAAAAATATCTAAAAATATCATCTATCACGAGATTATTTTATACTCTCCTGGCGTACAAAATAATCTTGTTATCAACTATCTCCATTTTTATCTTTAGACACGGTTATGACGACCAAACCACTTGATCTCAAACTATTATATGACGTACTAGCTATTTGCCCACGACTTCGTCCGCATAGAATATTACTTCTGATAGAATTTGGGTGATTGTTTTTTTTGACAGACATTTTACCTAATATCGTACGTACGTACATGTGCACTACACTAGACTAGATTAGTTTAGTCAGAACTTAGACACTAGTCACTAGGGCAAGGCACTATGGTTTATGAATTTATGTCGAATGTACATTTATATGCACGCAGTAAAGTAAAGTAATTTCAATGTTGTGACTGACACTCCAATTTTATGTATTAGTGTGTAAATGTAGATTAGTGTAGATAACCTCCAATTTAATATTTTATAACATAACAATACGAGTACATAAATAACATGCATTTATATTTCAAGGTCACGAAAAAGTAGTTATTAATACTTTAACGCCAAGTAGATATGTTGTATAATAATACTATGAAATAACTGTTCGCGACAGTTCCATGGCTCCAATTAAAACTGATCAATTTCAAGTACGTTGTGTGATTCCGTTCATAGAATTGATTCATAAATTAATTGACAAACTACAAACAAAGATTCAAGAGAAACAATATTGTAGACGGTTTCATCAGCATAACAGACCACCACATATTTTATTGGATAAGGCGGCAAATGAGCAGACGAACTGATGACAAGCAATCGAGGACGCGTCCCGCGCCAACTAGCTTTGAGCAAACGTGATGAATAATGCTCAAACCATCTCCATGTGAGAAGAGGCTTTGGTCAGCAGTGGCCACTTATAGGCTGATGATGATAAACGACGCCTTACTTAGACACCCGCGTAATGACAGTAGAAACAATTACGTATACGTTGGGGATTTGAGGATTTGAAATGGTGGAGAGGAATGGGCCTTTAGTAACTTATGGTACCGCTCCGGTCGAGCCAAAGCAAGGTTAACCCACGTTTAAACATAATAGGCAACAAAGACAAACAAATGAAGATAAAAATATCTGCTAGGTATGCAACTACTGTTTATGATTATGAACATCATTATATTTAAAGACTGCCTCGTTACTCGAGCCAAGAACATGACTATGATAACAAAAATGTGCAAAAATATCTTGTCATACGTTAGCGTCAACATTACTGAACGGATTTTGATGAATTTTGATAGAGATATGGACTTTGAGAGACCATTATTTACTTTTCCTTTTATAACGTGGCCCTACACTCCTCGATTATTTTCTGTCATCTGGGGGCACGGCAGTATCGCCGCCAAGTCGATTAATACATTTACAAACGCGGACTCATCACGCCCGGACTCAAAACAATAACTTATGGATGACATAAACTATTGGAAGTTTCCCCAATTAAAAACTAATTAACACTTATCTGGACTAACAAATAAAATTGGAATGTCTTTTTGTAATATTGAAATAACCGCTTTTTACTACACCCATAATGCATATGAATATACATACGACACATACACCAAAATAATATTTTTTTTACAATTTTTGTCTGTCTGTGTTTATTCTAGCTAATCTCTGAAATGGCTGAACTGATTTTGACGGGACTTTTATTGGCAGGTAGCCCATGTACGTAGGAGTAACTTAGGCTAGGTACTCTTATTTTAGATTTTTTTTATCATAACCCCTAATTCTGCCAGTGGTCATAAGTAAATATGATAACAGAACTTACTTATCAAACTTTCTCTGTATATCCAAGAAGTCGTGCTGCATCTCCGTCACCATGGAGTTGAGGTGATTGACCTCCGCCTTACTCTCGTCGCAGAGTAGATTGCATTTGTCCACCTTCTCCCTCAAGATCTTCACTAAAGACCTCTCATTCTCTAACGCTTCTATCAACTCCTTGTTCTCTTGCGTCAAACTTTCAATCCGGGTCTCAAACTCCATAGTTTTTTCCTGTAATATTTTGTATACTTGTAGGCAAATGTAATTTGCTTTGAATGTGTGTATAAAATGTTGGTTTTTTCCTTAAAGGGGTGTATAAAGCCATAGAAGTGTGTATGCGTCATATACACCCCAGTTCTGTTTAGTAAAAGGACGCTATTGCTCTTACGGAGAATATTCCAAATACTAAAATAAAAGTAGTTTCAAATTAACGTATCTACGCAAATTGTCAATATCTACTAGTGCTGCGGAAAAATACATAGGTAGGTACTAAATAGGAAGCATCACTACTATTCTACATTTTAAAATCAACTGTTTCCTGATGTTTTTCTGCTCTCTTCAAACCGGTAAACTGGTTTACAATTTACATTATGCTTAAGTAGGTGCCCATATTGTTTATATTATCTACCGTGTGACTAACCGTAAGATAACTACCGCGCGTGATAACTAAGTAAACATTACCTCCCTGTTTTGCAAGCTTGAGAAAAGAATTAATTTTATATCTTTACAAGCTATAAAACTCATTGTTTACAAACTCTTTTGACGTATAATCTTAAAAAATAAACATCATTTTAAATATAGAACGTGTTCGGTGTTCTTCATTTGAACTCTATTCAAAAATAGAAAAGAATGAAATGAAAATACGTTTTTCATTGATTACTTAACGACTGGCGCTTGTTTACAAACATTGGCCTATTGTCCAGATTTCACGCCTCATTAGAGGCGCAATATATGACCAATATCTTAATGAGTCACGTCCGAATTTACGAAAAGCTACGTACCAAAAGTGTTTCACTATTGACGTTCATAATTGCGTCGATTTCTCTCACTTAATTTCATAAGTCAAGCACTATATCACATATTCAGTCACTATATGAGCCAACACGCACAAAAATCACTGTATAATTTAGTTTTTCGACTGTATAAATAATGTAGTGTCTAATTATCAACGAGTCGGTCTCTAGAACACACGAGCGGCCGCGTCGAGTAACAACGGAGCACTAAAGGATCTGTATATAAACATTCGCCGATCGGACCGGTTTGTTGCAACTGTACTAGTCGATAGTTACGCCATTGTACCGTGCAAAATCATGGAAAAGTGTCGCAACGAAATATCGAAGACTTACTACACCCTGAAGAGGTTTAAAACTATATTTCTTACTACACTACTACCTGAAGGGGTATAAAACTGTATTTTTTTTTAAATCGGTCCCCTCTCCAATGTTATATACAGGTTGATCTTTTTTTAATATACCGTCACAAAATCCAGACTATATAATACTAAGAATTTAAGATAAAAACTTATTCGTTTTTTATATAAAAAATGTCGCAATATCAAGGTTAACAATCACATGCCGATATATACTGACACAGTTATCTTACACAATCACTATTTGTTACCTAAACACCTGATATCATAGTTCATTGTTAATTCTCCACAAAACAATTCCATCGTTTAGAATTACGCGAAATGTTTTGTTATTTGCGACTCTTGACGTATTTGTTAAAACATTTCCGTGTACGTATTGTAATATTGACTTTATTTGAAGAGTAATAGAGCCCAATTTGTAATGTATATTTGAACAAATACGTCTTTTTGTAACTCGTTAGCTTATTATATTCACACAAGATGATCATTACGTTTTGAATTTCACACAAGTTCAATCCCATGCACTCTTTAGTTGCAAGCTAGTTAAAAATGCAGTTTCCATTAGTCGCCCAATCCTCAAAAATTAGTAAACAACATGCACACATCGATCTAGCTGTTAGCCAAGCGAAAACCATGCAAAAACAGGGGAAAAAATCAAAAAGAAAACGTTTGGACCAAAAATAATTTATTTATAAACTTGGTGCGTCACAAAAATAACAATGTGTAAATATAATTTCATATAAATCGTTTGTACTGTATATAATTCACTTCTTATATAGTACTTGGAATGTTTAGATATGATTGAGAGTTTAGTTTATACGGAGTGTAACGAAAATTGGAAAATAAACTAAGTAGGTATACTAAAGGCACGGCCTTTCGCATCATAATTATTCATAATTCATAACAAACGATATGGCAAAGGCAGAATTTAAAACATGAATGTAAAATCCTAAATGTTCACATTTAAATAAGGACATTACTAGGTCTCAGTCAGTTGACCGATGTCAATGAACTATCGAGAGCCTTGTTTTAACTGGTCAATAACCTATTGACATGTATTTGTTTAATATTAAGAACCATATAAAAAAGACGGCAGTTAAAGTACTTTAAGACTACTCAATACTTTATTTCGACTCAAATCACCGTATAAATTTTATACCAACTGTAACTCATTAGTTGCGAATTTCGTTACACTCTGTATAACTATGTATATTAAAACAATAGGCAAACCGTCACCTGTGCAATGACTAACACGCCGGATGTATTTCGGTCGTGACAAAAGGACAACGTCACGTGTTTTTGTACAGTATATATAAGTATATAATTCATATATGTATGTATGTATGTATAATCAATTTATCATCGCTACGTTATCGATAATAAAACAGATACTGACCCGCATTGTGAGCCAAGCGAGGTGCTAACTAAAATATTTCGTGTGATGAACAATTGTGATTCTTGTTTCTTAGGTAGCAAGACAGGTTTTTGAATGATAAAGATGTTTGAGAATGAATTATTTCAAAATGTTCAAAAATTCTCTTAAGGTATCAATAAATAGTATAAATCCACTTCTATAAAATTAATCTCGTTTCATCGTCAAGTGTCTTTATGTAAAGCTTACCTAATATATCTATTGAAATTGGATTAAATATTACATTTACAATCTTACTTACTACGTAAAGAAGATAAATTTCGCTAGCTTGATGAATATCTTACGTTAAATAAAATATTTTGAGTACAGCCTATATACTACATAATCACAATTGTTCATTCCATACAAAAGTGTGGAGTACAACCATGTCACGCCCTCTGTCAAAAAATAAAATAAAATCGGAAAGCTACCATTGACAATAAAAAAATAATAATCGTACACTGATCTAAATATGTTTTGTACCACGTAAAGAAAAATATAAATATAGTAATAACAAATACAAAAGATAAAAGTAAAATAAATAAGATTTTATTTAGAAACTGGCTTTAAGTACATATAACATCTTTTATACCTCAAATATTGCACTCATACTTCTCACTATGAACCCAGACTTTGGACCCGGGTAGGTCCTAAAACTGCAACCAGCCACCGAGGAATGGGCAGCAACATTCTCAAAATTTATCGGTGACTTAACTGCGATCCCCAAGCCACCTGCTAAGCGTGGGGATTATGGCAAACGTTCCCCCCTCCCCCTTTCCAAGGGGGAGGCCTTTGTTCAACAGTGGACGTCTCTCGGCTGATGATGATGATGATGACTTCTCACTATTTATATTTTAAATCCTATTTTAATAGGGAATGCACCTATCACCAAACTCCAGAAATAATTCTAGACTCCACACTCTAAAGATAGCACCATATAAAATATAATATAGTAAATTCCAAAAACGTGGTTTACAAAACATATTTCGACCAGTGTAGATAAGCTGCCCAAAATAATAATAAAAAATCTATAGTAAAAATAAAATTTAAGTTACAACAAGGAGAATCCATATAATCAATGTAAATAATAACAATTACATATAAAAAAATATCTAACATCTAATCATATTAATGTAATTC
Organism: Spodoptera frugiperda; assembly: GCF_023101765.2. Taxonomy (NCBI): domain Eukaryota; kingdom Metazoa; phylum Arthropoda; class Insecta; order Lepidoptera; family Noctuidae; genus Spodoptera; species Spodoptera frugiperda. Next base: position 5,573,234 of record NC_064212.1, read on the forward strand.
ATTGTAGGAACATAATATTTAGGCGTATGCTTCTTACAGTATTTTTAGATGTTTTAAAAGAAAAGAAAATAACATCACGCGGTTTATTTGATTAAAGAGTAGGCAGAAACTGTGTGAATTAAATGTAACCATAAAGCGAGTACAAAGAGGAGATGCACTCACTTTTCCGTAGTCATGTTATAAGTTAAAAGTAATAGAAATTATAAATAAATATTAATCAATAATAGAAAAAGATATTTTAAGTACGTAATTTACTATCTGAAAATACTGTAAGATGAGCATTCAATATACTATGTGTTATCAAAATCCCATCCATTTTGTAAAGGCTTCGAGATTACATTGGTGAATTTTCAACATTGAAACTATTGATTTCTTGTACTAGAGCGTGATCGGCGCTCTGATTGGCCGGCCCGAATGAACTCACCAATCAAAGCGCCGAACACGCTCTCGTTGAACGTAAAGCAAACTCGTACTAAGCCCTCTGAATTTTATTGATAAATGATCTTTCGTAGGAGTTTAAATAACACATTGTATAATCTTGCTTCACTGTTTTCATCTCTTTATGATTATTCATGTAAAAATATATATTATTAGACTTACTAATCAGGCCAAGCCCAAAACGTATACATATCGAGGCAAGTTTGTGGCATTACATGTCACAAATGCTGTCATATTGCACTGATCTTCGTCCAAAGGAATACCATCCTCCTATTAACTACTCCAGACGGCAATCAATTTAATAATAAAATTAAATAAAGAAAACCTAATTTCTATATCATCAAATATTCTTAATACATAGAAAACAGTGAAACAAGCCTTATTATTTAATAAATCTCAATAAGTTCACTTTCCACACAAAGCCGCTAAGCTCGACCAATAGTGCAAACTTTAATAAATAAAGCCATACGTCCATTACAAATTTCAATTTTTTTTATATCGTAATGAACGTATAACTTTACCAAAACATATACAGCCTGATTTTTTTATCACCTGCCAAGTATTTTCTGAGAGTTAGGTATCATTAAATAAATATAAAATCTTATAAAAAAATACCGACTAACGAACGACGAAAAGAACACTGAAATAGTCAAAATAACTTTCATTTCGGAGGTCGATGTTAAATAAGAAACGAGCAATAATGACGTTGTTTTTATATATAAAAATGGAATGTTTAAATGATACCTAACTCTCAAAAAAAAAAATTGGCTGGTGATAAAAAAATCAGGCAGTATAAAAATAGAGACCAAGTCTAAGTCTTACGAAAATAAACATCTAAAATGCAGAATATAATCAAAATACGACTACAATAATATAATCTATTCTATATCAACATGCAATGACGCAATACTGAATTACTGTTTACACGAACTATTATTTATTACTTTAATACCAAATACTACTACAATGAAATGTTTTTAATTTACTGTTAAATAATTTGCGCAAATTTGCACCTAAAACTGTAATATATTTAAGGTCTTTTTTATTGTAACTAAACTTTTTTCATTCAAGCTTAAACTAAACTGAACCCTTGAAGATCTTAAACGACAGTGGCGCCAATTGACGAACACAAAGATGTATTCTTTGTATTTATTTTTTTAATCTGTGCAATAAGCACTTCGCTTCTCTAGAATCTACTAAGCAAACTAAGCTCTTGTGTACAGCAATAGTAATACGTCATAACACGCAGTGTATCGGTAACCAACGAGACGAGATAAAATATACTTTAACATAAGCTGCATAAAGTTCAAAATTCTTCAACAAAATTCAGATTTTCAAAACTCCTTTTCGCTGCACTTGGAAAGAAAATAGCATAACAACGACAAGCTTAAATTAATATTAGCACAACACAATAATAAAAGTAAAAGTATATAAATCAATTTCAGTGACAATTAAAAGCGAACTTTATAGCTTCGGTTGTAAAGTTCAAAGTTGCAAAGCTATCTCAGCTCGTTAGTTACTGTAGGCAAGACTAGTGTTTATATGGTGTAGAGGCTGGGACTCACGGCGGCCAGGTCTGCGGCGCTGCGCAGGGACTTGACTTCCAGCGCCAGCGAGTGCACCTCGCCGTTCAGCCGCACCACCTGTCCACACAGACATAGCATCTACCGTTGCTAACTAGGACCTTTTTATATTACGCTGGGAGGTACTAAAATACTAAATATTTGGGAAGATTTGGTGTAGAGATGGTGTCTGCTGCTATAGAATTGTAACTAGACATACATATACAAACTTTAATGTTATGGATTTAAGTTTAACCAAAAATGTCAGAGCTTTATGTAAGGCCTATGAAGTAAGATGAACGTATAACTCATACTCTCATACTTCGCCTTAAAAGGCGAATCAAGTTCATACTGAGTCAAGTACAAAAAAAAATATGAACATTCTGTTCATGTCTTAAATAAAGTTACCTAAATATGAATCAGTAAAATTACAGAGAGGACTTAAATGTAATTGTTAGTAGTTTTTAGTGATTTATAGCTAGCATGCAAACACTGCATTGAAAATAATCTGCAAACATTTTTCATATTTTTCATTTGAAAGAGAGAAAAGATAGTGTTTTGACATAAGCTCCATACAAAATGTGTCAAAATTCTATCTCTAGTAGGCAAATGTACAGATAGATAGGTTATTGGAATTGGCCGTAAAGGGTGGGAAAATGTAATCTATGGTTTAATTTAAGGGACGAACTTATATCTAAATATTTGTCGTAGTATAAATAAATAAAGAACAGTATGTATACCTTAGCTTCACTGTTGGCTAGATTCTGCTTCGTTTTCTCCAACTCTGCAGCTGCGCTCTGCAATTTCTCCTGCAACTCTTTCTTCTCAATCTCCACTCGTCTCCTTTCGGAACCTTCCTCTCCCGCCTGCCGCGATAGTCGCGCCACCTATGTATAAATTCTTCGTGTGATAATTACCGCAAAAGATAAGCTATCTATGATTTGTAACACCCTTTGTATTGTTGAATTAAAATATTGATTTATAGATACTATACAGTGATAATGTCTACCTACCTGATAACGGAGTTTCTGTTGTCGAGTGATGTATGTGTTTTCAAATAATAAATAAATAAACTAGGAAATCGATCTTATCATTTAAATAGCTTTACAATATACAACACATAATTACATACACTATACAATAAAATAACTTAAGATGCCTATATATACATTATACATACATTACCTTACACAAAATAAATACATAAACATATATTTATACCTTTCTACAACAACGATTCTCTTAAAATGATTTCGCATTAAATATTATTACACTTTAATTCCGCCCTCACAAAATCAACGGACATACAAAATGACAACACAAACGTTGACTCACATACGGGACCCGGTTCGAGCTCGAAAACAGTCGCGGTACACCGAAAACGATAACGTAAACCGCATACCACATTAAACAAAATAACCTAATTAAGATGAAGCTATATTTACAATGTAATTAATATATTAATATGGATATTATACAGGAAAAAAACAAACTGGTGGTACTCACATCAAGTCATACAAGTCCAGTTTAACATGGTCTTACTTAATATAGTCTTTCCACACATTCAAAGGTCAGTTTATTCTGGTGTGTATAGCTTGATGTGTTTTCGTTGTACAGTTAAATGCAATTATAGTTGAGATGAGATGTGTTCAAGTGGTGTTCAGTTATGTTTCATGCTTCATGCACACGCCTTTCACGATACATGCACTTATATGTATAGACAATGCAACAGGCAAACTATATATTATATAGTTTTGTTTAACATTACTCTAGTTTATAAGTTATACTATGTATCTTTTAATAAATAAATAATAAAATAATGTCTGTAGAATCTAGTAATTATGATACTACAAGCTACGTCTGTGCGGTTTCACCCGCTCTGCTCAGCTCCTTTTGGCCGTAGCGTGATGCTTTATAGCATGTAACCTTCCTCGATAAATGGACTACACAAGACAAAAATATTCTTTGAATAGGACCAGTATTTCTAGAGATTCGCGCGTTCAAACAAACAAACCTACTCTTTAGCTTTATGTATATTAATTAATAAGTATAGATATAGCTCTATAAGTTGAAAAATTATGTCTTATTGATATTGCATAACGTTCTTTATTGCTTCTTGCTGAGTTTTCTTTACATAAAATTATAGACGTCGTTTAAGTAAAACTACTTCAGAAAAAACATCTGTGTGTTGTTTCACCTGTTCATATAATGATGGTGCCTAAATATATTTTGTTGTTTTTGTAAAGACTGTATATCATTTCTTTCTCTTATATCGAAATATGTTGCATATAATTCGCTTATACGCTTCTAAAATGTCTAGTAACTAAATAGAAATAGTTACAATTGATTAATTACTATCAGAACTTGAAACATCAATATCTTTTTCCTTTGAAGCTGAGTTTTATTTCAATCTTGTCTTATAACTCGCTAGTCGCTAAATTTTACCTACTGACTTAATACTTATACCTAAAACTATAAAATATTTGGTTATAAATAATAAATAAGATATACAATGTACATAAGATATTTGTATTATTTTGAGTACTATTTTTTGTATAATTTAGTTTTTCCTACATAATATATATCCTGGATAAGGAAACCATTTGCTTGACCCCTTGTCAATTTAACAGTATTAACCAGAAGTAACTGGTATTCATTAAATGACTATCAAAGCAACAGTTCTTTGCACCTTTCTACCATTTTTAAACGACCATGGTAACAACTGCTGTAATATTGTGTCCAAAGCATACCTGTGTCTCCAGTGACGCGATCTGTCCGCTCCACGAGGTCTTGACGTCAGCGAGCGCCATCTTGGCCTCTTGCAGTTGTCGCGTCAGTACGGCGCGCTCCCGACACACGCGGTCATAGTCCGCGCACCCAGTTGGAGTTACCTCGCGTTTGTCTGGGGGACAAAATAATGGTATTTTGTAGGTAAGTTTTATATCAGGTGAGTGACATAAGGGGCTAAGGGCCGTTTTCACCGTCCTCTCTAAAATTTTAAGGAACCCATAAGTTAAGTGAGGTCTTGTAGTAATAATTTATTAGCAGAAACATATGGCGACTCACGACAGATGACAGAAGTCGCAGACAGCAGAATCCAACATCCTACATATGAAGATTACATGCGAATAAACATGGATAGAAAATCCCAACGAACTATAGTCGGGCACTCGAGTTGGGCATGATTACCTAGCCTAGTCGGAGGATCCTCCTTTTCTTAGGAAACTTTACTCTCTGTTCCCTAAAAACACACAAACTGCTGAATAAAGACCAACCTCTTAAAAAAAGATTTACAAAATCCAGAATGCTCATGTTTGGCCGGCAATTGGAGGTCTAACCTGACCATCTTTACCAGTTTAAGGCTTTTGTTCTTCAGAATAAAATCCAGCTTATAATAATGCTAATGAGCAATGCAAACATACCATCATCCTCCATGTGATGGTGCGGATGTTCAGGCGGCAGTGCAGCGCTGAGTAGTGCGATGCTGTCGGCCAGGTCGGCGGCGCGCGCCTCCGCCTGCGACAGCGCGCCGCTCAGCTCCGCGCGCTCGCGGGCCCATTCGCGACGACTTTGTTCTAACTCCTCCTACATATGTAGAAGTATATTATGTTAAAGACGTTGAGTTAAATCTCCAAGGTTTAATCTCAATGGTTAAAGAATTTTTTTTATAGTGGCTAACCTAAGCCTGTTAAGGTAAGCGAGCTGACAAACTACCTGATGATAAACGATCACTACCGCCTATAGAGTGCCACAGTACAACACCATACGGGTTTTATTTTATTCCAACATTTTAATCCCAATTCAAGGAACTCCTAGTGAAAAGTGGGTGTTACAATGTAGGTATAATGAATGTAATATTATATTTATGTGAATATAAATCTATGTCACACAAATATCCTCATAAACCGCCAATTCCGAGGAATCATTGACATATAAATAAAACTGTAGGTTATATTTTCCTTGCACAAAATTTGTAACGAAAATACCATGGAGTAGTTGTTGTCGTGTGACTACATAATACAGGAAACGGCAACAGATAAACTAGAATGTGGCGCATGTAGTAGGCCACGAGTGGCGCCGCAGGATGTGCCTTATCTACTGCATCTAGTGGCTGGTGTTTTACTAATTCCTTGTCTTTGTTCTTCTAGAACTATTCACTTATATAACATGCTTAGATCGTCTATTCGTTTTACTTTATAATCTTAGTTACCAAAGAAAGCTTCAAAGTATATTGTCTGTATTTTTTAATGGGACATGCCCGCTACAACCTCCCAAACCGCTGCAACTCCTGTAAGCCAGGATCTACAGTAGATACAACTATGAAAACACCGGAACACTGAAGTCCGGCGCGTCCCAGGGACATGAATGACTGTCTTGTAAAAGAACATTTTTACTGTGAATTTTCATATATTTATTTTAAAGAAAGAGTTTATCACATTATGTTTGCTTGCTTATCGACACGGTAGTTAAGATGATGCGGGTTTGTACTTCGCTCGAAGGTTTTTAAATACAATTTTCCTTAGATTATAAACTATTTAGCAAATCTTTTCTTTTTTGAGTTCGTATTGTGTGAGACTAACTTAGAGACCGCGTAAAGATCACTCAAACCTTAAACTGATCATCTGACTTACAATCAGTAATTCCTTCCTTCCCAAATCGCCCCAACCTTTCCAATGCTCTAATCCCCAATCCCTAACCCCCAAGAGGCCGACAATGCACAATTTCTCCATAATTTCTCTGGTGTTGCGGGTGTCCATTGGCAGCGCTGATTGCTTTCTATGCCATCAGGTGTTTCATCAGCTGGTTTATTGGCTTTACCCAAAAAAAATCTTACATTTAATGCATCAAGTCTGTCCTGAGCCCGTTCAGCAGCTGCCACCTGTGTCTTCAGCTCGGCCACCAGTCTCTTGGCCGCGTCTCTCTCCAGCACCGCCTTGGCAGCCTCGGCTTGTGCCGTGCGAGCCACTGCTTGAGCCGCCGCCGCTTCTTCACCTGTAATTAATGTGTTTATTAGCGGATAAAACTTAGTAATTTGTAAATCACTTAGCACATAATATTATAAAACTGGTTGATTAAACGCGATAATCTCTAGAACTACCAGTATTTCAATAAAAAACAAATATTTTTCATTTATCAGGTCTTATAGAACACAAAACATCTCGAGACGACCAACAAGAGTTGAGCTGTGGGTGTTACCACGTCAGAGTAGCTAACTAAAAATAAAACTAGCCAAATTAGGTACAGTTTGCAGCAATTTCGACCAATTAAAATGAAATAGAGGAAGGAAAAGCACCTAATTATAATTATTACCTTATACAGATTTTCAAATTATAGGCAATATTATTGCTGATCCAGAGTTATAATAAAAATACATCACAATAAAATTATTACAGTTACCTATTAGATAAATGCTTAAACCAAAAAATGTATTAATTAAAGAACATAAAATGTAGTATCAAATAATTATATGCAAGTGCCTATTGAGGTGTGAAGGTCACAGTTTTGTTTCTCATATAGATAGGTGCTAACTAACACCTAATTTAAGTTGTACACATTGGTTACAAAAAGTACCTCGAATATATTATTGTAATACTAGTGGACCCCAGGAACTTAGTTTCGCCTTGAAAAATTTGTTAATTTTTTTGTACATAATAATCAGCCCTTAAAAAAAATTAGAGCAATGAAAAAGTCATTTGATGTACCATTATAACAAATACACTGTGTCTTGCTAAGTTAGATTTGTGTTCGAGCAAACAAGATGCTAAACCAGTATTAGTCTGTAGTCACTTACTGTGGTGTATGTTTGTTACTTAATCAATCAGAACAGCTGAAGGCATTGGGATAAAATATACAACAAGGGTAAATTATGGTGGTACACACATACAGTACACACAGGCTGCTTTTTATCCTGAGCTATCATGGGCATTGCTGTTGGCGGAAGCTAGTTCGTTATAACTAATACCGCAAACATTTGTCCATGATGAAATAGTTTAAATAAGTATTAGTCAATGTCTGACCTTGTACGGATGCAAGTGAAAGCTTCAGTTCCTCAATCTTTTGTTCCCAGTAAGTGTCCCTCTCTCGTAGTTTAGCCTCCAACTGCGTTGAGTACTGTTGCTGTAAGACTGCCTGGTCTATCCTTCCCCCAGTCCTCTCTGATAGGTACGACTCCATTTGCGGAGATATTGACTGTGAAAGAATAGAATAGCTTGTATGAAGGACAATTTCAGTATCTTTTGAGCTTGTAGTGTTTTGGAGTATTGTTAGATTCTGTGTTATAAGTTTCTTTACTTTATATCACACATTTTATTCTCCATAGGGATATGTAGAGGTGCACATAATTTAATATAACACACAATTTTCATGATTTAATGATAAGTTCTAGGTAAAATGGTTTTATGTAATATTTATAATAATTTACATTAATATTTACATTCATAAACCACCTAATATCAGGTTATAGCATAATAATAATGTAAACAATGATATTTTAATAATAATAGGAAATGGGACGGATTATATTAATATTAACAATAACAATTGATGTTACAATAAACAGTTTCTATTATTAGCCAAATGTTATTGAAAACAGAACTAATAGTGTATTTGCAACCTCTTACTATAGTTTAATATGGTCTAATTTACTGTCCATGGATTATTTTAATTGACTCTGAGATTTTTTTGGACATTCTCCTTTATTTTAATCTACTTACATCTGATGTGGAGTCTCCATGACCACCAGAACTAGAAGGACTTGCTGTTGACTGCAAGAAAAAAAATTTAATATAATAAGTTTATGATAAAAACTTCTTGACAATGTTTTGTTTGTATACTTACAGATTATAAACAACAAAATATAGTTATGTGTGCAAAAACTATAATTGATTATTTTATCACTTTCAAGCTCATTTATTTATTATTTTATTTATTTTAGTGTCTTTGTGTTGATAAGAAGTCATAGGGGTATCGGGTATCGCTGCACATATTGGAATACTTAATTATTTCAGCAAAAACAATGAATGAATACTTACAGAATCGTCTCTGAGCGTTATTCGTCCCAAGAAGGCGCCGCTCCTCCAGCTACTGGTTAGTTTACTAATATCACTACCAGTTTCTTCCTTTATCTTACTTTTTAAACTCGCAAACATCTTAACTTGTAACTGATGCTACTAAAACCAACAAAACAAGAATATAACTCGTTTTCCAATGTAAATGACCATGATATCGTTCGATAACTTACCAGTTTCGAGTTCAAATTAATGCAACACTAATTTACGTCAAGTAAAAGTTAAATTTACGTAGTCACAATATAGCATTTAACGCGTTTAAACGTATTAGGTCTGAAAAAAACATATTTGCTTCGCAACACTGAATATTAGAAAAAGAAATACAGTAAGGTAGGTATGAAATAATTCGCACAAAAAATTACTGTCACTGACTGAAGAAAGAAAAGGCGATGACAAGTAGCGTAAATGACATTTCTAGTGACAGTTGTTTGACAACAGACTAGGCATGGGCTAGTTTTTAGTGATGTGAAATAATAATCGACTATCTATATTTTTCTTAATCAACTAAACTTACTAAACGCTTCTAGTATTATCATAATATGATGTTACAATGAGTATAATAAATATTTTTTCTGTTTACTTATGCTAGTTAAATATTTATTTATATGACGATGATTTCAAAATTTCAAAATAACAATAATTCCTTACAGATTGGGATATGCATTCCTGCCCAAACTAGGTGCCAGTTAGTCATGTACTAATGTGTGTGTAAGTGTTTGTCAAGAAATCCTAGGTGTGGTCTGAGACCGTTTATAATTTTTTTGCTCGTCTTCTGACTCCTGAAATCGACCTTCTCCATGTCTTACTACTAAACGTATTAGGGCGATTGTGCGATTATTATGAGATTAGGACTCTGATCTAGTATAATCTCTTCGTCCTCAGATAATTCCACAAGATTAATTCCACTATCATGAGATGGATTTAGGTATTGATTTATCATACATGTCTACTCCGGTATGCATATGCCCTGATCAACCAGTACCCTTAGTAGTGTACAAAAACTTCTCTTTAACGTAAAACAAACACGTAATAAAGCCTCTGATCTTATTCAGCAGAAACCTAGAGTTCCATTATGATCATTGGTAAAAAATTGTTCAGTAGGTACCACGAACCCTTTTCTCTTGCAGAAATGATTTCACTTGAAGTTTTGGTCTGTGTTTTGGTTTTATCAAATCGAGAAACTTATTTTTTAAATAATTTGCGTATATTATGTAATACCTATCAGTCATCTACAATAGCAACAACGTTGAACTCTCGACTCATAATCATAATGTGATCTCTCAGACTACCAATGAATGCCACATTCCATACTCACGCTCATATTCGAGATTGTGACTGGCTGCTGAACAATGTTTCGTAGGTTCGATTCCTGCACCTACTAAATAGTACTTGACAGTGACATCACACGTTTTATTACTCGAAGGGTTAGGTAGAGGTGCATATTTTACGAGTACGTAACATCTAGTTTTCTAATTCAAGTCGACTGGCAGCGAATCTGATTGCCAATCAAGCAGTCTGTCTCTTATTGTATTTCTGAGTCGAGTAAAGTATTATGATTTTTGCGAAACTCATTAATAGGGGTGATATACCGTACCTACTTATCCATGGTAATATGCGCATTGCGCATCTCCTATAGGTACATTGAGCTTAACTGTTGAAAAGTGGGTTTAATAGGTTCTTTATTTTCTGAGTGCCGAGGGTCGAGTGGTCGCAAGTGCGACTGCCGGTTCGATTCTCGGATCGAGCAAAGTATTACTAGGTGTTTTTCGGTTTTTAGAAAAAATCTTAGTAGTAGCACGGAGTCTGGAATTGTGCCCAGTATATGGCAATAGGCTCATCCCTTATTATATGGGACTTATAACACAAACAGGGAAATGTATCTCTGCCTACAACTTTAGCGTAACCTTTCATATATTATATTTATTTTGCGTGTAAGCCCTTTGATAGCATTGCAATTTACTTACTTAAACCGTACTTTTCAACTCATTAAACATATCTCAAACCAAAAATGTACAACAGCTTCATGAAGACAAATTAAAAAATAAAACGTAGACAGAAACCAGCGCAGCTAAAATTGCACGGTTCGTCAATAATGTCGTCATCGTCAGCCGCCACGTGTCTCACTAAGTACCTTCAAGTGGCGCGACCTCAAAATCTTTTTAGGTCGCAGTAATGAAACGCGTATGAGGGTCACGGCCGCTTTGAAGGATCCCTTCCGCTCCAAAACAGATTTTATTAGATTGTGCGTTCCAGTTACAGGTAAGTAGAATAAGTACTGAGTAGGACATTATTGTCGTGTGGGTAGTATAAGTAGAATACATTAGTCGGTTAGTTACCACCTCGTGTATCGACTAAGGGATGGTACACATTTGACACCGAGTAAGCAATATCGTTCTTTAGGATGTTCTTCTACCAGAAATGCGCTATGCTGCGTTTGACTTCCACTAATCATATTCATAGGTAGATAGCTCATCACTGGTGGAAACGGTCTCAGCTAAGCTATTTTTTGCTATATGGAAAGATGCGTGCTATGTTCTTCCCTACTATCTAGATTTACTCACACAGCTACATAGCTTAGTATCCAAACCACTTGACAAGAAGCCCCTATAGTTTATTGCCAAAATTGCCAAATGGACTATCCCAGACAGGATTTTCTGTCTCTCTGTTGCGGTGGTTTATAATAAATTCATTAAGTATTTAATTTCATTTTCTGTTCATATTACATCAAAAAACTATCAAAGCTGCTAAATAAGACTAGTTCGATTTCCTGATTAGAAAAAAGGGTTTAACAATAGTTTGCTATTTTTAATCCTCAGTAATAATTTCGTTGGAGTATTTTAGTCTCCTCGTTTTAACTTAGTAGATTAACTATCTCGTTTGATACTTACTTTTTAGGGGAAAAAATCTCCAAAGTCCGAACATCACTAACACTCGTTAGGTAGAATCTAAGTTTGACGTCTTTTCAAGGCATACCCTTTTCTTATAACTTTCATAGTTTCAACATTTGAAGTTGTAATGTAACTTTTATGTCCATGTCATAGAGTTCAAATCAGAACAAATATTTTTAGGTTTGCTTCTGTGTATGGGATAGGAAGGTAACTTAACATAGAATGAATGAAAGACATAAATCACATATTCAGTTGTTTATTATCTATACTGTACTCAAAATTGATCCGAAGATCACATCACATAGTAATTTCATAAATAATATTACAATGTCATGTACTTTCTGTGATTGTTCGTGAATAAAAAAATTTTCACAATATTATCAATACTTTGTTCACTGGACCGGTTTACAATAAGTAGACTGTAGGTACATACTACATAATTAGATACCATTACTTTGGTACTCAAACAACTTACAGTGTATTTGATGAGAGATATAATAATCAATTATTGTGTTGCAGTTCATTTTTTTGTCAATATATTTACAGTTTTACATTTTTTTTTGTGATTTACAAATAAATTCTTGAATATTAATTAGGTCATCATTATTCCATTTGGATTTATAATAACAGTACTTTATAGTTAAAAATATCACAAAAATGAAATATATTATGTGTAAGACACACGCAACATTAAAAATACAACAAAAGAAAAATATAAAATCCACTAGAAACCTTGGGCCAGAAGAGTCCCTTCTAAACAGGAAGGATACTTTCGATGTTCTATATTTCATAACGGCAATTTGATACCATAATTATTATTATCACACTAATTAATTATAAAAGTAATCGATTGTCTTACAATAAATGCGTCAGATCATAAAATTTTGATTATAAAAATTATAGGCAACAAATAATCATGAAACGATAAATTTTAACAAAAAATAATATGACAACTTATATATTTAAGACTCATAGTGCCGTATTGATAAAAGTGAACTGTTCACTTAGCCACTAGCACGGGACTGATAATAACAATCAACATAAACACAAACGCAACGAGTTACTAATGAGTTTGACTCCGCATCCGATATTCACCTTTTATCGATATGGCATTCCACTTACGTTACGACAATAAATATAACACGCTTACACATTAATCACTTCTTTAATTCCGACGCTAGGAATTATTTCATAATATATACCTAAAAATATAATCACGGCACAAGTATCCCTCCGACTAAATTACTAACGTAGTGTCACTTTATCAGGATTTAGAATCAAATATGTATTATGTATCTTAAATATTTCATTATTAATATATCATTATCAAAATATCCACTAAATGGGAGGAATAAATCAAATTATTAATATTTATTTCTAACATTAATCGCATGACTGATCAACAAAAAGGATATGGACTAGGAATAATATTAGGCATTAGGCTTCCATGCCTTCGGGACGCGCGCGCCGGCCGCGGCGTGCGTGCGACGCTGCGACTATACAGGCCGCGAGCGACACTGCGGCTATACGGGCCGCGAGCGACACTAGCGACACATGCGACGCACGCGACACGGCGCGCGCGCACCCGCCTCTCTCTCTATCCGCATATCACCTCTACATACATACGACGAGATAAATTTGATCAAAACGTTAATACTGTTGTGTTGAAAACAATATAGGTAGCTATTTCTTTATGCTGTCATCACCGAGAGGTAATCGGACTCGATCGTCGGTAATATTTTGTGCATCGATAGACGGGAATCGACCGGTAAAAGAATGATTATCTAGCAAAATCTATCTGGAATAAAAGCCGACGTTCTATCCTAGAATTTAGGTAAATAGCTTGGAAGTATGCCTTCTTCGTTTAATATTGTCCGATAACGTTCATTGTATTATGAATTTCTGTCCTCTATCACTCTACGAGTGTCGCGATCTATGCTAAAGTGTGAACTGGGCGACGCATGCGCGTCGTGGGACGTGGGATGTGGTGCGAACGGGATGGCTCCATAAGGGAAGAACGACGTACCGACTAGTCGCAGCGAGCGAGCGCGCGGCACCAGTCGCGCGAGTTGTGCTCCGGCGTCAAAAGTTTCAGTGCCGAGGGAGAGAAGCGGCTACTCTATTGGTGTTTCATTACTGACTCACTTAATCTAATCTAGTGTAAAACTTGTCATCTAGAAAAAAATAATTTTATAACATACGTAAAAAAGTAACATAATTCTCACAAAAATGCTCACGTTAGGAGTGGGGTGATGCAACTTTTGACACCGGCATCGGCCGCCGGCCGTGAACGGACCGGCGGCGACGGTGCGCTCCGCACCACCCATAAACATTACACCGCTTGCTTATATACAACAAAGTTTACATGCAGCGCCCGATGGCGGCCGCACTGATCTTTACAGGAACTCATATCGTATCTTAAAAAAAATAATATACAATAGTAATAAAACATTTGAAACCTCACTAACTACTATTCGACGATCTCGGTACGATCTCGATAAAATTACTCAAACGGCTCCGGCGTCTCGAAATCTATTCATATCACAATCGTATGACCGTGCCTGAGAATCATATCCCGCTACTTATGTACACACTCTTCCCGAAGACTATACGCTCTCCAGACGGGGGCGGGGCGCCGGCGCCGCTGCGCACGCGGCCCGCCCCGGCCGCTCTACACTAACCGATATTCACTAAGATATCACCACCTCAGCCGCGGGAGCGACAGTAGGATACTTGCCGAACCTGCCTTTCCCGAGTGTGCCAGAGGCGCGATCGATATGGATAACGCGGGGCGCGGGCGATGCGGGGATGGGTCGGATCACGTGGAGGTGGAGGGGTGAGGGAGGGGGAGGAGGGATGAGGGCTCGGGTGCGGCGGTGGACGGGTGGCGGGGGGGCAGGTTAAGGGGGGCGCAGCGCTGGCGGCAGCTGTACGGGGATGTGGTAGTAGCGGCAGGCGGCGCGGCGACACGTGCCGGCCGCGGCGTCGCGGCACACCACCACGCGACACCCCACCACCTGCAGCCCGCACCCTGCAACACACGCCGCGCTGCGTCAGTACCCGTACAACATAAGCAGCTCGCCTTCACTCAAGAGACACATCAAAATGGGGACAACAATGGATAATGTTAAGAGTTTACAAATCTAAGTTGACTATTTGGTTTTAGTAAAACCATTCTACATGAAAATTAGTGCATATCATAGATTGATGTAAAAATCTACTGAGTATATGAATAGACAAGCAAATACTAAAACTATTGAAAACTAGTCTAACTGAACTAATCTTGAAAAACTGGTACAATACAGTAATAGTATATAATGTACCCAACAACAAATATCTAAACTAAGTTGATTAAATGTAGTTCAGTCTACGGATAGTCTTCTACTGTTAAAGATAGTAAAACTACGCTATGAATGAAACAACAAAATGTGGTGAACATGCAGATATACAAGGAGAAGGGAGAGGGGACTGTTCTATCGATGATCTGAAACGTCTGACACATTTCTGTCAATTGATTAGTAACAAGTTCAACAAATATCAGAATGACTTGACTCGACTGTCTTGCTAGAATGGGGGTTACTAGAGAGTGAATGGCAAATTGAAACTGGTGCTCACCTTCACGAATATGAACAAATCTGCAGGTAGGTCTTGTACATCCTTGTCGATTAAAATCTTGGCACACCGGGAGGGTGTCCAGTAACTGCAAATATAACAACACCTTCATTAGTATTATTGTCGTTACTCAATTTCAATATACACACAGTCCTGCCGCTTCCACATTGCTTGCCTCTGCTCTTTGGTACAAAGTAAGTAATTAGTCTAAATGTAACTTAGGCTCATTCGTCATTTCTTAGCACATTATGCATGTCCATAAAATATTTCGTTGTAAAACTCGTTTTTCGTTGTAAAACTTTTGCAATTTCGTTTGCTTAAATAATATATGGAGAAAGAAAATGTTATTTTAAAGCCCTTTTTTCTTATTGATAAATGCATCAATTCCACATAACAAAACCACCCTTAGGGTTCATGTATAAGTACACCAAAAGAGTCAAATTGGCATTGTGGAACAACAGTCTGCATGCTTCTTATAACTATAATCTACTTCATAAACAGTCGATATAAGTATAAAAGATCAAATACAAGCTACTCTTAAAAAAAGTCTGTGTCAACATGTAAGAGTGTAGGAGACGTGGAACCGACGGTTTATGAACTTATTATGTTAATAGTGTTAATTCTAAATTCTATTTCATCACTGATTGGACATTCATACATCTGACACTGATTATTATCCTCATTGCACAGCCGTCTGAAAAATAACGCTGAAATAGTTTTTGTAATATCAAAGAGCAAATAACAAAATGGTCGTTAGACTGCCCCTATCACATTGTATTGAATTAAGGTTCCCTAGTCGTGTCGGTCGGATGAGACAGATGTTGTCATATATATTCGTATGGAAGGAAAGTATGCGTGTGTAGTTTCTCTGTCGCTACATAAAATTAACACAAAACGGGACACACGGAAGGCGAAAATTGCTCGAAATCAAATCTTGTTGCTGCTTCAATATTACAAGAACTTTACAAGATTCGTTGCACAATATGATTGGATCTTCCAAGCATTCTTTTGTTTATTTACGTGCGCGCTGTATTTATGTGTGTCACCTTTATATTGTAGTACTGTTGAGGTAATAGTATGCAACATTAAAGAGAATAGTACATTAGAGCCCACTGCTGGAGTTATTCTCGTGAACGAGCTTCCATAACCGTCAGAGAGTAGTGTTAAGTACGCTGCACTATGCACATAGGTATGAATATATAATATCTAAATGGCATGCAGAACGCTTGAAGTATAATCATTATTGCGCAGCCAATCTTATTTAAGCGTGACTATATTTTACAAAAAAGCTTAAGCATGATGCTAGACAACTTTTACCAGGGCGAGGGCGTACTAGAGGTTTTGTAGCGTCCAAAGTGTACCCATAAATACCAACTGTTGCTATAATAAAGCTAAAAGAGGCTGTGTGTGGAGAGGTCTGCGTCGGCTGTGATGAATTTAGATCTCCCGGTGTTCTCAGTAGAGGAACAGAGGACGTCATGCTTATCGGTAGGTTGCCATGGTTATAATGTAAATAGACAAATTAAATTTATACCTTTAGCTTACATGACAGTTCTGGACGTGACATGTTAGTGGTAGTACAAACTGCAACATAATGACCATTAGAGAGTGCGGTTACTGTACGACAAACAAAAGAAAACCAAGTATATTATTACATCTACGTGAACACTTTAACAAGCGTCAGAGAGGCCTCAACAAGTCGTAAGCGAGGAATTGAAGCCGCAACGGCGAAGCATTTTAAGCATTATCACAGAAAATTCGAAGTGATTGCGTACAATTACATTACGAATGAATGACTACAGGTCTACAGGAATACTGTACCCTACTTACAATAAATACTCTATAAACTATGTCATAGTATCACTTCGAGTTTTCTCATTTCACCATCGTCACTTCAACTACCAACTACGCGTAAAATAACTGTTTACAAAAAGCATTTAAATGAGTGTAAAACCCCCTTATTAGCAGTTGATAGTTGATATTGGCCAAAAGGTGAACTCAATTAGAACTAAACAGTTGACGAAGCATTTTAATAATATTAAAGGTATTATTTACATGTAAATTAGGCAAGTGTGAGTACATTATTGAAAAGGTCAACTGTTTAGTAGTATATAAAATGGCTTCGTTAAATTTCAATAATTAAAGTGACCTTTACTGAAACTGCCGAGTTCATTAGTTCAAGAAGCATGTTTAAGAAAAGAGAGCGAAGTTATTATTATTTGCAACTCCATGCGAGTGACAAGCGGCGTGTTTCAGTATAGGCTGCAAACAGGAAATAACTTATACTGAGGATATTATAGTAAGCTGATTGTATCTTACCGGGTGTAAGCAAGGCAATACTGTAGAGTGACTTCTTCCACATTTGAAAGCAAGTATGTCTCACTATACAAAACTAAAAATCATCAACAAGTAAGTTGTAGCATCAACTGTTCATTACAATATATATCGATACAGTTACAGCACAATGACTAGATGGTGTGATGATGACAAGATATATTATCATGAGACGGTTGACAAGCGACGCCACCAGTCGGCGGCCGTCGGAGGCGGCCAGGGCGGCCAGTGGCGGGCGGTCGAGTCCTCGTACCTCCACTGTACTGTAGTGCCGGATATATCGAGAGGTCACCGAATAGATACGCGGCCTGTTGCCCCCTGTGTCGGCAGGGACGAAAGATACCGTCAGAGCAGACGATGCTAGTATGGTGACGACATTAACTCGTGATCCACCTAGTCTTCGCTCGATGCGTGTCGTCAGGTTTAATAGAACAAGCTCACCAAGCGCACCTTATCCCGCTGTAGTGTGGTGATCGTGTGACTTTCGTGGTTCGTTGTTAACAAGCGAGTGTTTAGCCTACAAAGCCCGCGTGAAGCGCCACAAACTAAAACTAAAACAGTACTTCTACTGAAGCCGAGTGAAGAAGCAAGCTCTGAACATCTAGGCGGACTCAAAGTTGCTTGATTTACTTCTTTCATTTGTTAAATTATACATGGTACTATTGGCTTGTGTAACAAGGATATCAAAAATTTAGATTTATTTGTGTGAATAATGTATATTGTCATTTATTCTGTACTAATTAATGTTAGGCCAATTTACGATAACACACAATTACAAAAAACAAATTAGTTAGCAGGATTTACTTTCAAAACACTGAGTAATTAATAAATTGACTTCGAGCTTCTGAACAAAACATAATAAGCAGTAAACGCAGAGGTGTAGGAGGTGATATGCGTTCGATAGCGTACTGGTTAGAGCGAGGCATGTTGGTCGTGAGCCGGGATTGCGAGGACTGCCGGGGACTGCTAGGGATAGCGAGGGACAGCGCGGGATAGCGCAGGGTTCGTGCCGTGGAGGGCTTGCGTCTAGTCTATTAATGTGTTAGCGTTGAGCTCAGCTCACACGACACTTTGCTGAATATAGAACGTGAAGACACCACAGAATAGCAAAAACAACATTAGTGGAGGCTCACAGCTAATTCAGAGCTGTAGATATTAAAATTATATTGACTTTAAATGGAAACAGGATGTTCCATTGTGTTAATTAAGCAGCTTTATAACTGCTGCTGACCGTCAGTTTAATAGAGAAATTGTTTGAGTGGTAATGACAATTAATGTTGTTTCACTAGAGTGTGGTGCAATGACGCGCAGTACTACAACAAAGCGGCAGTGCGTTGGAGTGAGCGCGGAATGAGCATGGAATGCGCGGGAGTGCGCGGATGTGCGCGGGGAGTGCGCGGGAGTGCGGCGGTGCGGCACTCGTTACCTGTCCGCGCTCGTCGGTGTACACCACGTAAGGCGCGTTCGGGGGCGCACAGCCTGACGCCCGACACAAAAAGCGACAAAAGATTGCAATGCGGACGACAGCCGAAGCGTCATTCGGAAGGCATGTAACAGAAAGCGTTAAAAATAAATAGAAGGAGGTGCGATCGAAACAAAACTGCGGAGGCGACGCACGCCGCCCCCGCGCCACTACTGATGAACTCGCCACACTTAGCGCACACGGGAGCCACTAGAATAATGAGAATAATACCTGATGAGCCAAACGTATAGGGGTGGTGGATTCTATTCCATGCGAAAATTAGAAGGCGGCTGTGTTAGGTGCGGGCCTGCTGCTGCAAGCCTGTAACCACTAGTAGGTACGGGAGCGACACATCGGCCAAAGCGCACCCGTGCGGAGCTCCTTCGAGAACAAGCGTGTACGTAGCGGGATCGACGGACCAAGCGCTCAACTCTCAGTACGACGATAGGTTTCACGATAAACGACGATCGACAAGAGGTAATAAAAAAACGTACAGTCATGCATCTCAAGCGTTATTATTACCGGGATCGTAGATACGAGAAATATACACGCATAGGGTAATAACGGTAAGTGAGTAGAGATACAGTAGTATATATATATATAGCGTAAAACTACCGAGACATCCGCGAGGGCGACGCCGCTCGCTTCGTCCTTACAATAATACAATACAAATGTGACAACACGCCTAGCGCTAACTGCCCCGACAGGCCGGGGCGACACTCGGCCGCACAGTACGAGTCTCTACGCGGAGACCCCGCGCCCCGCGCCCCGCCGACCGCGCGATCTCTATGTGGTCTTCATCTTTTTGTAGGGGTTGACGGCCGCCGCCGCCGCAGCAGCCGCCGCCGCCGCGCTGGGCGGGGCGGGCGGCGGCACGGCGTACATGAAGGGCTGCTGGTAGTACGGCACCGGCATGGGCGGCGCCCAGCCCGGCCGCACCATCATGTGCGGCGCGCGCACTAGTCCCGCGTGCTGCATGCCGGCGCGCGCTTGCGCCTTCAGCGCCTGTTGCGTGTAGGCCGCCGCCGCCTGTGCCATGGCAGAGTGCTGCGCTGCGAATGCCAGCGCGGCCACGTAGTTCTTCTGTGCCACCTCTTTAGCCATAGCGGCGGGGTCTGGCGTGCCTGGGTCGGCGGGCGGCGAGGGAGCCGGCGGCGCCGGGGCGGGCGGCTGAGGAGTGGGAGCCGCGGCCGTAGGCGCGGGCGCGGCCGCGGACGGCGGCGGCGCGGCACTGGACGGGACGCTCGCGGTCGGCGGGGCGGACGTGGCGGGTGCGGGGTACTCACATGATACGGGCACGAACGGCTGCTGAAGCTGCATCAGCTGCTGATAGGTCGTCGCCGGCTGGTACACGGGTACGCCCGCTTTGTCGGCAGCGGGTCGCTTGTACGGCACCACGCCGGGAAAGGCCTGAGGAAAAGTAAAGAGTGATGTGAGAAACCTGCGACAAGTTTCCGGTTCTAAAATGAAAGTGTCACCATCGTGTAATACTTACGAAGTTATCGTAGTAGAAGGATCCGACGCTTTTCATGTCCATCTGAAACGAGAAACAGACGGTTGAACGGAGGGCTCCGGGCGGAGGGCTCGGTGCGGGCGGAGGGCGGCGGGGCGCGAGGGGCGGGGGTGGTCCGTCGCGCCGCGCCGCCGCCTGCCCGCTGCGGGAGGGAGAGGCGCGCGGAGGGATCGTGCGGGCGGGACTGGGAGCGGAGGAGAAGCGTGCAAAGCTGGCGTTGTACCGGTGGCGGCTCGAGCTCGGTGGGCGCCGGCCGCTTCTTGCCCGGCTCCGAAGTCGCGCTCGCTGTCGGCTGCTGGGCTGCGGCGGCCGTCTACGTGAAGCGAAGCGTCGCAGGACGGGACAGAAACAATAACGATGTAGTAGATGCACAGAATACACCTAAAGCTCGGCGTAAGGTGATATTATGCGATAGATAAAAATAAAATAAAAGTGAAGCGTGAGTGCGACGGAAGCGTGGCGCGAGCCGGCGCGAACTGAACAGAACAAAGCTCTGCGAACGTAAGCGGCGTCGCGGCGAGCGAGACCAAGCGGAAGAACAGAAGCGAGCGCGAGCGAGCGAGGCGAGAGCGTGCAGCCTGGTGGCGTACCGCGCCGCGCGCCTGCGCCTTAAGGTGCGCCTGCAGGTGCAGGGGAGGGTGGAAATAGCGGCAGGGGTCGCGGACGCAGCGGCCCTTGACGGCGTCCATGCACACCGTGACACAGCCGTCGTCGTGCGCGGCCACGGGCGGCGACGGGTGCGCGAAGCGACACTCGGTCTCGGCGCGCTTGCACGCGCCGCGCTGGAACTCCCGGCACACCTGCACCACCACACACCAGCCATGTCCGCCGCTCGCGCCCCGCGCTCATCTACCCTCTGCCTACACTCACGTCTGCGCGCCACGCGACACCACGCGATGCGACCACTTCTTAGCAATGCCTCACGTGTCTTGCGAATACTTTACTAAGACGCGACCGCGACTCTGATGTGGATAACGCGTAAACTATGTCTATGTGTGGCGATTTCATCTTTATAGTCACATCATACAATTTTTTTGTATCATTGACCTCGACCCGACGCCGCTTTCTGATAGTTTTCATCGAATCGATTGTTATACTTTCGAATCTAACGATTTACGCATCCGTCGCATCTTCAAATTAGTTTTGGTCGAGAAAGATAATTTAGCAGCTAAATTTTAGCTTTCAATCCCCTAATCTTTTGCCTATAGTTGTTCAATTACGAAAGTGAAGCGTTCGGCACGACTACACTGTAAGCGCAAATCGACACTGAATAAGTCGGTGCGAAAGAATGGCTCGACTACACACCTATATGCAGATATGAGCGTGCGCAACATAGGCCGAGTTTGTGCCAACAGTGTAGGTCCTTCACCAGAGGGAGTAAGCGAGTGCTGCTCGCGAAGCAGACGCAGGCGCACCGGGTCAGTGCGCCCGCGCGCCACAGACACACGGGGACGGGCATACGGCAATATCAGCCCAAATTTGCTACGGGGACCGACATTCTTTAATTTACCTAACAATACAGTTACATTTAAATGGGAAATATATATTATCAATAAGTAATATTATAGTATAATATAAATATCGGTCGGTCCCCGGCATATGTGGCAACATGGGGAAGCACTACTCGAGTGTTGACAGTGAGTTGAGTGATATTGTAAGGTATGCTTACCTCTAAGCGGTCGGTGCGCGGCAGCTTCTGCTGCAGCACGGGTTGCTGCATGACGCCGAGCGGCGAGGCGGCGGCGGCGGCGGGGTCGTGGCCCAGCACCGCCGGCACCAGCTGCGGCGCGTAGTACTGCGCGTACGTCGAGCCCACGCCCGGCACGCCCGACAGGTACGGTGACGTCGCCTGCACACCACACCAACACTAACACTCAGTATACTTGTACATTTGCGAACTCGACACTACACCATGTTCAAATCTTATGTTATATTTTGCTAGAATACATTTTTAACGCTTGGTTCGTTTAGGAAGCCCAATGTATGCTTGCATCGAATACAACATTTACAAAAGCTGCTATACACCTACAAACATCGAAAACAAATAGAAAATTTATTAAACCAGAAATCTGTTAGCCAAACAAGCCATCACATGCAATCATAAAGAAACAAATAGAAATATTAAAGAAGCATACGGTTTATCCAGTCTAGCTACCCACCGGCCACCAAAAGACAAAAGGAAAGGTAAACCAGGAAAGGATGCAAAAAGGTTCAAAATCCTAGGTTAACAGTGCATTATGGTGCTGTAGGTGTAGCTGTATCACGTGTGAAAGGAACAAGGCGCTGGAGGCGAGGCGGCCGGCGGTAGTGCGTCACGCTTGGCGGCGGCGGCAGTTACCTGCGGGGCGAGCAACGCCAGACTGATCGGGTCCAGCGCGGCGAGGTGGCTGGCAGCCGCACCCGCGCCGCCCACGCCGCCCACCTCAAACAACCACACAAACACGCTACTCATCGTGCGAGGCCAGGACTGCACATCACCTCCACCTCACTCTTCGCACCGACCTTCGGCTGATGCCTAACACCACGAGACACTTACGATCTCCTACTACGAGATGCGAGAGATATCAACGAAAACTACGGATGCGGTAAGGCGCGCGGCGGCAGGCAGTGCGAAGAGGAAGGTCGAGGAGTGTGTTGGGCCGCATAGTTAGCGACAGAGTGAATAGTGAGGAGGACGATGTCCGGTGATTAAATCTGCATTACCGCTTATACCCAGATCATACACGTGTGAGTAAGTTTGGAGAATAGTCATGCCATTTAAGGAACGATTCGTACAAACATGCTCAAGCAGTGGGGAGCGATCGGCCTCGGGCGGCAAAGTTTAAGTTGTGCCCGCAAATAAGTAGACTAGGTAGGTAGGTATCTATATTCTAAAATAAATACACAGATTACTACTGACTTTGTTTAGCAGGTTCACGCACTCGAAGCGAAACTTTAAATTAAAGCGCGGAACTAGTTGCAGGAACGGCTGTGCCGCCTCGAAGAAAGTAAATTACCATTAACTTTCAACGTGCACATGATTAAGTTTTCTGAGAAAACTTTACGAGGGAATCGAGTTAATTTACTTACGGATGAAAATATTTTCAATGCGCAGAGTCCATGTGTAACTTGGTATTTGATATGTATCTAACTAGTTACGTGTACACAAACGAGGCACAACTTAAACACGATACTTGATTAAGTCTACGTGTTTCAATAGTAAGAACGCTTATAAGATACAGAATAGCGGATAACACCGAAAGCTGCGTGTTGCGTGCATAGAATACCTACATTAGTGTGGAGGTCCGATCGCTCGAAGCTTCGGTAGTAGTAGGAGGGAGCGTAGCTTGGGTGACTCACCACAGCGGGGACTTGGCCAGGCAGCACCTGGCCGGGCGTCAGGCCCATCTGCTGCATTAGTGCGTTCTTCAGTGCTAGGTGATTCCTGCCGTTGATTAGCAACTGATCTTTCAGATGTTGGGGTGGATGGAAGTACTTGCAAGGTGGTTTCTCGCGGTTACACCGACCCTGGAAATGACAAATATAAAAATTAGACAGAGCTCATCTATTAAAAAAAATTAAACAACGCCTTCACGCGGCAACAGCATAAAAAGTAGTTGCTAATAAGGTTTTTCACCCCATCGATTGCTATCTGTACCGGAATGTTTGGTAACGTTCACATAAGAGGGCGACAACGACACTATTATGGCACATAAATGGAAAATGCAATAGATATGAGAGGTATACGCCCCAGGTAACCGACATTTCAGGGCTCTGAGAAAAGACGAAAATGGCGGACCTCATTCGATATCATTCCGATAAGCAATATGTGTAGCAGAGCGGTGGGCGACCGCGGTTTCGGCTCAATATCGGCCGAATGTGCGGAAATCCCTCCATGCATCACAATTGCCGTGAGCCGGGCACGTAGCCACCAGAAATCCTCCACTCGATTTTTCCTTATAACCGCGTCTTAGGCGGTGTCAAATATTTCTGAGGCGCGTTGGGGGCGGCCGCGCTCCTCACTCCGCTCATTTTCGACGTCAATGAGGCGCGAGATAATTGCCTTTCGGAATCGAAGCCCTCCGCCGCACCCGTCTATGATGATTTATTTACATCCGTGTAATTAACTGTCGCACTACGTGACGGGAAGAGCTTCGCGGACGTTTTATCGTCGCACGCCGAGCCTCCTGCGCCATATTTTATTCAGTGAAAAAACGGAAAAGCCCTTATCGCAGTTTCAAAGAAATACGTATACAAACAAACGCCATCTGAATATTCAGTACTTTACTAGGGTTCCCTTACTGATAATGTCCACGGAACTGCTTTGGAGTGATTTAGTGAGTAACTTTTTCAAAGCATGCCCGATGATATCACTAGCCTGCAGACATCTACATCTACGTAACTAGATACAGGGCATGGCGAGCAAACATCGTGAAGTGTGAAATCTTTGGCTGCAGCTGAATCAGATGCAGACATGTTCCGAATTTTCTCAGTTATTAAACTTCGGCGATGCGTGCTACAACTAGCTAGTGGAAGCAGTCGGCTGCATTTAGATTAACTTGTTACTGGCAGGCATAATGTTAGTTGGACGGTCCTCTCACAGTTTAAGCTCGGGATAAAGTTATTATTTCCTGTTACTCGGTGCCGTCTACTTTAGCCGAGTTTCGATTCGAACCAACCCGTTTGTGAAACTTGAATGGGTGATCACGTTTCATCATTACTGTGATAACTCTGTTGGGTTTATCAAACTTCTATTTATTAGCTGCTACAGTTTGGGAAACGTTTGAGATAAGTTTATTGTTGGAAACATTCAGCTGCATTCGTATTGGTTGAATTAAGTTTAATGTTGTCGTGATTAGCTATGAATGTAGTTCGATTTAGGAAATGATAATACAATACCGTAGGCAATGGTTAAATCCCTTTAAATTTGGATAGGGTTACATAGAAATAATGTCCATCGATTGCACGCTGCAGGTGTATCGGCGCGGCGATTAGCGTGACGGATGCCCGCGCGGATACAAATGGCCGGCCACCTCAGACGGATGACCGCGCCACGCTCGCTCGCCAAACGCATTACGACACATTAATTGCTCTTCGATCACTATGCCTCTACATTTGTTCGTTTAACATGCCTTTTGTTCATTCACGAGCTTTTATTTTAAGCTTTAACTGCATGCAATATTACTTTAAATAAAACGCGTATGTAGTTGTAACTATTTCCGTTTGAAAATCTACACCTACACCTAATGAGAAAAACTGAACAAATAAAACTACAATGCGCACTTAACGTTAGATTGCTTATATGAAATCCAGAAAATTAAACAAAAACTTTCAATATGGCCTATTTGTTCGGGAAGGGCATCGGGAGGGTCGTACGAGCGCAGGGTGGGCAATAACCGCCCGAAACTAATAACATTTTTGTGTGATAGTGGAGGAGCAAACCGAGCGCGGTACCCTCTCCGTGTCCTTTATAACACAACAATGCGCACTTGCAATACAATAAGGGGTTAGCCGAGAGTCAGTTTCATCACTGCTTTGGGATCCAGGAGATAAAGAAACTGTGTTCGATGAAAAAGCAATGTGCCGAATACAGGAAGCAAACGACACGAATTTGGAGATGAGTATATCTCACCGTGACTTGGCACTGGTGCCCGATTAAAGCGAAAACGACGTCAATGAAGCGAGACGCTTGTCTCGTTAAGGTGAGAGCAGTAAGGCGGCGGAGTGCTCTCGGGAACTATGACGTGTATAACGAACAACCCTCGAAAGTAACGGCGTCCGCCGGCAGTCGGCACGCGCCACACCTTGTTACTCCATCGCGCCAGCCGCTGCCAAATGCCACCTCTTCCATTTTCAAGACTGAAAACTATATCACGAGTTTACTTACTACTGAATATTTTCAGTGTGCCAGCCTCACTCATTAGGGAAGGCATAAATGGCCCTTATCGGCATTGTCTGTGATGTGTTTGCCAACTGCCTAGTGTGTGTGTGTGGTATATAGACCTGTTAGTTTTTTAAATATCAAAACTTTTGTTTCTCCAACACTATTCGTAAGGGACAGCCATCAAAAATGCAATGAGACAAAGTATATTATTTTATTCATTGCCTCCGAAAGAAATCAACATAAATGTTTTAATCAAATCAGCAATCAGCCGAACAGGACATGAAGAATGCACACATCAGACGAGGCGTGCGGTCGTTAATCGATTAGAACGTTCGATCTCGATTGATGTATCGGTGACACGGCGTCGACGCGCGACGATGCGTGGTCAGCCGTACGCACATGCCGATCTATACTCGTCTATTTTACTATTGGGCGAGCGACACGCGTCGGGATATATCGACACACGAGGAAAACAATGAGGTAACGAGCCGATGAATGACACACTCTCGTCGCGAAACAGCTCGGAGTCCACTTGTACGCACCAAGTGTGTGCCAGAAATATTTGGGGACAGACGGAAATAGAACCGGCCGATGAGTCGTGCCAGCTCCTGCATCGAGTAGGCACGCTGCGCACGCGACACGTGGCCCACACATACAGGTACGGACACAACATTAAATTATTTTATGCTATTATTTGTGGCTAGTCTTGCTTTATGTTTGTGTGACAGTCAGCGAACACTTTAAATAGACTTGATCG
The DNA here is from genome assembly GCF_023101765.2 of Spodoptera frugiperda. Taxonomy (NCBI): domain Eukaryota; kingdom Metazoa; phylum Arthropoda; class Insecta; order Lepidoptera; family Noctuidae; genus Spodoptera; species Spodoptera frugiperda. Next base: position 5,600,730 of record NC_064212.1, read on the forward strand.
TACAGAATCGTCCACATTTAGATAGCTCTCCGAATTGGAAACATTAAAATTTTCATAACGTTGGCACGTTGATACGTTCTCAGATTATTTGTTGGGTACTTAAATTGAATAAGCACTCAATAACTTTCCACACATTTAGAGTACTCTGAAGACACGGTGACATTGAAACAAGTGCATGAATGAAAGGGAGTGCAAGATAGATTACGTAGTCGGATGTCCCAAAAGGAAGAGGGAATTAAAAGGTGGTATAGTCACCGAGTGATAAAGGTAGGCATCATGATCACGAGCAGACTAAGATCCGGCGCCGGATGCTACAAATAATTTTTCGACAAGTCAGAGCGAGGGAAAGGTGAAATCTAATTTGCAAAATTTTGTGGTCGGGAAGGGAATTAGGTAAGCAAAGTCAATTCTGAAAGTAAGTAGAATTTGAATTTAAAATGATTTATAGAGGCACAGGGGAGTGGCTAATGAGGCGTCATGCGAGAGGGGCGCGTGTTTACGCTTGCCGCTCAGCGCGTATTTTTTATCGCGGCCTCTGGGCGGCGCCGCCGCCCGCCGCGCTTATTGCTGACGTAATGTCGAACACGCCTACCAAACGAAATAATTAGCTACTATCTAATTGACTCGAAATAATCACACATCAATATTGACATAGGTCCCTAAAGTGAACAATTACAACTCCGGTGTTAAACACTACCCATTGGTTGCATATTCTGGGAGTTACGACATCAGCTATTCGTATCAGAAATCGCTTGTCCATTTGTAGAGTAGAAAACTAAATTGTATGGGATTGACGTAAATTTTGTCACTTGTCAGTGTCCCATACATTGAGTTTTAGACAAGCGCTAAAGTGGCATTCGTCTAGAGGCTCTTATTATTTATTTAATTGTTTTTATCTGTTTCAATTGTTAGATAGCAGTTAAGACGACTTGTGTTATTTATAGATTTTCTTACTGAACGGGGTAAGAATTAAAGCCACCACCCAGAAAGTTATTTAAGATAATTTAGCAACAAACTTTTTGTTATTTACGTTAACACGGCGCGGCGCGGCGTCTGAAAAACTGATTTTGTTGGTGTTTACCTACAACTTACATTTTTAATCTTTTTCTTGTTTTTTTTTTTTGTACTAAGGAAACTCCGAGGCAGCGCTAATAGTGAGTTAATGTAATTAGTTTTCATGCTTACTTAATTATTGTGGTTATATGTAGGTGTACGTCGAGGAGTCCCTCCCTCGGCGAAAAAAACTTCGTGGAAGCCTTAAAGTAAGAATTATTCAGTCCAGTGAAGTTCCCAACAAGTTTGCATGGCGGTGCCGTAGCTTAACGTTAAAATATGCATTCGTGCACGGAGTTATCTCAGCCACTTTTGCCGTTGCCGGCGGCGAGCGCCCGCCGCACGGTCACTCCTTGTTTATCCCGGCTTTAATATTAGTTGGCCACTTTTAAACGGATATTTCGGAGCTTAGGGCTCGAAACTATCATAAAGGTTACGTATGCAAACCACATTGTAGAATATAATTAGCAAATGAATGTAGTGGCAACGGTAGCAGGGTAGGTCTGTTTGGGTCGCGGGGAGCACGGGTGCGAGATTAATGCAACGGAAGCAGGCGCGACCTCTCCAGGTGTTTCATTAAATTGCGCGCGGCGCCTCGGCCGGCTCGTACGGCCATTATGAACGCTGCAAGCTCGAGGGCCATTCGCTTTAAGAACGGCCGCGCCACTTTGTAACAGCCTTAATGAATCTTGTTACTTATAGGCTCGCGTAAATTGCCTGTTTTACTAACGTGGCGTGGGGTGAAAAAACATTAGGTCAGTGAACGCTTTCGTGAGGAATGCCTTTAGCGCCCGTTGAGAGGTTTGTGTATTTCACTTTACTGCCAAGTTTTTTTATGATCTTATTAGCTGACAAAAAGGCGTAACCGCACATTTAACATCCAGAGAATTATTCGCAATTTGAACAAATAAAATTAGCTGTTCATTCTCTGACTACGAAGACATTTTTTCTGATAAGTGTTTTGCATCCGTCAAAGAGACAATGATATGATCTATGCCGGCCATTAAGAAAGCGTACCCTACTTAAATCTTAAATGGATTTTTTTGCAGCCAAGAGAAAATGTTTCCTAAATACGAACACAGCAAGTTTCGTAGCCGGTATGATACGTGCAGGTCTCACAGCTGCCGTGGGGAACATGTAACGAATGATTCAGTGCAAGATAGGTAAACAAGCGAGCCGAGTGCACGTGTTTCACGTGCAATCTAGTGAAGTGTGTGGCGCGAGCGAGGCGGCGGGCAGGCAGCGCGCCAGTATGTGATGCGACACGCCGATACGACCCGCCCGCCCGCCACCTCGCTCCAACTAACCAGTTTAACCCTGCTAGCTGCAGTAATTAGTCTAAGCAGCCAGACGGAGCGCATGATTCCAAGTACCGCCACTCTCTTTGACTTTCTTGCTTATTCAGGGGGTAAACACGTGCCGGATTTCACCAGTCCAAACGCTGCGTCACGGTAAATTAAGCTACCTTCGTTACAAGCTAAACCTAGCTTACGTAGTCTCAGACTAAGTAGCCTCTCAAAGATAATTAGGTCATCCGATGCTCCTATTTGGTAAGTGTAGCCAAACTAATTATCAAGATACGAGCGACACAATGCGACTGCTAGACACGAATATTTTTGACTTTCATCGTCGCGTCGGTTATCTGTTATAGTTACAGACAACAATAGTTGTATCACAACAAAGGTTTCTAGAACATTTCCGTAACGGTATTTTCTCTGCTTTTGTACTGAAGTTAATAGAAAACGTTGAACGATATCGGGATCTTTTCACAAAACCTTGGCGTCGGCGAATAGGATAGTTAGTGTCTATCTTGTATCTACTACTAGAGTGCTCTATGCAGCTTATTTTATTTGTTCCGATGTCAAGCAATCCTAACACGTATCTATTTTATTTTAAACCAAGACTGAGATTTCTACTGCAACTTCTATTCTTTGGCAATGAGATTTGTTCTCGAAATAAACAATCCGATATAATTATCTCACCATTTATTTATAATTGCCGGAAATGTAATTAGATACAAGTAATATACGTTACGTAATGAACACTAATTAATTTGGCTAGAGAATGGCAAATTATTGTTAAATTCGTGTTTTAATCTTATTCTACAGAATCGTCAAACTGCAGGAATTGGAGATCAATAGAATGACTGAGTTTGAATAGTTTCCATGGCAACCAGTGTCAACGGTTAGTTTACAGAGCACAAGCGCAAGCGGCTGGGGATTCGTGTACTGTCTGCGCGATGGAACTTATGCGATGATGTGGCCACTGTTTACATAAGCAGTTATATAACATCTGCTACATCCGGTGCTGAATGTAAGTCATAACAATTTACTCGTTGATTGAAAAGACGAATACGAGTACAATTACTGATGAATAGAATATAAGTTAAAATATTATGATGGTACGACCATTCTGGACTTTGGCCCTTACGACGCACGATGGTTAATGGTTATATCTCACAGTATATTCGTATTTATTTTTTTAACTGTTACTTTTTTTTCTCCTTTTGCTTAATACTGTGTGCAGTTTACGACCTATTTACAGCATCGTATAGTAAACAAAATCGTAGTCGAAGAAGATAAAAGGCGATAAACGCGAAGCGAACTAACTACAAAATAAAGAGCCTTTACTACGTACGATAAGGGAAGTTTAAGAGGAGTTTTCGGGCTCGGGTCGCACCGATAAATTGGGCGGCACTTAATTATGATCTCGGGCGGCATCTTGCAGGCGGCTAATGTCCCGGACTCGTTTAATGCGCGAACTTGTAGTCTCAGCTCCGGCGGGCGTGATAAATCTCCATCTGTGCCCCGTGCCCGACCCTACCTTCAACGTAACGCCTCGACTCGACACACGCCCGTCTGGAGACCGTCGCCGGCACCAGAAACGAACCACGTATAAAATATTACTTCATAATACTTATAGCTTCCATTTCAGAAATTCACGAATATCATGTTCATTCACAACTGAATTTAACAATAAGTACCAACATTGAAATAACTTCACTTGTATACTAACAATGAACCGCCCAACACAAAATCAGGAGAAAGCCGTAGCAACTGCTACGAGTGCTACGAGTGCTACGAGCGCGTAGAACAATGCGAGATTACAATAATATCACAGAGTAGGGAAGCCAATTCATCTATTCAACTGACTGTTGTTGTTATCTTAGCTACTTTAAATAATTTTTCAAGGTTTCAAGAGTTCTAAAGAATCGTTGAAACATGAAGTTTGTCAAAAATAAGGACGTAGTTACAGTTTCACATTTTTGTAAACTATATCGAGTACTTATAACACGAATACCACTGAAACTTCAAGGTTTTAAATCCAGGTGTGGTTTCGTTTAGTACACATAATGTGTTTCCCAGGTATCTTATTTGTAAACACTGTTCTCGGAGACTGTACGTATTTCATTTCATAAAGCCTTAAAAGCCAGTAAATATGTAAGCATAAATCAATTTTCTAAACAGAGTGAAATTATTAACCGCAATGATTTACGATGTAAAACGAAACTTTGTTCCGTTTACACGGCCCTTTTATGCTGCGAATGTGGCAATATAGGGAATTATTGTGTACGGCCGGGTACATTAGGAAGAGTGGCAGTGTGTTATTGCATCGTGTACGTTAATGTCGCGAAGGTTGAGGGCGGCGCGGCGCGGCGCGGCGAGTGTGCGGCACAGTACGGGGCGCAGTCGGCGCCGCATTATCTAGGTATAATTAAAGCGGGCAAGACGACGGCGAGACGTTACGCCCGTCCTAACGACTTTTATGGCGTATGTAACATTGCCGGCACATAAAATAAATGTGCCGCCTCCAGCGCCCCGATATAGCACAGTATTCCCAGATTAATCGCCAAAATGTTTGCTCACACGCTATACGACTGCTGTTATTTAGACCATACCTCTACATAATGAGGTAAATATTGGAAAATGTTTTCCTTTTCCTCCGCTGACACTAACGTAGAGTCATGATGGCTCTCGAAAGTGTCGGATAAAAGTATTTCTTGAAGTTTATTTGTTAAACTTTTTGCAATATAAGTTTCTATTTGGAAAGGGTTCAAGAGTTTTTTGTAGAACGGAGGGCACGAAATACGAGTATAAAGGTTGTTTACTGAAAACGTCGAAGGTCATTCATGTCGACTGCTTGTATACTTATTTGTACTCGGTATATGTGGGTGTGGATTTGTTTTTCTCTCAAGTGTATATTTAAGGCACTCCCTTATAACGCGTGTATTGTACCATCGTCGCCCCGGGATGTTTCTGTGCCACTGAATACGAGGGTATACGAGGTGACCACACGACGACGGCGATGGTGGCGGAGCCCTCGCGTCCGCGTCCAGAACCGTCATTTAAATCTTTATATGTCCACATTAGCTTTATAGGCGACGGGGAGCTTTCTCCAACGTTGGCGGCGCCTGAGTGCACTTTTATTGAGGATGAAATACCGTAATTGCCACTCGGCGCCACGCCGTGACTGACGAGTTTTGTACGTGCTAATTGTGCCAACTCATCTATAAGGTCGCATGACCGACGCCGAAAGGTCAAAACATACTTTACTTACTTCCTAATGGGGTCTACGTTACATTAACTCTGGAGCGGCCAACTGATGTTTGTTTTGATTACGTTATAATATTGGAAATATTATGATGTTATTAGATCATTTACCAAGCTGGTTTGTTATATCATCAATTCTATCTAATATTACACATGCCATCGAGGATCGTAAAACCAACACAAAATTGGATAATATATAAAAGGAAAATATTCAAAACAATAACCGCTTTTCATATCTCAATCCCCGAACAGCCATAATCTTGACAAATGACGGTCTTTCGAGTGTAGTCGGCACTACAGGCCGCATTGACAAAACTCCAAATAAACTGACACCGACACATAAATAAGCATATTCGATGTTTTATTGAGTGGAGGAAATACGAAGGAAATAGTTTCCTGGGTCATTACGCGGGTCATCAATCAAGCGTGGGCCTGCAACGCTTAGATTTGGAAATGGTAGGTCGTGGATCGATAGGTGCGGCGGACTGGTGGCCGAGTTCATAAAGCATGTGTGTCGTAGGCGCAGGTAGGCGGGCGCGTGTCGCGCGTGCTTCGTGTGCTCGTAAACGGCAAAGGCGTGAGGACGGGCGGCCGGGCGGACGGGCGTCGGTATGCAATGGAGTCGAATGCACGATATCTGCATTGTGGGGCGGCGGCGCGGCGCCGGCGGGTCTGGGCGACGCGGCGGCGGCGCATACATCAGGCACGCGACCGACGCCCCCGCTACACCCCTCACCAATTATCATAGTTTTGTTCCTATTTTTTGCCGCATTAATGGCTGTTTTCAGACAAACACCCTGATTGCTGGTGGTGCATTGCGATTACAACACATTTAATTTAATTTTGTTTTGAACATCGCACGCTTTTAGTTCGAGCACTTTACACATGTTTTGGTTGAGACATCTAATTAGCGTTTTAAATCAGTGAAACAGAAGGTGGCAATCATGTCAAGAGGAATCCATAGTAATGATAAATCACGCAATCGGTATTTTAATCTGATTTTGATAATCACTTTGTGTTTTGCTATTTGTTGCACCAAGTAGTTGTAGGTGCTTCTTTGTTAGCAATGGCTTATTTATTTTTATCGTATTATGATTTTGAAATGAAATCAAGTATTGTATAAAGTTACTTCGCCAAGATGTCAACGTTAAGTTTTGTTTCCCAAAGCCACCCTTAATGTACGAGATTTCTCAAGCACTTGACCGTTCCATATTATTTTATAGCGAAGCATTGCACAGTATAATGCAAACTCATCGTAAAAGGAGTTAGTTTAAAATCCACATGGGGCTGACGTGTCGTTACGTATGCAGCGAGTCAGGCGGCGCGGCGGCGGGCTGGCGAGCAGGTAGAGTGCAAGGCGTCGTCCACATTGCGAGGTGCAGCGCTCCCCATTATCCTATGCAAATCCGGATTTCCCAAATATCGTGCTCCGCCGCGGGCCACCTCGCTATCGCGGCTATTAATAACGCGCCGTGTTACAAATACGAGCCTCGGAGCTGAGCCGTTTAGTCCGTCGACGAAATACACTGGCCGTATGTTACCTCATACTCTCATTCTACGCTAATATTAAGTAGCGCTGCACCGTATTTTCCAATTTGATTAAATCCTTTTTCCAATTACGGAGCTTCGGGTAGGCGTTATTATGATCGCTTTATGAGGTAAGAAAATTGCTGGGAGCATTTTATACAGCATCTAGCAAATATGTTTTTGCTGTAAATGTAAATCACTTTGAAAATAGCTAACAATGTTTTATAATGATATTGGTGTGAAAGAAGCGTAAGTAATATAAACTGGCGCTTTAATTATACTTCCCCTTACGTAAATACACAGTTGGATTCGTAATACTTACGAGTTAATTTCTAAATGAGGAAACTGTCTTGCTACGTCGGTAATACGTGTTCTCGCGCGGTTCTACCTTTTACTTTGTTACGAGGGCGCTACTGTTATAATTTCACAAAATAACTTGGTATACTTCAGAGGAAGTTCGTTTAATATTCTACTAGGTAAAGTGTTTATCGCGCTAATCTCGTAAAACAGGTTAGTCGAATGAAGGGTGCAGATCATCGCGCCGAGGTCAGAGGATGGGGTCAGGTCGGCGCGGGTCAGCCGTTGAAAATAATCCCTTACCGTTGGGGCGAATTAAGTATAATTCGTTCAATACAAGTACGTATCGAGTTGTGGTGGATTCTTATAATTGAATCGTCAAAAACAGTCCGTTGTGCTCTGAGCAAAAGGGACTTGGAAATTGAGCGAAGGATAATTGAGAAAACGGCTTGCACTAGCTCCTTCCAAGTTTTTTGAAGAACATTCTCGGTAATTAGATTAGATGCCACTGCAGACACGAGGTTTTTAACTCGGTGTACACGTTAACGTCAGAATTCATATCGCGAGAGGCCAATTAGTGGAACATTTCTGCTTTTCAATTGATTTCGAGACACAAACAGCGGAGTTTTAACGACTTCAATAAACAAGTCATATATTATTTAAGCGTTCATATTAATTTTAGCGTTAGCAGCTAGTAGTTTTAAAATAATTGGAACGATGCACGTTTAATAAAGAAATGTAGATTAACTTCAGAATACTTTACATGAAATTACACGGTAAATAAAAGGAACAAAGGAAGATAACAGAATAGAATGTATGCTCACCTAATGGCGAAACTAATATAGTAGAAACACAAGGCGTCCGCACTGAATGCCCGCAGCCTACAGAATGGACATCGGCGACGTCCACCTACCCTCACAATTTAATTAAATATGGCTTCAGATTAACTCGGTGAGGCTTCATACAAACTATTCTGTTTCATATTTTTCCACCCCCAATAACACTACACCCCCACCCCGCGCTTTATCTACCCTATCCACGATATCTATACGGTACTGATATACATACGTTTTCGCACCGGATACAGACATTTTGCTCCACAAAATTATATCACAGCATACTAATAAGATTACCTGAAACAAAAAGATTACACAATTAGTCGGATCACGCGATTTGTTTACGCCAAAGTCAATTAGCCTAAACAATGTCGCTAATAATAACAATGGGAGCAAGAGTGACGAACCAAAGTTACTTGGGTGTACAGTCTTGACTTTGATAATAATGGGTTTGGTTGAGAGCCGCGGGTGGGGTGCGGCGGGGTGCGATTGTATCCGATGATAAACATCGGCCGCCCGCCGCGCCATCCAACAGTCGGCGCTAATTAAACAACAACGGAGAAAATTAATTTGATTGTTTCGGAACTACGCCTCTTTGTTACAGCCTACCAACGGTTTACCTAGGAAAAGTGCTCGGTGATGCCTCTCCACGACGCGATGGAGACGATTTTTCACTGTAACACCATTTATATTGTGCTGAGAAAGAACGGCAGGCGAACGCGCGACAGGTCCCGGTGACAAACAAGAACAGACTGAAGTTGACTGTTTGACACCTAATGGAAAACTTCCAAGTGCACCAGATCGATGGTGGTTAAATGGTTATAAAGTGACGTCACGGAAAATCTAGCTATAAAATACAATCAAGTCAGGAATCGATATAAAAGAACGATGTCAATGACATTGTCTGTTGTCGTGAATATCCGAAAATCTGTGTATGTTGTGGTGGAAGTGTATGATAAATGAGAAGTGCGTGATGTGGCTCGACGCCGGGACGTCAGCGACATGCGTCTCGGCGGCGCGGCGTGTTCCGGCGGCGACGCGGCCGCGGATCAGGTACACCGCGGTGTCGCCTTACATTACGCACACCCCAGCTAACATTACACCACGCCGCCTTCCTTGTCGTTATTAATGACACGCGGTAATTAATTAATCCTACGCGTTCAGATATTCTAGTCACTAACATATGTTAACAAGATCCGATACCCCCAGTGAGCGTAACAAGATCATTATATTATACCAGAGACGAAATAATACAGTTATTGTCATCTACACTACTGTAAATGAATAATTTATAGGGTTAACGCAGAGTTCGGAGCTTCGGGTGTCAATTAAGTAAAGTATTTACGAAACGCCCTCTCAATAAATAAGTTAGGGAATAGAATTCGGAAAATTAATCATGAATAGGCACGGGGGGTCGGACAAAAACTTTAATGCGTGCTTGGAAACCTTTCGGCGTGAAAATGTGGAATTACATGCGGTATCCGAGTCGGGCAGCTCGTTCCTGAGCGTGTGAATTATTTACGCGGCGCCGAGTGCGGGCGGGAGACGCGCCGAGTCGCACCGCCGCCGCCCACCACTTAGATTGGAGGCTAACTTTTAGTTTATCAACAAATAAGTTGATTCGATTTAATTTGACCAAAGGGTAATGTTGCTACACCAATTAGTTCGTAACTTTACGTCTAAATATACACAGAAATGGTTTATGATAATTAAACTAAGAGCATTATTGGTTAAACAACAAACTATCTTGAATATCTTGTTCTATCAATATCCTAAATTCGGTGCCAGATTTTCCAGTAGTTGTTTTCGTAACTATTAAAAGTCCAATATGTGGCAAATGAAAGTAAAAAAGAATGCATGAAATGTTGATCCGAAGGGGTAGGCGGCGTGCGCGAGTGTTGGGACGGGGCCAGAGAGAGTGACTCATTAAAGGATGCGCGGTTCATCTCATTCGGGCCGGACAAAAACGGGTCGCTGTCCGTTACGGTGTGGCTCGCAATTAAACACGAGACCGAACGACGACCGTTCATTGGAAAAGCGCTGAACAAGCGAACAATACAACAGCTATCTAATTACTTTGTGCCCCTACGCCGCCTGTTGTCTCTACAATGTAACGTCACTGTAAAGTTGTTTGTGGTTTTTGCCAAACGTACACTAGCCCCATCTGAACTTTCCAGTGTCCCAACGATCCCAACGCCATCCTGACAAAATTAATTAGTAAACTTATTGGCAAAAACATCCATTTACCTATTTATAGACAAAATTCGTTTTGTACCTTATAGAGAAATTAACTAATTATTGTTCGGTTTTCAAATGTGACATTAAATTCTACGGAACGTCATATTATTAAGAACCCTTTCGGGCCATTAATTGGAGCCGAAGTGGGGTTTAATACAATCGAAATCAAATTAAGTACATTCAGTTGCGGTTGAGAGTCGGGTTCAGTTGATTCAGCGGTATGACCAACACGTGCGGCGGGCCGCGCCGGCTTCTGACTTAGCAATAAGAATAAGAACTAACTTACAGTCTTGTCGTGAATTGTTTTACATATGAAATAAGTAGGTATGTAGCGTTTTATTTTAATATTTCAGCAGCGAAATATTCGTCCCAATTAAAAATCAAATGTTGTTGTGACAATTATGGTAACACGAACAACATGGCTGCGAGCGATAAAATGAAGTCGAGACTGGTGATTATTCCGCTCCATGTGCACCCGACGAAACTTAATGCCGTCCGCCGACGCGGCTCCACTGGAACGACCCATTAATATGCAAAACAAAACTTGCAATTAATTGGGCTTTAAAAGTTAAATCGTCACTACAGGCGAAAATTGTTCTTGTGAATCAAGATTTATCGCTGAAAACGTGACGGAGTTTGTCGGTGATTCAGTGGGATCGTAAGAGGAACTCGACACCCGGCTCACTGAATACGGGAAACTGTAGCGAGACATCAAGTAGTCGCTCCCCTGACGTATTAGACTGAAAGCGACGTCCTAGCCGGGGTTATGAGGTACAAGCGGCGTCTAGTTACGCGGCGGGAATGGATGGCCGAATTAATTGAAATATAGCGTCGCGCCGGTGTGCGGTCGTGCGGCGGTGGATTGGGAGATTAAAGTTGCAGCAGTTCAGCGCCGGAGCAGGTGTGGCACGCGCCACTCGGGTGGGGGCTGCACTGCGGCGGGAGCCATCGGCTTGCCGAACACGAAGTCGAAGCGTTGAAAAATTGCGCTGAACGTCTTGAAGCGCCCCCACAGCGGCGCGGAGCCGCGGAGGCGCGCTACATACAAATAAGTCAGGGTTGTTCGTGTCGCCGCCGCTTCGCAGCCGACGTCGACGCCGCTATCTCTACATCGAATCGCTCTGCCGGGTAATCGACGAAAACTTCATAATTTATCACGAACGGGGCCAAAGTTCCAAGTATCGACTTCGCCTTTTTATATTCAAACATAGAAAATAAAATCACAGCAGAGCACAAGAAAGAGAGGGCAACAACCTAAACGTTAATATTTACTGAAAAAGTGAAAAGGCTTTTCTATCAGATAGTTCAAGCGAACTGTTAAACTAGTGTAACTACTTCGACAAGTATGAAACAATAATTCGTCTGAACCGCAAATGATATCTGAAAGTCTGCAAGCCAAGTACGGAAAGGTCGAAGTAGAAAATATTGCTGCAAAGCTAAGCGCAACTTTTGCAATGACTCAGCGATCTCGCGACGTCGCAAGGCACCGGGCCGGGTGTATCTACTCGAAATATCAAAATAAGATTATTTTATTTTGTGTCTGCTCTTATCGAGCAGCAAAGAGGATATCGTTTATCTGAAGTGATCGTTGATCGACTGAAACTTTGGAAGGATTTTCTAGTCAGATATAAATAAAAGTAAAATAACAATTCAAATAAACGTGCCTAAATCCGTAAGTGAGGGTATAAGCGAAAGCTAAACTTTATTAAAGGTCCGACAGCGTCAAGGGCCGGGGCGGCCGACCTTCATAAAACAAACTTTATGACAAACAATAACATTTATTACATAGTTGAGTATTAATGCGCACTCCATTTACAGCTGGGCGGGCGCCGTCGCGGCGCCCCTGCATTGTTGGTCGCGCCGCAAACATCTTTTTAGGTTTAATAACTCACCCCAGCTACGAGACTCCTTGCTTATGAAACGCGTATAATCCTAATCTAGTGCGGTATTACAGCTCTTGTCTTTGTAGCCGTTCTCTAGACGACATGTCACGTAGGAAATACGTCAAGCCAACCTGCTTAGCAGTGTATCGCATGATGTTAAGTTTCTAATGGACTACTAATGCGGCTGCTGTCCCTTTAGTCTTGATTTAAAGTTGATACAGTTACAGGCGAGCTCGTGACTCTTCATAGAAGCCAATAAAGGAATGGGATATTTAATAAAAATACACGTCCTGCAGCAAGGAGTGGACAGTAACGCGCGGTGGGTTGTTCTTGTTCTAGAGTAAAATAAAATTTTATATAGGACATTATACGTGACAAACGACGCGAACGACACGAGTATCCTTTTTCGAGTAACGTTTTCGTAGCTATTATTTAACGTAATCGTGGCTGACTTTTTGTTGGGAGTAAACCTTAATTTAAAGTTAAGCCAGCGAACAATTAAATGGTAACAATTCACGAACTAATATCACAAGCAATAACAATTGCTCCTTGCAGCTACTAGCAATAAACGTCATGAACTCTTTGTTCATTAAAATGAACGTGTTTACTTGGTGTTCGAGTGTGTCTGACTGCGAAATACTGATTGTACGTGTAGCATTCAGTTAATTATAGCAGAATGTATGTTCGTACATTACATTGTGTGTACAGACCGTAGATAAGAATTTAATGTGTCATGGCTTCGGTTGGACACTAGACGGGGGTTTGAATAAAGCCACTGGAGGACATGTGTCAGCCGAGTAGTCCGCGTAGGGAACGTTTTTATAGCGGAGAGCTGCCGCGGGTCGCGAGTATCGTACGGGTGAACGACACGATTTAGGGAAATGTACATTTTTTTACCGACCCTCAGTTTGCACTTCACTTTTTGTGATTACCCGTTGGTTTACTAGTGGTGTATTTTAAACTTTGGGTCACTATGAACCCTTCTGTTACATTACATAGTGTTAAACAACATCAGAAAATCTCAATTTCAATTAAAATAATGCAGGAAACATTCCTCTTTACAGAACTGAGTGAGATTATTGTACTGAAATAAACGCGATTAGGAAAAGGGTTAAAAGAAAGTAGAATCCGTGTAGGTGTAGGTCTAATCTTGTTTCAATATCAATATAAAATGTTAATAAAAACCTGTTTGTAATATAAAAACAGAATATCAAGTGCGTATTTATATCGGAGTGTATTCAGATTTCCCTATTGTCATTCCTCGTGAATCATTCATGACGATCAACGAAACGAGTATTGGATATTTATGACAGGGTTATATTTATTTTACTAGTTCTAATATTATTCCGAGGGCGATCACAAGTTTCGCGTGTAGCACGTCATTAAATCACAATATAATGTAAAGCTGCTGTATTGTTATACTATCTGGGGAAAGTTTTCGGATTCCATGTTGTGAAGTCGCGTGGCGCGTGTGTAGTACGAGTTCGGTGCACAGCATCAGTCTGTGTAATGTGTACGCGTAATCGCGATGGCTGGTTGCTGGTACTTGTCGATGCTCATTTGCGTATCTAAGTGGGCCCGCGGAGGCCATTAGCCAACGATCGAAGGCGTCATTACTCGCGTAGTGGCGCGCGATAAGGAGAGACCTCCACTACACCCTTAACGACACCGCCTGCGGTGGAAGTGGACAGCTATGTACCTTCCACCCTTCAGATTGCTATTAGAAAAAGAATTTAAGCAAATGTTACGGAAAATTGGGTCAAATTTTATGCTAAAAGCTTCTAGTTAATTGAAGTTTTATAAGAATTTACGTTTATATTATTTCATTTCCCTTTTTCAAGTTAATAAAATGTACTCGAAAATATTTTCACACTCATTTAGTAAATGGAAAGGATGAAGAGAGGAACATTACATAGTAGGAGAATGTACTTATTTTAGGTAGTAATAAGTACATATTGAAAGCACATCGTAAAACAATCTCAGTCCAAGTAAATGGTTGTCGTGTAGACCCCTGTTTATCACAACAATGGAAGTTCGGAACATGACAACATCGTTCCGGTGTTATCGCTATTAGCGAGAGTTACGTACGGCTTATGGCACAAGTGTAACTACTTACATACTATTAGCCGAGGTATGTGATTTCATAAATGGTCGTGAAACGCCATTGCGGAGTTTCCTCGTAGATTTTAACGAGATTGCCGGTAGTCGCCGGTGCCTGTAGCATCGAACTTGCGGCGAGAACCCTCCAACACAAGTTTACAACTTATTAAAGAAGATCTCTCCGAATTGATATTAAAATCCGGGGAAATACTTTCCGTTTCTTACTTTTTAAGAAGAATCTCAAACTTCTTACATTAAATATGTACGTATTTTTATTGCAGGTAAAGATATGCTTCAGTAGAACCGCAAATTATAATATTTAAGATTTAATTTCGCGATAACTTGATCAACATACAACTTTTTAGTATTCAAACCGTAACGTGGGATTGGTCCATCTTCACGTCTCGGAAGTGGTAACAGAATTTAGAACTTGAGGACTGCTAAATAAATTCAATTTCAACACCTTCTAAATTTCTGTAACAAGAATACTCGTCCACTGACCGCTTTGAAGAATCTGATTATACGAATTTATCCCTTCCTCATAATTGTCTTAAGACTAGGCGAGTCACGTTTCACCAAGAGGAAGCGGGAAGGTCGCTCGTTATAATCAATGTCGCGATAGTATTATCAGGATATTGGTTCAAAATTGTGAACATAGTGTAATGTGCAAAGTTTATGATAGGTCCATCTAGTAGCGAGACCACGCGGTTGACTAATGTGTGAATAAAATATTATTCGAAGTGGCGGGCGATAGTGATCGATTTGGCGGCGCGCTGGACGCGTGGAGGTGAGCTGCGAGGGCTCGATCTGGCTGTCAGTGATCCGATACATGTATTATTCAGGCGGCGAGGAGAGGAGCGGCCGCGGCTCGCGGCCCGCTCATTACAATACGAGCACGCCGCGCCGCCCGCCCGGCGCCGGCGAGCCGGACAACTTCTGCGATGGCAGACAACGCGACCGATTAAAATTTCATCTCTCTTTGTTCGGGAGCAGAGATAACGGATCGATGTGCGCCGCTAATGCCCCTGCACGCTTCATGCCAATCTAAATCGAATTCATTGATTCACTCTCCATACGCACTATGATAGTAAACACAATCATATCGGAGAATATTATAAACGTGTTACTTTTAAGGTTTAATTGAAGGGAATGAGTAGACGTAGTACAATATAATTATAATTGTTCCTCTGGTGGCGTGCTGTTACTTGTAGTGCAGCAGACAGCAGACAGATTATATTCGCACAACTGTGTGTGCTCACAGGTTTATCAAATCCAACGACGAAATTGAAACGCGCGACATGAATATCGGCATGTCTGCAAAGCTTAATGTATTGTTACAATACAACGTGCATGCAGACTAGAACATTTATAAATAGCATAATATTCTTGAATGATACAATCGAATGTATAAACTATAAACTAAACATGCGTAGCAACATACCTATGAATCAAACTACAACAGAGCTTTTGTCTATAACACATGTAATAACGAGGTTTGTATTGAATAGGTTATTGAGAGCTAAATCTTGTTTGCTTTTCATTATGAAATACTTAATTGCCTGCGACAAGTATTAACTGTCAATGAGACAGAAATAGCTACGAGCTACGCGGCTACGAAGCTACGAGTTTGTAACTGGCTAAACTTTCGTATAGAAAATAATGTGTTTGTATTAAAACACACAAAAACAAGATCTCTATTCTAGCCAAAACAAGATCTTTGTTTCACATCTAGTATTTATTACGTTATATTAACAGTAAAAATAAACTTTCAGGATACCAAGGGCCATTGGGTTGTATTTTACCCCTAGCACTGTGTAAACGAGTAATAAATATATTTAACAGACAGGACATTCCCTCTCCTTTAGCCATCTGAATAACGCACCGACGTCTTTGCAACATAACTCACGTATCTAAAATAAAAAGGCGACAAAGAAGGCCATTTGTTTTGGTATTACGCTATCGGAGCGCGCACGGTGGGGCTACGAATCTACGACTGCTACGCGGACGTAACCACCGCGCGCCGCTGCAGCGCACAGAAGTGGACACTTTGTGTTTACAAAATGGAAGACGCCTCACGACGTCTACTGTCAAAATATTGAAAAATAGCAGCGATTCATATCGTATATTTCAGTGCAAACAAAGGCCCCTAGACCCTTTCGATCCCATATTTACTCGGTGCATTTTCCAACCTTAGAAATTAGTCTACTTCGTTCAAAGATTAATTTGAGAAAATAAATCAGGCTTGCTTTGTATTCCCGTCACAGCCGACAGCGGAGCCTTAGAAGCTATTACAGTGGCCGTAATGAGATTTAGAGCGCTCATATAAAGTTATTTATGTGCAGAGTGCGGCTACCGTGAACCATGGCAGGGCGTGGAGACAGTACGTAGCTCAAAAGCTCTATAAAGAGCAGCTTCATTAACGTACAATCACATGGCACGAGTTCATTATGCGAGAATTAAGTCTCATTGATGTATCATAAAGTAGAATGAGTGCCGTTGGATGTGTGTCAAAGAGGTGAGTTGTTCTATAGTGGCGTTGATGTGTGGCACGCAGGGTGGGGCGGCCCTTGTGCGATCATCCATCAAACTTGTCCTGTATAGTAAGCTGAAATGATTGAGCTTATTATATGACGGTGAAACACACAAATATTTCCTGTATAGGCGAGATAAGAAAAAAGGAAAATGTTACTTAATTAGTCAGCTAGCCGCCTTCACTTATGGGAACCGTTTCTCGGTTCTTACACAGTGACTAGTATATTACGCTTATTTCAATATCTTACGAGATTACCGCCCGATATATGGTAAAAACATGGGAAAGTTGGATCATTGAAAGTGTAGCGACCTTGGGTCTCACGTTAATTAACAAAAGACATACCCATGTATGTGGCGTAGGTGTATGGCGGCTATGGCGTCCCAGTACAATAACGTAAAGTCAGTCGACATTACATCAAATAACTGAAAGTATCGCTGACACGCACGCCTCGTTTGGACAATGGCGCGAGCCCTATTATTTATTATTATTTTTATTCGAGGAGGTGAATGATCGATAGTGTTAGAGGGTTCGCGGAAACGGACTTCTTTGTTCGACGAGATTAATCACACGCACTGGCTATGATGGAAATGGCTGGAGATATTAATTAAAACGGTCGATCTATAATAAAGCTGCTGCTCACTTTGTAGAGAGATCATTAGCTTCGTTTGTTGGTTCAACATGTTAACTAAGTGAAGCTGCAAACATGAAAATAAATACAGCAGCTCCAACTTTTTTATTTTCAATTCAATATTCATACACTTGTAATATATTTGTGCTCCCATACTTATAGACTGTCAGATAAGAAGAAACTATTCAAAATTGTGAAACTGCGCACTATAAAGGATCATTAAAGCTCAGTTCACGTACGGACTACAATTTATTCCCCGGGCAATTTAAGGAAAAAATTCGTGGTAGTTTTACCTTTTCGCATGGGAAGAGGAAGAGCAAAATCAGAATGTATTTTAGACGCCGTATGACGCCATGCTGACTTGGCATTTGGGTGGTTCCACACGCGCCTACTCGATACCGACGCCGACGTGGCGTTTTTACAAATACAGATTACTTATTATTATTTATGTATTACCCTCCAGAAAGGGTTTTGTATACATTTTTGGCAAATCTAGTAGAAAGAAGAGTTTAATGTACGATTTAATGTTTTACGAGTTGTGCAACGGTGACATTGGTAACGGCGGCGCGGCGTCGACGGGGCGGGCGGCAGACGGCGGGTGCGGTAACGCGATATCGCAAACAAACGCTTGGACACCGCGCCTCGCGATGTCAATTAAGCTAATTAAACACACAGCGGGGGAGAGAGGACGCTCGCCCGCTACCCACGCCCTCCCACAATGTCCTCAACTGACGCATCATTTTAACAACAAAAGCCATTCCTCACAGAAGCGGAAAACAATGGTCCAACTATGCACGGATGAGCAAGCCGGCACGCTTGCAAGCAGACCTTGTGTTTGTAATTTATTATGAACCAGTGAAAGGTGATAGACATGGAAATCTCCTAGAAGTACACGATAATTTGTTACAATCTGCAAATCGTCTCGTTTCTGTGTTTACTTTATTTAGGTGAAGTTTACAATGCAAACGACGGCAAAATATGCAAACACAATGAGAAATGCTCCGCGTTAGTGGTAAGTAATTACTCGCCGATGAAATTATGGAAATGAGCGGTGAAAAGACAAATAATAGAATGAGTGCTAACAAGAGATAAGACACGGCTTAATTAATAAAGTTGGCGCGCTTGTCTTGGGGAGGCGCGCGCCGGAGACTCCCGCGATTCTGGATCCGAATCGGATAATCGCATTCGGCTAATTGAGCGTTAGATTGACGCTATCGGGCCAGAGAGTCAACCGGCAGCGTCCCGTGCACCCCGCCGGTTCTTTGATCCTCCCGCTAATACGACCAAATCATAGGATCAGCTACAAAAGAAAGTTCGTGGTGAAAAAATCGAGAAATAAAAACCACGATAAAAGTGAAATGAGATGAGTACAAGACAGTGGACGTCTAAGTAATGGGGGCTTAAGGAAAATGACACAAAGGGTTGCAAGCGTGCGTCATATTTGGGAAAGTTTTAACGAGGGGCCCGTCGAAGGGGGTTAGTTGCGTGTCACGCGAGCTTCCATCAGTACTTTGAACTGTCATCGTTTGTCGACAGAGCGAACAACAATTAAAATGTTTTGGACTTATTTACAGATTTGTTTCTCTTTGTGGAAAATAGGATTCGTAATAAAGGAACAGTAACTAGTAAGTAATAAATTATGTAGTTGCATGCTGCAACTTTGTACAATGGAGTTCGTACTTTGACGTAAATGTGTGCATAAAATAAAATTATTCCCTAGACTTCAAAGAGCCGGTGAAACTGAGCGTGGAAGACAATGCATATGTTATTGAATGGTATTCAGTCAAGGTCAGTAACTTTCATTGCTTACACAGGTGTGAGGTGAGCGCGCCAGACGCCTGTATTGTACGTGCGTGCGTGTCAGACATGAAACGGTTGCCTCGAGTACACACGACCTGCGATGCCAAAGGCGATGCTACTGCCAGTCTTGCTGACTGTTTACCAGTCTGCATGGTTACACACAAAGAATTACCACCTAATCAGTCTGTTTACTCCTCTTAAATTATTACATCATTATTTACTTTCATTCATTAGCTTCAACTCATATCATCGACTGGATGAGTAGGTAAATTAAAGCATAATTTAAAACCGTATAACCCTATTCCACAGCAAGTGGAAATGCAAGCGAAATTTAATCAGAAATTAAACAAGTTATGTTTCAACATGTAACTGATACTCTGTGGTAAACGATGTCTAATTAATTCGTGTTTTACTTTTATTATGTTAACATCGTCAGTTTCAATTTACAAATTATAGTTTTTGGATAAAATATAGCTCAATTTTAGGTGTTCATTAAAAACCGAAGTCACTGTAAAAGTCCTTATTAAACGGAGTCTTTTTTTGAGGGGCGACAGAGTGACTAAGTACATTATAAAAAGTGTATTTACACTCGACCTCACGCGGCGGACGGAGAAACTTTCGTTTCGGGCGCTTTATGGGCGGAAAAATTGAGAAAAGTTGGAGCGTAACGGCCGGTGGCGAAGAGAAATAGGGACTTCGGGCGACGGCGAGTTTAATATAATATGTAAATCGAACGGCAACACCGCGACCTCATGGCCGGAAGATACACGCCGAACTCATATCGCCTGGATGTATTACATGGGGAGTCGTAAATTATCGTGTAAAGGCAAAGCAGCAGTTTTACGCTGGAGAACTGCGGATGAGGCTGCATAAGCGGCAGAAGACCGAGGAAGGGTTACGAGCCTATGAATGCAAATGAGCGTCGCCGCGCGGGTGGCGGTCGGTTTATCGGCGGCCATTTACATAAAACCGTAGAACCGACTGGCGAGCTCTTACCCGCCTATTGCTATGATCATATGCTGATTATAAGCACCCGACAAGATGGATTATACCTTTACAATTAGCCTAAATTTCAAACTCCAGAGAAACTAAATCTTCGTTTGAACGACAAACATGTAGTTGAAGCAAACAATATTCGTAATGAGACGCTAAATATGTAATGAAGGTTTAACGCGCTTTGAAAGCGACCAAATAATAGTTTATAAGTAATTAAAGCCAGCTTCTTAGTCATCCATTACGGATCCATTGTGACTTTGTACGAGAACGTGACTTATTTGCACTTATTTACATACGCACGTGTCTTTTTCAATGTGTACGATGATGCCCAATTCTAATGCAGATGTGTCTATTTGAACTGGTCGAGCAACGAGGTCAGGCTTGCCTGGTAGAAAACATTTCCGCCACATATTTCTGTATAGACGTAGAAAATGTTAGTGAGTTTAAACACAGATGACTTTACGCGCTGTTTATTCCCTGCCATCGCTATCTCCGCTCGAGATCAGCTCGTAAAACCGTCGGGTTCGAGCATTGTTTTATTATCGGTCCCCGCTGGTGTAATACTGCACAATGACGCCGCTCTACAATCTACCGCCATTCATTAACTCCTACTGACCATATGTAATCTGAATCTGTGGCCAATTTTAAAGTCGCTACTAATAATAAGTGGTATCCAATCTGAAATCTATGCGACAGCTACCTCACCGTTCAAGCAAATTTTGTAAAGAAGTCTTTTAATCTTGCCAGCGTATCTGAAACGGTGGACAGGCGACCCAAAACTTTCTTGTTGCGATGTTTACAAGGCTTCCAACTTCACAAAAACAACGATACATCAAAAGTGAGTTACAAGTTAACTGGCGCTATCCGCCGCGGCCCACGGCGAAATTTCGATTTAAGCTGACACGGGTACAGTGCGGCCGCGCCTGTTCTTGTTGACTTACCTACGAGTACGACACTTTTCAAGTTGCTTACTCAATACAAGTGACCTCCTCTAACTCTATACCTCCCTACGTCTTATAACGTGACACAATGCTGCTTTACAAACCTTTTTATTATTTAGTGGTACAAAAGTGAACAGCGAATCATACGAGTCGTAAATTCATAAGCATTCAACGTGTCTGTTCAACAAGTAGGGCAACGCTAGACACGAAGGGAGGAGCATTAAGAGAGGATAGACGAAGGGCGGAGCTTTCTGAAAAACCAGTAGCGTGAGCATTACACATAAGAGACATAACGGTCGTCTCTTGTTGCTAGGAGGTTACTAACAGATGTTTGTTCGTAACGTGCCATTGGGCAACCACCATGAAGTTCTTAATGTCCGTTTAATGTTTATTATGTGGAAATTTCAAAGCGGTGAAGTTTACACACTGCGATTTGTTGAGGAAAGTAGATGTTTAAATTTTACGCAGATAGACGAGCCCCGCGAAGACAATAAAGAACACAAAGTGTACAGTTTAAAACTTTTGGCGAAGCGAAACACTCCGGCGCGACGCTTTGAAAGTTGCAAGACGAAGCCGGCGGCGCGGCGCGGCGGCGGAGGCGCGCAACACCTCACCGCCGCGATCCCACTGTCAAACTAAGAAATATTGCCGTTTCAAAGTAGCTCCCACAGTTTTGTCCATCCAACTCGCAAAAAGCGTTTAAACTAGCCAAGCCGATGATAGCTTCGCTGGCCTAAGGATATATATCTCTCCTTGTTTTTGTATTCGCTTTCTATTTAAGATAGATGCTAGTTTACATTTGAAACGCGTACATTCTGTACCTATTATATTATTATCTTACGCAAATAGTGAGTGCTCCTCTGTTACCAAGTTTACGGTAGGTAACAGCTATGTCGGAACAAGACAATTACGTATCAAAATACAGGAGGCGGCAATTTTAAGAGCGTTGGTACTTTGGATCAGTACAGTAAGCCTGTGATGCGATCACGGCCCCCGCGCCGTTCGCCCCGTCGACGCCCGCTAATCCTATTCCCGCGACAAATTAATATGCTCATCGGCAGCCGCGTCACTAGATTACAGCGCGTTCATAGCGCGATTGTATTTTAAGTGTATTATCCAATTTGGTGGATATTGTGCGTGTGGTAATACGCGGTCGTGGAACACACGCGAACGTTTAGTCGCGACTCGCGGTAAACGCTACAACGCTTGCATTATCGCACGCTGTGCTGGAGCGAGCTAGCGCACTTAATAGATTTTGTTGCTGCTGCACCCGACGCGGTCAGCCTATTGCAAACTAACGGGATTATCGCCTGAATATGAGTATATACTATAAGGGAATGGGTATATTTTGTGTGCGAGTAAGCCGGCTACATAGGGGGTAACGTTTCAACCGTGTAAATCCGAGTGTTGATGGTAACGGTTAAGTCCGACAAATCCTTTGAACGTCTTCGTTAGAGATCGGGGCTAGGTTCAGTCCTCTTGTGTTGAAGAGCATTCGTCCCGAGATTCCGACTGAGTATCTCATTATCTTGCAAAGGATTACTTAAATATGGCAAAATTGAAACTTCTATCCGACAAGAAAGTTTATAAACATTGTTGTACAACTGCAACGGAAAACCGATTACAATGAAACAAAATAAGCTTTGGGCGATATATTTAAACATGTGTAAAGGTGTATTTTTAGCAGCTCTCGTATAGACTCGAGCGAAGTGAATCAAAAATGGCGAAAATAATTAAAATCGGCGCAACCATTAAAAGCGCAGTTTATAATAGGAGAGTGCACCGTCAAGTGTCCTTCATGTAGGCAGTTAAAGAGTTGGAGGAGCGCTCTCGAGCACGAGGACGTACTGTAGCGGCGTCACCTCGCAGCTCGCAGCGACTAACGAACCTGCCGACAAAAACTCTACTCTGCTCTACTTTACAACAGTGTACTGCGCCGCGATAATTCCGACGTGAACACTCGCTTTGTACTTAAAAAAATCTCATCGAGTTAATTGTGTGCAAACTTGGGGCGCTGAATAATTGATAAATTACTCCTACCTGTGGAATTATTTTTAATTACGTTGTTTGTGAGGTAGGTAAGGTACTTATAGAAGTTAATCAATTTTCTAAAACGAATTTTCTATTTAATTAAGATGTATTTCGCGATAAAGCGTATATTATTTTACCAACATTTTAGTTGTTGTTATAAAAAATTGCTTCGTTTATATATCCCTTGTTCAGAAGGATTACTGACGTTTCATACTTTAATTTTCACAGACATTTGAGACAAAAATGGAAATCTTATCAAAAGAGAAATTAGAAAAGCATTATGATGACAAGTAAATACAAGAGGAAGTTATGAATAGTTTCAATTTAAGAAGTGTTCTCGTTCTATTCTATTCACTGTTTACATTCAGAAACAGCTACAGCATTATCCTGAAATCTTAACAACTCTTAAGAAAGATTCCGTGACTGAGACGGTGCCGTTTGGAAACAGAACTTCAGTCTATAAAAAGTGAAAAAAGGCAACGAAAACTGTAATAGAAGTGTTGCTAAATAATGAATGCTCACCACTTAACAAGAATCGTGAAGCGGGCGCGACTGTCACTCGGTACTCATCGTCGGCTCGCGCTAATTGAGTGGGGCATCTCGCGACGTAACACGACAACGCCACGCTCACCACGGAATGTAAACACCATCGTAAAAACGAAACTGTCACATTATTTCGGCTGCTTCCTCGTCTAATACGATTTAATCAAACGATTCAAAGTAAATATTCAAACTATGTATCACGTACAACCGTTAATCTAGTTTATGCTTTCCGGAAAGACGTACGATCAATTCACAATAGCGGATATTTTTCGGGAGTTTGCTGATGTAGATACAGTTTTTGTAGTACGGGTTAAGAACAATAACAACGATGAGTTGGTCATGGTTATGTGTGATTACATAGAGACTGTACCACGTTACATTGTTATAGATAATGCGGGGCATAATGTGCCGAGGCTAGTTAGATTGTGAGGTGTGATCGGCGGCGATACATCACGCGCCGTCCGAAGATATATGGGCGTTGTCGTCTATCGGTCGCCGGTCGCCGTGAACGGTAACACATTGTCCAATGCTCCACGTCGTGCTTTTTGCAACATAAATAATGACACAGCTCTCCTACTAGAAAAGCAAGAACTGAACAAATGACTTGGAAAGACTTCTATTTATCAGATCAGATGATTATCACAGTTTTATCAAGAATTCCGCCTTTGACTTGAACGGAGTTCAAACGTTTTAAATGAAATACAATAAAAGGTTCAGCCTTGCAACGACCTTAGAAGGGCGAAGGCTTGGCATCGATTTTTAGTGTCTAGCAATAGTTCGTTCGGTCTATGATTAAATAGTTAAAACGGATGCCGTGACAAAGAAAATACAGATAATTATATTACCGTATTGTGAAAATAGATATCACAATTTTCAATCCGACATCATTAGCAATTTAACTGAAATGCTAAGTTAAATAGAGCGCGTTACAATAGTACAAAGACGGTTTAAGATTCTCACCAGTATACATACAATTAAAGAAATCCGTGTACCATGTAGTATCTAAGTTTGTATAGACGCTAATCCGACTTATCTCACACGGCTGGTCATTGCTTCGATTTCAGGATGTGTACATAATATAAAGTTCTTTGTGAATACACAAGTTGTTAAATGTGGGATTAGAGAAAAGACTGCGTCTGGCTTGGAGTGGGCAAAGCGCACGATGCGAATCCAAACCGGTTATACTTGTTTATTTTGCACGCATTCCAGCCGGCCAAGCAGGAGTGAGCGAGAGGTATCCCGGACGGATCAGGAACTCGATTCCTACGGCGCGGCTGGCCTTGAATCCTAACTCTTCGGAATGGCCGGTAAAAATATTGTGAAGTTCTGTAACGTGTGTGCCAAAAGATGTAAACTAACTACCTACTAGCATAGTCTGCGTCATTCGCAAAGAACTACTGGTGATTTATGTTCCGTTAATGCGTATTCCTTTCCTGGGTTAGATTAACTAAACAAATCGCGTGTCGAATTTAGATACATACTTATTCACAGTGTTATTAAATGTATTTATTTCGAAGAAAGATCTGATTTTCGTGTAAACAGATTTGAAAGCGATCCAATCTTTTCCTTAGCAACCGCATCCCATGTGGTTGTTTGGTGCAGATGCGCTGCCTTACACTCACTTAGCTTACAACTTGTAAAGCAGGTTTTGCAACTCTCGGCCAATAGTGTCACTGCACTTCGCAGAAAGATTTTTGTAATAAAACGGGTACATAATTCCATTTGGCGAGTTTATGAGTCATTTGGATGTGTCATTATTTATAGATGCCGCTGTATCATTAGTGTAGGCTTTGTTTATGTCGCGAGTGAATCTATTTACGAGAAGTACGTCACCACACGATTAGACCGGACATGAATTACTAATACATTCATAATAATAGTAACTAGAAACTGTGTGAGGATTTATTAGAGCCTACAATAATTTTGTGGGCGAGTTCCTAAACCGACAATCCTCTTTCCTGTGAAATCCATACAGGTTTCGTGTCACGTTCGCGATGAGAATTCACTTTAATTGGCAAATAATACGTAGGCCAATTAAGGATGCTAAGTTGGATGGAGGCGCGCGTGACGCGACTAGTGAACGTATTCAATTATGCAAACGTAGCCGAGAAAGAAGAGCCCGAACTCCCCGTTTTCTTCTGTTTTATTGACCGTCGAGAACGGGCTGACGGAGTGCACCTCGAATCATTTCCCGAATGACGTAACTTTGTCATCACGTATAATAATGCTTGCTCCCGACTCGACTTTCACACCTTTCACTGACTCGTGAGCACAACATTTATTTCACTTATTAT
This sequence comes from Spodoptera frugiperda, assembly GCF_023101765.2. Classification (NCBI taxonomy): domain Eukaryota; kingdom Metazoa; phylum Arthropoda; class Insecta; order Lepidoptera; family Noctuidae; genus Spodoptera; species Spodoptera frugiperda. The sequence goes on from NC_064212.1 coordinate 5,626,980, forward strand.
AGTCGAACACACTTTCTCTTCATATAGCTACTACGTGAACGAAGGTTTACAGATACACGCGTGTGTAAGTAGAGGGTTCAGTTTTAATAAAACATTCGATATTGCTGAAGGTAGTGAAACGGCGAGATAGCGACGCCGCTGGAGCATCTGAGTCGAGACGACGACGTTCGCCCCGGGGACATCGCAATTGTCATGTAAAGCGTCGTCGGGGCTAAAGCGTGGCATCGAGCCCGCGCCTCGCCTCCGGCTGAAAATGCACTTTTGCGAAGCGATTGCCTGTCGATCTAAGTTATTCAGCGAAACGGTGAGTAGCGACCTAAGTATGGATAACGATCTGGTTCGACAGTGTTAAACCTCCAGACGCTGAGATTTATCACTAACTGTATAGCGAGATAGATTTTAGCATAAACAAATTGTATTGGTACATACTTATGATACAGGAGTAGGTAAACCCATTCTCTCACAATTTCAAAGTTAAAGCTTGAATGTTAATTGAAAAATCACTATACCGAATGACAGCAGCCGGAGGCAATACTGCCAGTCAGTATCGGAATACAGAGAATCAGGAAAACGATGCCTGATTCGATTCACTGAGTATGTATCCAATGGATTCTAGAATTCGTGGACCGGTTACAAATTACTTGCTGCCGTACGACCAGACATTCATAACAGTTAAATCATATTTTATTGTTGGAGATAAATTGATTTTTACTTATAATCATAACTGTATTAAAGAGGAAAACATGACAAAGTTCAGCATGGGAGGAACCCAAAGTAATCAAAACTAACAGAAAAGTATTTACTGTCACGTGCAAATGATTTAAGATGGTAACTTGTCGAATACGATACTGAAACCTCGCAGCGAAGGTATAATTTATTGGCACGCCACGTAACTTTACACTATACAAAGTTAGCAAATAGTGTCCTTATAGGGCGAGTAGGGGACCACATGATCGCATTGATTGTCCGATACGGTAAAGTGGAGTTGTTCAATATTGCCGTAAAGGGCCAGACTAGACTTTCGCTATCGCGTAATAGTCTCGCACTGGCGGCGGCGGGTGACGTAATCGTGCGTCCGGCGTAGCGTCGAATTCGGCACGTTGTGTACGTGAATCGTGATGCAAGCGAGGTGCCAAGGTCGAGGCTGATACTCGGCATGCAAATGAGCGCAGATAAGTCGCGCTCATTATACCCTACACCCGACGCCGGAGCCTCTGGCGTCATTACGAGCCCTGTAGGAGCCGCCTTTATTTTATTACATGGATGTGCCGAGAAAGGAGGTTAATGTTTCCGAATTACACGCATTGTTTCACCTAGCCATTGCTATGGAAACAGTAACTAGTGCAAGCCTAAGCATCTTGCTTAATATAACACCGTAGTAATCATTTTAGTTTTACTTCCTCAATCATTAAACTGCACAGCTTATAATTTACAATAAACTCTTTATTTGGTAGTTTACTGGAGAACAGACGACGTTAACTAAGGAGAACCCTATACGCAGACTTGAAGGAAGTGGGTGCCTATATCAAGTTTCCTATCAATAGGACGGACTGAATTGAAGAAAATAACTTTAGAGCTATTTACGTGATTTTCCACGTTGGTGGTGGAGACGTGTCTCTCGGGCCTCACCGTTTAATTAAAGGGCGGCGGGGTGAGGCCCACGGGGCGGGAGTCGAGGAGCAGGGCATAATGGCGGCGCAATATCGGATGGAAATGCGCGGCATGTAGGAATGCGCCGCGCGCCGCCCCTCCTCATTCGCGAACGATTCGTGGTATTTTTTATTGACGACTCTGGAAATGCTATAGTGGGAATAGTCCATTCGATCTTCATTCAACTACAATCATGCCAACAAATGACCACCACTAATGAACATTCAGAGATATAGAATTCTAGCACTACATTGGACACACTTGAAGGGTTCTGTAGGATTATGTGAACTGAATGTGGTATGAAAATTTATGTCAACGAGAATACCATCTAAAAATATACTTTACCTAATGGACACGGCACGACAGTATTTTTCATCCGCGCTCTGCGCTCGGAGGAAAGATTAAATTTAGAGAGTGACGTTTTTAGAAAGCACGAATTCAACGGACATTGCGGAAAAACGTTTTAAAGCATTTTAAACGGGTCGACAAATACATATGATGGAAATTATTGATTGACAGAGGTACGGTGTAGTTATTTAAGTTTAATGTTGTAATAACGAGTGGTTGGCTAAGTGCATGAAGTGCGCACGAACGCCAGCACCAGTGCAATTTGAACGGCGAGTGGCGAAATCCGAGAGCGAACGGAACGTGACACCCCACTTATCACGCAACGTGAAAGTTGGACATCTTATTAAAAAACAAAATATTTATAACTGAGTTATGACTTTATGAGTCTAGATGTAAACTACTTTTAAAAGGAATCACAAATCTTAATACGAAGTTTCAGGTGGTTTGTTTACCATTGTCTAATTACTATTACTCATCATTACCATTTGGAATTTTCTGCCATAATATTTAAAAAATATGGGGTCTTTCAATACACGCTTATAAAATAGTCCAAACAGCTGAAGAGCTACCGAAAAGCTTGTACAATTAAAACGAGAACGACAATTTATGCAGCAATTACTTGGAGCATGCTGGCGTTCAATCCAGGTCAGATTAAGTGATTTTTAAAAACTAATGCAAACGATAGCACGCGGCGAGTGCACCCACAACGCTCACTGCTGCACAAACTTAATGAACGTTCGTTCGCAAAACGCAACCCAGCCCGATGAATCGTACATTCAGAGGTCCTAAATTGAGCACTATAAATACTCTTAATGAAATGTTTTCATTAGTGTTCATTATCTCCAACGCTATTTAGTATTTATTATGTTAAGATTTTCTGTCTGTCTAGTTACCAAGTCGCCGTCGTGTCTAATGAATAAACATTTGAAAGATAAGTAAATAGCGTTTGAAATGTATTGAGATCTGGATGATGTCCAATTAGACACTAAATATAGTGCAGACGATTAATTACTCTATTTAAACCGGTTTGATGATTCCTGAAATATGTAGGCGTAATCTATGCCAATTATGGATTGTAAGTGAACCACGTAGGCAGTAAGCATTCCATAGCTAATTTCTCGTCATTGCGGTCTGAGGTAGGGCGGCCGAAGCGGACAGATGTACGACTGTATGTATGTATATCTATAATGAATCACGTAACGGTGCCTGCTACTCCAACAGAGGCCGCCGTCTCGTCTGCGTCTACTTGTCTATCTACAATGCGTGAAGGTTCACGAACAATCTCCAGTCTGAATTTGTGGCCTTGTTTATTAATCAGTGTACAAAATAGACTTCTAGGTTAATTATGAGACAATTTACTTTGCTTCACAATAACATATATTATGATGCCATCTCTGTGATTTATCTTGTAATTGCACGTTGTATACGGAATTTGCGGTGAAGTGGCATTGTAGATATCTATGTTCTGGATAAGGCACATTACTTTGTGTGAAATATCAGATATTAGTACACTGCTGGTTTAGTACAGTTCATTGTTTAGCAGTCCATAAAGTTATCCGACATATGAAACAACTCCAGCGTGGCGCACAACGCTAGCCAGTTGAGATTACTGGCGGCTTTTAAATGCCCCCAATGCTCTGAATGTTCAGCAGCGGAACACTTGGCGGGCGAGTTTTGAAAACCCCTCCAGAGGAGTGCCCAAAGCAATAGCTTTTGCTCCAGATTTGTTAGCAGTAGTTTCGCTCATTTACGAAATGGAGTTGAGGTGATCGGTAGTTTGTCAAAGGATTCATGCTATAAAATGTTTTATTAAAACGCAATGAATTCTCTTTTTATATTGCTGAATTGAGAGATCAATGCAAAGTTTCAAAAATAAAATTTATATAGGTCAGCAACGAGTTTCACAATATCATGCGTTCATCCGAGTTCGGATTGTTTGAAGCGATTTATACTTTCCAAGAACTGGAGGGTAGGGATTTCAGCGCGTTCCTTCGCTAATTTCGTACCGTACGCGTTGTGTAATAATATCTTGTTTGTATTTAACTGGAAGCCTGGAGTGATAATCATCGGCGTGTAACATAAATTCGTTTACACCAGAATATAAAGTTGCTTTGATTTCATTTGAGTTTTCAAAGTATTTCGTTTTTAGAAGTGAGTTTGCTTAAATAAGTCGTGCGATGAAAGCGAGCGTGTGGGTGGACCAGTTGGTTGTGGACTTCTATTTCGAGTATAGAGCGCGGGTTGGCGGCATGGCGGCGACTGCCGGTGCATCTATCACGGCCCACGTATGGCAACAATACTGCAAGCTGTGCGAACAGAGACCACCTGAGCCCACGCACACTTTCACTGCTGCCCTTTACGAAGTACTTACACTGTTATGTATACACATGTATCTCTATGCGTAGGTTTCTGATACTTGTGGGTATTATGGGTATAGACAAAGGCTTTTCTGATAAACGAAATAGTTCAAAGTGAAATAATCCTTAAAATAAATCATTATTAGGGGCTTCCGAAGTAGTTGACAAGCAATTAAGATTTGTGCAATGTAATCTTTCAAATAAATAGTACCTATTTTGTCTAAAGTTACGACATGGAAAGCTAAATACCACGCCATTTTTATTAGTCGGCAGTATAATGCAACTGTCTAATAAAAACTGGTATCTAGGTAGCTAACTAAGAGAACTTAGTCAACCAGAACAAAGTTGTTGACTAAGATGAAGTCACTATCTAGTAGATTTCGCAAGATGACGCCGACTACGTATTGATGCGTGACATAATCACGCCGCTGGACTCCGGTGTATATTAGTACATTGATGCAACAGCATAATGTATTATACCTGTTTGCCACTAATAATATCATCTCGAATATTAAAACTTTATATCTCTGCTCAACGCCTACGTCATGGCCCGCGGTCAGTGTTTCATGGTCGTTTTAATGTCAGCAAATTGAGAGTCGGAGGCGATGCGATGATGTTCGCGAATCCGGTTTGACAATACGACGCATCGTTCGCCAGGTAGATATCAGCGGCGTGGGTGAGGTTAAGTGAATAAGGCAATAAGCTCGGTTTAATCAACACAACACGTAGCCTAATCAAATATGACCCCCTCGTCATATCGTGTAATTGAAGGCTTAATCACGGGAGACGTTTCGCGAAAGGCGCGGCGGCGCGGGACGCGGGATGAGCCGCGGGTTTGTTTGATCAGCCCGCGATTACGTACGTTACGTACATACCCACCACAGAGACGGTGACAACTTTTGTGGGATAACATTCGGTCTGTTTAATGAAAGTCTTACACAGGCGACAATTTAGGAAGCGATGGGATTTATTAAAATGCATAGAATGAGAACAATGGAGAACAACTGCCCTGTAAGCATTATATAGAAAACAACATAATTTTCTGTCCCGACAGTTTAGAAACAGTTTCGAAATGTTAAGTTCACTGCACTCGACCCGCTTTATTAGCTTTCGCAACAGACACAATACTCTTATTATAGCAGAGAAAATCGAATAACAACACCGTTTCAGGTTTCAGTGATGAAAGAACGAAGTTTTCGCTTTACGCGATTAGGCGGGCGGCGGTCCAGCAGGCAGCCTGCCTCAAAGAGCCAGCACTAGCTCACACAAAGCCGTTGTTTACTTTTTCGTCCTCCCAGTTAAATATCTGGACGCTCCATCGCCGGTCAACAGTATAAGCGGCGTATTCTCCGTCGTCGAGATGCTTTTTATCGCGAAGATTAGCGCCGGAGCGACGTACGATGCACTATTTCGCATTCTCCAGGGGATTATTTAAAGTTTCCTTGAGCTATAGCTCTAGCTCCGTCCAAGTGCGGTTTTATCTCGGAGCGCGGATATAAACTGCTGAAGGTTTTCAATGCGTGCATGTACGATACGATGGTTTGAGTATTACTTTAAGATTTTTCATCATAATTTTGCTTAGGTTCAGTTTGGAAACTATTTTGTAGACGATAACGTTAGTTTCGTTCCTTGTCTCGCATGAATTACGAGTTCTTGGAAGACAAACATGGATGCACTTATTGTTTAGTTAGAAAAGACCGAGATAGCCGATTAATAAGGTAATGGCATTGAAGCGAAAGCATTGTGAAGAGCGGGCAGTGTGGACGCGACGGTGCGATACCACGATACCACCAGGGCGCACAAAGCCCGCACAATGTACGCCGGCTCATTGTTTAGAGTCTCGGACTAAACATCATGCCCGGCTTTAAGCGAATTAGGTACCTACTGCAGTCTCACACATGTAACTTGATGTACGCTACACAATATGCGATATCTAGCCGTGATATACTGCCGCAGTTAATAGGCTCCTTGCACACAACCTTATCAAGTTTCATATATAGCGAGTTTTTTAATGTTTGTCGAGGATTTTTTAACAATGAAATTATAAGATAACACTGCCTGATTAATGAAAAATAGGTTCTATTTTTAAACATGAATTCTTTGATTAGATTTGTTATTTTAGTGGCATATAGAGGGGTTCTATGTTCAGTAGTAAATCGGTGCATACGGATCGCTCGACTATTGCTGGACAGAGCAAATCATCGTGAATATTGGTGAGGTATCATAGCATTCCTAGTCGCAACGTTTGAAACATAACCGTATTGAATGGAACAGGATGGTAAACGTAGAAATGTTTAGCAGGCGCACTGGCTCGCTTCCCGATCCCAGTGCGTTTTATCTCTTGATCGCGTTATTCAACCAAGCATCAAAGGAAAATACGAAAGGAAATAGGTATTAAGAAATGAGAAAATGCTTTCTATGTATACGTTTTGATTTGTTAAGCAAATGATTTATTGAATTGAAAATAATGAATTGCGTTCCTTAATTTATGTGAGCGTTAAATAAAATGTATGTTGTTGAAAACAAATATAGGAGTGAAAAGGAGTACCTACAGTTACCATTTAGTCAAATAAAAGGTCGGTGTTATTTGGAGAGTCGAATGAGTGGACATAATCGCGATAAGGCTCTCAGGCCCGAGGCGATGCAGCGGCGGAGGTGCGTGTTTACATGTCAGTTTTAATTTTTATCGCCCTCCATTCGCCCGAAATACCTACCTACCCGTTATCACGTCATTCTACCGTGTTGATAACGCTATAGCACGTAATAGCCGAGCAAACTTACCGATAAACCGTTTTATTTGTGCAAATCGATGTAAAATATTCATGTTTTCTCTGACATAAAATTTGCTAACGAACGATATTTAATTCTAACCTGTATTTCATTTATATGCGTGGAATATTGCAAAACCCGAGAGCATTTTGCTGATACATATTGAGTTGTATAGATAAAGCGTCGTTAACATGAATCTCGTCGACAATAAAAATAACAAGTAGGCATATAAATGTATGTATGGAGAAGTTAAGACTGCGAGTCATCGTCCTGCTCATTATGTTAGCGCTATGCCAATTCCCATACAATAGTAGACGAACGACGGCGACGGCGGGGGTGACGTCACTTCAAGCTAGCCTTGGGATTGAGGTCGGCGAGCGGAATAGAGGCGGCGAAATGTCGCCTTGAGGGGTTGTTTCTTGTTCGACCGGAAAATCGCTACTGCACAAGTTTTTGGAATTATTTGCTTTATAAGCTATTTCATGTCTTCAGTATCCATAAAATATAAATAAGTAACTCACCTTGATACTGTCGTAGCAGGCGGTGACTCTTCCATTCTGCACCTCCACGGTAGCCGGGGGATGCGCAAACTTGCATTCGGTGTCGGGTCGCGAGCACTTATTCCGTTGAAATTCGCGGCACACTTCGAGCTGTAGCCAACGTGAGTCCTTGCCGTTTAAGAGGTTATTCATGTTCACCATGGTGGCCATTGCTGCCATAAAATTCAGGGGCGGTAGATGCGCGCGCAATTACGCAGAGCGAGTGCGGCGCATAGGCGGCGGGGAGCGAGCGCGCCCGCGCGCTCTCAGCATGCACTGGTCACACGGCGGGAGAGATGCTGCTGCGGCCACTGGCGTCGATCGCGCACCCTCACTACACTACGACACACACGCACGGACGCGGCTACCACGCTAGGTACCTACTTACTAGTTGATTAATCTTACAATTAAGTTAGAATTAAAGACACCGACGTTGCAAGCTTATTTAGGCGAGTATTAAAATATTATTATCACACGCGTTCTTATCGATGTTGACGGTTGAGTTTAGTAGAGGGCGAGCGGTGCTTGGTGCGCGAGCATGGCGGCGGCCGGTGCGGGTCTGGGCGGGCGACGGTGGGGCGCGAAAAAGCTAGATTAGCGGCTCGGCGGTCAGCGAGCAAGCCGGTGCGGTGCGGGGCTCAACTCTGCGAACAACAAAACACACTGGTTACTCTCCGGGCATTTCGCCCCGGAGCCAAGCACAAGCGGCTACCGGGTTAGCAAGCACGCGCGGCGGCCGCTCTCAGGCCCGCGCCCAGTGACAACGCCGCGCTGATCGAGGCGCGGGCGCACCAGCGCACGCCTCGGACCAACGAGGTTTTCTCACTGGTAGCAGATTATAGGCAATCATTATTTTCAGGTCTCGTTCTGTCGCATGTTATTCGCCAGCAACATAATGCTTTGTGAACTCTATCAAAGGTGCGCAAGAGGAATTAGCAGTTATCGAGTTTTAAGTTGGACGCTGGCTATTTAGGCACTAGGCAGAAAAGTACCTTCATACCGCAGAACGTCGCCTCCAACCTGCTACCCCATCATCATCCTACATACTAGTTATAAATATTATGTTATGAACACAGAAATAAGTATGATGATGATGAGGGGTGATATAATGAGGTTGTATGGAATTGATATTTTTTATCATTTCTGGGTCATTTGCCCAAATTACAAGTTCACATTATCTGTACATATTTCTTATTGTTACTAAAAGTAAATAGAACCGCAACGACAATGCATACATTCACGAAATCACATAAATTATTTTATACCCATCTGTTTCAGTAGGAACTATCTGTGTATATTGAATCGAAAACGAGCCCATGTGTATAGTAGCTGAATCAACACTACTGATAACGGGAAACGAGATTACAACAAACGAAACATTATCCATTATCCCATCACAGAACCAAAACCTGTGAATGGTGCGATAACACATTTTTTACATCAATATCATCCGAATAAAACTATGAAAGAAAAGATGTAAAAGTGTATTCACGGCAGCAACGCCAATAAGTGTCAGGGGAATCATCGCACTGAAAAATTCTTTGTGTGGGCGCTGCCACTAGAAACGTAACGCTCTGAGGCCGGGAACAGGGAAAAACTCGTGAAACCAAATCCTATCGTAATGCGCTATTTAAAGCATAACCTGGTTGAAAATAGCTCGGTGTGCGGCAACGCAACGTCGCGCTCTTCACCGTGCATAAATCTTCAAATTTTATTTTCAACGTGGATGCATCGCGACGATTTTCACATGTTGTGGATGCGCTACGCTCGTTCCAACACATTTTCCGAACCATTCAAGTTTGTTTTAAATTTTTAAAGTTTCCTGGCGACTAGCAGGCAATAACATTGGTAAATTATTGTTTCATTATTACAAATTGTTGGAATGACACGAATTACACTGTAAATTAGCTGGCGTGAAATTAGATTGTACTGTGTAACAAGGGGACAGGTAACAGTGATTACGAGGTGCTGTGGTTGACCAAATCTAGTTACGTCGAGGTTCACGACAGTAATGATCATTCGTATCCGCTGTGGTTTAAATTAATCAATACATCTTTGTGAATTTATTTGACTCTTCTTTGTACGCGCAATTTTCCGCAAATTATGTTGTTTTAAATTATGTTGATGTAATCGTCTCGTTTGCAAATAAACATTTCGTAACCAACTCGGTACGGTAACATAGGTCATTGAAGGTTGAATAAATGCGATTTTTAAAAGTACTATACTTTTATGCCATTATCAATGCAACCTATCAAGTCCACCCCTTTAGAAACGCACACAAAGCAAATGGACGTTCTTTTATTTTCTACATTTAAACCAGAAATTGAGAATGGTGGTTTCAAATGATATCGGCGGCCGATTCTTTTCACGTCGGCGCCGATCACTGGGAGATTCCTTCGGTGCTCGACACGCACGGGGAAGACATTCAATAACCCAGTGAAAAGATTACCAAGAGCAATCAGACGGAAGCGAATCTAAATAAGAATCTCGTGAGAGCGGTCGGGGACAGGGGTGGGCGAGGGAGGGGGAAAAACAGTCGAGCGAGCCTTTGTGAGATCGCCGATTCGATCAAGTTACCATCGAGACAATCATGTAGATTTTAATAGTTAAGTACGTATATGAAAAGCACGATGAGATATTGAAATTTTAAATTAGCAATCACTCATTAACGGTAACCAGACCATCTGCTCGCATCCACGGTCTCGACCGGGACTCGAACCTGGGCCTCCCACCGTTAAGGAGGGCGCTCTTACCACTGAGCTATCAAGACAATAAGAATGCGAGCATATCGCCTGGAAACCAACGAAATTTTTATTTGAGGAAAGTATAACGTTCTTTTTACAGGAAAACTTTCGAGAAGAATAATGTTACTTCGAACTGTAATAAATCAATTTAGCGTCGCCGAGGAAGATTCTTTTGCCTTTCCTTTTAAATCGTATTTTGGTATTTTACTATTGTTGCGAAAGTGAACGTTTTGAAATTTCCCGAATGATATAACCCAGTCGTGCTTTTCACACGTTTCATAGACAGGATTTTGATTTCGTTTGGATAATTGAATCTAAAAGTATACCAGCGGTAAATTAAATTTTCGAAGGTTTTATAATTTGCGATTGAATTGGGTTCGACAGAAATCAGGGTAAGGTCGACTGTATGCGTGGTGCAGCTGTTTGAAAGGTGCCGGTTAATTCGTTACCTTCACTGGTGACTGTGACTGTGGCACTTTATTTTTTGTGCATTACGTGACACAATTGTATGAAGCAAGATTGGAGCATTTAAATTGTAATTGCCGCATACTTTCAGGTATTTTATGTTCTTGTAATGTAAAACCAGTCAATTATTTCCTTGTTATTGGGGCCAGAAGTTTACTTATGTTGTAATAAGACCGACACAAATAAAATAAAAAAAGAGAATAATAATTGAAAAGAAGAAACGCTAATACAAGTTCTAACTCTTTGTTAGTTCTATCAAGTTTTTCTAGTTTTCTAGGAAGAAGCAATTCTTGTCCGTAATAAGTATGTAAAATCAGTCAAGTCTGTTGAGTACAACAAAGGCACAGGAAGGTAAAACTCCAGCTACTTTGTTCATTGTATTGAAATAATGTGTTGGTAGTGTTGGTGGAACGTGTCCTCTTTCCTTATCGTTGTCTAGACTTATCGCTACCGGAGATGGCAGTAATCAAGTAGAGCGTTTAGTTGGACGATAAAAAGTTGTCCAGACAGCAAGGCCGCCGGACAATGGTAATACGTGCGTAGACCAGGGCAGGTATAATCACGGCATGACCTTGGATGGTGGTGTCGCGGTTCGCCGCAGACGCAGTTGCAAAAACCACCACCGTGTTTACCTTCGACATGCTTGATCGGAGCAACGTCTCGCTCAGTGCACTCACAGCTTTAACATTATTTGCATCTAGATTAACATACAATCCAATCCAATCCTAGCATTTCTTCTTCGTCTGTATTCTCGTCTAGTTTAATCTGTTACTTGTTTATGGGCGTAAATAAATTTACTGAGCAGTGCAGTCAAATTAATTTATCTATTAAAACATTTATTTCATCTATGTCTTCTGAATATAAGTAATCTCAATGTCTACAAAATCTCGTTTTAAAGCCAACTTCCTTTAGCGTTGCGCCTTGATTAAGTTAATATTTGACACATTTAAATTTGTTCAAACGCGACATTTCCATAAGACCAAGATTGCGATTTCTAAATAACATTCAAGGTCATATTTCTTATTTCCTGTAATGCAATTTAAGTCATAAATCTTCCCACTATGGTTGAAAATGGAACGGTTTTGCTTGGTAACGCATGTGTTCGGTGATGTCACCGTTTGTTATTCCTAGCATGGTTCCATATTCGTTGGTCAACGCGCGCAATTGTTGACTCACATCGTTAAGGAAAAAAGTGTTATCAATTACTTAGAAGGATATTTACAGCGGTTAATTTTATGTCTGGAATTCAAACTAGGACATTGTTACCTGAATTATATTGAATGTGGGTGTAGAACATTTTAGTCTATAAATTAAATGTTCTTGTTCCCAGACTAACAGAAATTGACTTTTCTTGTCATTCAAAATAATAATTATTTGAATAGAAAATAAGATTATCATCACAATTTTAATACAAATTCAATGCAGCTCTAACTAAATGGTTTGTTGAACACGTAGGTGAACCATGGTAGCCAAAACAAAGGCTATTGTTTACCGTGTGCGAGGCAAAGCAGATCGCAACTAGCGCTACTTTCGCATTCGGGACGTGCACGAGGCACATTTAGCAGTCTCAGGGGACGTCGGCGGACTGGTAATTAGCGAGAGAGGCGAAAAATTTGCGACGGCTTAAATTTACGAGGCGCAAATTACACGATTCCGGCGCTATCGCTGCTGCACGCCCGTTAATGTGCACGCCTTATCGAACGTGGAGCGAGGGCCTGCCGACCTGCCACCGCTCTCACACTTCACAGATCGTATCGACCCCACAATACACCAATACTAATCACAACGGTACATACCATTTTATTATGTCCGCGTAATTACGGAAGAAAAGATCGAGAATAGAAAGTTTGAAAGACAAAGAATTTACTCACAAAACATGGATGTGGATTTTGAGCGCAGTGACTAAATTTTGTTTTTGTCGAAAATCACATGAATGGCAATAGAATTTCAGTGTGAACAATAAGTTTGTAGGACTATAAAACAAACAACATGCTTTCGAACCTCGAAGGGTAAAGAAAAGTACATGATTTGAAGGGGGATAGAATAAAGTCGAATGAAGGTGACAATTTGAACAGTGATTCAACAAAATCGCAACTTGTAATTTTATGAACTACACACTGAACAATTTTTGAAGCGGTTACTAGACTTAGAAAGATTTGGTTAACAGACACATTTCTTTTATAAATTGTTATAATACAAACAACCAAAATTATCAATTATTTGCAAGTATAACAAAAAATAATTTCCAAATGATAGCTGTATTTGGTGATGTAATTCTGTTAAACCCCGTTTCATTTTACCCAAATAGATAATTATACAGATAAGAGGAAGTTTATCGCATACGGTTTAGGTTTTGTCCAATCCTTCTGTACGTAGACTTTGTAGACATTATATCCTTGAAATAGTAATTAAATATCGGAGTTTCCTTGTTTGCCCAATTCGCAAAAAAATCCTATTCAATCGTGAAACGAGTTTTGTGTCGGTCTGTAATAAATTCAATTGGCTCTCATTTCTTGTAAAGGACAAAATGTAGATGACATCTTGTGGGTGTCACAATCGGTATTTTATTTGTCTTCGGTTTCTTTGTAACTTTTCGTACTAAATCGTACGTGAATATATTTACAGTGATTGAATTCCAATTCATTAGTATTTTTACCCATTCAGTGGTATCTTTGCCTGATATGGAAATCGTATCTGTATTTAAATCTGACATAATTTCAATTTTAATCTCTAAATTAAGAGCTAAAATGTGGCGATAATAATAATAAAGAGCGGGCCCTCTATTGACACACGTTTTTATTGTGGAGCAGGTAGTAGGGCCAGCTGTTACCCTCGTAGTAGAAGCGTTGCAAACAAACCATTGTACGTTTGAATGGATATAGCCGTGCTATTTTTTAAAATTAACATGTTCATATCTCGTTTTTCACATTTTAAAATTGTTGTCTGCGAACAAAATATGTTCATTTCGACACAAATTTGGTTCATATCATTTCTTTATCATGTTTTCTGTAAACATTTATGACTGTAACGAATATACTTTGATTGTAATTATCACTATTATCACTCACAATGACATCACCAACTTAATTTGCAGCAAATATACTTGCCGTTTTAAAAAAGAATCAACATAGGCATGCACTTATCGTTTCATGGAAAATCACTCGTTACAACAGTTTTATTTTGTCGACTCGGGATGTGGAACATTTTTGTATTCAATTTTTATTATCTTGGAATCAACGCTATGTTGTGTTGTTTTAAGTGATAAGATTAAACCAACGTAATTTTCTCGGACGAGATATGATAAAACATGCAAGTTTCGGCTTATCATTCAATTCAGAATATCACAGAGGATTTCCCAAAGCAGTCATTTCACTGATTTACTAGTTATTGCCACTAAGCAAAATTAAAAGGACTTTGTCATTTCAAAAGTTTGCTTCGAACTTTTCTGAAGTCAAATTCGATGTACAGACAGTTGGTACAAAAGTCGATGTACAGAACACAAAAATAAATTTACAAATGAGAAATACTCAGAAATACCGAAGCTCTTTCTTACAGATAGCAGAAATAAAGAATTTAAGAAGAAGTTAGTAATCCAAAGAAATAGCGAAATTCACTATTAGAAGAAATTGAATAATGCAGGAGAAAAGTTCCATGAGGGATTAGGGAAGACTACTTAGCGTAACTTATACATTATGGGTAATATTGATGAAAGCTTTAACTTGGGTTTGTCGTGCGAGTAGCGCAGGTCGCTCTGCACCTAGCAGGTTTTAACCAAGGCGAAAGCTCTCATGCGGCGGAGCGAGCGGACCGAACCAGCAGCATCGCCCGGCACTAGTAACATACCGCTCGCTCCTACTGTTGGAAACTTTTCCGTCGAATTTCGGAAATCGCCGGCGGTTAACTCCGTCCACAAACAAAGACAAACACTAACGAGACAGATGGGTACAAAACACGATTGCCAAAACACACCAGCCTTTTATTCACAAACTTTCACGATATACACTTTGTCGCGAGTTCCGAATTTCGACGAGATCATGCCGCATTTAATAGAATGAGCGTAACACTTACATGATGAGGGATAAACAAGCCGGGTAAGGGAGTGTAAAATGTCCGTAAGTTAAAACATAGCAAGTTGCACGTAAGTTAGGAGAAACGATTCGCCGGTAGCGTAGAGGTCGCGGTTCGCGGCCACAGCGGGGCGGCACGCGTCGTGTTCGGAGCACGAGTGCGGTGCACGGAGCGGCGCGAGTCACACAAGCACAAGCAGAGTCGGCGGGCGACTGACGGGAGGCAAGTGGCGCGGCGAGGGGGCTGCCGTTGCGCGCGCACCCCGCGCCGCTTCTCCCCGCCTCGCCGCTCCGCACCCCGCGACCGACGCCAGCCAGCCGCCTTATCACACCGCGCGGCGCGCCGCTTCCTTTCTCCTCATGCAGTTGCGAGCTTTTCGCCACTGCCACACTTCCGCCCGCCCCGTCGATTGTGTAGAGTTTTAGCCGGTCAATGTGTTGCACCGATTATTTCCACTTCTTGAGCACAAGACATTCTTTTAACGACGCTCATGCATGTAAAAGTTTTATTTCGATTAAAACTTTGACAGGTTCACAGGAAACTGTCCTAAGCAAATATTATATGCGTATTAAGGTAGGTATAGTCCGTATAGCACAAAGTGTAAAAGCTCTTTTATAGTTTACACTGTCTGTAACTGAGTTTTCGAAAATCAGAGTCAGTCACATAGCCAAAATAAATCTGAGAACAAAGGACTTGATTGCAAGTTTGCAACATGTCCGGTAGGTTTAAGTTGTCCATACTGGGTTAGTCGAGGGGGAGGGAGCTTCGTGTGCAAGCGAGCTAGCAACAGACTCCGGCGCAGGCGAAGAGCGGCGAAAGTGCGCCGCGGAACGAGTTTGCGTGGCGCGTGACCTGCCCGAGGACACGCTTGCCTCCCCTCGCCTTCGCAAACTAACGTGCACTCTAATGCAACACATATCATACCAATATTATTTTACTGTCATTAAATTGAGCCCACTCATACATAATTTCAGTAAAAAGTTATTAAACTATTACATAAACCCATTTATGTTTCAATTGAAATGAAAAGATGTAAGGAACTAGTTACTCGTCTAAAACTTGTCTACGTTTCTAAGTTCCTACCGAGATTTGAGTTCTTCAAAATGAGAACACGTGGCCGTAGCCACACTAGCCGTCGTTTTCGGTTTCGTTATAAATCAAGTTATGCTTAAGTTCATGTTGAGAAAAGTCGTAAACACGAAAAGAAAAATGAATGTATTATGTTTGAGAGATGGGTCCATAGTTGTGTTCATTTGATGGTTCGGAATGACGATGACGAGGCAAGGCGAAGCGACACGGGCCCAGGCGTGCAGCAGAGCGGGCGCTGCGCACAGGCGGCAGCAGTCACGAATGCGACGTGTGCTAGTTTTTGTAGCGCGCACGCTACCAAGCGTGACGTCTAAAAGCTCGTTTATACGCTTCTTATAGTCGTTTGACTCGAAATATCCAGTCATTTTTTACCTGGCTGGCTAGGCTATCATCTTAATAATGCAGAGCTGCAAATCATTTGTTGTAAAATCGTGGTCAATGTCCGAAACAAGGCCAACTTATTGTTACCTTCAATTCTACTTTAAAGACCGTCGTATTTTGAAATAAGTTCTGAATAAAGTCAAGTACCTAACTTTTCGATCTGAACTTGTCGAGCCGCTTGAATGTCGACCCATCCAGCGTGTTTGTTTTGCAACTTTGAATGTGTCTGAGCCGCAAATACTCCAATATTGGATTAATCAATGAATCCTTCAATATACACGCATTTAGATAATACGTATGTTATCCGAACTCGTTCAATGAACGTTTTAGTGTTAATAAACCTAATGAGTTAATCACACTTATGGGTTGACTTTAGCATGCAATTAGTTGGTAGTAGGAGCAGCATCAAAACCGTATCAGTACCCTATATCGCGTTCGTGGAAGAGCACCGTTCTGAATTTTTATTGCACATTATCTTGGTTGGTGGCGGTTGGTTTCTTTATACTCCACCTAGTCGCTAGCTTATTGCGCTTCATAAAGTAAGAAAGCACGCGTCGGTCATACATTCTTCTCGGATGAAAGACGGGAAGTAAGCACGGCACCGCTGTGCTAATTAGTTGTTTTTGAACAATTTTTTCACCGTCTAATGAGTGAGCAATGATACCGACAGCTGTTTCGTCGTGCCGCCCGCCTGCTCACAATGCGTGCCGGCAAGCCATCGTCGTCCACCGCTGACACGCGACCACTGTTATTTACCATCGCGCCTACACAAAGCCTACATTCATTATTACAATAACTGTAAAACTATATTGTTCACGTATCAATTCTATTTGAACTTAATCATACATCGTTTAAGAATTATATCCTCATCTGTAGGTACGTAGATGAGCGCCATACAATAAAGAACATAATTTGTTAAAGTAGTCCAGTGTATTTAGCTTCCGAGAAATGTCTGTAGTTCAATAAAATTGCAGCTAAGTAAAGATACTGAAAGATGCGCTCCGTTGGCAAAATTTGGTACCGAGACAAGCGGCAGAGTTCAACGGCCTGCCGTTCATCTCGTGTTCGCAAAAAATGCACTGCCCCGTCCCACGCCGAACGCAGTTCTCAGTCTCACACACATAAAAATATAAGTAGATTGTACATGAACACATACCAACACCGCGGTTACCAATCGCCGCACGTGTAATCGTACACCGCACCTCTCTCCTTGTGCGGATACTGGAGAACATTACGAGAACAATGTTTATTACTTGCATGATGCTTAGCTAGGCATGCCGGCCGCCGGGTTACTTCCATATACACAAGTATTAACGCGGTGAGCGAAAAGAATAGAGAGGCTAATTAGTATTCTGAATTATACGATCCCGTTACTTTTAAAAATGTGTGTCGTTGAATGTTACTTAGAGTCGAGTAGCCAATTGTTGGACAATAACAAATTAGTGGGGGTGCGCCCACGCTGCTCATCTCCACATCAGTTTACCGCGCACGCGTCGAGTTTCCTGTACCATTCACATCATCACCATTTGAGCACCCACAAACACGATTGTCCTTTCCTTTTGTGACTTCATAAAGACAATATTTATCATATTTAAACATACGGTTGACATCATCCTTAGAATAATCCATTCATATCTGTAGGTTGATTCACGCGACAAATTAGTTTTAACATAAATAAAACTTTATTTTGGAGTTTATAATTTACTTATTATTTGTTATAAACAACATAAAGAATTAATGTGTAATACAATTTTCACGAAATATGAGTTCGACTCCCACGACCGTTTCGAACAAATGCAATTTGTTTAGAGGTTCGTCGAGCCAACGACCGTTCCAAAAACTAAATTCAGACTTCCGATTAAGTCGACCTTGAAAGAACGTCGGGAAAACGAATCGTTTATACGAGCAGAACAATACCACTTAAGTGATAAGAGAAGAGAGTGCGCACGATGTGTAATTCGCGGGGGTACCGTTTTAAACACGATTTCGCCAACAAAGAGGCTCCAATTCTCGGTCGACTGCCTGCCGCCGTGTATCCACACACCAATTAAGCTAAATTAAATATACGAAGAATTTAGAAACTGGTTAGCTTCCTTGAAGCGCGACGTAGTAATTGGCTAACCCCGCTAGGAGCACGGACGCATCACATGTGATTTATTGATTGTTTTTTTTTTCATCTACACTTGCAGCTAGATGAACAATTACACTTCGGTTATCTAGATATTGTCTAGTCGCGTTTTTCACAAGATAATACAGTGAGCTAATTGGGTAGTGATTGCATTACCAATTAAATTGTCTATGGTTATTATTAAAATAAAGAATCTATAAATTAAAAATTATAGCTAATGCTATTTATGTCTTTATCAAGATTCATAGAAGAAGATATTTTCAGTATAATACAATAGTTTTGAACACGTCATTTTATGTGAATTCTGAGTTCAAATAAATAGGTAAAATAATGAGAATTTGTGGAGGAAATATGAAAATCTATTTATACATTTAATAAAGCAAAAATACAAGTACAAAGAATATCAATTCTATTTAGTTTCCAAACAAATATTCTTCGGCGTGTACCCCAGAATGTTCCGAGACTTGAATGGCATCTATTATATTCTCATCTTCTTTGTACAATTGACTTATTTTTGATTAAATGTATAGAAAGGGGTAGTCGGGGGTTGGTGTGCTGATAAGTGGATTGTAGATGACTTCTTAGCACCGCGGTACCAGCGTTTAATTAAAGGCGGCGGAGCGAAGTCGCGCTCCTGAGCCTGTCCCGAAGGCTGCGCGGTGCGCGCTCACGCCTGCTTGATGACTCCGCATAAACGTTAATTAACTCGCTCCATCCGACTTAGCATTGCTACTCTCTAGCCTGCCTACACTCATCTCTACACCAAAATCCATTCAACTGCATACATCTGTGACTATTTGAGGAAATGCATCGAACGTCTTAAAATAACACCAGTTTCCATGTTGGTAGAAACTAATGTTTTACTAATTCGTTTACGCAAATAGCTGAAACAGAAAATGGACAGTTCTTTGGTACACTTTTCTTCGGTTTCAAATTGAATACGATGTATTTACCATCTTTAGAAGATTCGTGTACTGAAATAGGTTCCGGATCAGTGACGTAGGCACGGAAATGAAAAACCCCTATTGGCTGATATTTGAAGCTGTTATAGTGACCGATCGACGCGGACGTGAAAATGCCTCAGGTGCTTTGCTGTTACTCAATATCTTTATAATTTCCGTTCAACCATTTTCAGATAAAATGTATCCACGAAATGACGTAAGTTTTTTACTGTTTTGATAAATAATTCATATAACTACTTTGAGGAAAATTAAAATTAGTTGCCGTTTAAGGCTAAGAATGTATAATTAGTTAATTTTAATTTTGATAATAAAAATGGATATTTATTAATAATGCACGTGCTTTATTTGCCCGAGCCAGGTAAAGTGGTTAATTAGTTTGAATATAACGAAATGAATTGTTTTATTATGTAAAGGGGCAACAAATGAGGTTTTATTTACTTTGTTGTATGCAGTACAGAGAGTACGGAGACTATAGAGCTTGAATGTAAAATGACGGCAGCTACATGTAAGGTGGGAGTCAAGTGTAAGAGCGGTCTCAGAGTAGCTAGTTATTACCCGAATTATTCGCTAAGTAATAAGAAACGCAGTGAGCGGCGCCGGAGAGCGTACTGTGCTAAGTGGCTTTTAAGGTCGCTTACCTCATCTCACCGCCTCTAGTGAGACTATCTGACTGTTCATGCACGAATATAGTCCGACGGTTCTTTGTTTATTTGATCGGTTATAACACCTTGTTGAATTTCGAAATCGCATTTTGTTTTATAGTTTTTAGACAAGCCTGCACCGCGTTCAAGGAAAATCACAATCTTGTAAAGTACGTGGTTAACGTTGTTTTACATAACACCCAACAAAGTAACCAGTAGTATGTTTTTATAAAACGTTTTGCTGTTTTACAAAAAAGCTGTTGAGTCATAACATTAAAAATATATGAGCACAAAAGATCCTTTGTGTTATAAAACGCCAATCATCGTGTCTCTTAGAATCTATCATAGACGCAATATTAAGATTTGTGAATCATGAAATTGACAGAGTCGAATTTTTGATGCTTCTTTTAGGTAAGCATTTACGTAAAGTAACAAAGAAAAAGAGCATAAGGAACAAGAGTGTGATTAAAATAAAACACTGTTTTGTTTTTATAGTCAGGATTTAAAAATAACTAATATTCTAACAATGGCCGCACCATACTAAGAGATGTAAGCCGTTGGACACGCTAACATGAGTCGAGACTAATATAGCTGCTTTTGATGCAGTTAATATGGGCATGTTGTCCAAAAGTGTAGTTTAAACTGCCGTATATGTAGAAGCCAAGAGGTGGGTATAATAGAGCTCATTAGATGCTCAATCGTGAAAATTTAAGCTCTGTGAATATTGATCAAAAGAGGCAGTATAACAAAAAGTGGAAGCTAGCCGGAGTGTACTCAGAATGTATGTACGCATTATAACGTATTAGGTTTTGCTACAGTTTTTGTAGCTAGTCGAATATAATTCCACGATGACTGCTTCAACGTTGTTGTTTCCAGATAGGGAGTAAGCTAGAAGCATCGCGCTGTGTGCGATGTGGTTCAACTCGGCTGCCGCAACTCGTAAATAATGGCGTCTCATTGTGGGCCATTATTAATGAATCTGCCACCCCGCGCTCCCGACACCGCACCCGCCCGAAAGCCAAATAACAGGTGCGTCTAACCCCATTCGCACAATCTATTTTCGATGTCTTATAGCCGTGCAGAGAAACGCTCGATGCGTTCTCCTGCTCTAAATATTCATACCATATGCCAGATATTGAGATTTGTTTGGGCGTCATCTGCTCGACATCGTCGTCTCTAAATAAGCGCGGTCTCGTGTTGGCTTTGCGAAGTTTCATTAGCCGTCTGGGTATACTTACTTATGGTATCATGTTGCTTGAATTGTGTGTGGAATTTCTACGTACCGTGCAAGGAGTCCTAGCAAAATAACGCTCATTAAACTGACTTATGAATAACAAGGACTCATAAGACGAATATATTATGATAACATAATTAGCATTAAATTCAGTACCTATAAGATACTACATGACATTTAACGTTGAAAAGTAATCTGCAGTTAGTTTAAATGCGTTGTAAGAATACAGTTAAGAAATGTTTAAAAGGCTCGAATGTATCGTGTGGGCGCATGGGACAAAGTTACCCCGGGACACGTTACTTGTCACGGGACTGGATGTACGAGGCCTTCTCACTGTCGCTCTATTATTTACTCCACGGAAAACTGCTTTTCATATCACAAGCAGCGGCCCGCAGCGGAGTCGCACAAAGATGGCTCCCTCGCTCCCTACATAAATGCACTTACTTTATGAATGACGTAATCGTAATATTGTTCTGAGCTTGGATTTGTGTTCATGTTTCTCTGCAATCAGTTTTGTGTAATGGTTGTGGAACTTGACTATTTCCATTAAACAGTCGAGCGGTTATTTACTTAGAAGCAAACAAAAACCCGCTTGAAAGATTAGCGTGACGAATGTACGGACGATAAAGCTAGACAAAACTTAAATAAAACGTACCTAGTTTCATTTATCATAGACATCTATACGTAAATAGCGACTGAGTTTTGTTGTTCGTGTGTCTGATTTAGATTTAGCAAGGACACGAGGCGAGGCCAAGCGGCAGACAAGTGCGAGGTCGTAGTTCAATACTTTAACCAAAACAGTGTGTTTACATCTTATGGAACAAATTGCGTGAATCACAAGAGTGACGTAATGAAGGAAGTTACCACTTGGCTGGATACAACCTACGCGCTCCCGCCAGGTCGACCGTACCGTCATAATGTTTCAAAAATATTGCTTTGATCCGGCACCATTATTACTTAAACTGGTTACGTCTTCGCAATGGAGATTGAAGATTAACTTAATAATTCCGGTCAGTAAATTTTCGCAATCTGTTCTAAAAGAAATAAAGATGGATTATTTTTAAATAAATGAGAGTAATGTTTGTTTTATGTATTTCTTTTTCTACAGTGATGTTGCGGTTGTGTTGAAAAAGATTTCCTCACTGTATCACATTAGCAAGCGTCATGTTTACAGAATATCTGCTTGTCTGCGCGCCGCGCGCCGCGTAACGCGTTACATTTATTTGCAACGGTCAGAAGGCCAGGTGATTTCGACGGAGCATCCATCGTCTGTCGATGTTTAGATCACCGCTTGTGTTAATTAACATAATGGTGCTGGATGCTATGACGTCATGTATCTAATTTGATTACTCCGGGGCAAGGCCGCCGTGGTTAGCAGTTAGCACGAGAGTGCGCAACTTTAATGAACCGAACGTTTTCTTGAAATCGTAATGGATACATTAGCAGTGCAGCCACCGACCTTTAGTGCGTTATTGCTAAACGAAGTTAAATAAACGTTTTTACGTCATAACACGATCTCGCTCAAACTGCACTCCAAAGCGTTTAGGACTTGAAACTTTAACAAAGGATGCCTTTCAAAATCCAGTCACGGTGAGTGTTGCGCCGACGATGAACCAGTCTCCCAACCATATAGTTATGGTAACTACTCTTTTGTTTTAACTCTGACTCTGATACCAGCTCGTATAAACATCGTTATCATTATTGTTTGACGTTTTAATTTTCAAAGATATGCAAATAACTGCAACATTCGGTGGCTTATTCGAAGTAATAGCTAAAGCATCCCGAAATGAATTGGGACTCTAGATAAGAACAAAGAAACTCACAGTTTAAATAGCTGCTAAAATTCCGTTACAAATTCTCACATTTCCTCGAATTCAGGCGCGCTCGTGTGGATCATTTGAATTATAAAGTGAGAAGCGAGTGCATGCACAGTGCATAAGATACCTTGGCTATGCAAATGAGGCGAAGCTGCAGCCTAAGTAAGGGCGACTTTACACCTGCGGGTCGCGACCGTCTGGGGGACCCGATTAGCCGAATATGATGCGGTCGAAGTTCAATCACAGGGGACTACGGTCAACTACTTTTTAACTCGTTTTATAAACGAATTAAAATAATCGTTATGTGTAATACGAGTGTTATAATTATTTGACTTGCAAATGTGTTTTAAATACTGTTTTGTTTTATAATAGTGTTTGGTGCATTGGGTATTAAAAAAATGCAGTTTATAATAGGTTGTAGTTACAAATTATAATGTAATTAATTACTATCCTTCTGGAAACAATAACATTTTCAGTATTAGGTGCCTGTGAATGGTATCTCACAAATTGTGCAGTTTCGTCTGTGGGAGTAAATGAAACGACATTTAATTGTAAGTTGGCCAAACAAAACAACAAGACGGATCCCAATAAAGCACTCTAAACCAACAGATAGAGGAATAAGTTTAACTCTTACAACGATCCTGTGACCGTTACTCAAAACTTTGGGCCGGCTTTGTTCAAAACACGAAACTAATTTATTCGTATCTCGGCGTACCATTCCGCCGTACTAAATAATCGAAGAGCAAATTATAAATGCGTATTAACGGTCAAGTCGTAGTTCAAAGATTAGGGCAGAGGCCAACCCTTTACTAGTATCGTCGGTAAGGTGAAGTTTCGAATTATATCGGATCACTGGAGTGGGCTCGATGCACGCTCAAACAATATTTGATATTTTAATAAAAGCCGTCGTGCCTTTGTATTCGAATGTTATTATGTTAGCCAACAAGTACGGGGTCGTGCTCTTTTTGTGAACTTAGCCCGATTACTTTAATTTTATAACGGATTCATTTTAAGGCGACTTTGAATTTCTGAATTGTAATCGTTACATGAAAGTCACGCAAAACTTAGATTAATTAATTTAAAAAACTTGTCGGTGAATAAATTAATCAATTACTTGCTTTGATGTAAAGGAATACAGAATAGAGTTATCCGGTGCAAATCAATTGATTTACAAACAAATAGCTTGTACAGTAATCTAATAAATGAAAGGACTAAGTTGTACTGTTATGCAAATGATACAAAAGGCAATGTACCTTAGGTAATACATAGTCAATATCGTTGGATTCCTTTATCAATATGTGCATTAATTACGTTGTTTGTTGTAGTGACGACTTGCGAGCCATCAAGTCTGCTCCACTTCGGTAGAACCCCGCGGTCAGTGACGGAAGTGCAAACCCTTATCGTGGATCGGCACACGAGTAATATCGGCAATCGTCAAGGGCGGCGGCGACGACGGCGGCGGCGAGGCGGCGCGACTCGCCCGTGGAGCGTCGCGTGCGGCGCCGCTAATGGATATTGATGGCTATGGCGCGACTAATTAACCCCCACCACCACCTTTCTGCCATGTCTGCTTAAGCTCTTATTTTCACGGTGACAACGCGATACAACACGCTTTAACGGACACTCATCAATCTCCCCAGAGCGTATCTCGTTCGACCACTCGAAATGAATCGAGCGATCTCTGTCTCGGGATGACATCATCCGCGTGCGTACAGATTAGATTCTGGCTCGTGGGAGTGACGCCGTAGCGCGTCCAAACAATATCACAATCGAATTAGAAGCCGGCTTGGTCTGGGCGGTATCAATCACCGTGGGCGGGCCGCGCGACATTGGACTTCAATTAGGCGGGCGGCGCGTGTGATTGCTCTCACTCCTCTACACGCTAAAGGGTTACTTGACCCACTTATTAGGCTCGACGTACCAGTCCTCGTCAACCGGAAGCTCGGAAATGAAGAAGTGATTCAATATTTATTCGCGCTCAGAGTCACATAAAAAATATGTTCATAGCAGATTAAAACTAATAGGCGAGACGTTCTCAATAACTGTATTATATTTTACACTAGATCATAAGTTTTACCATCAGTCCTAACGACTCTTTAAATAAAAAAGCTAAGGTAAGGTACGAATAAGAAAATTAGTATTAAGTATCGTGTTCAGCTACCAATCTAGAATATAACAGAATGTGGGCAAATACATTATGAAACTATGTACAAATTAAAGCGGTAACCGTGACGGGAGAGGCGATTAAAATAATGATTGCTTATTAAAATTGTTAATTAACTAAAGCGAGTTAGAGCATGTACTTCATCGCTGAATCTTTTGCCTATCATTATGATATATTTTTGTGGAGTTAACAAGCATGTAAGTGTAACGACGTGACATGCAAGTGCAAATAACAGGTTTGGTGGATGTGAACACGGCGGCGGTGGGGGGTTGAGACGGTCTTGTACGGCGATCGACCACAAATAGGTCGCAGATTGAATAACACTGTACCGACCTGTGCAGGTTTCTAAATATGTATAAAGCGATATTATTGTAACCGCAGACGATATTTCGCAACTGTGATATCAACGCTGGTGGGTAAACGAGACTACGCGGTGGGTGCACGCTGCACAGCCAAACTTTGTGATAGATAATGTTATGATATTGCACAAGATCCAGTTTATACAATTTTGACATACACTGATTAGCATTATGCATACATGCCAAGAATGTTGCGAATAGTTTTACACTATAATTAAATCATTAATTTACATACGTATATTAATAGCTTTTGCATACGAATCTGATGTATTTATAAATGAATACCAAGAAAAAAGAATCATTCAACTCTAACTAAAATACCAAAAGGTAATCTTAAATGCCATAGAATAAGGATACCGGAGGGAATGTCCCTAAACTGCGACCAGTCACCGAAGGCGAACTACAAATAAAAGATCGCCAAAATCTGCTTCTGTTGAGTTTAAAAAGTTAAACTTTCTTTTCTATGTATGTTTAGGAAGTAGTACCTTATACTCGTAACTAATGAATTTTATAGTGATTGTGCAACTTCATACACTGCAAATGTATTGCATCATTGTCAAATGTCTAATATTTAGAACAACATCGACATACAACTACATATAAATTAATTAACACATTGTAGTTTTTGGAACTGGCAAAACAAACATTAATCCGACTATAGTTCCAACGACGTAACATTTTAAATGATTTATTGTAATGTCTGTTTTCTATTTCGAAAATAAAAACGATGTCGGGTCGTTTGCACCATTTATAACTCGGTAACAACTGGATCGATTCTCGTGATAACTACATTCTTTTGATAGTTAGGTATAACTGTATTTAGCTGAATAAATTCAAGGTAAAGTCCCGTCAATCTCCGGTTTCATCACCAAATACAAATTATATAAAATAAATCGGATAAAGTACAATAAGAAAGTAACTATTTATAAATATTTTTTACTAGGGAAGAAATATCGACGCTGATCCTAAAGTCCAAAGTCTTAATTCAAAATGGTTGGATACTAAATTCCCTTTCACACAAGGTACTCAAAGCAAGCATCTTATTGGATATAAATAGGTCTATAAATAACAAGGAGGAACGGTTGATTTATTAACTGTTTGATAACAAGCAGTAAGAGTCACTCGCCATCAATCAATCAGGTTGTCGGTACCACTATGTAAATGGCTGGATGTGCAATATCCATCACTATTCATGAAGGGTATATGATATTGTTTGCCTCTATATGCTCGCTCTACTTTCCACCAACTATAGGGCTATATACGAATAAAACGAAGCAATTAAGATTAACCTCATAATAAGAATTGATACTTTACATTCAATTAAGATAAAATATAAAGTTGATATTGTTCCACGGATAAATAAAGCGCATTAAAGTAACAGCCGTAGTTCCTATCACAAGTAATTTAGTCTGCCTTGTACCACAGTAACTCGAGAACAATAGTAAGATAATCTTGTACATCCGAGTTTTATGCCACATTTGGCCTTCTGGTGCTGTTGTTTCTACATAAATTCATCATTTTATCATGTTTACTGCTTTTAAAAGCGACGATATAATCGAGCTACCTACGAGATATATTAATATGGTAATTTTATCGTGGCTGTCGCATAAGGTACTTGTTGATAGTCGATCGCACTATCTATCGGTGTAGCAGCTCTTATATTCTCTCTACGGACGACGCTCCTCAGACTCTGACATTAATTGACATTCACCTGAAAGCCGATGGAGTTTGCGTGTTAATTGATAGATCTCGGCAGCAAATCCCGCAGCTGGAATTATCTGTGAAACTTCGATCCTGGACCGAGTGTGGTAACATAGAATCGTTTGCAGTAAATATTCTGCATAGTTGCTAAGTATCTGATAAATACCTGCAGTGTTGCAGATCTGTCGAGATACTTTTTGCGTACAAGTTAATTATCTCTTTATGAGTGTCATTTTGGGTCACAGATAAGGCGCTAAGGTCGTTCGAGATAAACGAATTTGATTAAAAATTTAACGTGCACAAGATTAGAGCAGACTTTTTAATCAGTTGAGAACACGACTTCATTTTTACGAGCTTCGTCTTAGCAGTTCTTTTTTAATTGCCTCTCGACGCGCCCGGCCCGTGTAATGCGCCATTAAATGATGCTTCAAAATGTAAAGTGCATTGCTGCATTATCTTTGCCATACTGTTACTTATTAAATAAGATCACGTCCAGCGTTCATGGTCTTTTTGCACATAATTTGGTTTAAAACAAGTTTCTAGATCGTATAAAATCTGACCGACTTCGAGATGTATGGAAGTATTATTTGAAAGTATAATTTTGATTTCATTTGATATGCTTATGTTATAAGTTCGGTTTAAGGTTTGCAAAACAATGGTAACACAATTTCATACTCCATATAACTGTATCTAAAGAAAATGAAATGTCGAACACAGTCGGTAATGGTTGTTATAATCGGTTACAACGAATCAAAATCGAGACTTATTCGAATTACTTTATCTGACGCAACGTGGTGTTTTGTTCCGGCTCAGAATCGACATTGAACAAATTCGATACGGCTCACGGGCGAGAGCAGCTAGTAAAAACATGACCAATCTAAATTTTATAGTCAAATGACAATTTGTAAAAAAGGAAATTGCTTTTTAATATAACAATAAACCAACAGTCAATGCCGTTGGGCAACGCAAACAAAATATAGGAAAAATGTTTGACGAGTGAATATCATAACCAGGCATCGATTACTGACAACAAAAAACGAAAACTAGTCTAATAAATCCATCACAATAACAAAATAAACGTACAACGGAGGGAGTAATCCATCACCTGCGTGTATTAAAAAAAATAACAGGTGGCCAATTCAAAAACGCCGCAATATAACAAGGGTTTTGTCGCCTACGCATATCCGTTTATTTCAATGAAATAATGTCATAATATTACATGCAAAGAAAAATTAATTTCAAATTACACATGCACCCTTATAGCGGTTGTCGCTGGCACCTAATTATAATATAAATAATTTACCGACGCCGTTTAACAACTGACCCTGGCTTTGTAAACTTTATAACCCGACACTCGACAGTAAAAAGTGGTATAATGTAATTCGCACAAGTATTTTGTTCCCACTAGTGCGAGCTGTCAATAACGCAAGAGCCAATTATTGGCGGCGTAATTAATTGCGTAACCGGTACAACTTTATTCTCTTGATTACATTGATAGAGATCTGTGAAACACTGTATTAACAAGTCAAAAAAACTTGTTCAAATAATGTTGATACGTAACATGCTGGCATGACATCGTAAATACTCAATACTCGTAATAGTCCGTAATAGTTCGCAAGAGTTGCGACGCCGGCGCAGGACGAGTAGGACGGCCGCGGCGACCATGTGGGCACATGCAACAATGAGCTCATACAACCGGTCGGTCGCAGGACCGTTACAGATGAGCCACCGGCGACTTCACCGTCGCCTGTGAATATGCATGAGCCAAGACTTGACCTCGGGTTATTAGACCGCGCTCTCCGAGCGTGGGACCGCGCCGGTACAACAATCGACATTTGACAATTGCGTGACGCTCGATTCACTTCCCGAAGTTCACGTCAAGTAAATTTTGAATTGATGTTATTGTGGCCAGGATAATAATAATTATTTGTCAAAAGGGAAGCAAGGCTTAATAAGTCTTCAGATAGACATCCCTTAATGTAACCTTGGTCGTAAACGTGAAGTTAGACAGTTATGTCTTTCAATATAAAATTAGTATTTTGTTAGTGATTAAATAATAATAACTTTTACCAAGATCTATTACCATAATCTAAGACGATGTTGTATCAGAAAACAATACATTATTTTGGATATTATTTTCCCGTTACTAATTTATAGAAAAGCTAATATATAACGTATACCCAGAGAATGTTTCTGGTGAGCCGAAGTGCAAATCAAATGTAAGATGGCTGGCTAGTCAGAGCGTGAACGGGACGTGGCCATCAATCAGGCGAGAGGCCGCGGGTCAGACCCCGCACCCCGACCACCTGTCGCGTCCGCGCCCGCCAGCTCACACCAATTGCTAATCAGTCACTAAGTTACGCCAAATCTCAGCCTGACAGGGGGACCTCGCACCGCCAGCGCCACCGGCCGGGTAATGCTATTTTGACGAACAAGGGTATTAGCCGCCGCGACAACATCTTTTGTCACCACTGAGCCACTGAGTATTAATATAGACCCTCTACAAGTGTTGAACACTTTATTATTTAACTGTATTGAAGGTTCATAAAAGCTCATCACACAATGTGTTTCCCGGTAACAATTACATAGATGGCCATTTTCAATGTTAGTAAATAATAATTTAATTGGATCGTTATAGTCTTTTAATGTCCCCTGAACCCGAAGCGTTTCCTTCTAATACCACGCAATAAAAGTAATCTCATGGACCTTTCACCCGTTGAACAAAAGAATTATTGCTCATCGAAAGAGCGGGAATTCTCGCGTAAAATAGCAGACATTTTTGAAATAGCGGTAGCTTGTCATTTGAAGCGTCGGTATCGGAGTCCGGCGAGCGGCGAGCCGCGGCGATCGCTGTAAATTTCATCGCAATAGTGAATGTACACGCGAGACTAAAAATAAACATGGCGGCCACAACGGGCGTAGTCAGGCGATACTGAGATAACTGCTCCAGCGTGTATCGCCTACAACAGATCCGGCGCCAT
Source organism: Spodoptera frugiperda (assembly GCF_023101765.2). NCBI lineage: Eukaryota > Metazoa > Arthropoda > Insecta > Lepidoptera > Noctuidae > Spodoptera > Spodoptera frugiperda. Next base: position 5,657,377 of record NC_064212.1, read on the forward strand.
GCGCCACTGTGTTGTGACATGTGAATACGCTTCACACAACATTTATTGTTTAATTAGTTGGGTTAAATTTAGTACACATTGCGTCTTCTGAGTGGGCGCCAAAGTTTTATTTAAACGGCAACATTGATTGCGGTGCTTTGGATGATATTTACAAATCTTTACAATTCATTGCAAAGTACACATTTCATTCAAGAAGTATTAAAATAAGCTCAGATTTAACTTAATATTGGAAATCCGAATGCCGAGATTTATACTTATGGAAAAGAGTTATAATAGCTTTAAAAGTTTTCCACTGGAATAATTTATGGGATGTTACGACGGCTGGAAGTCAGGCACGCAGAAAAAACAAATCTGAGCCCTGAAAAACTTTTGAACCTCTTTCAGGCGACATCAATGTGTTTACAACCTTCTTCGAAATATTTACTTTAGAATAAGAATTTATAAGCATTTAAGCATACAAACAACAAAAATTTTATACAACTTAAAATTTTAGTGACGTTTATCATTTCATCTCTGTATCGCAACCAAAATCGTATCATGAAATTTACTTACAGTGAAACGAATTTTTCAAAAATGTTATGCTTTTGCGTCATACCACTAGCGAAAATAAATGGATAAGGATAACCGTGAAGTTTACACGCTGCTAGTGTGACCTGGAAAATGATAGTTTTGTAGTTCAAGAAAATAGTTCAATTGTGCGCAAAGCAGCACAAGTGTGGCAAGCAGAAACAAACTCGATTGAAGAGAGGAACGAAGCTATGCCGTCCGTTGGATTCATCTCGGCCAGATCACGTTCGTGGAACAAAAGGAGCGCGCGGCGAGCCGACACAAGCAAAACGAAGAAAAAACTTGCGTTCAAATGGAGCTTTTCATACTTAACCAACTCCGTGCACTTACAGAATATTCCAGATGACGCAAGCGTCTCATGCGCTGAACATCTTTAATATTTGTGTACGCATTCACTGTACAAATATATTTCAGTAGTGAGAATGTGCAAAAAGATTTCAGGGAAGCTAACCGTGAATACCTTCGGCATAACGGAACGAACAAACGCCAGCTCAAAATGTGCAATGTGACAACTCCATGCAGCATTAAGAAGACATTAGGGTGGGGTTAGAACGACGACAGAGGGCGCATTATTTAGCAATTTATCACGTATTCGATAGCAAAGGAATATGAACTTTCTGTAACTGTAGCTTGTTTATTATTTCAGTAGTTTCTAAAACGAAAATATTATTTTCAATGTCGGCTTACTCAAAATTTAAATATTAGATCCATGAAGGTGCGTGGGGGGATGATTCAATACAAGAATGTTTGTGATACATTAGAAAGCAAACATCGCTGTCACTTCGCTTGTCGGCCCACAATGACTCGCTCGAAATCACCGCGTGAACCTTTCATCGCGCGTCACTACGAGCTTTCAAAAAGCTTTCAGTGGTTGATCGCGCGCACTATGATTATGAGTGTTGCCAATATACGTTCCGCGATTGGAATTATGGCAAGTATGAATAAATGTGGAATGTTGTGTACTGCTATTGTGTAAGTTGACGCAATGTCTACCACGTTAACCTCTCAATTTGTATGGGTAACTGTGGCATGCCACCAAGTGCGGTTGCCAAGCGCCCGCAGCGGAAAATTTGGCGGAAACCGATCGACATCGCGGCTCAAAACTATGCATTTTAAGTCAAATCAATCGATACGTGGTCGGACGCACACGTGTGCTAGTTGTTTATGTGCCACAAAAACCACAAAGTTTTGCGAGACTGCCAAATGTGGAAGTACATACTTCGTATGAAGTGGCTTTTAGGGCTTCCCATGAGAGGAGTTAGCTTACGTTAGTGGACGAATGGGGCACAACTCACGCGGCGTCATTATCGTTACAGTTCAGTGGTCGGCGCCAATTTGAGCGGGTGTGTAACGAGCACTGCGCCCACACCAGTCCCAGGACTTACTTAATTGAGCTCTCCACACACTCAATTTCTTTATATGAAACTTCAAATGATATTCAGATATTATGCCATTTAAAATATAAGCGGACGTGTATTTACGTGAGGTGAGCTATGTGGGGTGGTTTAGAAGTTAGACTATACGTAAAAATAAACAATTGATTCGTGTTTAGACGTTACTAAACGAAAATTTGCATTGGATAACAAAATTACGGAGTGTAGTAAGGTATAGAGAACTATCGTCGAGGTTGATGGAGGTAGATGGCCCGTGGTGGAGCCGGGTACCGGAGCGTGCCTGCTCCCGCACCCATAAATATTTTACGGTGCACTCCTTTATGGTATTGTGATTAGATTGTCGCGCTGCTTGTGCCACGCGAATCTATGGTATAATACATACATGTATCGAATTCAAGATAATATGGACGCGTTTCTCAAGTATTTTACCATGGAATGCAAGAATTGTGGAATCATGATCTGCAAGTTTTTCGCTGTTATATATTAACTAGCTACAAATGTTGGTTTCAGATCGATTAGATCTGATCTCTTTAATTTACATGTATGTTTATGATTAAGATAGGTAGGTCATATTAATTTCTGAGAAGGATTTAAAGTAGCGAGTTGTGTCTGAATCATCGTCGAGACACGGATAACAGTTATATTTCCGTTCCAACTTCCAATATCTGAATAATAAATATGGAATAGTACAAGGTGCTTCAGATAGAGTTGCGTTCGATCTAGCCAAGCCGGGGCGCAAGCGAACATGATGTCTACACGGTGTCGGAGAAGGGGAAGTGGTAAGGTCGCGTTACGCCGTTTGAAAGTGAGATGCGAGGCGCCAGGAGAGCAACAAATTAAGTCCCCGCGGGGAGCGGCCGCCCGCCCACGCCCGCGTTGAGAGCCCGCCCGCGATAACGTCTCGCCGAAGGGAAAACTTGAATATTTCCAACGAATTACGTAACCAAATTCGCTGAATAAAAGTTCGCGTACGTGCCCCGACAACCGGCAAAGTATTATTGAAGTTCTCTTTACATTCTAATTAGGAGTTTAGAAGCATTTAATCGTTGAATATGTCGCCTTCGAGAATCCATTTCACATGGAAAGTTTATATTGAATACAGTAATTGTACAAGTATCTGCTATCAATTTGTTTGTAAGTGACTTCACTGCTCCAGAAAGTATGTTATAAATATGTTAGTATTCCTAAACTTCACCAATAATTATGTTCTCAATTATTTACATCTTAACTTTCTGTCCTTGGTTTCACATACAATCATAAAGGTAGGTTTACATTTAGTTTAAAGAACTAAACTATGTCTCGAGTCACGACTAAAATATTAGTCAATTCATGACATGACATGATATGACAATTGACAAGATAGTGGACAACATTGGTAGTTCATTGGAGAAACAGTAGTATACTCGTACAACATAATAATATATCTTAAAAAAAAATAAACTGATAATACATAAAAGTGCCGCTGAATTTGTTCATAATGATCATACAAATATTTAACGTTAAAAGCATCTAATGCTCTAATGAAAATATTTTATTTTATTGGCCAATATTCCCTTATTTTATATTACGTTATTTGAAAAAGTTATAGTCGTTTCACGAGAGAAATAAAACTCTTACCGCAACATAAACTTTATCACATAAAGTCATAAATATTTTGTACCAATATCACTTCCCCCGTTTGAGGTGTGGCATTGGCGTTCGTTCTAAATGTGAACTTTAAAGTTTATTGCTATCAAAACTTTTATTTTTTATTCCAGCGCACATTTATTTCAGTGACGCTTAACCTGCACGCCCGTTACTAGATATGGACACACATATTGCTAGGTATATGCCTCGTGTTTGATTATCAAATGAGTGTAAAGGTGTAAAACATAGGATTGTTATAACTCCGCTGCGAATGCCTGCATCTGAAACGACGCTGGATATTAACGAACGGATTAAACAAGCGAGAAATAATAGACGCACGATACAGTTAATGACGGACCCATAAAAAGAAGGAAGAAATCTGCCAATAGCAAAGCTTAAGCGAGGATATAAAATTAAATGGGTAGAAGGCGTTTTTACAAGTTTATCGAGCGTTCCACATCGGGCAGACGTCTAATGGGCTCGCAGGCGCCGCGCACGCTGCCTGTCTGTCTCGGCGGCCAGTGACGTGCGCCCGCCCGCCAGACCGTATGAAACCGACATTTAGACCTTACCAATTTCCGATCGATAGCAAGCTACGAAAACGTTTCACTTATGACATGTCACGATATGTTACACTTAGGATGGTGGAGCGATAATAGATTAAACAGTTCCTTATGAACAAGTGGCTGTAGCGAGAACAAAAAGGTCGGAATGGGGGCTACTTACACAGACCGGCGCGGTTGGCTGCCCCCTCGCTCCGCTTTTAATGCGGATTTATCGACTCAAATTAATCGTGTAAGTAGAGAGCCGGTCGAGGAAAGTTGCGTGAAACGCGATAAAGGACCTCTATTCGTTCGAAAAGCCGTTCATTGCGATTTAACTAAATTGACCTTCGCTTGCTATTAACCTGGTGGAGTGATCTGATTGACGTGTTATACATAAGGTGGAACGTATTTAAATAGCAATAAAGTTTAGTTCTGATACAACTTTCTAACTTTAAAAGTTCAAGTGGCAGCGAGTGCGCTTCTCGTAACTGTCAAAGGACCATCGCTCGTTGAAGTGGACGAGATTTTGACTGGATAGTAGACAAACACTGCGGGACTGACTCTCTCCAGTTACATTTTTCTACAATAAAAGTTTAGTTAAGCAAAAATTTTGAGAGCAATTCGATTTATGAACATTTCAGAAACCACTTTTCTCTAACAACGCCAGAATAAAATGTGTGTATTTTTATATGTTACTCAATCGTAGTACTACCTAAATTCTGTGTAGTAAGTTGTAAAACAGGAACTTACCTACTTGTACTTTATTTAATTTGGAATACTAAATACAATGTAAGTTATTTACAAAATATCAATGACACATTTCATACAAAACCATATGACAAAGGTATGTTTTGTAAACATCAAGTAGCATGGCGATGCGGTTTCGGGTGCGATGTCGAACGCGACTGGGTCTCCGGAACGACACGTCAACCCACAATCTCATTTGTGCTTCCCACTACAACGAGCGACACGTAGGAAATGAGATGCGATTAGCTTACCCAGCCGGCGAACATTTGCTCTGTACATCGGCACAACATTCACATAAATTTAAAATAGCTGTGACAACAAACCCGTAAGGAAATATTGCCTGTTTATCAGCTCAGGTACACCCTACTTTACATTTAACATGTTCCAAAGAAGATTTTAACTTTATAAGGCACACAATCGCCCTAATCGAACCGTTTCACTTACACATTCAAATGCAGTAAGTTACCATTGTGCGCTCTCTTGACTTTTGATAAATGATCCGATTAAAATGAGATTGCTGATAGTCTCTTTTTAGTTTTAGTATTTTCGTATACCTGGATCGAGAGAAATGGAAGAATGCTGACGAAGGAACTTTGAAACGATGGTATTAGAAATGTCTATTATACTTTTTCTTGTGTGTGGAAGGAAAAGATCGACATCGGAATTTAGTTTTCAATTAAAAGGGACGTATTTAGTGGTCAAGCATGTCAATAACTTACAACTCGCAAAAGATATTTAAATCGGAATGGTTTCCTAAAGTTTTGGAATAGAAAATACTTCTCAAGGAATAGCTGTGTGTTCTTCGAAGGGGAGTGGGAGTGATTCCGAGCCGCTTACACTGGCACCCGCTTCGGGACTGCATAATACATTGCGGAGAATGCACCGCAGTTTGATCCTTTTCTAGACAAGGTAAGTACGACTGTACCTCGAGTGGAAAGTTCTCTTGATGTTACCTCCACTTTTCTACCAAGTAAGGACATGAGCTAGTAAGGGGCTTTACGGTTTCAACGTAAATTGACAAAGTTTTGAGTATGACATCTCTTTGTCTTCTTACAAAGGAATATCGACCATGTTCAATTATTTATGACTAATTGTTCTTACAACTTTGGAAGTGCAAAGTTCGGGCGAAGGTATTAAAGGGATACGTAGAAACTTATGTGGGGGAATAATGAAGGCATTTAGAGTACACAGTCGAGACATTGTCAATAACGTAGGTACCTTTTGAAGGTAGTAATTTCTAATGGTGCCTTAAAATCAGATTTGAACTACACAATGATTAGAAACACTTTGAAGTAGTTTGAAGCAGCGAAACAATCTTGCTTCGGTCGTTAAAAAGGAATGTTAAAGAATTTAGTTCCCGGCCACGTCCACGCTAACTCTACCGCTCGTAAAAGTTTCGTGTGTGGATAATAAATATAATGTTGTTTTTACCCGAAGAGACTCCTAAAACGAGTTGATGTTTCTTTAAATCAGCATCTATTAACAAGACTAGAATTTATTGGCAGTGTATTTACTTTTATTCGCTTACTTTTTAGTATCCGCCCTCAATAAATGAAAAGGCAAATGAATCAATATGAACTCGATTGTTTGGTTATTGTACACATTGAACAATGCCGAGAAAGACAAGGTCTTCGAATTATAGCTGTCAAGTAACAACAGTTAATTTTGGTCTCTGTTCAATTATAAATTAGAAAGTTACGTTGGAATATTTAATTAAAGCGCGAGATAAAATATTGCAATGACATATTATTCTGACATGAGTTTAATTTGATACCAATTGTAGATAGGCATTTCGCTTCTAGACAATGGTAAGAATATTTTTAATTGGAAAAATCTTAGTTTTCAGATACGTTCTGTAAGCACTGTTCTGTCTTACGCTCTAGTTGCGACTTCAAGGAGAGGCAATCTGGCATTTATTAATGTGGATCGGGCTGGCAGGCTCAGACAATGGCGCGCATGTTTCTCCGAAATTGTGAACCGGTGTAGAGGACCTGCCTTCGTTGCACGTATAAAAACCTTCGGCAAACGACGGTCCACATAAGTAATTCAGAAGGTACGATTGTACGAATAAATAAAACTAACTAATCTTCTTTCATGCATACCTGAGACCTGAATTCTGGCTTTGTGTTCACATCGATTTGTTAGTTAAAAAGTTAGTTAAATGTAACGACACGCATGCAACTCCAATCAAGTTAACAAAGGACGGTGTTTTTGAGCGACATCGTGCAAGGTTAACTAGTGTTTCCTCGTTTGACAAAAACATTTTGTTCGAAATCAGAATTGTTTACGATTCAATTTCTGTTTAGTAACCTTGATGGATATTTTTTATGTTATTGGTACAGTATTTCTATCATTTTCCTAAAACTCTAATTAAGTTCTGTATTCTCCACGTTTATTTAAGTGACGAAACCCAGGTATCAGTGAACAACAGCTACTTATCGTGATACACTCGACAAAAAGTAGACTAATGACGGAAGGTGATACCCAAATGAAACTTTCATTTAAAAAAGTCCATGAAAATATTGAGAAAACTTGAGCCATTTTGCTGAGCAAAAGTTACGAAAGATAAGCGAGTAAGATCTTGGTATTTTGCCAAGAGAGTAATCATGAAAAATATGACAGAGAAACAGTGCGATATTAAAATATGAAATAAATTTTCAGCTAGACAAAATATTACGAAAGGATAGCGAAGTAGTGTTGATTTATTGCGAGAGAAGGTATGCGATTGATTTGTCATTGCGGTTCATTAGTTCGGTAATTAAATTATGAAAACTTACTTTGAAGAGAGCTCCTTTACAATGGTATATGACTCCGGGCAAAATCTGAAACAAAGACCACACACGTTATTATAAAGTCGAATTTCTTAGGATTTGTAATTCTTGTAAACTTCTCGTTTTGATCGTGCTAATACGAACACTCGCAAAACTTTGTTTAAAGTTAACGATAAGCAGATAAGATGAATTGCTAAAGTGATATTATTCTTAGAACAAATTGGCGGTTGAATATAAAACTAAACCAATTACAAGTTTTCCAATATGCCCGGCAAATTATACCAATGTTAAACTCGCAATAGCCTCTCTACACGGCTTCTTGCAGACTTCTCCTCAAATTGAAGTTTGGAGCGTTCACGACGCACTCGCCTTGATTTATACACACACACAGGGACACTGAAGACACGACCATATTATATGTGCAGTGGAAAACATTTTAAGTCAATTGTGTTGCGATGCGTGACTATACAAGTCGTTCTTTATTGTTTCTTTCTACTGTCTGGCTGTTTTAATCAGGTTTTGTTAGATATTGCGATATTTCGGTTTTATTATTGAACATTGCACAATGCACTTTAGTATTTTATTTGATAAGTTTTTGCTCCTTGCAAATAACAATGAAAACGTTGCAAATTCCCGAGTCGAGAGTTAAAATAACAAATCTGTATGGGACCTTGTAGTGCTTGCGGTGCAATCACGTCGCTATTCTAGTTACATAATTCCCTTTTGTAGTGTACAACGAAAAAGCTGCGCTTAAAAACTCCATTACTGGGCGGCATTCGTTTCGCCATGACACAATACGCGTTAACCGACAAAATGAGAGCGTCGTAGCTAGTTACGGAAATAAAAGCTGTTATTATGAATCGCAGCGATGGGTGCGCGGTCGGTAGCGGCGCGGGCGCGGGCGGGGCCAGGTAAACACTGTTATTTGCATTACACGCCCCGGCCCTTGGCTAGGATTTGTGACATCCGCCGGTAAGCTCAGCGAGCGCTCTCTCGCGGCAACTCTAATTATTGTTGAATTCATTACGGAAACGGCGACATGTACAAGATTGGATTTTGTGCAAATATCTTTACAAGGTACATTACCTTTCCTTAGTGTACGATTGCTATCTTATTGTTAAGTGTAATAGTTGCCTAGCGGAGCAAACTCTGCGACCGCAATGGTGAGATATTACCGTAAGAGGAAAGGCTTAATATTTACTAACTAATTAAGGCTATAAAACGGTGGTTGCTTTTTAGAATGGTCGTTTAAATTAATTTACACGATTAAAGAAGTATATTCTCACAGAAAAGCTAATATAATAGGTGCGAGGGAACAAAACGGGTGTTAATAAGTAACAGTCTGTATAAAGTTTCGAGATACGACTAATAAGAGGCAGTGAGGCGCGGGGGAGTTAAAGCAAGCTTGTTGAGTGTGGAGGCGGCCGCAAGTGTGCAAGTTTCACGCTTGCGGCGGTAACGTGTAACGCGTCTTTTTACAGAACGTCTGAAATGGCGAGCGGCGCATTCAAAAGCTTGAGCTAGTTCCGTGCGGGCGCGACAGGTCGGAGACAAAGGCCTTACACATTCACACAAGCCTTTCCAGCAATTGAATTTTCAGACAATTTTACATTGACAATTATTTTGTTGTTGTTTTCGAAATATTTGGAAGAAACTTTGACAATTATGTAAATTAACGTGTAATTATTAAGTAAGTCCCTATTATAGTTTGATCTTTATCTCTTGCGACCTGTGGGCTCGAGATGGGGATCACTGTTGAGCAAGCGCAGCCTAGACAACAATAGAGAAACTTTAGGTTCATGACACACTGAATAATTGAGTTTCAGAGAAAGTGTTCAAGTAAATAATCTAATTCCCAATGACTTAGTCAATTGTGGAGGACTAAAGAAGAGCCCTTTGTTCAGCAGTGGACGTTTTTCGGCTGATGATGATGAAGTCAATAGTTCAACAATCGTTGAATTCAAAATAAGGATTGAAGTAATTAGGAGGATTAAATTACTTGTTAAACTTGTTTCCAAAAAGATAATTTTAAATTTATACTTCCAAGCGGCGAAAGAGAAAATATATCTAGTAACTATAAAGAAAGTCAACAACTTTAGAACTTTGTAATTTTTCGTTTTTGAGGTTGGTTAGTTTTTGACAAGTTATTGTTCAAATTAAATTTCAGTGCCGGGAGAGTAACTTACAAATAATGTTAGTTAAAACTTAGCTTAATTTTAAGATAAACAAGATAAATATTACTGTTTATCAAGTTATAGCTGGAACTTTCAGTAAGTAGTGTTATTAAAACAATATTTTCCAAGAACATGTTGCAAAATAGCAACTTAATATGCGAGTTAGTCGGTTTATTAGCATAGATGGGTGTAGCAAACTTTTGTATTTTCAGAAAAAACTTTAAAACAAGAATTTTATTAGTAAAGTTATATAACGCGCTTTCAAAACTCAATCGAAGTGCGCGGCACGTCGTACGTAAAACTCGACGAAAGTATGACTATGACAAAAGCACGTGCGCACCCGAACCTTCCAAACTTCCCGAAGGACACCGCGACGTTATTTAGGGGCGTTTCTGAAAGGCAAGGTGTGTCGTCTGGAGCCCAAGGGAATTCACTACGCTTTAAAGCTGGTAATTTGATGTGAGTCTTTCGAGATTTTTCCATCTTCCCGGGTCGTTCGGGGAGCGGGCGGATTAGGCCACGCACGGCATGGGCGAGGGCGGCGACGCGCCAGATTAATGTCGCGAGCTTTGCGCCAAATTTAAAATGTCACGTTCCATTTTTCCAGCCAACAGAGCCCGTCAACGACCCGAACAGTTAATACTTCCGATTGCACGCATTCCTTATGTAATAATTTATGGACACGCGGATGGAACAAAATGTTACACGCACCATTTTCAAGTAAATAAGTATACTAACATTAATATTGGTTCTTATACGTTATTTTATGAGAGTACATGTTTTTAAACATTCAAACAAAAATAATTTCAATGTTACTTAACGAAATAAGCAATCTCGAGATGTCGACGTGATAAGACTAGAGACTGAAACGTTGTCCTTGAGACAAATAAAAAGAAAAACTGTCTGAGGTCAATGATTCCTATGTGTGTCTGCAGCACACATACGCACGTGTATAATATCTAAAGTGTAGTCAACATGGAAACAGGGCGTAGGAAAAAAGGCAAAGTCGTAAAACTGGCGCCCACCAATCGCCAAATAAGGCCGGCGAGGCACCGGCGAGCCGCGCGGCGTCGTCCTTGACTCCCGGCCAAATGACATAAGTTGGCCCATGGGCGCGGATTCTTGACTAATCGATAAACAAGACGGAATGGATGAAGAACCCAAACGTTGAATCGCCGCACCCACGCTAAGCTATTAACTTACAGACTAATTTGGCCATCATTCCATAAAACTGTTGAATCAAACGCAAAAAGCGTAGACAAAGACAATAGCAACAAGGCCGATTCGGTTTGTGCAGTTCAAATATTGGCATACCAAGTCTTATTCACAAAATCATCTATCACGATTTACGATAGGCGAGTTTATCATCACAGTTTGTTTTATAATATCTTCCTTAATACAGACTGGCGGTGGCGGCACATAAGTCTGAAACTTTTCCAATTTTCATATTCCGGCAGAAGTCGACATTCATAAAGGGCCTTAATTTTAATAATTTCACATTTATAGTATATGGAGTGCGTGTCCGTAGCAGTCATAAAATGTGCGTGCGGGTGAAAATTGATGCGTAGGGATATGGTGTAAATTTAGAGCTTATTATCGTAGCCTTGAAATTTGATAGGTCTAATGGGCATAGCTTGATACACTTTTTACACGATCGCAGCTTACAGTTTGTTTTACTGTCTGGAGCATTCATAAAAAGCGTAACTAAATGAGTTTGAGAAATCTTAAACATTGCCTATTTAAACGCGACGGCGCGCGACGCGGCACGACACCGCTCGGATAACTTAGTTACTGTTGACTTTGATAAGTTCAATCGCCACAACAAAAAATCAAAATACGAAGTTGAGCCATCTATTTGTCTACAAAGTTTTTAACGGTCGATTATGTAGTTAAGTGTTATGGCGATACCACATTGTAGTTAAACGGGCTCGCTCGTATCCGCAGCTAGGCTGCAAAATGATGCTGACGCCTAATGAAAAATAGCACCCTAAATACAGAGTTAATTGCAGCTTTAATGAAATTCCGAGGGTGTTATGTAGCGGTACAACAAAGTAAGATAACTTGCAAAGTCGATAGCAGGATTAGCATGCAGAGCGGCTGGCCTGGTGTCAAGTTCATTGGCGAGTGCCCACGTATCCACGTGCTCGCCCCCGTGCTGCAAGGTGACTGACTTTACCATACAACATTCATGACGACAAGTATGGTGAGTAATTACATGTCTATCTAATGCTATGGCGGCCAATGACTTTTTAATCTCTAATCTCATTACAAGTCTAAGTATATTGGCACACAACTTTTTTCTACTTTTGAGACAAAATGAAAGTGCACTATCTTTCCGCGAATAATAGATAAGGTAATCATTAGTTCACTGTACGATAATAACTTTAGCATCCAGGTCAATTACCTTAAGTATGTCACCAACAGATGTCTTTTCACAACTGATATCGATAGTTTGCATAGCAGTTAATAAAGTCAAAGTACATATTTTATTTTTTAAATTATGAAGCCGATCATTCAACAGTTTCACAAATTCACAGAAGAGCTTATCAATTTAGTGAAGTGACGATGCAAGCCTGAGCCTGCACGAGAGCTTTCCCCAGCACCAAATCAATGATTCATCGATCAATAATTGAACAAAGCGCATTAGTGAGGCGATCGCTAAACGTCCACTTCGCCGGTGAGTAAACACCGCGCGGTGAACACGAAGGCGTAATCCGTAGGGCGGCACTTAGCGCGCGCCACAAGCTCCGCACTCTAATTGCACACCAACTAATCTGTTTGCGTTTCCAACGCATTCAATCACCTATTTCACCACTACCCATTTTGATGGCCAATTTACCATAACAAATTACCATAAATACTTTTTATTGAAACATCACCTAACAAGGATAAAAATAATACCACCATACTAGCGTGTTACCTGTCAGAATTCATGGCAAATAAATTCCGATAAAATGAAAAGTTCAGAATTACCATTATCATTTGATGCGCTTGATAACGCCATGTTAAAGCGCATTGCGCCCGCGCATCTGCAATCTTCACGGCGCGGACATTGCACCGATGACATCATCGGTGGATAATATTTATGGAATAAAAATGTGGACTGAGCTTCTTTGTGATTAGTATTGTTATATGAGTTTTTAAAGATAACTAATTCAAAGTAAAATTATTACTTATATGTAATAACTTCGTAATCTTGAAACCTCAATATAATAAACATGTAGCGAATGTTGTTAACACACCATTTGTAGATAACAGAACAAAATAAAATTACAAATCATAATAACTCCAAGGAACTGTGCTCCGAAAAAGAAAAAGCCCCAATAACTTGGAATTATCATTGACAACATATACAATACACTTCCTTCAACACAAGGAAAAAGTAAGGGGGTACTTGTATAAGTACAATACGTGCCCTACTCATGCGAAGGTTCGACGAGTGTTCACATTGTTGGTGATTTCTTCGAGACGAGTTCAAGAGCCCGCCTTTTAGAAAAAGGTACACATTCCATTTTGAAATGTCACCAATATCTAATTTAAAACGATCCCAATGTATCACTTTTATTACGTGACACGCTTAACTGATTCTAAACGACCTATTGTAATGGCCAGTTTTTAGGAAACGTCCGAAACTAACTTTCGTAATTGTATTAGTTTTGAAACGAAAAGTAATAAAAATAATAACTGTAACTTTTATTGTTACAGCATTCATATTACAGTTCTGCATTATTACACATTTTCATAGAAAGTTTGTTCCTCTACTCGTAATTTTTGTTAGCAGAACTTCACGGTAAAAGTTTTAAATACCTATATTTTTATTTCATAGAAATTGTTAGAAATAATAAAATTATTATTTTCTAAATACTGTCTATTAAAGGGCTCTAAATAAATTGAGCACCGCGCTTGAAGTAGCAAAATATTTTAGCAAATGCTTTAAAACAAAATACTAACTAAACAGTTCGTTAAAACAATGTAAATATTGTCGTAAGACTGTCTCAAGAAACAAGAGGATAGCATAACTAGTGTTGATTCACAAACGATTGAATTCGTAGTGCTTCATAGTGACTCGTCGACGCCAGGAGTCTTACTCACCCATCTTTCGTTGAATCACACACAAACGATGAAAAGTCGTGTGAATTGGGGAAAAATAAGTTTTTTCCTATTGAAAAAGTTCGTTAACTTCTCAAAATAGGTAAGTATTTGATGATGACAAAATACCTACTTGACAAAAACTGCAAAAACCCAGACTGTCAAAATTAGCACCTAGGTGTTTGAAATCTACACGTGATTCTAGGCTACGGTCTTTCTAACTATTGCGCTGTAGGCTACTTTTCGACTTCAAGGAGGTAGCTATTTGATGAAGATATATGGGCAATTGTCATGCCAATGAATCTTGTCTGCAAAATTTTAAAGCATTGTGTTTAATGTTGTGTATCGCCTGACAATGTATCTATAAATATTTATTGATAGATTTATTCTTCAAGTTGCTGAACCTCGTATATAGCACTGAATCTGAGTCCGAGGACTAAATTACACACTGAGTAATCGGGTGAGTCTGCTGTTCGTCTCGCTCCATGATTTCGTTTTATAGCCGTTATTTTTTGTTCGTTTGTTTTCAAGTGACTGATTCTCTATTTAAGTATCCCAGTAATTTGTATTTGTCTCAATGCAATGCATTCGTACACATAGTACTCAATGACTACACTGCATGAGCAATGTTCTATTCTATGCTAAATTGGTTTTGTTGAGACACGAGTGAGTCGATCCTGTGTGTAAGATAAATAAGTATTTACATAAATCAAATAAAATATCTCAGTGAATCGTTTACACAGCGATAAAACATTTTGATTTGTTTAATAGAGCAACGTTATTGCAGTGGAAAATGTTCGAACTGACGAATTGCAATGAACGTCAGTTGGCCTTCGGCTCTATTATAGCCAAAAGTATGACTCAGTCCGATTGGTACAAATTAGACGGCCGACCGACGTAGTCAACCTAATAGGTAGCTTTTCCTCAGACCAAACCTGTTTTTATATCCTACACAATTTATGGCTGAGTTTGTCGTAAATCTTGCACTTAAAGGATACAAGCACTAAACCTATGAATCTACATTATAATGAAATAATGCACTTGCCAAGAATAAGCTAAAACTTTCCCCAGCATTATACACATAAGTGTTTTGAACGGGGAATGACTTTTACATTAGATAAATTAGAGGCAGCTAACAATGGCGACCGCTAACTAGAAAGTGAATCGAGCTGGTGCCGAGAATGGTCTTTCCGATCGTATCGATCTTGGGTTCGTTACCCCGTTCATTATTCTCTCAATCACAATACGACCATTTTACTTTGGCTCAAGATATATCTCACGGTATGAAGTGGTAATCTATCCACATTAGTTTAATTCTTAAACGACGTCATTAGCGAAAATAGACCATATTTACAAGGAAATAAATTTGATAACGTTCAGATATAAATTTGATCCGACCTTTTACATTTCCCAAAATAAGTGAGGTCAACGTTCACATTCCGGACACTGTCTTTTAATTCAAAGACTTCTTCTTTTATGGCTTTTGCCGCAACATGCAATAAATTAGCCCTTTACGGAAAAATGGACATCTGCTCCTCTGGAAAAAATCCCTCCTTGGAAGTAAAAGGACGAAATTTACGATCCGTGTAACCGTGGGTAGACGGACCTCGCCCACGAGTCGCATGCAAATGGCTCCATTGAAGCGGGGCAGTGTGGATGCTAGGCAGGCACCAAGGAAGATTAAAACTGAAACACCTCGCGATCCGCCCTTGTCTGGATATCTTAACAATTTGACTTAGCCTAGGCAGCTTGGCTTTTCTTAAGGCCTTCCAAGAAACGATATCAAGGTTACCCTACGTCATTTCTGCTAGGTGTCTTTAAATTGTATTGTGTATAATCATTTTAATTGACATTTTTGTTATGAGTAACAATAAACCAAGCTGACGCTACATGAACGCTTTTAACACCCGATTAAGTAATGGAAATAGGAACGTATACGCTAAATCAGTTGTTAATACACGAATGTAGCTTAGTGAATTCGAAATGCTCTAATTTAAATCTAAAACGGTGTTTCTGATTCAACGCGACGAATGATGTCCAAATATAGAATTATTCAGTGCATCCCACATTCGTCTCTCGGTATACCGAAGCTAGAGTTTGGCTATTTGTGGCTAAGCTAATTCAATGATACTCACCGATGGAGTATAAATACCATGCTGACATTCTTTCAGTTTAATATATGTATAATTTTTAAGTAGAAGAATATTTATGTAAACCAGTATTTATGTATTGAGTTCATATTACTCATTTGATTCGCCCTTTTCCTGATACCCGATTTAAAAATAACTTCAGTCATTCCTTTTATTAATATGACATTCACGTTAGAAATGGTAACGAGAATTGCATAAAAGCAACAATGGAAAAAATACAGTCGTTCCGCCCACGCGACAGACTTTAGGCGCCACTCTACATAACGTAGACTGGCATACATATAGGCACTAGGTTCGTATGTACGTAGTCATACAACTTGGATGGCTGTTGCGGATATACTCTCATCTTAATGTAAATTAGTATTATTCACAGGAAACGCGTTGCCATGCATGCTTCATGAAATTGCTGTACGTAGGTTCTAAATTATCGCATGCGTTGCATATGTGATCTTTATCGTCATAGTGTTACAATCGATATAACTACCTTGAAGAGTGTTGCACAACGTTTATTAGACCAGAACCAAGGAATCCAACTTCACCTTGCAATATAAGCTGATCTGGAATATCAAGTTTCTAAGCATAAATCTTTTTAGTGCAATATGAGTGCCATGCAAAATATTCAATTTGCAGCAGGAGTATGATTTGGAATACCAGAAAACTGATGCATTTATTATCAGATTTTGTATAAAAACATGATAGTATTAACTTATTTTTCGACATCTGTCTAAATAAACATAATATGCATTACCTTCGCTAAAGTGATGTTAAAGTTATTGGGCTAGTAAAAACAAATAAATGGATTTGTTTATGCAGGTAGATTTATCGGTTCAAGGCGTACATAGTTTTATCGAACCGAAAGTTAACAACACTAGCCAGTAATAACCAAAAATATGTTAAAGTTACTAAAATGAATGATGTAGGTAATTAAGAATAAAATGTGTTCATAATTTACACTATATGGGTGATAAGTATCATAAACTAAACTATTTCCTTTTCAGTTTCCTTCTATATTTATCCCCAATGCTTATTTCAAGCGTTGTTTAAATGCGGCCAGATAAACTCAAAATGCGTATGTCTTGTGGCATACTTACGGACAGATATAGCAATTGTATACTTGTTTTATAGCATAGTGTGTATTAGTCTGAAGTGGAAAGTAGAGCAGCATTGCACTTTCTCTTGCCAGAAAGCCAAGTGCTGCGCATAAGCCGTGCAAATCACATTGTAAAACACCAACAAAAAACAACAATGTGTGGCCATCGGACTACTCTTCATCCTTTTAAGCTGTCACATTATCTAATCAGCAGAACATGACGAAATTTCAGAATTAGTCATGCAGCATACCTCGGATGGATACATTACAAACGACGCTGAAAATAATAAACACGTCACAGAGACTGTTAGGTTTGACTGTAAAGAAAAACAAATGTAGAACAAGCCGGTATTGTGTGTAGAGTTTACAGACATGCAATCAAAACTGGAGAAGTAAACGCGGTTGCAAAACTTACTCGTTATGTGTCAGTTCTACCCAAACGTTGTCTGTGTGCTGCACATCTACAAGCAAATGAAGTAATACTGTGAATACATAACTGATTACGTCAGTAGTATCTATAAATATAAGAGCACAGTGCAAGTTTTAACAAATCGATATTGTACTATGGCCAACACACGTGACTGCTAAATTAAAGTGAACAAACATGCCATATTTGTCTGTCACAGTAACGCATATGAAGTTGGTATATTTTTCCTTTTTATTAACTGGTTCCAATTATTGAAAACATATAATGTGTACTGCAGTCAATGTAAATGTTAATTAAACAACGGAATTAGTAATACGTAAATAAGAATTTCGAAATGGCAGTATGAGATTGAGAGAATTAACACCAAAATTGGTGAGATTTAAAGCACGTGTTGTGTAAGAGTTTTATAACAGTGTGGATTTAACAGAATTGAAACAGCGAACTGTATGAAACGTGCAGAGTTGGCGGGCGATGTGGCCACGGCGGGGGCGGCAAAACCGGCGTTCAAACCGGTTTGCGAAAGAGCCCTTCTGTCGAAGTCGGTCGCCATGCCGCCGCACGCCGAGGGCCGGTGCATTAGTCGGGTCATCTGCTTATGCACCGCATTAAAATCACGATTTCATAAATTTAAACGCAGAAGGTACCATTTATAGAGCCATTTATTCAGTACTTTGTTTTTATTCATGAGTAATGTTACGCAGGCTATAGATAACTTGAAAACTTTCTATACATATGCGGACATGCATCACAAGTATCAGTATCAACGCCTGTTTGCAAAATTCTGTACTAATTCACAACATTGTTCCAAAATAAGATAACTACCTACATAAACTGTCTGCATATTTTACAATAGGTACAAGAATACACATTCGCAAGCTTCTATTATTTGCGGAGCTTTATCTGAAATTGCAAACAAAGACATCTGCAGGTCAATGCATACAACAGTTCCAGCTTCAGTGAGCCCAATGGTTTCCGAAACTAAGTTGGACACATTGCTATGGCAGTATACTGAACTGGACAGAGTCATTCAAAAGACGGAACAGGCGAGGAATTTCAGCAATTAACATTTTCTCAAATGTTAGTGCATTATCATTAGTGTTCAGATATACCTATATGCCTGTGTATACTCAGCTTGCGAGACCAAATGTGGCAGGCTCATGGCATTATTTCACAACGCAACCAGTTTTGTGCATGCGATGTGGCGCGCACTGCAAACTGCCTTATTGCTCTATTTGTTATGATGCCGGTGTTTTATGTTGCAGGAAATGAGCTCATACTGTCGTTGAGATGTTTTTTCCAGTTACGATCCGGTTTGCTAAAATACATGTTTAGCTATTCTGCTCCACATTTTAATTGGAAGTCTTAAAGCTTAGCAAGTTATTCATATATGGATATCAGAGTTCTTTAGATAAATACATTAAACGACCCTGAATCAAAATGTTTTAAAGGATAACTGCATTTGAATACAATAAAATAATTCCATGCATGATCGTAAAAACGCAAGACTATCAAGAGCTAACTACTCAAGTATGTCTGAATAACGTCTAGGTACTTTCGAAGCGGTCATTGGCGGATACAGCGTTATAATATCACTGAATCACCTTGCGTGGGTCAAGGTGGCTGGCGAAGTGAATGTAAAATGGTGATTGTTATCTACACTTATCCAATGTGTCTTTGCAAGCTCGCGGGCAGCAGGGGCGGCAGGGGGAGCGGCGAACTTTCAAATTTATAACGTTCACGATAATCATTGAAACACGTGTCGTTTTCAGACACTTATCAGTTATTTTCTTGACCTACTAAAATATGCAGAGGTAAAGTTAAAAATAATGTCACTGTCAAAACACAAAACTAGATTTAAGTTACATATCAGAATTCAGAACGTGACAATCGTGGTAGACGTTTAACATTGAACTAAATGTTCCATTTTAAATACAAACAAAATCTACATCAAATTCCATTGTCAGTTCATCATTGTCATAAAAATTGAACCATTACGTGACTAGATATAAATGTAAAATTAATTGAGTGTCCATATAAATGTACACTGGGTAACATACGACTCTTGGTGAATATTGATGTCTAGTTAAGCTCTCTGGATAGTCTAGTGTTACCGTAGCTAGAAAATCTCATTACTTGTGTACATAGGTACGCTTGAGAGTAAATCTAGATAAGCCAAGTCTCAGATTCTCGAGCAAACGAGCGCACTCTGCTCGAATAAAGTGACGTAAAGACTGACGCGATCAACTTAAGCACAAAGCAAGCCACAATCGGAACTGGAGCAATCAAGATACACAAACGCGTACACAGTACACAACCCAAACTTCATGAAAGGATACAATGAGTCAGACAAATATTTACTTTTTACTTGTAATTGAGCTCAACGGTTAAGTCATTAAAGTTAATTTATGTTTTACATAGTCAGTAAATAATTTAGCAGCCAACTACATTGAAACAAGACTCGCAATTAGATCAATCCTATCGTGTTTTAAACATGTTATTTCATTACACTTCAAAAAGTTACAATTTGATAAAACTAGTACCCGGATTCGTAGAAAGAACCATTAGTAAAACTGTCGAGGTTTTTCAAACTCGCATCATTAAGGCTAGTGCATTAATTTTTTTCTCGTGCTTTGCAGTCGCGTCGTCGGTCAATACTCTTTACCCCACTTATGTTGTTGCAAAGAAATAATAGGTAGAGTGCTTTCCCTAACCACCCCTTGATAGGAAATTGACGATTTTATGTTGCGATATCGCGTTAAAATTAACCCTTCGACGGATGTGACTCATTATGCGACTACCAGGAAATGTCATTAAATTTTCACGATGGCGTTTTATGTTACCCACGCCGCTGGTTTCGCCACTTCATGCATATTTATCAAAATAATGTTGCCGATTGAAAAGCTGCATATAAACACGCACAGAATTGCAGACCGAAGTCTGTCGAATTAGACTTTAGTGTTGTTGTTTCGAGAGTATACTTTTGCACGGTAGTCCAGGTTGCATATCGGAGGGCGGTCGTTGTCCGGTAGTCATTAGCGAACGCACCCTCTGCGAAGGGTTGAAGCGAGTTCCGCGAATCGTGCGCGGTGTTGTGGTGACTCAGGCCGCGATGGCGACGGGAAAATACCGATCGCCCACTCGATAACCACTTTCGATACAACACGATTGCGTTACTTGCACAATATCGAGCGACCTGGCCAAATTACTTATTACAATGTTCGTGCGGATAAAATCACTGGCCCAATAAAGTTGCTTTTGCAATTTTAGTAAGTGCATAAACAGAAGGTTGTTGTCAAGCTGTTATTGTAACGTTTTTTGCAACGTCTGAACTCAATTTATTTCAGGGTTTAGATAAACAGGTCTAGATACATATAGATTAACTTTAGATATTTGAATCCCAAAAGGACTGGGATAAATAACAGTCTAATTACTGTATAATTCAAATTATTTTCATAAGCACAGAGCGACCCTTGTCTTCATAAATGTCTATTCTCTACGTCAACTGAAAACTCGACAAACTGTCTAGACACGTGATCAAAATAATAGTCTATTTGTGAAGCTGTACTCAAACTAAGAGTTATGTGGCTTTGTCACAGTAAAAGTGAAATTAGAACTTTCTCTTACTCGCGAAGCAGGAACAAACTAGAGTTGGCCAAGCCTCGGGAGAATAGCTAGTAGCACACGGCCACGCCAGGTGGCGCACGATGCCCACGAATTTACATAATTGGCGAAAAAAATAAAACGTCAGCATACCATACAACAATTTTTTCATTGTGTCAGAGCTCCCAAGGGCCTGAATAAAACAGAAGCCCGGGACGGACGAGTTGGCGCTAATTTCGCCCGACAACGAATCGCCAGTCG
Source organism: Spodoptera frugiperda (assembly GCF_023101765.2). Classification (NCBI taxonomy): domain Eukaryota; kingdom Metazoa; phylum Arthropoda; class Insecta; order Lepidoptera; family Noctuidae; genus Spodoptera; species Spodoptera frugiperda. The sequence continues at coordinate 5,678,818 of NC_064212.1, forward strand.
AGCGATGACACAGTTGCTATACACATTACGTATGCATATATGACGGCAGTTTGCACATTTTCTGCTAAATGATATTATTCGATTATGCATTCTTCAATGACAAAAACATGTTCAAGCATAATATCATAATTATGTTGAATAGTACTCGTATATGTGGGTGAATGTTAGGTCAAGCGAATGGACGACAGACTAAAGAGCACATGTGCTAGGCAGATGTCGAAGTCAGGATGACTTTGAGGCCATTGAAGCGCTCCAAATGGGCCAATCGGGCTCTGGTTGAATCTAAGTACACAATAATGGAAATCAATTTTATCATTCATTATGAATTTATAAAACCAATATTTAATCTGGTGTTCCTCAAAGGTTAGTAGTGAATTTTCTAACCAACTTGTGAATAGTTGTGTTTAACAAAATAAAACTACAGGAAAACGTTTCCTTCTTGCTTTGATTCAAAAAGTCCTTGTTGGTAACGAAGCAAATAGGCGCTCAAGGACTGAATAACAAACTTTTCTCATCCAATTTGTCGCACCTCATACTTTTATTCTCGGGAATGTACCTTTCAGCCTTATTACTCTGCAATATAGACCGAAAAGTAAGAAAATTGCTTGATCCGTAGCATTGTAAAAGTCGCCCGCTCTCGTAAAACTCCCACATATTTCACGACAAATAAACTTCTCATCCTATGAAATTTTCTTCTCGGGAGCAGTTCACTGCAGGTAATATTTCAAAACATGTGTCATTCATAACTTTCGCCTTCGCAATGTCTGTCGATGGAGCTCGGGCGAAAAGGTCTCAATAATAAATTTTTCGTGAGCCCGCTCCGTTATCCCCGCGAGCGAGCCCAGGTACGTTTTACGGCCGCGCAAGGGAAAATAAACGAAAAATAAAATAAAAGTCAAAATGGTCGACATAAAACTATCTGCCCAAATATACTACGCACAAAAAGTTTTGAAAACGTAAAAGGACTGATATTGCGCATGTTGTCGGAATAAATTAAATTATAGCCTATACCTGTGTACCGAGACGCCGCCGGTTGATGCTGAAGATTAAATTAAACCTAATAAATAATTAATTTATTCATTTTTTTCTGTTTCTAGATATTATAAAAATAATATTCCTATATTCTGTGCAACGTTCACGGATTCAGCATTTAATTAATATTTACAGTTTGATGCTATAAAATTGTTGTTATCTCCATTCGTAAAATAACAACCAAAACGCAAATCTTAATTTGATAGTTTATCTCCAAGTTGTAACAGCGTAGTTGGGACTAAGTTAGTGATTTATAGTATCGTTAAGGCATTAGAGAATTTTATGGTACATACGGACATTACAGCGACAACAATGAGGACTGCTACCTCATAAAATACTAAACAACTTTTGTAACTACCCCGTTGTCGACGGCTGTATGAAATTTCAATCACGTCACAATACGACCACTGTGTTATTACGTACTCTGTTACGGATATAATGTAGCTATTCAAAGATTATTCTAACCATTGTTACACTGGCAATAAGTTAGTATTACTACGAGTACGTTCGGGACTTTATCAGACTCAAGTACAAAGGGGATGGAATTGAATATCAACACGATTTACTATTCTTGTATGAATTTTATATCTGCTGTCATTTTAGTGTTATGAAATAGACTGTGCTTACTTGTGCTATGGTTATAGTTTACTTAGCGTATAAATGACTTTACTTAGGTACTTATACACATTTACTTTCATCTCCCTCTCTTACGAAAGAAGAGAAAGAAGAGTCATATCATTACACAGTCACAGGTCAAAAAATAAACATGATGAGATAACTGACTGACTGACTCTTTACGATAAAGCTCAGAAATTACAGAAAGCTGTAACATTATTGCTAAGCCCTTGACTGCCGACAGAAAACTGTTCATGGTCCATGATATCCCCCATGGCGTTCAAGGTGTTTAACACGTGAGTAATCTCCAACAATATTATAATATTCATTTGTTTAAAGAAAACTTGCTCAGTTTGTAATAATCAAGTAATGAGGAAAGTATTTACGTAATGAATGCATACTTGTATAAACAGATAATAGATAACGTCGTTAAGCATTAGTTTATGCATCAATATAACATGGATTGTGCAACGTTTACAACATTGTACTATGTATAAATATAATCCGCATGTATAATTGTATAAATACTAATTGTTTTGAATACTATTATGCTATAGTTATTTATAGAAAAAGCTTGATGAGTCATGTGAATATTACTAAAATATAGATATGCACAAGGAAAATAATAATGTTGATGATGTGTGTTATGTTAGATGTAACGTTACATGGTCAAGGAAAGTACCGATTCCGTATTTGTAATCATTAGTACATTCTGGTGGCTATACAGTATATCTAATGAGAATGGGGACAGGGCGAGGGGGGCGTTAAGTAGATGCTGTAAACAAACTTTTAGTTACAAATAAATTTCACCAATAGCGTGTAGTGTCGCGTGATGAAGCGCATTATGGCGTCGGGCACGTCACGGCGAGCTCCGTCGGCCGACCCGCTTCGCACGTGATAAACTGCCTCACATTACCCACCCGTTTTCCACTTGCAAGTACTGTGTCAACACGCATTAACAAACATAAATATTAAATAATACATTCAATATTAAATCTGCTCGTCAATCGAGCTCAATGTTATAGTACGGCTCAAACTACAGCCCGATGCTATTTAAACCCGGTATTAATCTGTCAGTCCCAAGTCCAAATATAAACTCGAGTATTGTCAGTGACGTTCATCATTTTTTGTTAACTGTTTCGCAGATTTTGTGGATAAAATGTTTATTTACACTTCCATACATTTGTTTTGAATATAGTTTTATGAATTGTGAGCATATAAGTCAATATCACTAAACATCATATTGTGTCTGGCAATTGTATAATAACACAATATTGCAAACGGTACATGATTGAAATGGAAACACAAAGAAGCTGAAGATTAAAAATGCAATCATTCATAATCGATAAGAACCCAGGGCCAATTTAAACAAGTATTTACTCCCACAAAACTACTTAATTTTTATGGCACTCACGCAATCGGATAGATTTCACTTTTCCGTGCTGTATTCACCATCAAAATATGTAAAACTTAACTATACATTACAAATCTGACAAAACCAAAAGGTACATTTCTAAAGCAGCAATTATAATAAACAATTTATAACAGAAAGGTGTAAGAAGGGTTGATATAATTTGATTTCAAATGGGAATTTGTACTTGCGGACTTTACCTCAAACGGCATCCTCGGAATGAGCGTCTGTCTGTTTATCCCATGTCACAACATTTTACGTAATGATTACTGGGACCCGAGTCCCTTCAGAGACAGTACCATTGTTCTCATTTCACAATTTATTGTAATTTGTACGCGGTTCAGGCTTTTACACGCGCGTTGCCTCCCGTATAATTATTTGTTTTACTTTTAATTTAACAGGTGCCTACTAATTGTGTTAATTTTCTTCTGATTTTCTGTAATTTGACTACTAGGAAGTGTAAAGCTTTTTTGGAGCTAGTAGAATCAAAGCTAGTCCATTTGAATTGTGTACAGCATTGCAATTGTGGAGTATATGTGACGTTGAATAGTGTCGGTGTCGGAGGGCAGGTCGGAAACTCGCTGGCGCTCTACTGAAAGCAGGCAGACGTCAGCGCGCCGTGAGTGACACGTCCTTCCGCCACAGAGCTTTCTATACGTAGCTACCGCCACTATCTAGTTACGCCATGTTTGCGCTCCAGCCTGTCAAACAGCTGTAAAAATCTGCTCAAACTCCGTGTAAATAAAACGAACAAATTGAATAGGATAATGCTTTTTATGATTTAACTTTTATCTCCATAAAACGAAAGCATATTATTATAGCTATATTAGACATGTATCCGTATAAAATGAAAGTCGTGTCGCGAGTCCTACGCTCTAATAAATACGGAGCTCGAATGCGACCCTAATCGGGAAGGCAAAATGGCAACAATGCAAACAGGCGTGGTATCAAATTGTCGAGCATGCAAACACATTAAAGGGCGCCGAGTAAACGACGCTTAATGATTATCTATACATTGGAGGCGTACAGTAAAAAAGAAAACGTGGTAAATGTAAATAAATGAGATATATTTCATTGTTCTTTGTTTTAGGAGGGCCGAGCGGCAGCTGGACGCCGGGAAATGTCGCTTATCTGACGCCGCACCTTTTGTCGGTAGGCGTTGACCCAATTCGAGTGGCTCTCTGTCGCGGTGGCGGCGGCGGTGTCAACAACGTCTTCATTCGGATCATTTGAAACCGAATTAAACTTATTGATTGATTTGATTATATGAACTATGATTAATGTTACATTATACGGAAGAGTATATATTCCAAAACGAAAGATGATTTTGAAAATGTTGCTTACGTGTCACTGAAAGCTTGCCACTTCCAGTGACGCGCTTTAACTTTGACCAAGAGCAATGCTTTAAAGGGCACATTGACGTAATTGGAACATTCTCTAGTTAATTGGACAGGAGGAGTAAAAACGCGGCGCCAGTTGGCTGTAGTACAAGAAAGGTTCATATTCTGCGCATTTGCAAATAGTGCGGCACATTCACGCGATTAAAACGGCAAGTTTCTGCCGAGGCCGATCGCCGGCGCGATAGGTCGCGGGGTCAAAAATAGCGAGGGCCGTACCTGGTGCCACCCCGCGCCGTTCAATGTCAACTTTCAATCACGGCGGGCGGAAGGAAGAGGCCGAGCTCGTGCGCCGATGCCTCGCCGCGCGGGCCCCGCACTCCACCGCAATTATTGCTTTGCCTTTTTTACGACGACACCGTACCTCCCTTGTCTCCGCACCGTTTACATTTTGTCAAGTTAAACCTCTACCGTCAAGTATCGACTGTCAAAGCACTCACACCCACACTATCCACGGATAGCTAATTGCCTCGGTATTTTCCTAGATATCCGAATTTTCATTAACTGTTACAAAATTAGCAGTCCAGACAAAGAAAATTAGATGTAGAACAACGTGTTGGAAGTAATTAGTTTGCTAAGCAATACATAAAAATAGTTTGCTGTTATTGAAAATGTAATTTTGCAGTTTAAAATAAACTGGAAAATAAATAAAACTTTATCACTCTTTGCTCCAACATTTTTGCCCTCTTTGTTTACATAGCTGCGAGCAAAGCCTCTCCGTGCCAACAGTCGCTTTGTCAAGCGTCGAGTGACATTAGCTCGACCCACTGTCAGATAATTTGGAAAGCAAATAAAATAATTCCCACCTCTATTTACTTCCGCAAATTACTAAGGAAATAGAAGTTTTGATTGTGATCGCAATTTTATACCCTTAAACAGGTCAATTACGAGTAAATAGATGGTTTAGTAAGAGGAAAGACAAAATCGATCAATCATTTTGTTCATCAGTCTTATTTTCTTAGCAGCAAAAGATGTTATGTATTGTTCCAAAGAATGTTATCTGCAAATAGTAATAGTTAATGGCACGTAGGTGTTTTACGAGCTAGCTATTTCTCTAACATCTCAATCAATGTGTCAATTACTGTTTAACAATGACTAGACCAGCACAGGTGTCTCATGCCGAGCCGTTTGCCAGCCCATTAAGCAAATAACGAGTCCGCAGGATAAACTTGGAGGCAGTAAAGTTTATTAATGGCTCGATTACAAGCTCGACCCGAGGTGGAAAGAAGTGCTATCAATCAGTCAGGTGCGCGACGGTAGAGGCACCTACCCCCTCAGTAACGCTAATAACAAAATTCCGACGCCCCTGTTTGTTGCTCCAGAAAGGGGTGAAGATGAATATCCTAAGCGCTAGATAGGTTCGTTTCCATTGCGATAACAACGAAATCTTATGAATTTGTAATTCAATGTAAAGCTAGGTGACGGAGTTTACTATTGCTGTGTGTGCAATAAGTATGTGTGGTCGTGTGGACACAATCTATTGTAAATTACTGAAATCACAACGAAGATAAAATCGCGTATAAACATTATTTTCGGAAATGAAAAATCTAGTATAACCGGTAAGTGAGCAGAAGTAGATAATGTTGATATTGTTTGTAATAGATACAACGACACACGTAAAGTGGTGGCTGAGCGGCCAAACTACAGAGGCAGTAGAGCGCGGCTCGCCGCTGTCCGAATGGCTCAATTACAGTTAATTCGCAGCGCACACACATTCAGAGCGAGGTGCATGCATGTGCAGCGTCCGCATTAATGTATGTAAATGCATGCGACCGGCCGCGGCCGCCCGCCGACGCTCACAATATTGCGACATTAAACGGAATATGGCCGACGAGACGGACATTTTCGACAAAAGTCGACATTTGCAAACGTTATTCAGCTACTCATCTGTATTTAACAGCATTTTCGAATACATATGTCATCATTAGCTACCTTGTTGGGGGTGATAATACGGACAAAATACCCATAGATATTAGACAAGTAAAACATCGGTTATCTACCATAGGTGCTGGATAATATCGGTAAAACGCGATCAAACTCATCAACATATTGTAGCAAAGGATCCTGAAGGGTTTCAGTGAAAAAGTCACGTAAGTTGACTGAAAGCTCAATACAAATCAAACTATTGTAAGCTGTATTGTAAGGGTAAGAGCAGTCCCTTTAAGGTTCCTATTTATGTTTAAATGGAAAAATGTTTGACCATTCAACAGAAGTCCAAACTATTTTCAACCAGCCGATATTTAAGATTGTCAATTTGAACCAGATTAACAATGGAAAAGGGTAAAATAACTCTTTTACTACTGTAGTTAGTTGAGACTAAATTTACTGTAAACTACGAATTCGTTTCATATGAATGATGTTTTACAGCTTGGTACGTAACTGTTTGACGAGGTAACTCGAATAGTTTCAAGCCACGCTAGGGGTTCATAGTCTTGAGTAAATTTAAGTTATTAAACAGTCGAGACTTCGAGACGGGAATAGTTATTTAAATAATATTAACTCGTAAATGATTTGCGTACATTTTAGTTTTGCTATAACCTAAAACCATAATAACAAGTTAGGAAACAAACGTATTTATGCAGAACAAACCCATCAAGAGAATTGTTATTATTCAGAATCATGCGCATGAGTCGGTTCTCGGACGAAAAAGGTTAACAGACAGAGACGTCATTAGTCTGAAACATCCATTGTTCATGTAACACTACTTTTGTGTAGGTATTTTTGTTTCTTTAAGAGTTTAAGTAGATACGGAATGACTGAATGAAATTAACTAACTATATAGACATACAAAAACATACAAAGTAGGTTGTTTATATTTACAGTCATATAGGTAGCTACATAGGGTCTGTTTTACAATGTCTGATTAGGTTTCTGTTAATTAATCTAACTACATAAATAACTGGACGTATTAACTTTAAATACATAGATAGGTAAATCTGAAAAGTACAATCGATCGATAGCTATCTACGTCATCTATTTATAATAACAACTATGTATGAAGTTTATAGTTATTTTGTAACAACGTTTAATGAAATCGTCTAGCATTTGCGAAAATGTAACCGCTATACTGAATTAGATGTATCTTGAACGGAGAGTATTTGCAAAGCACATGGTTGTATTTAGGCAGGTGTGCTAACAAGTTGTTTACAGAAAACAATCTCTAACAAAGGAAATCTACGTAACTAAAACGAAATTGGTGAATGCTTTATTATCTATGTGAAACAAACACTGAATTCGGTAACTACAAAGCACGTTTATTTTGTTCGCAATTTCCACCAACCAACGCCCCCTGTGGGAACTCGATGGTATTGTTTTATCAAGCAAGCATTGTCATGGTGATTCACTTTATAGCAACATTTAACCGGATTTATGCAATAAACTTTATAAAACGATAAATTTCTCCTAAAATCCACATCTAAACGTAAAACTACAATACATTCCACTTCAATAATGTAATATTAAAAACAATATCAGCCCCGTAATGTGGGAACTGCTGGAATCACATTGGAAATCGTCAATAAGAAACATAAACACAAAGATGTATGATTACACTGAGTGGAAACTTTATAACAACATTCAATACTCTTATAAAGACTCTTATTCGGCTCTACTGTCCACATAAAATGCTAAACGACTGAAATTGAGCATCGTACGTGATGTCAGAGAGGTTATGTTCGCGACAAACAAAAATATTAAGGCGTTTACCTCTTCCTTTTCGTTGTCCGGGGCCCGATACCACTGAATTATTGCACAGTTTCATTCACAATAACGTAATAATATAAATATTAGTTAAAAAATCGGTTTGCATCACAGAAATAACAAAATAAAACGGAAAACATTGAAAGCGGACAAGAAGCGCGACACGAAACGGCAAGCTAAGCAGCAGCTGACTACGATCGACAGGCTGACGTGACTTTGAACCGGCGCGCAAGGGTTGTTATTCGCAAAAATGTTTGTATGGAATTAATTGAAATGTTTAAAAAGGTGCTCTAACAATTAACAAACAAACTATTGCAACTTGGTTTAAATATTAAATCAGTAAAAAAATTAAAATAATAGATATTTTTGTGGTTTTTTGTGCAAAATTAAATTGAAAAAATATTTGAATGATAACAGTGTAATAAATTAAGTGAAATAATAATTATTTTTGAAATATATTCGTTCGAAAAAAATAGAGTTAAGCATTAAATTACAATCATGAACTGCGTGTACGTCGTTGCAAGGTTGATCGTACGGATGCGCAACGTGGAGGAGTGGTGTGGGCGCGCACCGCGTCGCTGGCGTTGCCCTCTAGCGGGCATATTGTGAATTATCGATTCTCCGCGTGCCGCCACCCGCCATTGGCTCTGCTCGGTAATTGGTTTATGTAGCCCGTTCGTAACATGAATTCAAATTTAGCGCGCGCTGGGGCTCTCGAATGAACAGAGGCGAGTGTTTGTACAGGGGAAATTACCCGTTTCAGATAATAAAATCTAGTAAAATACTATTCAAACTTTGTTTTACTCTCGGCCTGATGTTTTAAACAAATAAAATAATTCATGCATCCCCATGGGTTATAAATTCCACAATGTTAGTTCCGAACTGAACTGAAATTCAGTAGCCAGATAGATTTGACAACTGCAATAAAAGTCTTCAACTTTGAATAAAAAATATAATGGGTACGATTTATTGAAAGTTGGAATATGAGGTACATTAAGCTATTTACATATTTAACTTTCTTACAAAAATTAAATATAAGTAACAGCAAAAACCTACTCCGTAGTCGTAAAAATAATTCACGTATTATGTATGTAGGCAAGTAAAAAAATGAATAATAATGTTGAATGAATTACTTAGAGCAGGTTGATTTGTTAGGAGCGCCGCGTACCAGCGCTAAATTGGGGGCGAGGTGGTAGGGAACAGATATTTATGCACGTTAATAAGACCAAGGTACAGACAAAGCCTGGGGAAGGAGTGTTATAGCTGCTATACATGTAGATTGGTAGGTTATGTTTAACCGATTCAATGTCTTGTTCCAAATTCAAAGTAGGAATTGTTATTTTGAGGTAACAGACCTTTTTAATGAATTAAAAAAATGATTAAGAATTTGGTAGGTAGAGGTAGGTAGGTAGGTAATGTAGGTACCTACTTATCTGGTTTTTGTTGGTGGGTTTATCCAAAATTGAGGTGGGTAATCCCAGTTACCTAATAGGTAGGTACCTACATTTATAAAGGAATTCAAAGTATGTAGGTAGGAAAGTTTGTTTATTACCTCTTCTTGAAATTTTGCATAGGTAGGTACTTGGAAGTACGGACAAGGACATAGGCTTTCCCTCCCAGTCATGGGAAATAACGCGGGCAAAACCACGTGTGAATGTTTTAATAATTAATAAAAAGACCTACCTACCTAGTTACTATTTATTTTTTTATTTACCTCTTTATGTAGTTACATAAATGTGTACAAGGAGGACTTAATAGGCATTATCTACCAGCCAAACCTTTGTGGGATGCAGAGACAAAAGAAGTTACTAGTACCTAGTTAAAACCTAATAGAGTAACTATTTATCAATTTCCTTTTATCGAAATTAAGACTATCTTTAATCTTATAGGTACTGTTTTGTATGTACGAGTATAAAACTTAAAGAGTTTGTTTATTTCTTTAAACGCGCTAATCTCTAGAATAAATGGTTCGATTTCAAAAAAAAATTTTATTTTTTATTGTTAATTTATCTAGGCTATAAAACATCACGCTACAACTAATAGGAGCCAAGTAGAGCGAGGTGAAACCGCGCGAGAGTAGGTAGTAATTTGTAAAAGGATAACACTTTTCCTTAGTAAAAAGGAGTAAATAAAGGGGAAATAAAAATTGTGAAGCCGGAAAAATACTTTTCAAATTGTTTATGCAAACAGTCCCGTTAAGATTACGAGAAAAAATAAAACAAAGGGTCTGACATTTAGAATCTTAGGGCGAATAAAGGAAAGAGTGATTGTACGGTAGCCAGCACTTCAACCTACTCCTATCTGAAAATATTTTCATTGGATTTTCAATTTTATTTTAAAACTATAAAGTTGAAAATCGAATGCAGAAATTTGACTGAAAAGAGTAAATTGACCTGATGCCACTGTACCTACAACCTTCGGGTTTGTTTAGGTGTTATTTTAATACTTACCTACCAGGTATAATTTAGTTAATTAATTAATGGCTAGATAGAAACTTTCATTATCAACCACAATCTCTAGTAGTCCACTGTCCACTGCTGGACTATGAGCCTCCTCTACATAAGAGGGTTCCTTGTATAGTCCAGGCAGGTTGGAGACGGCTGTTAAAAGGTTCAGTTTCATCAGAGAGTTCTGTTGTCCGGATGTCCTTAAGTCGGTTTTTAAGGACTTTTATTGGTAGGTAGCTGGTGTAACTTTTATTTCAGCTTTGCTGTCAGAAGATGTATACTACGCGGACATATTCGTGGAAAACAGTTAGTTCCTACTAACTGTTAGGAAAAATTGTTAATTTATAATCTGACTGAATGGAGTTCACTAATTCTGCAAACGGTGTCGTACGATCATTACAGCGAGACCGGAGTTTCGAGTTGCAGTTTTCACGAATTAGAGCAAATAAGATAGAGGTAGTAAATTTATTTTGCCGGAGGGTACGTAGTTGTGAATTTTGCACGGGACGGTGCATTATGCGGCGCACGTAGCTCGCTGTCTGCACGCGGGCGACGCGGGCGCGGGTGCGGGAGCGGGCGCGGTTGCGGCCGCGGCAAGCAATATTCAGTCGGCAGTCGTACCGCCCACGCTCTCGTTCTCTTCTATCACCGAGTCTCATTTATTATTTAAAAGCTCGCTACACTGAAACAGTCGTAAGTGAAGCTGACTTCTCTGAGCGTTCCCTTTATGACAAATCGATACTAGACATACACGATACGAGGAACTTTGAAATAACAATTTGCAGACTATGATCAAACTCTGCTTAAAACTCCGACTGAAAATGTTTAATCCGAAAAGCAATCTCCAAAGAGGCAATAGGAAGCGGATTCCGTGCATATTTATTGCCGGTCTCTAAACCGTTTCTCGGGTAATTCGGTACAAGCAAAGCGACATTATTTTTGTAGTAATTTCGGCGAATGTCCTTTAAAATATTCAGAGTGCTGTAGCTGAGCCCATTAACGTGCCCGGGCGCAATTCGGAGCGGGGAGTCGTCCACAAATGGCGGCGATATCATTAACTTGACCCCCGCAACTATCCGTCGCCCCGCAAGTTTTTCCCAATATTACACAGGAGAGGTATTCGTGACGGACCGACACCGCATACGATACGCGCTACCCTACCAAATTTGTTTACCTTTTGTGCGGTGCATACCTCTACACACAAGAGAAGGTTTGGTAATATAGAGAGAACAACTACATTTTTTAACATATCTTTTTAGTTTATATTAAATGTTTTATATGTTTATGATTACCCATAATAAATGTAATGAATGTAAATCTACAATACTAATATGCTGTGTAATGTCCAACTTTTATTGCAATTTAATGAAATAATCTGAAAACATTAAAACATATTAAATTACAGGACACCAGAACCGCAACCACTACAAAGAGTTTTAATGACATTAAATGTACCACGCATCAATATGTTTTCGGGGTTCCGAATCAAAATTAATAATGGTTTATCAAAGCTGCTCTGCCCTTATAAAATGTACTTACGCGTCGGGGAAGATTTTCACGAGGAAAAGGAAACTTCCCCTCCCGTCTACACAAAATATGTGGTGCGATACGAAGATAGGTGTACGGAATTCCTAACTAAACTTGAGCGAGGGGATTTCTCAGCTAAAGAAATAACGGTGAAAACTCACTAGCTTGCGACCTCCGACCTCCCAAGCCCCGATCAAAGAGTAAAGTGAAGATGCGATATGTATTTTTTTGTCCTTTGCTATTTCAGAGAGACTTTTATTTTGTTAGGGATGCGACTGTGCGTCCTAACCGATTGATATGGAAGAATAGTTTCTGATATAATAGATTTATGGTCGTTCGTGCACTTTATTTCTCGTCGTGATATAACTGATTTATAGCTTTGATGTTCGAATATTTAAATTGTATTCAATTTTTAACGGTGGTTTCTGTGTCTCTGTCTTTTTGTAAGACTCTTTTTAGACTCCATACTCTAGATTCTAGTGAAACTGTTACTGGTAGCTTATAAAAGACGACTGGACTTGTTAATATGTTTTTAATCTTGTCGACAACGGAATTAACATAGTATTTTTCTATCCATCAATATAAAGAATACTTAGGTAGATAAATCACAATAGGGTTAGGGAGCAGGATGCCACTGCTTCTTAAGTGCATAGTGCATGAGACAAGCAAGAAACATACCTCATTCAACTCCACAAAATAACTTCACTTTTCTCACTCTTAAACTTTTTAATAATTTACGATACAGTACGCTACGTACCCTTCATAATTGTTCACTGTGTGTTCACTAAAACATGGAAGAAAGGCCAGTCTTTCTTGCAGAACAAATTATAAGTCGCCCAGTGAGCTACCGTGTAAATTTAAATTTTAAAACTTTTACTTTAAAATGAGCTCGCTCTATTAGAAACGTGGAATGGCTGCATAAAAGTGCACCCGTGACCAGTTATAGCACTGGACTATGCACACAAAAAATACGAGCTGACAACTTACACAATGTTCATTTTAATTTTAACCGTATTACAATGGCCGCTGCCTACTATTTCGTTTTTATTGAAGGAAAATAGTGTAACCGCTGAAATTATTACAATATTGTTAAATATGTTCTTCGCTGTTACAATGTATTTCCACGGTCGATTAATTTTACGGTAGTTAACAGAAATTGCTGAACCATTTCTAATTACTTTGAAATGTTTCAAGGGATTTAAGTTGTGGAAACAATTTTAGGAAGTTCTTCATCTTTACTTTATGTCGTAGTTGAGTACTTGGTTTGTTTTATTTCCAATCATTTGAACGAAATACAAGCTGTCAGACAGTAATCAGTTCAATTAAGACATGTAAACTCAATAAATTGTACTGACAGACTTGATGATCAGAGGATTTAAAACTGCAGCGCCGGTAGCCCGCCCCCTCCATCATCTCTCCCCTCTGTAACCTCCATTGTTAGAAGAAATTGTATTTGCCAGCGGGGGCTCGCAGTCTTAATATGAAAATATGGTTCACTACAAAGAATCGTCCATTTAATTTGCATTAGTCTGTTCAACGTAAGTAAAATAACTTCTTGGTATTCAGTTATTGCATGTCTCGGTTAAATTTTCACTATAAAGTTAACTGAATTAAGATCAACGTAATAAAGTAGAATATATTTCTCAGAAACGTTTATTATTTGCAGGTTCTGTATTTTAGTGCAGCTCGACTTAATAACTGAAGAATCCGAAGAAATAAACAAAATTTTTCATTATCAGTGAGTTGTTTTTAGACAATATAAGTTTCACAAAATACTCTCTCAGATATTGGGTCATCCTATTATTAAGGGCTGAAATTAAAGTAGTTATTCAAACTTCCAATCCACACGGATGGGTTAATCACATTCTGCCACGCGTAATAACAAGTTTAACAGCTTGCCTGAAAATACAATCTCGAGTTTTCAAGGATCCAGGTGAATCGACGTAACGGGTCGTGAGCTTAGAACTCTAAAGCACGTTATATATTAGTCTGAACAGTTTAAAGTTACTTGTGGGCTCGCAAATAAGCGGGGGGTCCCGTTCACAAGTTGGTCCGCCCGCGCTAAATTACAGATTGTCAACTCGACTCAAGTAACCTGTTGACACTGCGTTAAGTCACGATTTGAGAGGCCTGTTTGTTGTGGACACAACTTGTATCGCCGCCTTCATAACAGGATATCCTTAGACATATTGGCACAGATTTTAACGACGTCCCGAACGTTGATAACATGTGCTCTGCTCACTGAGTGTATCGTATTTTCAGTCTCCGAGGATTCCAATATCAAATTGGGTATCCGAATATAATACGATCAAAAATTTATCTGATCTCAATATTGCTGTCCGTGTTATTGTTGTAATTTATTTGTATCGTTTCCCGAAACAGTTCTATAAGAATGGATAATCCATACACAGATACATGCAAATAATTTCGAAAAAGTCTGCATCCTGAAGTCGTTCCGTCGGCTGAGACTATCCTGGCGCGCCGGTGCGATGCCAGTTTAGTTCGAAATTTCATTCTTCTCGAACACATATCTCGACTTCGTCCGGGAATCTACTTTACATTTCTCATCCTAATGGCCATTGAGAGAAAATTGGAAAAGAAGTTTTCGCGTTTCTATTCTAAGAATCAGGTTCAATAGAAACATTTCAGGAAAGTATCAATGCGATTTCAGATAAATAGACAACAGCTAAGAGAACAATGCGTGTGGAGGCGGAATACGGAGGCGTATCGAGACAGCATCGATTTAATGTACATACAATGTTTATTCAATCGTTCTTCAGATCGTATTAAAAATAATGTGAGTCATAATTTATCTACACAACTTCAAACATATTCTGTTTTTGTGTTTCAGTTGCGCAAAATTAATTTCCATTATAGGGATTGATTTGTGTATGAGTCAGAGGTATAAATTATTCGTATGTATGTATGCAGGTAAAATAAAGAATAGCATGGCTTGCAATGTTTTCCTGGAATGCCGCGTGCGGGCCGAGGGCGGAGGGCTGTAATGTGTGGCAAACACCCTCCTGAGGGTTCAACCTCATGGATGATGCCTATGGTGCCGATGACCCCTATCGATTCGGCCATTTCCACGAACTCGCGTAATTGCAAATTGTGGACAAGTAAGTACTTGTACACGACTAGGCTCTTCATTATTCACGACAATTTCTTCAAACTTTCCAACCCCTATGGAACTTATTAACTATCGTGATTACACAGGGTTCCCGCTTACGGCAAAGAGAATTTTATGACAGGACGATTAGTCATATCAGCAGTTGAAGTTTTCGTTGAAGTATTCACATGTTCATAACTGCACTCACATCTCATTAGCTGCTCGAGTATCGAAGTGCTGATTCGTAGAATTGAACCACAAGCGAGAAATAAGTATTTAATTTTAATTTAATTTTTCCTGTAATTGTTGTTTTCAGTACTTACTTATAGTGTTATTTGGTAACAAATTCGTTATTTAATTATTTTTTCGAATTAATCTGTGAATTACTTTTAACGTTACTTGGGTACTTTACGAATAGTTTTGTTTATAGAACTCAAACATAGCTTCTTTTTCCGATGGTCAATGAGTTCTTTTGTACTTTTTAATGCTCTAGTTTCTCCGGTAATATTGAGGGTATTCCGGGGAACGAGCGGCCGGGGAGTTCTCATGGCTCCTCGCAAGGTTCACGGTAGTGGTTTCCAATTCGCGGTCCGCGCACTCTCCCGCCTTAATTTAGTGCGGTGCTAACCACACGGCCCGCAGTTTGTATTCATTACCCACCTTACTACCACCTCGCTGCAAGATTTAATGCTTCCAACAATCACTGCACTCATTTGCCACAATTCAAACATTCATTTAATTTATTCTCTCTGCGTGCTCGCATCATTCTTCAAACTTATCTCAAGCTATCTATCAAATTAATAGCAGATCCTTAACATTCTACCAAACTATTGAGCTTAACTAAAATTTATTCCTTTTTAAAACTATTATGTCCCTAGCTTTACTACTTTCGTCCACCGAAGTAGCCAAGTTTTTATAAGGATATAAATCTAAGAAAATTGGAATTATGATGATATTGTTGTTGTAAACTACAAGTATCCTAAGTTTCAAGAGATAAATAAGCAACAAAAGTTCTAATAACAGCGTTGAACTCCATGTAAAGATGCTATAAATTATACTGACAAGCTGACTGGTGTTCGTAGTCGGCAAGCAAATTAGGTGGTCCAGAGTAAACGAGTTATGGCGAAGTTGTGGGCACGCGGCTCCGCACTGGGACTGGCCGGTAACTAGGTCCAAATGTTCGCGATGCCAGCCTAGCGGGCGGTAACTGGAGTAAAGTAGCATTAACTAGTGACGCGGCAATCAAGTGCGTTTAGTTTGCTACTAGTAACCACTAGTCACTTGATTAATAACAGTATCTGTTGCTAGTTTGTTACGAAAACTAACTTTATTAGCAGTTTCTGCTGTGATTTATGTACACTTAGACCATTGGTATCACAAATGAGTTTTTGAACATAATATAATAGACTGAAATCATCTTAAATCGTTATTTAAATCGCAATGTAAAGTATAACACGCGCCACGTAGAATTTATTCGTGAATAAATTCGGTGTAACGCAGACATTCGACAAAATTCAATGAACGAATTTTCCCCGTGTATTATCTGATATAGGAAAAAACACTTTTTGTGAAGTCGCGAGGCAGGAGAAACATTTCAAGATCCGCTGTGGCGTGCCGCTAACACTCCTTATAAATACTGCTAAGCCCCTGGCTTTTGTGGCTAATCTTTCGCGTGAAGATCGCCATTATACCGCTATTTATTATTTTTACCCGTATTTTTCTTTTTCTAAAGTCAAGTCGAAACGTGCTTGATATTCTTGAAGGATTTTTACGTTACTCATTCCTCGCAAAGTGCTGGTGAAAGAATTAAATATGCCCCTTTCAGTGGCGTGCTCTCCGCAATGAAGTATTTCATACGGTTTTGAATTTTAAATTATGTTAATTTAGACACGGAATTTTAACCGACCGACGCGTTTACCAAATTTTATTTGCGTATAATATTTACAACAATTTAATTCTCTCTGTTTCAGGGAAGATAGGGGTAGAGAGACAAGATATAATTTCTAATAGAATACAAACATATTCGTTTACTTCGTCTAGGATATCCACTGAGTGATTTCTTTGGAAGTGAGATCAAGATTGCGTACAAGATAAATGAGAAGGGATTCACGGTGCAATACTTAAGCGGTGAAAATCTCCATTAAGACAGTGTGTGATTACGGGGTCGCCCTTTCTCAACAGAAACAAATTAACTACGACAAATTGTTACAACGTAATCCGAACAAACACACGTGAGTGCAGAACACTTATTGCTCGAAAACAATATTGCGAAGTGGCGACACTTTCATTACGGGGCGCAGAAGACCCCATATGCACGTACATTTTGATTAGCTTCCGTGAGTAAGAACAAAAGCTGCGTTAAATGAAGCTGTATGTGTCTGTGAGGCAGGCTCGGTGTCGTAACCGAGTAAAGTTATGACAAAGTGTTGCAGCGGAGGCGCGCGCGCCACGCCACGCCGCGCCACGCCACGCCACGCTCTCCGCCCGCCCGCGCCGGAGCGCACAACTCTTAAATTAGCGCGAACTTAGACCACTTAGCTTCTTCAAGTTTTGTTTGTAGACGCCATAAATATTGTATGTAACGAACGCGATACAATACCAGCCGTCGACTGCTCGCTGCATTGTTCGCGAATCAAAGCGGCCTTTGTTGCTTAACAGTTGACTCGAATTTTCCCGTTGTTCGCTTTGCTTTATCGGGGGGAAGCGATGAAAAACTACCACAAATCCCAACGAAATGCTTTTCAATTTGATTCTGTTTGATCACGAAGTTCCGTCGTTAAAATGGAGTTAGTTAAACTTTACGCTTTTTTATCTTATGAAACTGAGGCATTTATTATTTCCTTGCAGATGTAATATCTTCTTTAATTAAATGTAGGTTAATATTGTGTCTATTATCTCCATTATTTAATAATAATAATTGATTCAATACCTCGGAAACTGCATTTGGTCAGTGTATCGGAATAGCAATAGGAGTGCGTAGTCGTATTGAATGGTCGCGGATGGCCAATAATTCGATTTCGCGGTTATTTTAGCTCATGTAGACTGCGTGGGGCGCAGGTGGCCGTTCCAACTATAATGATCAAACTGAACAATTCAATGTGCACCGACGAACCGAACAACTTGCATTATCAAGTAAACTCGAAACACTTATACATTCCTAGTATCCTCAACAGACCTATCGAAGAAAAAATTTGAGGAAGGGGCCCATATTGTAATGCAAATCTCTGCTTATGTATTCGTCTTTTTAAATTGGTTTTACTTCGGAAATGGAAATTATTGTCTAACTTTCGAGTAAAGACAAGACAAATCTTTGTTAGTCGAATGAGGTCTTATTTAATTTGAATAGGTTAGCTATTGACGGCGGGTTTTAAGAATTAGAAAGAACTTTTCCTTTTCCCAGTTTCTTTTGTTTGTCGATCAAGTAGCGAGAGTGTAAACTTGTCTTCGTGAATGAACGTGCCTTCTTTAGTACAGCTGTAGTATGGGACACAATTATCTAAGTATTATATTTTTATGTTGTTTACTTTTATTATTAATAGCCAAAGTATTGAAACTTAACATTCTCATTTCGGAGTCTATGTCTTAATGTACTTGAAAGAGAAAGTCCAGGAACTTATTAGTCACATATGTTAGTACATGTTTATTATTACTAAATATCATTGTATTAAGATTGCTAACACCATTAAGCCCGTTACATACGACACGAGTCTGACCTTTCCCTGACATATAACACGATCTTCTTACACAACACCTATTGTTGCCGGCTGCATTGGCTGACGAATAGCCGTCGTAAGCCGATGTAAATTCCGCGTTGTCGCTCAGATCCAAGATTTCCAGATTTAACAGTGTTGCAGCAAAGCATATTTCAGTTAGACGGTGCAGGTGTGCCGTTGGCTGCAACTTCGATTAATTCCCATAACGAGGCAGGTCCATCACGCGCGCGCTCGTTTGTCTCCGGCCCAGCTATAAATACATCAGCGTACTTGCAATTTAATCCGTTCTGTTCCGCTCCCGTGAAGTGCTTTCTCCCTCACACACCTACTTCCACCGTCCTGCACGTTTCGGTCAACGAAAGTTGTTGCAATTAATCTCTTTCGTAGGTGCTAGTCCCCCAACAATTGTCTGAACTAGACCATGTAAATGTATCTTATTTAAAACAAAACACGACTGTGTTCCCTTGAAATGCCAGTGACTTTGTTTGTCGACGTTTTGTTTGATAATGTCTCTGTTTAACACATCAATTCATTGTTCCAAACAGGCAGAGCCCATGTTCAAAGTAGTAGCAGTTCGTTGAAAATTTACAAATTTGCGTACAAAGCGCAAAGCACTGGCGGGATCGTCTTTGTATGCAAATATTATTACAGGAGTCTATTGAAGGACCACACTGAACTCACGTATTGAGCTCGAGTAGGTACGCGCTCCACGGCTACCCCGACTGTAATAAGAGGCCCGTCCAAGAACCTCGAACATTATGCAGGAATTCTCCTGAACGTCGAGTGTATCACTCCCTAAAGAACGCGCGGGACATCGGCGCCGTCCTGAATAACGCACGAGCTAATAACCAAACTGAGCCAATTAGGAATACTATTGCAGTTGATGGTCCGTCGACCAATAACTCAATCGAATTGCAGAGTTGAACAATTCATAGGCAAATCTGCTCTAAGCGTGTTAACATGGCTCCGGGGTTATTGCGGTGTGCCGATCCATGTGTCTGCGTAACGCACACCATAGTGCACTGCACTACCTACCTACACTATATCAATTGAGCAGACGTAGCTATGTACGTAGACGTGTCGTTGTGATGGCTGGAGAGTCACGTAGGTTCGTTATGTAGGTACGTATTATTTACCACATCTAATCATCGCATGATTAGACTACTTGAAAGGTTCAATTAGTGTCCTGTCTGGCCATTTAGCTATACAATACGGAGCCAATTATCGCAATACATGGATTGCAACAATTATAAATCTGATTAATTTAGCGTTTCGATTAGGCAGGCAGGCAGTAACGGAGTAGGTAGTGGTTAATTTGCTTTATTTTTCGTGAGTTGTGTATTGCATAGTGATACATTGTTGAGTTACGCATGTAATTAGAAGTGACGACGTTTGGCGTGCGATCCGTGGCATAGGTCGGCGCAGGCACGCGCGCGCCGCTGCAACTGGCGGCACTCAATCACTCCGCGCCGTGACGCGTCGCGTGTGTCACCGGCGACCACCGCACTCGAAACTCTACTCTATCTGTACTCGATATAACACATTGTAAAAATTCGCAAGTGAATGTAGAGCGTTCCGCACTACGCCTGCAGTCTCTTCTTTGTATTCGAGTCGTTCCATTCATAGAGATAACGGCTTGCTCCGAGGCGACAACGGGAAACAATTACGCTATTACAAAAGGCCTTAAGGATTCTAATTACGAGTGGATCCTTTCATCCGTAAACCCGGATCGGATACGAAGCCTTCCCATTATCGCGTGCCATAAACATTTCTGGATTTCATATCCGCGGCACGGCTGGGACCGCCTCGCTTATTACCTCCGCGCGGAAAAGAATAACATCGTTTTGGCACTTTTGACGCGAATTCCGGATGCCTACGTTCATATTGTGCGCCGTTAATATTCTGCGCGACGCGTCCGACCTTTTTTATTTGTATCTAAAATTGAACATTTTGTCGCGACAACGAGCGCACACGACTCTCCCCTCCGCCGAAGGAGCGATAAAAATACAGAGTCGGCGCGTTTGAGGCAATCGGCAGCACTAACGACTGTCGATGCGAGCTGTTAATTCATGTACACCTGTACGAAATTAGCCGCAGCAGTGTTTAGCACCTTCAGTAACTCGCGGAGACACAGGAGTAGCGACTAGTGTCAAAGCAATGACTGAAATGGGTTCAGATGAGCTAATGACAGCTATTTATTTCACAAATCCTTCTAGATTACAGAACCAATGTTGAAATAGAAAAACTGATATTTGATATATTCATCATTTTTAAAGTCCCCTTAACAATTTCCAAAATACGAAATATCATCAGCTGATATTTATGAATCCTCAATTTTTATCACAAAACACCGATTCAGTAATAAAAACTGTAAAAGAAAAGTAGTTGGTCCATTCTTTATAGCTGATTGAAAGAACTTGCTCTTTTAGTTCCAATGGAATCTGGGGAAGGAAGGATTATAAAAAATCTTAGTTGAGTGAAATGGCCCTATCAAAACAAGAACCGTCGGCCGAGCGGTGAAAAAGTAAGTTGGCAAAACAACAAACAACGAACTCGCCTGTCTGCGGCATTTCGTAGCCACCTCTGCAATTTACGGCGCTGTCATTATTCAAAGTTTTAGAAAAAAAAACCACCGCGAAAATTAGAAAAAAGAGGATTTCTCCTCAATATGATCTTGCGAATCTGCTGAAGTCGGTTGCCTTTATGCTGAAGTAGCAAACTCCCTAAGATAAGGGGAGGAGCGGACAAATTGTAATAATTGCGAGACGAGATAAGAAGTGACACCAGAAAACAAATGAAGGCGGGCGCGGCGACGGCGTCTGCGAGGGCGGGCAGGGGTAGGGGATGCGTGACGTCACCACGCGCTGAGCTGCTAACTGCTGCTCCCAGCCACCCCATCGCATCGCCAGCAAACACTAACGGCCATGTGTGACTTTACATTCACTACATTTACATAAGTTGCCGCTTCACTGCTCCATACTGAATCACTTATTCTAAGCGACGATTACAGGAATGTCTATACTATAACAGATCTCGATAGAAACACAGAATATAAGACAATTATCAATGTCATTATGATTGGAATTTATTTGTTAATTTTATTTTATGTACCCACAAAATAATTATTTAATACAACGGATTTGAATTTAAACCGAGGGCCGGGCGAATCCCGCGGGATCCCGAGGGCACACCTCGGCCCGTCGTCACCGCTCGCCAAATTAAAATGATAAATCAAAATCCGTCAGCCGGCCGCGCGCACAACTGCTATAAAACGAACCAAGGCATTTGTGAAACTTGTTCAAACTTCTATACTTGAAACAAATTTAATATTTTCTTGTTTATATTTAACCTTTTCAGATTTGCTTCAGGACACAAAGCTGCATATGTGGATAGTATATACATAATATGTTGGAACTAAGCTGTGTTGTTCGGGGTTAGTTAAGAGTACTACGAGTACCTATAATACGTTTGTTTAAAAATATGTGATGTTCACAACAACACTACAAGTGCTCTCTTGTTCTCTACTTGTATGCAAGTTATGACAACAAGTAACATAGTTTTATTTACATTGTAGGAACAACAACTACTCTGAGATGTAGCTTATTAGTTTCAAAGTGAAAATATGAACCTAATATAAACTAACCTCACATTTTGATGAAGACACGTCATATGAAATAGAATCGTCATCATCAACAGCCTATTAATGACTACTGCTGACGCAACCCTCTTCTCATACGGAGAAGGGTTGAGTATTAATCACCACGCTTACTTAACGCGCGTTGGCATAAAATATGTGAGTGAAACCGCACGTTTTAACTAGTGCAACATGAAATTCTTAAACACAATTGACTCAGTACAACTATCTACTTAATAATCTACAGCTACATTATTCAAGAGTATCATTTCATCATATTTTCCACACGTTTCGCCATTATACGAAACAAGCAAAACTCTTTAAAATTTTTATTTTAAATGCGCACCAGCGCTTTCTCTCCATTTCATTTTTGGCGTTCTTATTAAAAGAAAAGACTAAAAATTGGTGCGATTTAATCATTTCATTCAGAAACCTGCCGGGAAAGATAATGCGGGAATTATTCTGTAACAAATGTAATGAATAACAATGAATATTTCATTTGCAGTGTACACTGGCTTGTTAGGAATTTCAGTAAATGGTAGTGCTTGTTGTTTTGCTAGCGAATAATATAGTGAAATTATCACTGTATCCCCCAGTCTGCAAACTTGGTGAACTCGTTCATACGAATCTTTTATTCGGAATGTAAACGAACATGGAATACTGGTACAAAGTGGAGGGTTCTGTTTTGTGAAATTCGGCCCGCATTGGAATGAAAAGTTAGATGAAAGTTTCCCGTGATACAAGGAAATACGTGCATATTCTTAAACTAGTTCATACGTGGTTTATATTGAAGCGGCACGAGTAACGAATGCAAACACTCTGTAACAGGATACTACAACTTTACATTTGGGAGTTCATGTCTAACAAAGCTAGTTACTTTATTTAATTTTGGATAACTTTTTTATGTTAATTGCCCGAAAATTTTCTCAATGATACTTAAATAAATAACTCTTACGGTCTTTTTCTAACCGTGGTAAGAGCTGGGGTGGTGACAAAAATGTGTTCTATCCTACTGCCACTAAATGGCTACATAATACAGTACATGCAAATATGTATGAGTTACAAATGTGGTAACGGTAACATGCTAAAACTAATTGTGCGGTAAATCGGAATGATGCTGCAATTTGTCAATTGGCTGAAACTGTCTGTACTTTGTAGTGGTGTGTGTTTTATATAATTGGGAAAAACTGTGCCTATTTAAAGTTCTGAACTTGAATCATTGACCACTTCTTGTTAATTGGATAAAGCTACTTATATGTGATATCGTTAAGACGGTTATATTGCTTCTGCAATTTCATTGAAACTAATAGTCATAAATTCACACTATTTCTTGAAGGACAGACAGACTGGACAGTCGGTATTTTAGACAGATTTTGTACTATTGACGATCTATATATTTACGCTATATCGTTGCGCTAGACACAATAGTTAATATCAGCTGATTTGCAGATCCTATATTTTATTCTAAATACAGTTCTAAAGATCATCCACTCTTCTCCATATGTTCTTTCCTTCAGTTTACGGTTGAACTTTGAATAGTTTAAAAAAAACATCCGAATCACCGATTAAATAGTTAAAATCAAGCTTACGTCGACTGCCGCCAACCACAACTTGGCGTGTACTTCCGGCAGCCATCGAAATGTACCACAAGTAGATATCACAAGCTGCCATTGTTTTGCGGATGTGGTGTGGCTTTAATGTGGTCTACAGACTTATCTCTCGAAAAATACAACACATACGAGTGAAACAATCTGATTATACCGATGGTGCGTAGGTAGCAGATAATTAATATTGAGAAGTAATTACCTATGTAAATATTTACTCTAATTTCAGCAGGAACTACACACTGTGGACTAACATTGATTAATTAATATCTAGTATGTGGATGCAAACAATGTTATTTGTTACTTACACATGTACCACATTACCCCCAACGGTAAAAGTGCCCACATCAGCATATTCATTAGTTATTTCAAGCCCAACTGAGTTCAAAAAGAATGTCTCCATAGAAAGCCTCCTCTCAGATAACCACGGCATGTGTAGTGTTCACGTTTATCGAAAACCGTTTGTGAGATACCCATAATGTTTTATTAAATGTCATCCGCAATATAATGAGGTGCGAGGGATCCAACATCTGCGAGAGAGGCGCTACAGAAATATGTGCGAAGTGTTATAGAGTGCCGTTGTAAGTCAATGAAGCGGCAAATGGGGTGCTCTCGCCGCTCCGGCGGGGGCACACTCTAATAAATAAAATTATGCCTCAGAAATTACAAGAATACGCGTGCCGCCAGCGATCCCGCGAGATTGGATGCTGGAGATTTTCATCGATATCCTCCAATAATGAATGTAATATGTAGTAAGCTGGAGGACCCGGACGCTATGACTGTGTCGCGTCGCCACGAAAAATGAGATTGCCTTCTCGCGCTATCGGCCGCTTCAAATGGCCACGATTTACCGCTGCTTGGCATTTACTAAATGTCAGAATGGCTTGTGTAAGAGAATATTGTAATAAATTAGTGGTAAAATATATTAATTTGTTGGGACCTTGGGTCTGCTCCAAGAATTCATCTCGTATAATCTAGATAGAAATGTGACTACTGCTTAGTGCTTATTCTACGTTCCATACATACAAGTATAAATAATATACTGCGTGGAGAGGCGCGGCGGGCGCGGCGGATTAGCTATGTAAATATAAAAGTTTAGTTGACTGAAGCTCTATATTGGAACTGAACACATTCAGTGGAATTCTTTAGCCAGTCAGTGCACGTGCAACGTTAGACGTCCGCGTCGAATGGAATCGAATTTCAGAAGAGTCGAGTTTTAAAATGTTCTCGGTGTGGAATCATTTGATATGCGTGTTGTGCTCGCTTAGACTGATACTGATGGATTTAGACTCCAGTTTAGCGACAGCGTAATTATACAGTCAAATAAGTATGTAATACATGCCAGTATGTAGCACAGTGAGGGTATTGTGCAGCGATGAGGCGGAACAATTGCCGCCTCAGTACTAATGATCCGACTTACATCGTAGCTGTAAATCAAATTGCCCTTACATACATTAACAGGGAACTGTGAATCGCCTTTTAAAGGCTCATATTGATTGAGTCACATGAAAGCAGCTAAGTTAACCTAGTTCCATTTAATCTTGCTATTTATAGTAACCGGAGATTGAATGATTAGTATTAATAGTGATCGAGTAGTTTCAACTAAAGAGTTAATATTTTTAAGTAATTTAAGTAGCTAGAAAGTTTTTGCTTAAATTAAGCGAAAAATTTCCTTCAATGTGGAGTGTCCAATGTTTTTAAATGTCGTATAATATGTGGATAGGGTCATCGGCTACCGGCAACATCTAAAGTAAGACCGAGACGCGGTAGTGCCGCGCTGTGTGCGAGGGGATTGTCTCCAAGGCTATAATAAATAATATTATATCGGAGAATTATGTGGAAGCAACCCTTACGGTGGCGGGGTGTCGTTGTCGCCCCTCCCCATTGCTTATGCTTATACGCTTACCATTAAGGCTATACGTTTCGACTAAATTAAGACCAATTTGCACAGGTTTTGCACGAATATGGCAACTTAATTTATGAGCAGCATGATGAATGTAATTTGAGTGAGCGCGTAATCAACGACTTTAATTCGATTCCACGTGAAGTGGGATGCTCTTGTTTCACGGATCTGCGGCCTGGTGGCCTTGAACATAATTGATTTGAGAACTTATCTACACCGGAATTGTATTTCCTTTATCGATTTCGAGATACAAATCAGATTTTAATAATCGATGCATTTAATGTTTCTCGTTAAACATAAACAGCACACAAATACGAATGAAATAATTTATTCATGTATTCCGTCCTCACTTCTGTTAGCGGCAAATGATAATAAAAAAGATTTTGAATAAAAACCGTTTGATGTGGCTGAGCAGCTGAGCGGAGTGGCGGCTCGGAGCCAGGAGAGGTACGTTTAGCAGCAATGGCTCACCAATCGTGGTGCGATGATCTCAAGCCCGCACCTAACCCCGCATCATTCACGATAATGGCGGGGCCTATGTCTCGACCGTAAATGTAAATCGCTCTAATTTATACGCGCGATAACGTCGCCGCACTGCTGTTAACTGTAATTATATTACCAAGCGAGGACGTGTTGATCAAAACCCCTGATTAAATGGCCGTGATGCGAACCGGGAAAAATTCTGCCGGGCCGTCGCCCCCGTGGAAATGAACTCGCGAAAATATTATTTTTATTCGAGTATTTATTAGGTATTAATCTTGAATGTATTCAGAGCCAGACTATGAATTAAAAATATTCCAGTGATCGGCGTTGATTTAATTGGATTACGGGATCCCTTTTGTTTTCGAAATTACGTACAATCGTGTTCTGTTGTGTGTTGGATTATACGTGGAATTTCTTATTTTCGCATTAAAATAATGAGATTTTCCCAACAACTGTTCCAGTTTTTCTACAAATTGAACTAACGTAGGTAGTAATACCGTGCTGTTATTGATATGCTGGTGAGAAACATTCCTAATATAATGCTAGCACACAGAGACAATGCCCCAATGGGCAATCTATTTGAGTAATTATCCGCTAAGGGCCATTGTCGGCCATCTTGTACGCGTGGAATGAGGCTTGTTCGCTGAATGCCTGCTGTTATGTACCTACATGCTTTTGGCGATCACAGCGACAGCGCCCCCGAGTGTCTTCAATGACAATACAAACACTTTATTGTCCTCAGTTTGCGTATTTCATGACCCCGATGCACTTTAATGTTACTATATTTTCGTATAAAAGGAATATGTAAATGTAAAACGCTAGTATTCGGACTTTAACATTCTTAGATTCAA